>NC_141240.1:5524955-6217455 GCF_054856555.1 Leptonotus elevatus | reverse complement strand
CTTGTCTTTATATTGTAAATGGAATTACAACACCATTCAGTGAGGCAGTGCAAGAGATTCATATTTTGCATTTGTACCAAGCCGTCTTTTAGCATACAGTACGTTTTAAATATGTACATCAAATTAGAACTAATATGGCTCCCCACGACCAAACTTAACTGTTGCCCGAGTCGGAGAATGTACTGAGAAGCATCTCAGCAAAAAAGGTGCTACCCGTTTCCATGGAAACGGCGCACAATTAGCACAAAGTGCTGTTCAGGAGGGAAAAAAGGGGGAGAGAAATACATGGTGCAGCATGGATGCACGTGCATGTGTGTGGGATGCTGGCCCGCTTTCAAGAGATGAGCAGTAATGGAAGGAAGATGAGGAAGAGAGCCCTGCACGGATGTCAAGGTGCGAGCTGTCTTTGTAGAAATCTATTAGTAATTCGCACTTTTCCTCTGCCTCACAGTGTTCAAACAGAAAAGGCAGAGTCGTGTTGTGCCTCTGTTGTGTATTGAGCTGGCACATGTTGCTTTACACTAAACTTTGAAATAGAAGGGGTGTTCTTTGCATGTGACCTTGGCATCGCTCAAGTTTGGGGAAGTAAATCAGGGTTTATTTTTACGATACGACTCAGATTTGCTCTTGGATCGTTTGCACAAGTCACCACGTGCAGCTTTGTTGTTCATTCCTGAGCTATTATTCACACATTTGACCGGCTGACCCCGAAAAGCGAGCATCACAATTCTTATTTGCAAGCCGCAAAAAAATACTTGCCATGGAAATACTGACAGATTGTGCTTGTGCATAAAACGCCCACACGATTGGCACAATTTCCTGCTCTTCAATCCCGCACTTTCTGTACGGCAGCTAATGGCAGCCGAGAGTGCACAGGTGCACATTTGCTGAGAGCAATTATGGAGATATGCGCAAAAGCCATTTTAGTGGTATAATCTGACAGTCGCTTTTTTACAGTAATTGTGATTAACAAGTGCGCGATTACGGTGCAGACGGGAATACAGAGCAATACACAAGACTCTTATGCAAAATACCCATGACATATTTAATATCAGACGTTGTTTCCTTTTTGTTGAGAACATTTAATAAGCTTAGAATTAAATCAATCATTAGAGGGATTGTGGGAAACCAAAACTGTATTTTGCTCCGAGAGCATGAATTTCAATAATTATGTAAAATCTCATTTTATGTTGCATAATGTCTTCACAGAGTAGCAATGGTGTCTGTAAAATAAAACTAAAATAAAGCACTGAAAATACGAGTTTGTCAGCTTCTCTCAAAAAATTACAGTCCAGGTTCCTGCATACCAACAAGTCCACAACTTTAACTTTATTCTAATCCATAGGACCAAGAAAATGCCAATGCAGAGGTCATCTGCCCACTTTGACCAGATCGAATGCATCAGCTGGTAGCTTAAGGACATCATGTGAGAAGGCAACATGTCAGGAGCGCCAATAATGCAGTTAACTCAAAGAGGAAGGCCAGGAATGTATCCTAAACTCAAACCTTTGCGCCATCCTCCCCCTCCCCCTCTCCCTCCCAGTCATGGGTTCTCCACTGGGTAATCGCATACCAAATACAAGAATAATTACACCCCCCCTCACCCCCCACCCTCTCTCTCTCCTCTCCAGCCAAAAGCTTCCCTTTTTTAGAGTTAAGCGGGCGTGAGTGCTCCGGAATAAAAAGTAATAATAAATACAGATAAATAATAATAATAAATGCAAAGAAACATATACATCTCAATACTCATGTAGCATATATATTTTGCAAGCAATACTGGATTGAAAACATGTCAAATGTAACTAAAAGAAGACCTTGACAGTAAAGGTTATAAACAATCGCACTGCATATCACTGAGCGCGATGACATGATTAAGTGTATCTTACATAAAACAAAAACAAAAAAAACACCCAAAAACCTTATATATATATTTAGCTGTAACAAATTTCATAATAATGCATATATTTGTGGAAATTGGGGTCAAGTTGTGTTTTGCAATTTAAAAAATTTGCAGAATTTCACAAGTTACTTCATGTTAAAGATTACATAGCTCTTAATATGAAAAGAAAAATGCACCAAGCTGTCACCAACGTCTTACAATTATGCCATCTAGTGACAGAAAAATGACCTCAACACAAACCAATATCACACTCGTTTTATACAGTACATCTTTTTAATTCTAACTCAATTTTATGAACTATTATGAAATATAGCTAATGTGGTCAACATAAAACATTTTGAGTTTAAGTCATGCACAAAACTGTGTCCCTAAGGTTTTCCAAGGGGGAAAACTTAACAGGAAGTCCAAATGTTATTGGATGACTCAAATGGTCGCTCCAAACCTTTCTTGTTTGAAAAATAAATACATCTCCGTATTCCCGAATTTCAATCCGCGCGCGCCCTTGTGAGTTTGTATGGGTGTGCGTGTGGCTTGGGGGACCACACACTCTGCGCAGCCCACCTCCCCCAATGACCCCCCAACCCACCACCCATGCACACATGCACTTGGCCCACACAGAAGCTAACCAATACCATTTCATGTGTTTTAACATAATAACACAACATTGAGGGCAAACTGAGAATGACGTTTGGCAAACTAAACGACGACAGAGCGCTGGAAGACTTTTTTTTTTTCCGCGGACGGAGAAATCACGGTTCCCATGAGGCACCGCATGGCCGAAGCAAAGCGTGGCCGACATAGTGAAGGCTCTCTTCGGCCAAGGTTGCGCGACTGAACCGTCGCGAGCGTGGAGCAGACTCAACAATAAAGAAATATTTTGACTCCCCTCCATTTCGATCCTGCGTCGAGTTGTGCAATCCTCGCGCAACGAGTGCGGCCAACGGAAAGATGCGGACGAGCCAAACAAACTGTTCAAACTTCTTTTTCCACGTTTGTCTGGCTGGAAATGAGCGAGCGTGAGCGTGAATACGAGCAACACTTACCGATATTGTCGTCCGCGTGTCCCCGTGGAGGAGTGCGTGTTTTGCGCGTGTGTCAGCGTGTGTGTGTGTGTGTGTGCGTGTTTCCATGTAATCGCTGTAGAGATTCTTCAGTTGCTGCCTGATTGGTATACAAACGGCGGCGTGCGGACCTCCAGATGGCCCCCCGGTGTGAAACAAGATGCACGTTCTTAAGTCGCCCTTTCCCCAAATGTTTACCAACACATTTATTGATGCTGGCATTTAACATTTTAACATTTGATATATTTTTTCTTTTATTGTGTTTAATTGTAGTACTATTTTCAATGTCTAGTTTTTAATAGTGTTCACTGCATTTTAAATGCATGCTAGCTGACCTGTATATCTCCTTATTTTATTATTTTTATCATAGTATTTTTTATATGTACACTCTAACCAATTTAAGATTACAAATTGAATTGTTGACCAACTAAAAACACTTAAATCGGTAACATACGATTGAATTAAGTTAGTCCGAAGTAAATATATTAAGTTTAAGTGATTATGAGTTCATTAAACTTAATACTTTGGATTGAAGTCACTTTGGATTAATTTAATTCAGGTGAGTATATTAAGTTTAATGAACTAATCACTTAAACTTAACTAATATTCACTTTGGACTAAATTCAATCGTGTGTTACCACTTGAAGCGTTTTGTTTTTTGAAGTTGGTCAACAATTCAATTTTTAGAGTGTGCAGAGCTTTGGGCTCAGTGATATGGGCTATATTAATAAACCTTGACATATAAAAGCCATATATGCTGCAAACCATAACACTATGCACATCGTATACATTCAAAGGAGAGCCAGAGATGTACCAAAACATTGAATACATTAATAATAATGGACGATATATCTCTCAAAATATTTAAAACAAACACATTGTTAAATCAATACCACATTGAGAGTGTCAATAAAATGTCAGCATTATATTCTTTGTCAGGCAAAAGTTCCCCCTTTTGTATTGGAATTTGGAACATGTGTGATTATGATTATTATAATGTTGTGGTCACTTTATATCTTAATCAGTGATTCTCAATTATTTTTTTGTCATGCAGGAAGAACAAAATATTTTGCACCCCCGCCCCCAAACTTTCTCCTCCACGCCTATAAATACTGTCTTTTTTTTACTATAAAATTGTTGGAAGTATACTGGTGCGGTGACCATGCCACTGCCACCTACTGTAGTGGATGTGCAATTACACTTTATTCTAGTGCGGCAAAAAATAATAATTCCCACCTGGCATCGGAACACGTCCTACACGGGCCCGCCCCCTGATTTGAGAAGGACTGATGTAAATAAAAGATGATCACCACAACATACAAAAAAATATATATATATTAAAAAAAAAAAAACGTTGGCAAGAAAATGTGCACCTGTTTGCAGATGTATATAGCATTTTTTTTTAAACAGACCTGGGATCTGTATTAGGTCCTGATCCCAAGTTGGGAAAGGCTGTTTTAGAGTGACAGCACCCAATCTTCCATATGTGGCACCTATTTGGCTGAATGAGATTGAGCAAAGCCAGTCAGCCCCCTCAACCACTCCTAACTACATCAATTTGACATTTCACAAAAAAACAGAAATTCATGCACGTGACATGACACAAACAGAGCTACAGACTGCCGTTTTCCTGCATGGTGGTGATTTCCCCACCTTGACACGCGCTCACGCTCAGACGAAATGAATGAACCCCGCAGCAGCCCCTGCCGCAAGGAGGCTGCTTTTAATTGAACAGACAACAGGCTGTCTGCAGTGCAAACCCGCAAGGTTTGTACACCTGCTGCTCTGTCTCTCTCTCCCTCGCTCTCTCTCTCTACATTGACACACAAGCATGGGCGGCACAGGGGACACACGAGGCATACAAATGGGCACATAGATGCACCAAACGCTTACCAGGCGTCTTTGAGGCTCCTAAAACCCCAGGCAACCCTCAGACGCCGCCACGCTGGGCTCTCCTCTTGCCGCCATCCCTTCACACAGTTGATTTTCTTCCTCCTCTCTTTGCTTCCAACCTTCCTCTGTTCCCCACCACACTGATCTTTTGATGCTTCCGATCACTCCACTGATCAATGGACACGCAGCAAAGAGAGCTGGGTTGCCTCCACCTCCCTGTGTGCGCGCGCATGCGCCCGTGTGTGCGCGCGCGTGTGTATGTGCGTGCATGTGTGTGTATCACCGGGAGGAGAAGAGGCTTCCAACCCACACACACCACCACTCTCCAAGGCGCACAGTGGCTCATCACTTAACCACTGCATACACCTACGCATTAGAAAGTATGCACACACACGCACATACTTCACCTGTTGTTTTCCGGCGTTAGCAAAGCCACCTGTTAGCAGTTATAGAACATGACTAACCAGAAAATTAACATACGGTTGAATTGATGTCTTCTGGCCAAATTTGTTTAAAAAAAACATTCTTGATGATGCTGAGTGAGAAGTGCTTATATATTGCAGGTACTCTGGCTTCCTCCCGAGTGGCGTGCAAATCACAGTGGATGTGCGGGGCAAGCGGCTGATTCCTCCAAAAACTGATTGTCGACAGGATGCTATCTGGTATGGAAGATTTTCAAACGTTATGAACATCAATCACAGGTGAATGCCTCTCATATTGCGGACAGGGCGAGGGAGGAGGGTCCTGCATTAAATGATACCACCCCATCGGTGGAAGCCCGGGGGTCCCTGCCCCAGTGGCGTCACCCTTTGCAAGCCCCTGTTCCTCCCACATCTCAAACACTTGCTAATTCATTTTAAATTTGGGCTGCACCAAGATTTTATTTAATCTAAGATTAGCTCTAATATGAACTGCTAGGTCAAAAACAACCAATTTGGGTCCAAAATTGGACCTACCCAGTAACTTGGGTTAATTTTGTACAACCAAACTAACGCCCCTGTCATGGTGGGTGTGAATGGTTGCCAGAGGGGGGACCCAAATGCAGGGAAAGACGGCAGGGAGACAGGAATGAAGGGCAATGTGAGGAACTTTATAAAAACTTGCAGAGACAGGTGAGTAAACAGTGACTGGACAGGACGTGACTGGACGGGATGTAACCAGTCTTGGTTGCCAAGACTGGACAGGACAAGAGTGACTTTACTGTGACGTGGACGACTGAACTGAGACGAAGATGACTTAACTGTGACATGGATGACTGGACTAGGGGTGCAACGGTTTCAGATTTTGGTGTACAATTATAGTCTGAGGAAAAAACGCAGTTTTACGGTTTTGACGGTTATTCTTGTAGATATAAAAAAAATTTTTTTATTTAGCATACTTTGAAAGAAAAATACAGCAGATTAGACAGGGTCTTAAAATAGGGCCTGGGCACTATGTATATAGTGGATGGTATGTACCCTCTTTTTCTTTCATCTTAAAAAAATAAAAATCGTATTCTTTCATGATTCAATTTCTTTCTATTTCAACCATACTTACAGGTGAAATGTTTGCCCACAGCCTGACGATTTTTGCAGTTTACCGCTACACATGTAGGCATTTTGCAGCGAAATGCGTATGGCGAGATACGTTTCTTGGGAGTTCCAAGATGACGGCCCCGCAGCTTCAAAAGTCTCGGCCTATCGCCTCTCCAGAGGGCGGACGTGGATGGGCGGCTCGCGGGAGCTTCCCGTCCGGCCGCAGCCCGGAGCCCCAGGGTCGGGGAGGCAGCCGGCGGTCAGTCCATGGCGACGGCGCAGCGAGCGGTGTGCCAGTGGTTCCTGGCAGCGACGGCTCGAGCTGAGAGGCCCTACCGTCGCGCCCCACGGGGCCTCCGCCGCCTCGTTTCGGCTTCCCCTTTTACCATGTCCACTCAACCTGGTCCAGGCCGGGCTGCGGCCGGCGTGAGGATGTCTGGCCGCCTCGGAACCCTACACACAGTCGCCGGGTACGTAACTCTCTCCAGGGGACATTGAAAGTTGAGCCCTGTGTTGTTGTGCGCCCGCTAAATGGGCCGTGTGGAAACAGAAAAGCTATGAAGTATGCCGGGCATGGCGCATTTTGCGGCGCTCATGAGTGGAAATAACCGGTGTTGCTGAACGGCTGCGGTTATTTAATCCTGACGTTTAAAAACCACGATTAATCATAAACCCGGTTAATTGCTGCACCCCATAGACTGGACTGAAACGAAGATGACTTAACTGTGACGTGGATGACTTGACTTGAGACGAAGGCTTAACTTTGATGAGACGACACGCACAACTTCCACACATAACTTCGGCAATGCTCCCACCGAGACTGGTCAAACACAACAGACTAAATATACCAACACTAATGAGACACACCTGGGGAACACAATTGGCTGAGGGCACTGATTGGTCACACACATTGGGAATGGAAGAAACACACAGGTGGACGTAGACAGACATAACGAGATAAGGGAAGAAAAAAGGAACACATGACAAACACCAACCACAGACAAAAACACTGAAAACTAAACAAAAAAAACAACCACACAGAACCAAAACATGACAGTACATTCCCGCAAAGTGACAGCTCCCAGACGCCCCTAAACAAAACAAAACTGGGCAGTATGAAGAGGCACGGAGGTGGGAACACAGTCCACTTATGGTGTCAGTCCGGAGAACGTTCCAGACACCACACAGGGGCACTGGCAGAAGACGGCCGCAAGGAGTGCGCCGCCGGAATGGGATCATGGGACGGCCACAGGGATTGCGCAGCCTGGGCTGGATACAATGGCGGCCGCGGGGATTGCGCCGCGCTACCCTCCTGCAAAGTGACAGCTAAATAAACTCGAAGAACCAAAACGGGGCGAGTAGGAAGGGCCATGGAGGTGGGAACACAGCCCACCTACGGTGTCAGTCCGGAGAACGTTCCAGACACCACACAGGGGCACTGGTGGAAGACGGCTGCAAGTCATGCGCTGCCGAACGGGATCATGGGATGGCCGCAGGGATTGCGCAGCCTGACTTGTATCCAATGGCGGCCGCCTGTGCTGGAATCATGGCTTTGAGACAAAGAGACTTGGGGCTGCAGCGGCATGGACGAAGAGACTTGGGGCTGCAGTGGCATGGACAAAGAGACTTAGGATAGGGAGCGGCTGAGGGACTGGCTGCAGAGGAGCCGGGGCGGGCACTTGAGGCTGCAGAGGAGCCGGGGCGGGCACTAAAGGCTGCCGAGGAGCCGCGGGGGCACTTGAGGCTGTCAAGGAGCCGGGGCGGGCACTTGAGGCTGCCGAGGAGCCGGGGCGAGCACTTGAGGCACCATGGGACGAGAACCTCTGACTTAGGGCTGTAGTGGAGGAGGATCCGTGACTTGGGGTTGCAGTGGAGGAGAATCCGTGACTTGGGGTTGCAGCGGACGAGGATCCATGACTTGAGACTGCAGCAGGCAAGAATCCGTGACTTGGGCCTGCCGCTTTCAACGAGCAGGGACAGTCCATGTGCCTCCCCCTGGGTCCTTACTTGGTGGGAGTATTCTGTCATGGTGGGTGTGAATGGTTGGCAGAGGGTGGACCCAAATGCGGGGAAACACGGCAGGGAGATAGGAATGAAGGACAATGTGAGGAACTTTATTAAAACTTGCAGAGACAGGCGAGTAGACAGTGACTGGACGGTACGGGACTGGACGGGACTTGGGTAGGCTGGTCGCCGTGACTGGACGGGACGTGAATAGGCTGATCGCCATGACTGGACAGGACGAGGGTAGGCTGGTCGCCATGATTGGACAGGACGAGAGTAGGTTGGTCGCCATGACTGGACAGGACGAGAGTGACGTGGACAACTGGGTTAGCTGTGGTGATGATGGTGATTAAGCGGTGACGAAGACTATTTGGCGGTGAGGACGAAGGCTACATAGCGGTGAGGACGAAGGCTACTTGGTGGTGAGGACTAAGAAGACTTGGAGGTAAGGACGAAGAAGACTTGGCGGTGAGGACGAAGAAGACTTGGCGGTGAGGACGAAGAAGACTTGGCGAGGAGGACGAAGAAGACTTGGCTGAGACGAAGGAGACTTAACTGACGTGGACGTCTTGACTTGAGACGAAGGCTTAACTTTGACTAGAAAAAACAGACTGGACAAACACAACACTCATGAGACACACCTGGGGATCACAATTGATTGAGGGCACTGATTGGTCACACACAATGGGAAAGAAGAAACACACAGGTGGACGTGGTCAAACATAACGAGTCAAGGGAAGAAAACAGGAACACCTGACAAACACCAACCACAGACACCCAAAACTAAACAAATACCCAACCACACAGAACCAAAACATGACACCCCACCACCAAATTAGTTTTTAATCAAACAACCAAGAACTTTCTAAAATTGACTGAAGTTAGTGGATCCTTCAAATTTTTGACCCAGCATTGCTGTATCTTTCAGTCTCTGATTAAAATTAGGTAATTCGGTTTTAAAATTAACCAGTGCTCATTTGCACCATAAAAAAATAATCTCAGTTCAGTAAAACTCAGTTTAATTGAGTTCAAACTGATTTAAATCAATAGGAATAATTGTGTAAATTTAAATGAAAGTTATTAATGCAAATAAATATATAGGCTACACTACTGCAAATGTGCTGTCAGGACTCAGAGACTGTTTCAAAGAAATGTAAATGCTAGCAAAAATGTTAACATAATGCTAACTTTTTTTGGCTACATTTTCTCATAAACTAGATTTAATCTGATTTTAAAGTTAAACATTGTTGGTGCAATGCAGCCTAAATTGTGGATGTGTGTGTGTGAGTGGCTGTTACAGCACAGTGACACTTCCATGGTGTACCCAGCCTCTCATCAAAAGTCAGCTGGGATAGTACGCCGCTCAGCAGCCACAACACTCCAGGAAATGGCTAGATAGATTCTTGCATTTAAGTGAAGAGAAAGAGAAAATAAGGAGTGGGGCGTTGACCTGCTACTGTAAATCACAACATCCTGAAGATCAGAAGTTTGCTTTTACATAAAATGCCCTCCTGCGCAGTTCTAATGTTCGGTTCTTTTGAATGTGTAGATGAGAGCAGCGCACCAGGAGTTAGCATGCAGCACTTCATTAATCAAGGACAGACTGAAGAGCTTACAGTTGGTAGCGAGCTGATGTCGCGCGTGGGTGCTTGTGTGCTGTTTTGTGTATCAGACCTCCATCGCACAGAATATTCAATAGAACTTCCAGAAAGAAATGGTTACCTGAAAAAACAGGCAGTCACTCACCCATTGCGCAATTGTCACCGTGTTTGTGTAAGAAGACATGCTATGGAGAACTGACTTTTTATTTGCTTGTATAAAAATAATAGTTGGTCTATAGAGTCCACCAATCAAGTTTGACATTAAACACCACTGAAACATTTAGTTATATCTCTGTTTATGAAAATGTGTTGTGAAATTTGCTAAACTGCCATCGCACTTCTACTAATTTGTTTGTGCCAATAAGGATAAAATAAGGAGATAGTAATTGTTTTAGCAGAGATTAACCATATGTTGTTAAGCATTCGCACTTTGAAGCGTTGGGTACTGCTAGCGACAAAGATGCCTCGCTTTGCGAAGGTCCACACCCTGAGGAACAAGCATTTAAGTTAATTTGTTAAAATAAATATTACTTGTACATTCATGTTTCCAGAATTATTATATATTTACACATTCACACATTTTGGTATTTTTTTGTACAAGTAGCTAAATTGATGTGTCAAATCTGCTGTTCTCCGTCATTCACTTGCATTTACCTAAAGTATGCTAGCTACTGATTGGTTAGTGTTTGACAGCTGATATGGGGCCAGGAAGTGTTGTCACTGACTGTAGCTTATGACGAGTTAAGTTTAAATTAAGAATGAATCTGTCTCCATCCTGCCTTTTCATTTTATAAACAATGTCCCATTAACCACCAACAAATCCTTATGTTAGCTCCTGGTGGACAAAAGCCAGTACCTGGTCCAGACTATAGCTATACTACGTGTATTTCTCGCAAGTTTCTGAGTTTTTTTCTCACAAATCTGCCACTTTATAAAGTCACAAATTTGCCACTTTATCCATCCATCCATCCATCCATCCATTTTCTACCGCATATCCGGGGTTGGGTCGCAAGGGCAGCAGCTTTATCAGGGAAGCCCAGACTTCCCGCTCCCCAGCCACTTCAATGAGCTCCACCAGCAGGATCCCAAGGTGTTCCCAAGCCAGCCGAGAGACATAGTCTCTCCAGCGTGTCCTAGGTCGTTCCCGGGTCTTCCTGCCGGTGGGACATGCCCGGAACACCTCTCCAGGGAGGCCTCCAGGAGGCATCCGAACCAGATGTCCGAGCCACCTCAACTGGCTCCTTTCAACGCGGAGGAGCAGCAGCAGCTTCCCTCTGAGACCCTCCCTGATGACCGAGCTTCTCACCCTATCTCTAAGGGAGAGCCCGGACACTCTGCGGAGGAAACTCATTTCGGCCACTTGTATCCGGGATCTTGTTCTTTCGGTCACAACTCACAGCTCATGACCTTAGGTGAGGGTAGGAACGTACCACTTTACAAACTCGTAAATTTGCCACTTTATAAACTCGCAAATTAAGTACAGTGGTACCTCGGAGTTTGAACATAATTCGTTCTTGCAAAGTGTTCAAAGTCCGAATTGTTCAAACTCCGTAACATTTTTTCCCATAGGAAATAATGTAAATGCAATTAATCCGTTCCCAAGCTCCAAAAACAGAAAAATTCTGTTTTAATTTCAATTTTGTTTTTTTACATTTACCGTACAGTACAGTATTTAAACAATAAAAATACCTTAGCCTACCTGTTGTAGTGTGATGGCATCAGTGGATGATAAATGCTATGTTAATGCAAGATTTAGTTTATCTCTTTAGTTTATCTAGCATGCAAAAAGGGAACGTGCGTGTCCAACCAAGGTCTCCTACACCTAACTCACCACACCGAGTCTTTACACTTTTCTCACAAAGTCAATATATATATATATAATATATATATAATTGTCCAAAGATGAAAAAGATCCTGTTTTGGGAACAAAGAGGTCTAGCTCAACCTTGTCATATTGATGCATTGATATGAAGATAGAGGCAGAAGCGTCATCTCCACTTTTGCTCAACAGCTGAGATGGAAAGGATCTTGGAGAGTAAAGTGGTTCGCACAGTTGAGAGGTCCCAGGTTTGACTCTGACTTCTGACCCCCCGTGTAGACTTTACAGGTTCTCCACGTGCTTCCCCACAATTATTCTGCCGCCATTCGAAGGAGAAGAACTTGGCAAACGTAGTTAGTCCTGGTGGTGCTTGCAGCTAGTGTCGTACCAAATGGGTCGACCGTTGCTTACCATCCACAGCTGGGGCCAACAGGTGGTTGTCGTGGATTCCTGTGATTCCTGTGCTTTGCTCTCAGTAGCATTTGCTAGCTCCTCCCGCTAGCCGATCTTGATTGCTGCTACAACTAGTTCACCAGCGAGTTCTTGCCAGCCACTCCCGCTAGCTTGCTCGCTCACTCCAAATAATAATTGGCAGGCTTGAGAAGTGTGGTCTCACTGAGGCACTGTGGTACGCATACTTCAAAATCACCACTAGATGGCACTAAATATTACACACTGTCGCTTTAATAAAAACAAATATTTGCATTAAATCCATGTGGTAACTAAATAGGCTTATATACGGTAAAGCACAGGAGTCAAACTCCAGTCTTCGAGAGCCAAAGTCCTGCATACTTTGGATGTTTCTTCAACACACCTGGTTCAAATGATCAGGATCGTTATCAGGCTCCTGCAAAGCTTGTTGATGAGCCTCCAGGAGTTTGACACCTGTGTTGTAAAGCTTAATTGTAAAATACACTTTAATTTTGTTTCAGGAATTTCATGGAATTTCAATTCTACTTCCTGCAGTTTGAATTCTGCTTCATTCAATTCCAATTCAAAAACTGAACTGGAATTCAGGGGTCATTCTCAATTCAAATGTGAATTTTAACCATGTTATAGCGTAGAATGAATTTAAAGATGAAGACAATGAACACGCCAGCTGGATATGATCATTTTTTAAATATTTTTTGGGGTCATATTTGAAACTCCCTGGCTGAGTGGTCAGATTATTGCTACGGAATGTGCAGTGGCACAAAAGCAGCAAAGCTCCAGAAACTCAGTGACCTCCTGGAGCGGCCTCCCTCACTTCCCCAATCACTCTCTATTTGTCCACACTTGTATTCGCCTCCTCATCACCAAGTCTTTCTCTTGCGCAACTTTGTTTTGCCTGCATGCTCTCTCGTTGTTTCACCCGATGCCCCACTGGAACTCAGCAGGTTAAAAAAAAGTCTCTCTTTTCAGACCCCCCCCCCCCCCACACCCACACACCCACACACCCCCACGCATCACACACACACGCGCACACGCACCCCCGCACTCACACACACACACACACACACACACACACACACACACACACACACACACACACACACACACACACACACACACACACACACACACACACACACACACACACACAGCACCGCAGCAGTTGTGTGGGAACTTGCGCCTCTGTAACCCCCAAGCGAAGCTGGTGAGAGGCCAAGAAGGCAACACAGATTCAGGAGGCCAAATGCAAGTAGCAGTGTGCTCCCCGGCTGAGATCAAAGATCCTCTCCTGCATAGCTCCACTCTGCTCGACATGCATGAGCAGCCTTTGTGTCCACACACAGACTGCATGCTCGTGTAGGTGTGTGAGCATGCCAGTGCTGAAGGTGTGTACATACTTGCGCACACGTGTGTGTGTGTGCTTCTATGAGGTTGAATCAACAGGAGGATTGTGGGGGTTTGAGAGCAGCACTTATTTGAACATGAGTTCATGCTTTAAAAGAATTTATGCTTCAGGCTTTTGAGTCACGTTGCAAAACAAAAACGAAAAAAAGTACAAGATCGCTAACATTGATGAAGGTAATTCAAATGTGTTCTTCAATACAGTAAATCTTTTTTTTTTTTTGCAACAATGCAACCAAATGAGAGAGAATAACAACATAGAGAAGTATTTTTGTGTTATAGCAGTGAAGTAAATAAGAGAGGTATGAAATTAATTTATCATG
This sequence comes from Leptonotus elevatus, assembly GCF_054856555.1. Taxonomy (NCBI): domain Eukaryota; kingdom Metazoa; phylum Chordata; class Actinopteri; order Syngnathiformes; family Syngnathidae; genus Leptonotus; species Leptonotus elevatus. The sequence goes on along the minus strand of NC_141240.1, from coordinate 6,203,507 downwards.
GTGCTGTTTGTGTCACTACAAATTTGAATTGCCCCCTGCCCCCAAACCTGTATAAGTCAAAGTATTGTTCTCATGAAACTATCCTATATCAGATTGAGATCTATTGTATGTGGGGATTGCTATGATGGACAGTCATGTATTAATTAGTGCAGGTGAGAGTTTCTTCTTGGACACTAATTCACATGAAGAGCTGCCAGTTGGATACACACGGCTGAAACACATTTCCACAAATTACCGTTCATTATGTTATTCCTAATGCATGATAATTATCAATGTGAAGGCACTAATCATTGTAATGATTTCTCACAATAATCATTAAAAATGATTTAACTTGGTTGGATAAAGATGCAGTAAGGTTTTATATTTCCAAATGAACTGTTCTACCATTGCTAGGAAATCACAAATTCCCATCATGGTTGAGTTTTTAGAACAGGGCTATTCAGGGCAAGTCATTTTCTATTTGTGTGTGTTGTTTTAAAATGTTTTCCCCTTGTCCATTTTAGCTCCTGAACACGGACCTTTTGTACATATTAGTGTTAATTTCATCAACGAAAACTAAACAAAAATACTTTTGTGAACACACATTTTTCATTGGACTAGAACTAGACTACACTAGACTAACCCCCTCATTAATGAACAATAACTGGGACTAAATCGGTATGCATTTTTGTCAACTAATGAAGACGAGACGAAAATGTACTTCACTTAATAAAAACTGGACTAAAATCTATGGACATTTTAGTTTATGTACAAAAACTACACAAAATTTTTATGATTTTGTAAAATGTTGTCTCTTCTAATCTCTCACTGTGACACTGTCATGTGACACACCCCCTTTCAAATCTGCAGCTAGCATTTAAAAAGGTTTAAAAAAAACGGGAAAAAAACGGGGCAACTCAACCTGGCGGTGTTGGCTCGGATGGCGGGGTAAGATGCTGGTCCGACCTGGCAGACCCAAACGTATTGTGAGTGTCTGCTGGGAACTTCTGGCAGAGTCCCCTGTCAGAAAGAGTTTCAACACCCACCTCCAGCAGAACTTCTCCCTTGTCAATTCTACCGACACGTCTTCCTTTGAGGAAGCAGGGTCTGGGGACTCTGAGATGGGCTCCCCTATCTCAGGGGTCGAAGTCACTGAGGTGGTTGGAAAGCTCCTCGGTGGCAAGGCCCCGGCGGTGGATGAGATCCGCCCGGAGTTCCTAAAGGCTCTGTATTTTGTGGGGCTGTCGTGGTTGACAAGCCTCTACAACATCGCATGGACATCGGGGATAGTGCCTCTGGATTGGCAGACCGGGGTGGTGGTCCCCCTTTTAAGAAGGGGGAACAGAGGTTGTGTTCCAACTATAGAGGGATCACACTCCTCAGCCTCCCTAGTAAGGTCTATTCAGGGGTGCTGGAGAGGAGGGTCCATCGGGAAGTCGAATTTTGGATTCAGGAGGAGCAGTGTGTTCCGGCCGTGGAACAGTGGACCAGCTCTACACCCTCGGCAGGATCCTTGAGGGTGCATGGGAGTTGGCCCAACCAGTCCACATGTGCTTTGTGGACTTGGAGAAGGCGTTCGACCGTGTCCCTCGGAGAGTCCTGTGGGAGGTAATTCGGGAGTACGGAATACTGAGCCTCCTGATACGGGCTGTTCGGTCCCTGTACGACCGATGTCAGAGTTTGGTCTGCATTGCCGGCAGTAAGTCGAATTAGTTACCAGTGAGGGTTGGACTCCGCCAACGTTGCCCTTTGTCACCGATTCTGTCCATAACTTTTATGGACATAATTTCTAGGCGCAGCCGAGGCGTTGAGAGGGTCCGGTTTGGTGGCCTCAACATTGAATCTCTGCTTTTTGCAGATGATGTGGTGCTGTTAGCTTCTTCAAGCCGTGATCTCCAACTCTCGCTAGAGCGGTTCGCAGCCGAGTGTGAAGCGGTTGGGATGAAAATCAGCACCTCCAAATCCAAGACCATGGTCCTCAGTCGGAAAAGGGTGGAGGGCCCTCTCCATGTCGGGAATGAGATCCTGCCCCAATTTGAAGAGTTCAAGTATCTTGGGGTCTTGTTCACGAGTAAGGGTAGGTTGGAGCGGGAGATCGACAGGCGGATCGGTGTAGCGTCTGCAGTGATGCGGACTCTGTATTGGTCCGTTGTGGTAAAGAAGGAGCTGAGCCGAAAGGCAAAGCTCTTGATTTACCGGTCGATCTACCTTCCTACCCTCACCGATCACGAGCTGTGGGTCGAGACCAAAATAACAAAATCCCGGATACAAGTGGCCATGATGAAATGAGTTTCCTCCGCAGGGTATCCGGGCTCCCTCTTAAAGATAGGGGGAGAAGCTCTGTCATACGGGAGGGACTCAGTGTCGAGCCGCTACTCCTCCGCGTTGAGAGGAACCAGTTAAGGTGGCTCGGGCATCTGGTTCGGATGCCTCCTGGACGCCTTCCTGGAGAGGTGTTCCGGGCATATCCCACCGGTGGAAGGCCCCGGGGATGACCCAGGACATGCTGGAGAGACTATGTCTCTCGACTGGCCTGGGAACGCCTAGGGATCCCGTCGGAGGAGTTGGTTGAAGTGGCTGGGGAGAGCAAAGTCTTAGCTTTCCTGCTTAAGCTGCTGCCTCCGCGACCCGACCCCGGATAAGGAAGATAGTGATAGTTATCGCGAGTTGCTGTGACTATCGCGAGACCTACAGCGAGACCGGGAAACCCCAACATGGCGGCGCCCTGCTGCTAAAATAGAACCAGCTCTATTATGCTAAACTAATCCGAATTTAACCATCATAAATCTTGGCTTTTCTCTTCTCTCTTTCATCCGGCAGATTTGGAATACCACCCAGCGTGGAGGACGGATATTTTTACAGCTGCGCGATTGAGGATCCTTCCGTCGAGAAACCTTCGAAGAAGAGGAAAAATGACTCAGCGATGGACACGGACGACCTAACCACTACGGACGTTTCGGTCAGTATGCTGGAGTCCATAAATAAAAAACTAGATGTCCTCTGCCTCATCCGCGAGGATGTCAAAGAATTAAAGGTAAGCTTGGAATTCGTCAGCCAACAGGTAAGTGACCTCCAACAAGATAATGCCGAGTTACGCTCTTCACTCGCGACTGTTTCAGCCGAGTTGGAAACCATTAAAAAGGAGAATAAAACGCTAAAAGAAACTGTTCTGGATGTCCAATCCCGTAGCATGCGGGAGAATTTAATATTCTCAGGCATATCCGAGAATACCTCTGACAATCCAGAAGTTGAGATAAAAATAATTATGACGACGTTGTTAAAAATTCCTCAGGAGACGTTAATAACATCTCTTTTCACCGGGTACATCGGCTTGGAGCCCGTAGGGGCAACAAACCCCGTCCTATTATCGCCAAGTTTGAGCATTTTAAACAGAAATAATTTGTTAAAAGTAAAGGATGGGAGTTTAAGCGGACCTCATTTGGAATGAATGATCAATTCCCGAGAGAGATTAATGAGCGGCGAAAGGTACTGTTTCCTATAATGAGACAAAATAGGTAGGAGGGTAAACGGACTACGATAGTCGTTGATAAGTTATATATCGATGGCCAACTATTCCGGAACCCCAACTCCACTCCCTGGCTGTTCTAATTGGCATTGGTGGAACTAAACTTAGTTTGATTATTAGATGTATACATATACTGTATATGTGCTTATAAAACCTAAAATATGAATACTCATTATGTTTAGGCTATATTATAAATATAATATTAATACACAACTATATCTAAAGTATATTTAAACAAAAAATCTCGCTTAGGTTACCAGTTACTGGTGTATTGTTATGTTTAATCCCCTGCTAATTTCCTTCACTTTCACCTCGCTACCCGTTTTTTCACTGTTATATTTACTTACACGTTACCTCATATTTTACACAAATTACATAAATCACCTAACCACTTTGATTCTATCCTATAACATGCCAGTATTGACAAATGGCCTATACAGATATATACACAGGACTGAGTTTATATTGTTTGTATGCATAAATTAGTTCTGGCTTCCTGGAATGTTTGTGGCGCTCGCTCACAGGCAAAAAGAATAAAAACTTTAGACCATCTCTTAAAATTAAAAGCAGATATTTGCCTCCTACAAGAAACCCACCTACAAAAATCTGAAGAAAAATTACTTATTGATAAGAATTTTAGCCAAGCGTACTCTGCCCCTTATAACAGTAGACAAAGAGGAGTCTGTATTCTCATACATAAGAATTTATTCTTTACTCTAAATAATACAATAACAGACCCAGAGGGCCGATACATTATTATTCAGGCGACTATATTTAATAAAATATATACATTTGGTAATTTATATGCCCCTAATAATGATGATCCGGCCTTTTTCCATGAATTTTTCTCTCAGCTGTTTGAATTAGCAGCGAACTCTACTATTATTATTAGAGGAGACTTTAACACAGTCTTAAATCCATTAATAGATCGTTCTAATAATACAACATGTATAAGGCGATTACAATCTACTAAAGTAATAGGGGAATATATGGATGATTTTGGTCTCGTCGACAGCTGGAGACTTAAAAACCCAAATAAGAAGGAATTTACCTTCTTTTCCGCTGTGCACCGGTCTTTTTCAAGAATAGATTTTTTTCTTACAAATAACTCTATTGCTGATAAAACTGTTACAAAAATACATCCTATTATTATTAGCGACCATGCACCAGTCTCCCTTTCCCTACAAGTTGATTATACCTTTAAACCACCACCGACATGGCGTTTTAACATCTCACTGCTAAACGACGCAGAGTTTGACAAAATTATAAGAAAAGAGTGGGCAGACTTTTTGGAAATAAATGACTCTCCAGACCTATCTCCATCTCTTCTCTGGGAAGCTGGGAAAGCAGTAATTAGAGGTAAAATTACATCATATTCATCTTATAAAAAGAAACAGGATCAAAAATTAGAAAAAGACTTGGAAGATAAAATTAAACAACTGACGGATGAGTACGCAATAAACCCAAATAACCAAATATGGACTGACTTACAAAATAAAAAAATACAGTTGGACGATATGCTAACTAAAAAGACAGAGTTTATAATACAACAATTGAGATACAACAACTTTGAATATAATAACAAATCAGGTAAATTTCTTGCAAACCAACTTGAACGCAATCGGGAAAAATCTCTTATAACGGCTATTAAAGGGACAACTGGTGAATGCACACAATCACCAGAAGAAATTAATAAAAAAAATATATAACTATTATCGCAACCTATACTCAGAAACTAACAAGCTTAACCCTGAGCATATTGAGGCATTCCTCAGTAGCTTGAATGTACCTCAGTTAACTACTGAATATAAAGATATGTTAGATGCGCCACTTACTATAAACGAGTTGTACAGTGCTCTAGATAGTATGCCTAATGGCAAAGCACCTGGTCCGGATGGTGTTCCGGCTATAATTTTTAAGCACTTCTGGTTAATGCTTGCTCCACTATTCTTAAGAGTAGTAACAGAAATTAAAACTAATGGTTACATACGCCCACACATGAATACAGCAGCAATTAAACTTTTATTAAAGCCAGAAAAAGACCCTACCTTTCCATCAAGTTACCGTCCGATTTCACTAATTAACACTGATATTAAAATGATCACTAAGGCTTTTCACATCTAGACTAGAAACAGTAATCCCGACAATCATTCATAGCTACTGTTAGATTAATTAACATTGTTTTACTGTTTCAATTTATATTTTTCAAAGTGTTTTTGATTTTAGTTAGATATGTTACAACTGTTCCCCATATGTTAGTTAATCTATGGTCTTTGTTCTCTTCCCTGAGGAAGTAAGGTGTCTGATTTAATCAAAATGAGAGGTGTCTGACCAAAAGGCCGTCTGCGTGAATCCCTGGTGCCAGGAGGCTCCGGGAGCCAATTGTTTACCCACATCTGTTGTGGACTAAAATAACTGAATGGAAGATAACCTAATTGTATTTCACTCTGCTGACAGGACAAGATGAAAGGGAAGGGGGGGGGGCACAATCTCTTCCTCAAAGGCTGTACTCTGTGTGGGGTTTTATGGGGGCTGGCAGAAAGTGTCACATGGGTTGCTCTGTCTGGAGGGACAAAAGGTACTTCTTTGTCAATGAAGGGGGAGGGAACTGTTTTGGTATAAATGAGTGAGTGTATTTTGAGAATGTTACACTTTTGGGACCAGGGCTATTTGAGCCGGGTTCTAGAGATGTCTTTCAGACTCTGAAATAAAGCTAGCAAAACTTCTCCACGAGACTTCAACTTTGAATTTTATTTGAACACGCAGAAATCAAGGACTGATTTCCAACACTACCAAACAGGCTTTATTAAAGATCGTCACTCTACTAATAATATTAGGAGGCTCTTTAACCTTATTAGCATGTCACAGCGGCAAAAAGGCAGTTATTATATCATTGGATGCAGAAAAAGCTTTCAACAAAGTTAACTGGTCCTTCCTCTTTGCTGTTTTAAATAAATTTGGCTTTGGGAAGTCATTTATTCACTGGGTGTCAGTATTATATGATTCTCCTAAAGCTACTGTTACTACTAATGGGATTATATCTAAGAGTTTTACTCTACAGAGAGGCACAAGACAGGGATGCCCACTGTCGCCTTTATTATTCGCAATATTTATTGAGCCGCTTGCATTAGCCATACGCCAGGAAAGAAGGATTCAAGGAATTCACTCTGGGGTAACAGAACATAAAATTAATCTATATGTCGATGATATTTTACTTTATTTAGAAAAGCCTGCTATTTCGTTAGGGGAAGTATTTAACTTAATAACTAAATTCTCACAGTTATCAGATTATTCTATTAACTGGACAAAATCAACACTTCTACCTATTACAGAAAATTCATGGAACCCTCCAAGCCAGGACCCACACTACTCATTTCCTATAGGTAATTTAAAACACTTAGGCATAAAAATCTCACCGAAATTAACTGATTTAATTCATTTAAACTTTACTCCACTTCTGGATAGCATTTATAGTGACTTGGAGCGTTGGAATAATCTTCCTATTTCTCTAATAGGACGAATAGCCACTATTAAAATGAAAGTTTTACCCAAAATAAACTATTTTTTCTCAATGTTTCCATTTAAACCTACGGCTAACTGGTTCCAGTTGTTGGACTCAGCCGTTACAAAATTTTACTGGAATAAAAAAAAAGCAAAGATTAGTCTATCTACTCTTCAGAAAAATAAATCCAAAGGAGGTCTAGAGGCACCCAATTTTATGCACTACTATATAGTTAACCAGATACAATATATCATTTTATGGGTACAACCCAACAGAGATACTAACTGTTGGCTGGAACTAGAACAGAAGGATTGTAATAACCTCAGACTTCTAGATTTACTCTTTATTACAACATCGATTAAGTGACATAATTGTTTTAAAAACCCAATGATTTCCGCCACCCTGACTGCCTGGTGGAAGGCACTAGAAATTACAAAAGCCCAAGTGGAGCCCTGTGGGCTTTCTCCCCTATGGCATAACCCCGACTATCAACTTAACAACCAATCATTTTATTTAGGTGTGTGGGAGCAGAAAGGAATTACACATCTCCACCATCTCTTCTCAGATAATATGTTTATATCATATACATCCTTGCTCCAAAAATACAAAATAAAAAACGGAATTTTTTTACATTATCTGCAAGTTAAAAGTATGATGGTGGGTGGTGGGTGATGTCTGGTCGGTGCTGGATTTCACTTTTCTTTATTTTCTTTGGTCCTTCCTCGGGTCTCCTGACGGCGGTGTTCGGTTTAGGTGAACGGTATGGGATTTTTTAATAGGTTTTTGGCACGCACACACGCACATACACATACTCACCCACATACCAAAAAAAAAAAAGAAAAAAAAAAGGAGAGCAATGATGATGTCAAATCGGTAAAATTACCGAATGAACAATACTGAGCTCTTTAAAAAAAATAATAAAAATAAAATAAAATAAAAAGGGTATCCGGGCTCCCTCTTAAAGATAGGGGGAGAAGCTCGGTCATACGGGAGGGACTCAGTGTCGAGCCGCTACTCCTCCTCGTTGAGAGGAACTAGTTAAGGTGGCTCGGGCATCTGGTTCGGATGCCTCCTGTCCAGCCTTCCTGGAGAGGTGTTACGGGCATATCCCACCGGTGGAAGGCCCCGGGGATGACCCAGGACATGCTGGAGAGACTATGTCTCTCGACTGGCCTGGGAACGCCTAGGGATCCCGTCAGAGGAGTTGGTTGAAGTGGCTGGGGAGAGGAAAGTCTTGGCTTCCCTGCTTAAGCTGCTGCCTCCGCGACCCGACCCCGGATAAGCGTTAGATGATGGATGGATGGATGGGTTAAATGATTTTTGTTGACTAAAACTAGATGAATAAAATGATGTTTTTTTAAAAACTAAAATAACAACTAAAATGCAATGTTTATAGTCGACAAAAAAATGGCCTAAATAAAAACGGGATGTGGTTGACTAACTATGATAAAAACTAACTGTGATTGAAACTGGACTAAAACTGAGACTAAATTTAAAAATGGCGGATAAAATTAACACTAGTACATATAATGTCAGTAATTCCTTTTTGTGAAACATTTTATATTCAAAATGAAATGTCCACACGTTCTTTGCACTTCCAAACACATTGTGGTGGTATTTAGCATCTACCTTCTGCCAGAGACTAATTTGTGAGCCATGATGAATTTGATGTGATATTAAGTGTTTCTGTGTGCACTTGGAGAAGCACAGAGGAACACATGGGGCGCGTGGGCGCATTCTGGCAAAGCTCAACCACACTGCCTCATTTGCGCCGCAAAAACATTTCACATATCAAGATACTGAGAATATCGTTAAGTCCATCACACAGTGGCACCTGTTCTGTTTGAATTCTCGAGAAGATGTTGGCTGTTCACAACAAATGTACCATCATGTACAGTATGTGGCAATCTTGAAAATCCACTAATCCTCTCTATTGCAAGAAAGTCCTTTTTGTTGAACTTTCATATGCTTGCTTCCCTTGATAATGTGGGCAAATAGGCTGCATTCCTGAACGCGCAAACCCACACGCACGTACACACAGACTGCATTGCCATTGAGTGCGAAGTGAATCATCGTTCCAGACAATATCTTTGTCAAACATACCAGCCTTGACAACCAGACGCTGGCAGATTTGCAAGAGCCATGGCAACAGTCAATTGTGAATGCTGTGGATGAGAAGAGCGTTTTATTGTATTGTACAAAGAAATGGTTAGATAATTCTGTGGAGGAGGAGAGAAATTGATTAATGGAAACAAAGAACAGTCTGTCAATGACTTGCACAGAGCATTTTCAATAATGATCAAATGTACTGTAGTTGCAAATGGACAGCAGCGCGAAATAGCGAGTTTGCATATTCTCCCTGTCGCATGGGTTTGTTTCACGAGTGATGCAATGCAATTACATTTTGATGGGTCCTCACTTTATGTGGTGGGATTTTGGCTACGGTTATTTTTTTTAAATTTTAATTTAATTTTTTGTTATAAATTTGCCACAGGTGGTTTCACATAAGCTGCCAGAGAGAGAGAGAGAGGGACTTTTCAAGTCTCCATGAGGTCTCCTATAACAAAGTTGTGACATTTGTTACTTGTCATGTCATAAAAAGTTGCTTTTTGGAAGTATATGCTATACACTAAAGCGACAGTGTGTAGGATTTTGTCATTCATTTTAAAAACCCACAATTACTTTCAGTAATATGCAAAACATTATGTTCTATCACATCATCATGAGAAAAATAAATAAATAAAATAAATATATAAATGTATATATATATATATATATATATATATATATATATATATATATATATATATATATATATATATATATATATATATACATATATATATATAAATCGTAGGTCCAGTAATCGCTAATATAACGGTTGTGCCGCACCTTACAGGAGGCTGCTGACATTGTTTGCAGCCATCTTTTTGCAGGTGGTTGTCGCTGTGATTCGGGCTCCCACCACTTCTCTACCTCTGCTATGCTCTCACTAGCTTTTGCTAGCTTCTCCCGCTAGCCGCTCCTGTTAGCTGCACCAGCAGGTTCTTGCTAGCCACTCTTGCTTGCTGGTTTGCTCACTCCAAATAATAATTGATACTACAGAAAATGGTGGTAGGCTTGCCAAGTATGGTCTCTCTGAGGCACCGTAGTGCAGGTGCTTGAAAATCTTTGCATTCTTTTAATTCACCACTAGATTCCACTGAACCCTACACAATATTTCTTTAAATTCCATTTATTCTGTCACTGTCTGCAATGCTGCTTTTAGGATGAGCTGGCCAACTTGCCACCAGTTAAACACAGGGAAAACACATTGAAGTAGACAACCATTCACACCTTCACACCTGTACAAATTGTGGAAATAATTTAATATCAGGAATTTAGTCCATGATTTGAACCTGGAACATTCTGACTGCAAGCTAGAAATGCGAAGCACTCATTCACAGCGCCGCCAAACTAAGCAACATGTTGAGCAAAAAATGCAGACGAAGGAGGAAATGTATGCAGAAGTGACAAACACACACACATGAGCACCCACTCTGAGGCCAAGAGTCAATAAAAGTGGAGTGTGGGTGGAAGTGGTGAAGAGGAGGATGAGGAAGGAGGGGGAGGCAGGTGATGAAAACGAAAAGGCAGCTTGACAGTTTTCAGATGTTACAGCATGTTAAGCCACTGGCACAATATGGTACAAATAGCCAGAAAGTTGTTAGTGAAATTAGGAGAAGGAGGTCTTGTTTGTTAAATTTAGAACAAAACAAACATGGCATGAGAGAAGGACAGCAGTATGAATAAACAAGTAGTACGCATGTGCACAGGGTAATAAATGCATCCATCATACATACTGCATAAGGTTGGGCTTTCATGCTATTTTTACAAGGAAGGCATCTTTGCCAGGGTACTATACTTGTCACATCGGGAAATAAATTCGTATTAGCATCTCAGGCACATTTGTGTGGAGCCTGCATGTGATCCATCTGCTTGCTTCGGTTCACATTCCTGCACATTCCAGAAATACATCAGCATGTGAGGTTCAATGAATGCTCTAAATTGCCCATAGGTGTGAGTATTAAGTTTATATCTGCCCTGCGATTGGCTGCTGACACATCCAAGGGTGTGACCCATCTCTTGGCCGGTACCCCAATGAGGACAAGACATACAAAATGGATGGATGCATAAATGGATATACAGCATTTGCTCCAACAGCTTTAGCATGAATAGCGAAAATCTGCGAGTAGTTGATGCCCCCTAAAAATGCCCATAATTGCCTATAGTGATGGTGTCAAAGCATTCCTTTTGTCTAATAAAACTCCTCAGCTCACGTCAGTCTAATGAAAACACCTCAACTCACTTGTCGAATATGTGGAAACACTCGGCGAAAGGTGGGCATTGTCATCGATGGGACTTGAGGATTAACGGAAGAGCTCAGCTCTGCCAATAACGATACGGTTTCAAAATGCAAACAGTAAATAAATGGATTTGTAAATGCCAAACCGTACATTTGTAGGGATTCACTGTACTGTACCTAGAAGGATGATAACGTTGGTGAAATGTGCTGAGATCTATAAGGTCATTTTGTTGTATTGCATATATATATATGTACCGGTATTGTATATATTGTTTTAACTAGAAAAATAAATTTCTAATCCAACTTTTTAATTTAATTCCAGTGTATCTTGAAGCGTTCCTCTCTTCTTTAGTCAGGTACCAAGGTCACCACTGTGGGGTTTGGCTAGAGTCAACCCCCCCACACACACCCCCACTCACACTCACACACACACACACGCACACACACACACACTGTCTCACTCTCCATTACAACAGTCAGGAGCATCAAGCACCACTGTTGCCGCAGTGATGGTTGAGGAGCAACCATGAGTGGGTGGTGATGCCCGGCAGCGATCACTTTAAAGGGCTCTCATTGGCCTCTCCACGGTATACCCACAATCCTTTGCTGAATTGCTGTGACTCAACACCCCTCCACCTCCCTGCCAACTGTTTCACCAAGATGGCATAATTTGCATTAATTTTGATATTTATGTGGGTATGCAGAGAGAGTCACGACAAATTAATGGCACATGATCATGACACAGTAGGAAGACCATGTGCATAAATGTGTACGACTGTGTACAGAGTATTCACATTTTCACTCCTTCCTTCCTCGGATACAGCACATGACACCGTATCTCTCTGTCACTGATGGCTTTAATGGGTTGTCTTTACAGACTTCCTGAATTCCACTGTCAAACTGGTTTACATACAATAAAAACTGTGAAAACAAAGTTATATACATAATTAACATAAATGTACAATAAAACAAATAGTCACCTCACTGGCCGCACATATCCAAAAGAAAAGAGTGAGTCCAAAAATGGCGACATCAGGTAGAAAAACACCACGAATGAAAACGTCGCTGTCTTCCATCTTCCACGTAAAGTACAATGCTGAAGCTGCGCAAACAGCCGGCTGTAGACCAATATAAAGACTCCCCCACGTCACAACTTATGAGATTGGTTCCTAACAACCCTTAACCAAAATATGGTGTTTTTATACAGTACAAATTACAAAAATATACATTTTAACAAAAATATCATTAAATGACAACTTTATGGCAGTTAAACCCATCCTTACGGTGGGGAGTATATTGAAGCCTATTGTAAGCTGCCTTAAGATGAGGCGCAGGGAACAGATATGCAGTTGACCTCTGCTAATCGCGGGCCTGTGATCAGCAAAAATGCGCTTATAATTGATAGTGTGTGTATTGAAAGGTTTTCTTTTTAGTTTAAAATAACTTTCAGTAAAATTCCGGCATGAGGCATGTCGTGCCTTACGAGCTGCATTTTTGAAGCGCGACTGGGCTTGCTCTTTGGCTTCCCAATCATCTTTATTTATAGGCTTTTACGATTAGTTTGACAAGCCTTCTTCCGGAGACTTGTCAGCACAGCATTCCACCAATTATTACCAGTCATATGTTGTCACTTCCGCAAAGGGCCTGCCACTTCATAGGACTTGACTATAGATTCTTGGAGATAACTAGCTAAATGGCGGCCGTGGCTCAGGAGGTAGAGCCGGTCGTCCAGTAACCGGAAGGTTGGCTGTTCAATCCCCGCTCTCTCCCTAAGTCATGTGTCATTGTATCCTTGGGCAAGACACTTCACACACATTGCCTCCACTGGTGTCTGAAAGGTGTGACGGTTTGGTGGTGGTCGGAGGGGCCGTAGGTGCACACTGGCAGCCACGCTTCCACCAGCCAGCCCCATAGCAGCTGTGGCTCTTAAGAGTGTGAGTGAATGAATAATGTATCCATTGTAAAGTGTCTTTGAGTGTCCAGAAAAGCGCTATATTTAAATCTGATGCATTATTATTAAATTGTTGATCTCTTCTTTCAAAGTTATCTGTGATGACCAGTCTTGTCCATTTAGTTGATGGATGAGCTCGTCACCATAATTATCCCAGCAAGTACGACAAACATTCTTGACCATTTGTTTCCTATCCTTAATGCTGCCCTTCATCATGAATGGAATATACATGTGATTTGAAAAAGTAGGCACATCACTGACATGCCAGTCTTTCACAGAATTACACGCACCTTGTTTCACAAATGTTAGATTTAGCACTTTCTCACTTTTGTCCTGAAGTAGTTTTATTACCAACATTGCGGAACTCCAGTTTTGCACAATACTTCAAAAGTTATTTTCTCCTGTTATTGACATCGGACGAGCCCCGTAGTGTATGATGTGCATTTGCATCAGGCCCTATTACGGCAGTGTCTTTTCCTTTTCAAAGAATAAGACCAATTCCCAAAGAATTACTGGTCGTGCTGGTTCTCCATCTGCCATGTATGTCGAGACAAAGACAAATGTCTCTTTCCTGACACACATCAGTTATTTGCACAGCCATTGTATTCTTATTTGAGAATATCGGCTACAGTTGACATCTAAAGTTCGGGGTTGCATAAATGCACGCCCTGGGTCGGTCACTATTCCGGTTACCCTGAGCTGAGTGATATTTTGCTGGGTTTAAAGACCCATCACAAAGGAGGTGAGGGGCTTTTTCTGTCTGGGTTCCTGTGGTCATCAGGGTCATCAGCTGGTGTCCACTTTCAGGTAGCGGAATTGTTCCCAGAACGTGACGTGAGCGTCCAGGGAAGCTGTGAGCCTCACTGGGACGTAACAGGACCAGTCAAATTCCAGGCATTCCTTGCATAGTCTCTTTGAAGGGAAAGCAAATACTTAGCGGTTAAACACCTCTACCACCCCACCCTACCATCACACACGATCAACTCAAAATAAATTTAATTTCAATGTGCATTTTGCATTTGTAAACAAAAGCACCCTATTGTTAGGATTGTTACTGTGTTAAAAACTCATTGTCATTTGTAGCTCATATAATGACAAAAAAATGTCAGAAGTAAGAACTTTTTCAATTTATTTTTTACTCTCAAATTTGAAAACACAAAAGGCTGATCAAAAAGGGATTGAATAAATTTTTAGGAGGTATTGAGCACAACACTGCTGTATTAGCTAAACCAATATGCCAAGGTTCTGAAAGCTAAAGCAGCAAATAGGATGATTAGCTTTAAGTGTTCAAACTAGAGTGGATAATATCGCTGGTGCAATCAGACACTTTTGTACTGCCCACATGCTCACCATGGAAATGTGGGCCCACTGACTAATCAGTAACCTTTTGTTGAATTTAAAGAAGTTTACGTCAGCAAACAACACCATGCTGTGTTCATGCCATCAATTGTGGTTTTAACGTCCAACTACCCTTGAACTCCCTGAAAAGCGAATTCGGAAATTTGTTATGCATGTTTGAAGATAATATCTGAAAACATGTGCAAAGACAAAGAAAGAAATATGTCGTGCTCATTTGTGGAGACCTAGCGCTTTTCACAATTTCAATTTTCCCTAATTTTTGGGGGATGGCAAAAACAGGGCCCAACATTTGGCCAAGGGTTCCAAAATTACATAAATATATAATTAAGGTAATAACTCAATGTGTCATGAAGTATTCATTTATTTAATTATTTATTCATTTATTTATGTCACTACTTGATTTATTTATTTCAATATTCATTTAATTATTCTACTTGTTTCATTTGGGCACTCTTGTTCCCCTGTACTTCAGGAAATAATTATATCTGTCATTTTCTACGACCAAATCCAGTAGGCAGGTGACTGGGCGGCACGAGCAGTTCCAGGTGACAGGACCAACCAAAGTGCTCACCACTGCAGCCCAGTTTTGATTCACAGTCAGGGAACCATTTGAAAAGTTTTGAAGGGAACTCATAAACTTGGCCCGTCTGTTATCTTTAATGCTCACTTTACAAACATTAGCTGCTAGACGACTGTAAATTGGCTGTTGAAATGTTCCCCATTAAATATGTGGGCGTGACCAACTTGAACTGATTGCCAGCCAATCACAGGGCATAAACAGACGAAAAAACACTCACAATCACGCCTATGGACAGGGCTGGACTGGCCACCTGGCATTCAGGGCACATGCCCGGTGGGTCGGCCTCTTTTGGGGTGTTCTGTGTGGAGTGCTTTTACATTTTACCCCAAGAGACTGGCCCACAATTTAGAGGGGGGCTAAATAGGCTAAATGTAGAGTAGAGTAGAGTAGATACCGGCGGTGGAAACGAGGCTTTTTAAGTCAAAATGCCAGGGCCGATTTTTTTTGTGCCAGTCCAGCCCTGCCTATGAACTATGTAGAGCAGGGGTCAGCAACTCTGGCCCAGGATTGTTATCAGGCTTCTGCAGGGATTGCTGATGCGGAGCAGTTCAGTCAGGTGTGTTAATGGAGGGATATATCTAAAACATGCAGGATAAGGGCCCTGACCCCCTGATTTGGAGGGTTCACTTAACATGCATGTTTTTTGGAATGGCGGAGGAAACTGGAATCCCCGGAGAAAATCCATTTGCTTGCCATTGTGCTTTATGGGTCTTAAAATGCAGTTGAATTTAATATTCACTTCCATTTTGGGTGTGTTTGTGTTGTGTACACATTATTTACATATTCTAAAAGTTTCTGTTTTATTGAATAGAATAGAGCCTTATTTGCATGTTTCAAGATAAAAACAGAAATTCATCCTTAACACGGCTCATTCAGGCAAACATCCAATAATCTCTCCCGACACACACCACAATATTATAAAACAAAATAAATCTGGTGTTTAAACAAAATAAAATGAAACCGTGCTGCTTGGTGTGATTTAAAAAGGTTATTGCTGTTGGGGTCACAGGGGTTCTGTATCGCTTGCTTGATGGCACTAGCGTCAAAGAGCGATGCAGGGGGTGAGCGTGGGCGTCCTCAGTGATGAGGTTGACTTTCCTCAACACCGAGTACAATGCTGAGAGAGGGATCTGGGATGCTTGGGTTATTTTTCTGGCCTGATTTATTATTTGGGATAGTTTTGTTTTGTGTTTGACAGTGAGAAAGTTAAACCAGGACAATATATTGTAAGGATGGATTCTATGAGCGAAGTGTAAACAACAATACAAATGTCTTTGCTGACACTCAAGAACCCCTCAGCAGATGAAGGCAGCGTTATTGTGCGTTTTTGAAGACAGCGTCCACATGAGGCTCAAAAGACAAACTGCCATCCATCTTTATCCCCCATAAAACTGTCTAAGTACTCCATCTGCTGGCCGTGGATAGTGAGAGGTAACTTGCACCACAAGAGAATTGCCTCACAGCACAGCTCCTTCGTTTTGGCAATGTTCAGTTCCAGTGAGCTCCATGCAAAAGTGTTGACCAAACAAATTGACCCCTTGAAGGTACAGTTTGTTTGTTTGTTTCATTCATTTTTTCCTTTCGGACACATTATTAAAGGTTACATCGATCACATAATATAATTTGCAACATTGGCATCCGAAAGAAGGGCTGACGGTTAGAAGCCATGGCTTATTAGTAACCCGTCCCCATCGATTCTTACTACACGCATCAGTCATATACATTTATTATAATAGTCATTGATTTATATCGTTATCAATCCCAGACTTAAGTCTGAACACTCCTCGCTCAGTTCATCTTGAGTAATGTCTGTGTGTAAGTTGCAGCTAGTACCAATCATTTGGAATTTATTAAATCGGTTCCCGGATGCCACCAACAGGCCCACCCAACCAGGCGAGGAAGCCAAGGCGAGCGCATGCTCGTTCACCAGTAGCGTCTTCGCTGACCTTGGATCAGCTTTCACGCATGTTGTGGCTTCCAGAAGTGTAGATCGGCTTGCATTCTGCCCATTGCGTCCACAACAATGTTCACTCCATTCTGGTCAGTTCAGCCACCACTGTTGCCAGCATCCGATGATGTTTAGATATTGATAATGCTGAGCGCTCACCAAGGCCAGCCCACCCGGCGGAGTAGCCCCCGCTAGCCGCATCTCGGAACCATGTTCACCAACCTCTTTGTAACTATTTACAGCAGATACATTGCAGCCACAATACAACCTTATCACAACAGCCTTGCATGTTACAACAAATGTCCAAACAGAAATAGAGCCAGATAATGTTTACATTCTTACAGGAACAGCAATACATGTTATCAATGCAGGTGTATAAACAAGAGTTAACCTTGGGAGTGTCAGCATGTAATCATCTGCTATATTTACATTATTCAAATCATGACAGCTCCAGTTTTGGGTTAATTAGTAATATGTTACAATAATTTCATTTGGGTAAGATATAATCCACAATTTAATGATGTGAGTAACTGATAGCAGTTATTGTCTCTCAAACTCCGCCAATTCTTCCACTCTTTTCACGATCCGTATTTTCTTCTGAAAAGATGAGTTCTCGATAAATCCATTCTTTCTCAATTGTCGCGCCCTTCTGGCAATGTCAGCATTTCGTTTTGTGAGATTTTCATTGACGTAGACATGTTTACCTCTAAGCTTGTAGCAATCTCTCAAAAGAGCAATCTTTTCCTTCCTGTCAACAAACCTGATCACAACTGCTGGTGGTCGTGTCCCCCCAGTTGGAAGCGAAAAGCACATCTGGATGTGCGCTGGATCCACACTTAATCCCAAATCGCTGAGTTGAGTTGTCACTTGCTGTTCGACAGCACAAATGCACTCAACTGCACTTGTGCTGGCCGCAGCTCTCGCCCGAGGGCCGCGGCGCGGTTTAATCTGGATACCTGTAACTATCACATTGTTGATTTAAAGGTTCTGTTCCAAATCATCCACTTTTTGTTCCAAGGTGACAATGCGTCAATCTTTTTTTTGTGTCTCTTTCTTCAACTGCTAAATTTCCTGCAGAAGTGGCTCGATGCTCTTTTTCATTTCAAGTATTTCGGTGACCATTTCTTTCAGTTTTGCAAGAGAAGATTTTATCTCCTTAATTTCGTCAACTTTTTCCTCCAGGCATATTGCAAAAATGTAGTTAAAAATCCCAATGTCAACAAAATAGTTAGAAGTCACGAGCGAGTGCAGGAGCAAGTACAGATGCGTCCTTCCTTGACAAATGCGTTCTTGATTCAGTGATCACACTCCTCAGCCTCCTTGGTAAGGTCTATTCAGGGGTACTGGAGAGAGGGGTTCGTCAGGAAGTCGAATCTCGGAATTAGGAGGAGCAGTGTCATGGTTTTCGTCCTGGCCGTGGAACAGTGGACCAGCTCTACACCCTCGGCAGGGTCCTCGAGGGTGCATTGGAGATCGCCCAAACAGTCTACATGTGTTTTTTGGTCTTAGAGAAGGCTCGGTCATCTGAGAGGGACTCAGATTCGAGCCGCTGCTCCTCCACGTTGAGAGGAGCCAGCTGAGGTGGCTCGGACATCTGGTTTTTGGAGAGGAGGCACGTCCCAATGGCAGGTTGCCCTGGGGATGACCCAGGACCTGCTGGAGAGACACAGTCTCTTGGCTGGTCTTGGAATGCCTTAGGATCATAATAAATTATCATTTTACAACATTGCAGAGGATCAGAGTTGCCGGTGATAGGCGTCATGGTGAGTAAGGTTGTCTTTCGTAGCGACTAATTTGACATGACTTTGTGATGCTAACCGCTAAGCTAAGTAAGTGCTCGTGAGGCGTGTCCGTCTCCACAAGACGGCGCACAGTACAGTTGTTCAAGGCACAATAACGCTATCAGGAGAGTTGCTGGTCAAGACAAAACAACCACTGCCTAATATGTTTCAGTGTGTTTGGTGAATATAGTGTCCATTAATCACAGCAGGAATCACTTTTCGGCAGAACAAAAGAAAGTAGCTCGACTACAAACATCTAGGGGTAGCCTACATACAAATGTTGTATAAAAAAAAAAAAGATTTGATCAAGATTGAGTTACGGTGTGTTATAAAGTAAATTACTGCAAGACAGCATTTGTAACAAAAAGTGCTATTGTTTACATACAAATCGCCACTACTGTAGTTAGTAGCTAAAGACAACTAAAAAAGTAATAACATAAGAAAGGGGCATATTGTTTTTGGTGCAGAGCGTGCTTTATAATTTCAAAACGCAAACATAAATGCCCTCTTACCAGTCAAGTAGAAAGCAGGCGAGGGCAGCTACTTTCCAGACCTCGTTTGTTCCTCAGGTCTCTCCATCTGGCAGCCCCAATGTAAATTCTGTTTTTGTTGCAATTTCGTTGGTCAGGACGTTTTCTTTTAGGAATAGGTTTGGTAGGTGGCTTCATATAAATGAAATAAGTGCGGTCATCCATTTCAATTTTACGCTTACAGAGATCAAATAAATTCTCAAAGCGATTGTCGTGCTCAATGGCAACATACTTTTCAATGCTCCCTCTCTCTGAAACTTTTCTTCTTCTTCTTCTTCTTGTTTTATTTGCGGTTAGCATACAAACAAGACTGCATACAATAAGAAAAACGGTATTCAAAATGCAATGAGGAACTACATTCGCTAAGTTTTTCTCCTTTATTCTACACTCTTTCCCTTTAAATTACAATTATTTGCATGTGTGATTTGAAATTTGTGTGATTAGAAACAGGCTAAAATTAAGTTACATCTCACATTGTTAAAATGCGTAAAATAAATATATATCTATATTTTTTAAACAACATATATATATATATATACACCCCCACACACCTCCACCCCCCCCCCCCCCACACACACACACACACACACACACACCCACACCCACACCCACACCCACACACACACACACACACACACACACACACACACACACACACACACACACACACACACACACACACACACACACACACACACACACACACACACACACACGCACACACACACACACACACACACACACACACACACACACACACACGTGTTAAAAAGCTTTACACTGAAGTCTATGTGCAGTTTTGGACATAACCTTGTGCATATTTAATCACAATGCAGCTCTTAAATCTATACTAAACAGGATTATCGTTTATTGTTGTGTTGCTACATAGAAGTCGAGTTCTGAGTAAAATGGAGGGGTCGTCCTCTGCTGGTCATTAGAAAGAATGCACATATGGGGCAAATTAACAAGGTTTATATATTTATTTAGCGGGAAAATCAAAGCCTTCTTGATAGTTTTCATATGAACAGAAACAGTGATAGAAGCCTGGTTTGAAAAGCGTGAGAATTTTTTTTTGAGTATTGTTTCATTATCATGTGGCCTTCTCCAGAGCAGCCTCGGGTGGAGCTTCTGCTGATGACGTGAATCAACACTGCACCTTAGAGCACAACGCTTGTAGTACAGGAAGTCATTTGGCGACTGCGGTGCATTTTGCTCTTTAACGTGAATAAGGTAAAATACTTGTGAGCCATTCTACAATTGAAGAACATTTTCTGCTCCCTAATGAGGTTTTAAATAATCAATGTAATTGTTATTTAAATTACAGTTGTACTGAGACAAAATTTTATTGTAGCTTAAGGAAAAGTGGTTCATAAATATTATTTAACAAACCATATAGCTCCTACTCACTCCCTGAAATGGATTTTAATGAATTAATATTTTTTTTAATTGATAAGTTTCCCTTATAATCAGCAAACTTGCTTGGCTACTGTACTTGGAGTAATAACCTACGGACATTTAATTTGTGTTAAAATAAAAGTAATAAAAGAAAAGTATTTAATTGTTATCAATTTATTAAGCAATATCTTTAAAAATGTGTTTTTCAGCTGCATATCTGTAACAGGGTTGCGCCAAACACAGCATGACAATAAAATAGGTCACAAAAACTGTACCAGTGATGGAGGAATTTTATTTGATGGTTTATTATATGCAAAACCTTACAAAGAAATATACACTATATTAATGATCTATTTAAAAAATATGCATGTATCATGTGTAGCCTTGTAGGCTACATGTGATATGACACATATTTATATACTCTGCCCATGGACTTGAATGACCTCACACCTATTGTTTTTAAAGTGGTAATTTCGTAATTATTATTAACAGTGCTTTTGCGCTGTATAATGGATGGAAGGTTGGATGAAGATCATACATCAATCAACTTGTGGACATTTGCAAACAACAAAAGTCCTATCTATCCGTGACCACTGGAGGGCAGTAAATATCTTGGTTTTCTCCTGGTGTTTCTGGAACATCTCCTTTATTGGTCATACAAACTGGATGAAACTACACTTGGAGAGGTTTCATCTTTAAATTAGCTACCCAAACATTGACACTTGACCTAATTATTGAGCTTTTGGAAAATGGTCAGAATGACAGGTTTCAGACAGACTTCATATCTCATTCGCAGACTTCATATAATCCACCTGCTGTCGACTGAACCATGAAGGTCAGTGTTGTTGTTGTTGTTTTTTTTTTTTAAAGAGAAATCCCACTGTACATAACCAAACAAAACGGTCATAAAAAGAACATATATTGTAAAAATAAAAATTGTGTCCCCATTTACCAAAATAAACTCAGTGTAAAGTCAAACTTAATTATATATGTATTTACTAAAGGGTCACACATGCAAAAGTGGGCGAAAACATGATTGCTCATGCAAGCAGACGTGAGTAGCTGATCTACAAACCGGGCACACCCAGGATACATCTGACAAAGGTACAAAATGCATTGTTGGAGGAATTAGCATGGGCGATATGATTTCTCAAACCTGAGATGAATTGCGATAGCTAACTTTATGGGCCTTATTTTCACAGACAGGCAGGCTCTCATGTGCTCAGCTTCTATTTCCGTGTTTATCGTCTTCCTTCAGTTTACCATGTTTTTTAATTTGGTAGACATGCTACACCTCGCTGGGTGTTCCGGCTGACGGAGCTACCACACCCTTGGCACAACTGGCAATTTTTTGACAAAAAGTAGACTAGATTTTAGACCCGCTAAAACCTGGTCTAATTTGTGGTGCAGGTGGTGTAATGCTCGAGATGCAGACAGACAGATTCGGATGCGTGTGGTGGATGTCATATTTCATTCATAAACATGACAGCAGTGTGGGAGTGAATCATTGCAGAAATCAGTTCATTGAAGAAATTATTTTTAGCATCTTCATTTTCTATCATCAAAAACGCAATCACAGGAGGAATCCGAACCAGATGCACGAGCCACCTCAACTGGTTCCTCTCAACGCGGAGTCCCTCCCGGATGACGAAGCTTCTCACCCTATCTCTAAGGGAGAGCCCGGATACCCTGCGGAGAAAACTCATTTCGGCCGCTTGTATCCGGGATCTTGCTCTTTCAGTCACGACCCACAGCTCGTAACCATAAGTGAGGGTAGGAACGTAGATCGACCGGTAAATCGAAAGCTTCGCCTTTCAACTCAGCTCCTTTTTCACCACACCGAGGGTGTGAGGATCACATTTGGTACCTAATGGCAGTCAGGGCGCCTCAAGCCAGCACACGAAGGTCTGGGCGGCCTTCCATGGATATGCCTTGCCAGACCATCATTAAGCAACTGCTAAACCAGTCATGCTGGATAATGTTGCAGGCAGCATAGCTTCTCCAGACTCTGTCACGTTGATCACATGTGCTCAGTCACATGTGAACTGCAAAACTTAAAATTTATAATGTACATTGTTACAAATTACAGGCCTGTTTCCCTACTACCACAATTCTCCAAAATTCTTGAAAAACTTTTTCAATAACAGATTAGATACATTCATAGAAAAACATAAAATACTTTCTGATAGTCAGTATGGATTTAGAACGAAGCGGTCAACTGTACTAGCTTTAACAGAACTTACCGAAGAAATTACTGATTCCATAGATAAAAAGAAACTTACAATAGGACTGTTCGTTGATCTACAAAAAGCATTTGATACTATAAACCATGATATATTGATTAGTAAATTGGAGCGTTATGGTATTAGGGATACAGCCTTGATTTGGATCAGAAGTTATTTACAAGAAAGATAACAGTTTGTAGAGTTGGGGGAATTTAAATCAAAATGTTTGAACATAATATGTGGTGTCCCCCAGGGGTCAGTGTTGGGGCCAAAACTGTTTATATTGTATATTAATGATTTATGCAATGTGTCTCATTTACTGAAGTTTGTGTTATTTGCAGATGACACAACTATTCTAGTTTTTGTGAGTTTCGGTGAGAAAATGCAGCTTATTTTGGATAAAATTACCTCAGAATTTAAGAAAGTTAAAACGGCTTGAAAAAACTAGTTATCAATAAATTTAAACAAGACGAAATTAGTTGTGTTTGGTAATTTTAAAATAGGGAACTGTGTAAGATTGCAAATTGAAGGTGTATATATAGACAGAGTAAATTCCTGGGGGTAATTGTTGATAATAAAATCTGCTGGAAACCACATATTAAATATATTGGATCCAAACTTTCTAAAAGCATCTCAATTCTGACAAAAGTCAAAAATTTTCTCAAGCAGAAATCATTACACATTCTGTACTGCTCTCTAATATTACCATATTTAAATTATTGTTCAGAAGTTTGGGGAAACACTTACACTTACTTTTATAACCATGGTTAACCATGTTTTTTTTTTATATACATGTTTGAAATAAAATTGAAAAAGAAAAATATAAACAGTGTTGTTGTTCTTCTTTTTGTTGTTGTTGATTTTTGTTAGTCAGAATGCTGGAAATTGGCTGGCACTCAGAGGTTCTTTTGGATGGTAGTAGTAAATATTTTCTTTAACTGACACAAACACAAAATTGTGATTTTATTTCCATCTTGAAATTTCTCTACTCCATTCTTATTTTTCATGTGGCTGAAAAGTGACATGGCGTGGCACGGTGGCACACGTTGTCATTCTCCCAGATGGGAATGCACATTTTGAAGTTCCTGAATGCTTCACTTCAAGCTGTAAACACTGTTCCTTTTTCTAATGTGTTATATAATGTACAGTTGTTTGATGTATGTCTTGACCTCTCCTCCTGTATTTTATTTGTCATGAGTTTTGTTCCACGTACGCATGTAAGGGAAGTGTTGTCAAATGTTACTCACTGTTGCACCCAAGAGACAGTTAACTGCCCTCCCATTTGCACATAAATTAATGATATGTGTCAGTGAGGCTTCTGTGAAGGGGCGTAGACAGAAATTATTCATTGGGGTGGCCAGGGTGAAACCATGACTCATATAGGGGTGGCCATAAGTTCATACCTGAAATGTCAAAATAAGTGCTTCTTAACCATGCAGCCACACCGTTTGCATGCCGACCTTGGGCTGCGAGCACCGACTAGTGGGCTGCATAAAATAATTTCAGAGTTCATGTTATGAATTCAATGCATTGGAGCTGTTACAATTGTCAATGAGTTGCTCAGTTACAATAGAGCTTTCTGCCACATGGCGGCA
Source organism: Leptonotus elevatus (assembly GCF_054856555.1). Taxonomy (NCBI): domain Eukaryota; kingdom Metazoa; phylum Chordata; class Actinopteri; order Syngnathiformes; family Syngnathidae; genus Leptonotus; species Leptonotus elevatus. The sequence goes on along the minus strand of NC_141240.1, from coordinate 6,178,791 downwards.
ATAAGGCAAATGTAAGTTACTGACCTGTACACAATAAGTAGAAAATGAAACCGAACAGCGAAGTTCACGACTAAGTATTTAAAAAAGAGAAAAGAAAAAAGAACTATGTTGATTTTATACACATTTGTTCAAAACACTGAACATTACACATACAAATAAAAACAACAACAAAAACAAGTAAATTATACCTTATCATGGACTAACATAGCACTAACATAGGCTGACATTCAGGCAACATGACAACTGTGTCCAAAAACATACCCGCAGATGCGCCACTTTTGTTTGTTGATTTGGGGAGGGGGGGGGGGGGGGGTGCTTCGCCATTGCTCCTGTGAACTGCAAGTCATCATTGTTAGACAATAAGTTTGTGACCTTGCAAAGAAATTGTAGTCAGATTACTTCACTGTGAGAAATAATGTGTACCAGCATCACTACCTGTGATCATGCCGGCAAACTGTTTGCAAGGGTTAACCTTTAGCACAAAAATCTGGCCTGCATTCAGCAGAACAGCAATCTAAACAACAGCTAATGCCTCATCATCACGTAGAGAACACATACACAGACACACTCGCCTCAATTCGGGTAGTGTTGCTGTCATGCCTGATGGAGCTTCTTTCTATGTGGAGCTTAATAAATTGCATTTGAGGGATGTGGGCTATGAGTAATTGCTGGCATATGGTTAATTTCCAACAGATACACTTCCTTTTCACAATTTATCATTAACATGCTTGCTTGCACATTGTTTAGGAACTTTAGTGAAAATGTATTCTAAATTAGCAGCTAGCCTATTGGGGGAGCTGCGTGGGATTATGGGACTACCTTTAAGTCTGTCATGGCAGAATTCATGCACTTGGACACAGAAATACTCCCACTATTTTAAAGTTAATGGTTGTTCTGATGACACCATCATCCACTAAATAAAACGTGTAATGTGGTGTTTTTTAAAGCTTGTATCCAAAATATGACAGTGAACCCGACAATGATATACTGCTGCTTAGAAATCCGTCATGTTTCACTTTGAGCCCCGCTTGGCAAGCGGCTGTTTCCAATCGCAATTTCAGCCGTGGCCCCATTTCGGCATGGCGAACAGTGAATCACAGGCACAGGCAAACTGATGCCATGGAAAGTACACAAAGGGAATTTCCAATGAGGACGCCGGAGCTTGACTGCAAGCTTGGCACGTGATTGCAACGTTGTAGTTTCTGCTCTCTTCCGCAGTGGAGCCCATACTACTGACCTACAAATATACATGTGGGTGAATGTGACCTACTGTAAGATGGAAATGTGGACCTCGCCAATTCTATTCATACTTGTAGATTTAAATTTAGATCAGCAAAAATAAATGAAAGCATTTTCAGCATGAGGGTCTGTAAAGGACAACGGGTTTATTTGCTAAATTTCTGTCAATGTTGGAACTCTAAATTTCTAACTTCCTTTTTGGGTGGAAGTTTATTTTGAAGGAATATGGAGAGAGAGAATGACGTAGGAGACAGCAATTTGATCGAGAGAGCGAGACATTTGTATACGAGAATCCAACATTTTAAGATACTTAGCCCGGTTGAAAGTGGCAACAAAGAAATAATTTAGTTTATCTTTAAATTGATTTGTGTTTGTGTTTACCTTTTGAGTTTAATTAGCCTGACTTTATCTGGAAAAGTGAACATGTCTGATTGACGGCGTCGTGTTTGTATTATTTTCCAGCTCTTACGGTGTAAGAGCTTTGTGTATGAGACAAAGAAAAGGAGAATTAAAAGGAAACTTCAGACCACCAGTAAAGCTTCATTATTTCAACCGACGCTAGAGGGCCTTTGCCCGATTTGAGTCAGTAAATATGAACACTGTAATTATGTCAATAATTGTCCATCAAGAAAACTGCGGGTCAATATCCAATTAGAGACTTTCTTATGGTATTACATGCTTTAGGCGAGGTTTGTCTAATACAGTGGATGAGAAGTGGAAACAAGTTTTCCAATAATAAATCAATAGAAACTGTCAATATAGCTGCGAATGAGAGTGTGAATGGTCAAAGTAAGCTGGGATAGGCTCCGGTCCACCGACTCACCTGACTGATGGATAGCATTGCACAGCATGGCGGAAGACTAACCTAACCCTGTAACACTGTAGAGGCATGCACATGCGGTTATTCGTACACATACGTCTGATAGTATTTATACATCGTTTCCCTGACTTCATCATGAGTATGTTCCTTGCCAGGAGGTAAACCCCCAAGTCGACTACCCACACTGTTCATTGTGATGCATGTTTTTATTGCTCCAGGGAAGATTTGTTGGGCGGCATTTGGCCCATTTTTGGAGATCCTGAATGAAACACTTATCTGCTTTTTGTTTTTGCTCTTTTTCAGCTAATTTGACACACTGACAGGCCGCCCTGTGCACCATTGGGGGGTTGTCAGCCAGTGGCTGCCAAGAGCTATGTGTATTTGTATTTGCAGTTCACCACACTTGCCTTGCTGCCTGGTGTGTCTAGATTATGATAGCATGGGTTTATTTCGGTGTATGTCTTCTTAAACCTGGCAATGAATCTGGCAAAGATGACACATGATGTTGTGTTGTGGTCATATGGTTAAATGACAGATAACCTTCCTCACCAACCATTCCAGAAGTGCACATTTACAACTCATATAGTTTGCCTGCTGACAATCCCTTCTTGGATCCTGCTCGATATTCAAGTTCTCTGGCCTTAGAATAGATTTTCCGATAGGAAATAATGGAAATTGCATTCATTTCTGCCAGGGTAAACCTTTATGAACTGTTCAAGCAATCTTTCAAGCAACACTTTAGCATTCTTAAATGTCATTCATTCTTGAGTTTCCTGTTCACCATTATAGACGAGCTGGAGCCTGTCCCAGCAGACTTTGGACAGGAAGAGGACTGGACAATCACAAGCATAAATTGCAATCTCATTCTTAATGTGATTCATGAAGAGAAGTGACCTTGCAGAGAGAGTTCATGCCTTTAATTTTTAACTGACAGAGATATAATTTTTTTTTAAACTGCTGTTAATTTTGATCAGTGCAAGCAATGAAATGTGTACTCAACCTTAACTTTGTGAGTGTTTAACAGACACAGAAGAGGTGATGAAAATACAAGACTAAAGTAATGTCAGACAAAACACAGTTTACCAGTGGGTGTCAGGCAATTAATTTATTTAATCGTAATTAATCGCATGACTTTAACAGTTAACTTACGATTAATCACACATTTTATATTTTTAAATAAACACTCAAATGTACAATAAAATGTTTTTTCAAAGTTTTCATTATCTTGTTAACATAAAAGTGGGAAAAAATGCAAAACTAATATAAATATGGCTGCATCTTTTAGTCATTGATACAGTAATTTTATAATAATTCATAATTTAGTTAAAATTAAAAGATGTACTGTACTGTAAAAAACGAGTGTGATATAATTTGTGTTGAGTCATTTTTCTGCCACTAGATGGCATAATTGCATTTGTAAGATGTTGGTGACAGCTCAGTGCATTTTTCTTTTCATTTTAAGAGCTATATCTAATCTTTAACATCAAGTAATTTGTGAAATTATGCACATTTAAAAAATTGTAAAATCCAGAAGTGTATGGCTGCATTGTGTCTGGGCTGGGTTTGGAAGTAAGAGTTTCCATTGAGTGGTCACTCAAGTTTCAACAGCTTGGAATAAAGACATTTTTCTCACTGAAAGCTAAATTAAGTTAGCACTTATTGCACTTGTTACAAGAACAGGAAATAAACTTTGGCTATGGAAAAAAAAATATTTGGAGTAATCTAATTGCAGCGTTTAAGTCCATCTGAATTAAATATGAACTTTTGCATTCATAGTGACAAGAAAAAGAGACTTAAAATGCAACACAATGCTGCAGTTTTCCTCTAAATTGTTCCTACTAGTAGTATGTGAAGTGTGTTAGCCTGCGGTTGAGGGATAATGTCTTCATCCCGCGACGACCACACTGCTGATCCTTTGCCAAGTGGGTCAGTCTTCCGAGGACCCAAACACTCACGTGCAGCTATATAGGAAGGGGAGGACGTGAATCAAACAAAAACAGGCAAGGAGAAGCCGGAGGGCGTTTCAGATGTGTGGTTTTTTTCATCCTTTTTCTGCAAGGAATGCCCCGTTTTTCCTTGCAAATCTGTTCACGTTTAGCAAAATTGAAAAAAGGAGGTCACGGGCCACAACCAGGCCGCCATACAAAAACAATTGGATATCGCTGAGGTAGGCATTTCACTGTGGTGTGTAAGTAGAAATGCAACCAGCGTGAGTTGATGTGTAAGGCGATTTACTGTGTGTGTCTGCAAGCGCATGCACGTGCGCACATGCTCCCATCTAAATCGCTAGCAGACTTGTCCCATATGTGAAAAAGAGTTAAACAGTGGGAGGTCAGGGTCTCAGCAAACTGTAGGACATGAGTGGACATCAAATCACTACAGTATAAACACTTTGTTTTGCATTTGTTGTAACGAGACATCATGACACGAGGGGTTAAATGGCCTCTTAAATTAGGATGACCAGATTTTCTAAATAAAAAAGGGTTTATACTTCTTCCTACTCCTCCAACATGCACTACCACGGACTGGGTTGATGATTGTCTTGCTTTATATCTCTTGCTGCTTCATATGATGTTAAGTTTTGTTCTTGTTTGCTTCAATTGCTGCTTTTTTTTCTTCTTCTTCTCATTCTTTGCTGTTAACAAGTTTTGGCTTCACCATTTTTATTTTCATTGTTTAAAAAATATTTTTATTAATATTATTCAATTTAGCTGAAAATCAAATAAATATATATATTACATATTTTTAGATATATTTATTAATATATAATAAACACAATACATTCTCACCAGGAATTATTTGCAACAAATTTAATCGCAAGTCAAACTGTTGACAAGTGGTTGTGTTATTGCTTTAGCTATTCCTAATGCTATCTTGGTTGACAGCTAAACAGTGCTAAACCATGCAATGCAGTCACCATTAACCAACCTTTTTTGCTCTGTCCCGATGTTGTGGCAATACCCTAGAAAAAATTGGTATCGCCAGCAACATACGTTCCCATGCGGCTGTTCTGATTTCTGTGTGTCAAGTTAATTATAAAACATTTCCATGTACTGCCTTTAATGTGCCCACGCTTTCGTCGTTGTTTGTGGCATCTACCGAGTATTTATATGGACGTTTGAGCGGTCCTATACTTTGGAAGTGGTCATTGAACGCATCTCGAGTCAACTGTCGAATGCGAGAAAAAACAATTAATACCAAATAAATTAAATTCCTTTAATTGGTTTGCCGTATGAATGACAACTGTCGGATTGACGCTCGTGGGCCAAACAATTGGCTTGTTGACTGGAAAAATGAGACACCAGGACGGGACCTGCGCAAAGTGAGACAAAATAACGAAATTCGCCGGGAGTCAGGACACAAGGCTAAAAACCGGGACTGTCTCTGTTAAAGCGATACACTATCTTAAATACAACAATGTGGCTGGCAACTCAAGTTCAGTTTCACAGCATCAACCTATTTCATTTGAAAAATGTCAAATGTCTGCAAAAATGAACATGGCCTACTTTTCAGGCTTCGTTGAAAAGATGGCAATGAAAGAAAAATTGGTTAGTAGTATGCTTGGTTTCATGCAGTGAACAATGTTTCAAATCCGATTAAGTCCTTGATTGGATTGGCCTGAACAATTCTGAGCTCACAAGAGCCAAAAAACATTTGAAGCAAAGGGATCAGAAGTTGTATCAACAATACAAACGCTTAAATACTTCACACTTGCAGTTGAAGTCCTGGAGCCAAGCGCGACTTGTCAGCGGAAATGCAACAATAAGCAAATTAACTGGAGCTTTGACTGCTCGTGAACAGTGGAACCGACAAAGTTGAGCCCAATCTGTTATAAATTGGGATTTAGAAAGTTTTCCCATGGGAAATGAGGGAAATGAAAATAAACCCGCTCAAGGGTCAAAATGTTTAGCCGGGAAACCAGACTCATCGCTTTACCAGCGAGTAAGTCTGGGCGCAGTCGCTATGAAGTGCATTTCTGAGGCGGGGCAAATCGGATCAAACAGACAGTGACAAGATCCAATTAGTGAAGAGCGGACATGAGATCCTTCACTTTGCAACTCTGAGGTCATAGTTCACACAACACTTTTTGAACAGATGTCTAGAATTCAGGTCCATAAAGTTAAAAAAACTGCCACAGATTGGCTTTAGCCAGAGGTGCTTCTAGTTAACTTGGTAGGTAATGAGCGTGTTTTTTAAATTTTTTTTTAACTGGATTCTCCATCTCTGACTTTGGATACTGTATATCATGAAAAATCTTGACGAGGAATTTTCGCATATTTGCTCCAATTTCAAATAAATATACCTCGCGTGACTTTAAAGTTCCCCCACAAGGACTGATTTTACTTCATGTGGGCGTATGGAAATAATTCCCCTTGAAATGTCGCTCAAGCTTAAAACAGTGAATCAATTTCCATACAGAACACTGACAAAAATGACAAGTGGCAGACTTGCATCTCACCCACTTCATCTTTGATTTGGGTGAGCGTCAGATTGAAATGTGAGCCTCCATTTTTCCAGAAGCTGCTGAGGAGACACTTTGTGTATCTTCGTGACTCACAGAAGCCTCCCACCTGTCTGCCCACTCCATTGCACAAACATTGGATCATATAAAACACTTAAGCGTACGATGTGTGTAGATGAAGTGAATTTGACCCTATTCATTTTCTCAAGCTAAGTGAAGCTGTCATGGTCTGGATGGGTTTGTTTGCTGCATGGGTCACTGCGGGTAAAAGCTGTCTGCAAAGCCAATTAGCCCTCTCAGCATACCATTAAAAAAAAAAACAGACCGGGCCTGCAGCTCTACGAAAACTTTCCTGGCTCCAACTCTCTATAGACATTTTTCTTTCCAATACGACAATTTGGAAAGATGGGTAGTTAAGAGGAAAAAGAAAGGAAATGGTGAAATGTAATCTCTCCACTCCCAAAATATTTATACCATGGAGAAAAACAAAATGAAGTGATCTGATTTCGATGTGCTTTTCTGAAGAAGCACTTCTATGAGGATGGCAGAGGAAACTGGGGATGCTTACAAATGTGCGAGCAAAAGGGGGAAGGGTGACTCAATCTTCACAGCAGGCAAGGTTGGGCATACAACTGTTTCACAGCTGTAAGGGTGAAGCTTAAATTGTCCGTAGGTGTGAATATGACTGTGAATGGTTGTCTGTCTCTGGGTCAGTCCTGCGTCTGCTTCCCTGTAGAATGGTGGGATGGATGGAATTTCCACGCATCATATCACATCAAATCTATAATACGGGGCAGTTAAAGCATTTAAACTAGGGGTGTCAAAATGAGTGCGTTAATTTTGAGTTAATTTAAAGTTTCTTTAACGCCACACATTTTTTTAACGCGCGATTAATGACCGCCCTTACTTGGAAAGCCTGTACAGGGGAAATTCCAGTCGCAACGCAGCAGACACGTCCACGTCAAAATGTGCAGTAATATATTGAATAATAATGCATATATTTGTAGAGATTGGGGTCAAGTTGTATTTTACAATTTTAAAAATGTGCAGAATTTCACAAGTTACTTCATGATAAAGATTAGATAGCTCTTAATATGAAAAGAAAAATGCACTGAGCTGTCAATGTCTTACAAATACATTTATGCCATCTTGTGGCAGAAAAATGAATGAACACAAATTAATATCACACTCGTTTTTTACAGTACAGTACATCTTTTAATTCTAACAAAATTATGAATTATTATGAAATTACTGTATCAATGACTAAAAGATGCAGCCATATTTCTATTAGTTTCACATTTTTTCACTTTTATGTTAAGTGTATGAAAATGTACATTTTATTGTACATTTAGAATAGATATACAATTTGTGATTAATCGTGAGCTAACTATTGAAGTCATGCGTTTAATTATGATCAAACATTTTAATCGCATGACTCCCAATTTAAACATATCTTCTACGTAAGTGGTGTCCAAGTTGGGTCCTTGAGAGCCCCTATCCAGCCTGTTTTCCATGTCTCCCTCCTTCAGCGCAGCTGAATCTAATAATCAGCTAATCAGCAAGCTTTGCAAAAGCCTGATAACGATCCTGATCATGAATCAGATGTGTTAGTGAAAAGAAACATGGAGAACAAGCTGGATGGGGGCTCTCGAGGACTGAACTTGGCTACTCCTGTTCTAAGTACTTCAAAAGTGCTGAAACGTAACCTTGGAGAACATGTATGAGGTTTAAAAACCTGCATTATTGAAAAGCAAATGATTCAACTGCCACAATAAGCACCTAGCAAAGTGTTATTTAAAAGCAAAACATGCGTCTCATGACCTTGAAAGTGCTTTTTGGGCGACTGACCTTCGACTTTGCTGTCATTTTCAATACAGGTCATTTTTAAATGAGGAATAACCAATTGATACACACACAACTCATGGTGACCTCTTTCAGTCCAAACATTGCAGCTAAGTCAGGCAAAGCGTCTGCAGAACACTAAATCTTACTGATGCAAGGGAAACAAAAGAGGAAAGAGTGTAGAGCGGATGAGTGGGAGAAGATTGCCCACCCACAAACACGTACGCACACACACTGACGCCGGGTGACGACCTAGTATGATTTTCAGAGCGCCGTGCAGGCTTTTGCTCTATTTTCCTTTTACACCAACGTCCACCCACCCACTTCTTTCTCTCCCTTGCACACGCGCACACAAAAATTCACTCAGGTGATTCAGATCACAGCAGTGCTTTATATTTAACGTGACTGGGTTTTCCCACCTGATCCTAGTATCTTTCTTGGCCGCAAACACACTCTCAAGTGGGATTTCTTTTAATCTACCAGCCAAAGCATGCAATGGCTTGAGGAAAACCAAACGTGCTATTGTGCATCCTGTGTGCTTTCAAAATATGTTTTGTTGCCTTGACTAATTAGTAATCAGATCCAGTAGTGCTGTAGAACCAGTTTGCACTTTACTGAGTGGTAAGGGGATATGATGCTCTTGCAAGGCTATTTGAATAGTACATTTCATATACAAGACAATTCAATGTGCTTTACATTTACCATTAAAAGCATATTAACTAAATATTAAGACATTGCAAACATCAGAATAAAATCATCAAAAATAATTAGATGAAAATGATTTATATTAAGCAGTCTCGATAAATGTGCAAATCAGGATAAAAAATGTGAATAAAAATAGATTCACAAGAATGCTGCAGTAAACAATAATGTTTGATGGCAGATCTCGGGTATTTGGTGAATTTGTTCAACAGGTGAGGAGCATAAGAACTATATGCTGCTTCACTTTGACTCTGGTTCTAGGAACACACAGGCCTGTTCCAGATGGCCTCAGGGGTGTGGATGCTTCATATAGGGTACTAATACATCTTGCATGTATTTTGGTCCAAGACCATTTTAAGATTTATAGACCAGCAGCAAGATTTTAAAACTAATTCTTTGCCTCATAGGAAGCCAGTGTAGAGACTTCAGGACAGGTGTGATGTGCTCCAGTTACCTGGTGTTTGTAATGACTCTGGCAGCAGCATTTTGGATCAGCTGTAGCTGCCTGATTTATTATTATTATTATAAGAACTATAAAGAATCCCTTTCAATAATTTAGCCTGCTGAAAATAAAAGCATGGACAAGTTTTCTGTGTCTTGTTGAGACAGAAAACCTTTAGCTATGTTATTCTGGTGTTAATAGGCAGATTTAGTAAATTCAGGTCTGAGTGAACAATTACAGCCAAGATTTCTAGCTTGATTTGTAGCTTTCAATAACACAGACACAAGGTGAGCGCTGATCTTGGACCTTTTATTTTTGGGGCTAAAAACCATCACTTCCATCATGTCTGGATGGAGCTGGAGAAAATTCTGGTCCATCCACTAATTGATTTGATGAACGCACTTAATGAAAGTAATGGATTATAGTCATGTGATGATGCTGAAATGTAAAGTTGTGTGCCAGCTGCATAAGTATTACGAGTACAAGATTCAGGAAATTGTAGTTGACACTTGTTTTTGTTAATATAAGCATAAGTGTCCTTCTCTCTTTCTCTCTCTTTTTTTTTTTTAATAATTATGTTGTGCTTTGTTGTTTTATTTGTATTGTGATGTATGTGCTCTGTTTGGGATTCTTGTCCAGGTCATGTTTGTAAATGAGAATTAGTTCTCAAACATTTACCTGGTTAAATAAAGGTTTTTAAAAAAAAATAAGAGATGTGATGCTCCATAAGCCGAGTAAGGGGCAGCAGGTAGATATTAATTAGAAGTGGCCAAAGAATAGACCCTTGTGGAACCCCGCATATGATCTCCACTCGAACTAATGACTACTGATTCGTTCAAGTAAGATTTGAACCAATTTTACACAGTGCTACTAAGTCCTACCCACAGTCTGTCCACTAGTCTGTCGACCAGTACATTGTGATTAACTGTGTCAAATGCAGCATTGAGATGTAGCAATACCAAGAAAGTGGTTTTGAGGGCTCATATGTATGTTATTTAAAACTTTAATAGCAGTGTCGGCGCTGTGGTGTGGTCGAAATCCAAAAATGTATTAAAGAGATTGATTTGCATCATAAAACTAACTGTGAATCTGCTGAAAAACGACCCTTTCAATTATTCTTCCCAAAAATGGAAGATTTGATATAACTTATCTATTAAGCACCCAGGTTAGGATTGTTTACAAGTGGCAAGCAAGCTTGTTTTTATTGCGATCAATGACTTGAATCTTAATAAACACGTTTGTGTGTGGTAATAGTGCTAGCTTCTAGGTCCTTTCCAAATTGGCTATAGTTTGGTTTCAAGTCACAATCAGGGCATCCATTATTAGACCAAATTTGTTGGTCACCACACCCATAAGACCTTCAATTGTAAATATTGAATAAGTTTACCGTCTTACCTCTTTTTTACCATCGTGATTTTCCGAGGAGATTGAGGAATATAATGTTTCAACACACCCCACACCACAGGATAATCATTAGGGTTAATCTTAAATTACGTCACGTTTTCCTCATTAAAATGCACGAGTCGGACAAAATAATAGAGTAGGACACGTGTACACATCCTTTTGGAAGAGAACGACGTCCCAGGTGTGAAATTTCAACATGGTTCAATCGACAAACACACTTTGGAACAGCTTAAACGGTAGTTGACATGCGGAGACCTCAAAGTGGGCGAAAAGAAACAGTTTTCGTAGAAAGGTAGAATTTATTGTATGATCGTTGCTGCCACTTCGGTGTGGTCTAGATGACTGCTAATATCGTGTTGGTACTAATTTTCACGAAAACGATACACATTGAGGTCACAATTTTCATTTGAAGGTTTTAAGCCTACCTTTGGGCTGTTACTTTTGTCTAGTTACTTTTGTTAAAGTGGCGTGGTGACACAGTGGCCGCTCACATCAGACAGTGACACTGATATTGTTGTAGGCATAGGGTTCTATAGCGCTGATACATCATATTCATTTTCACATCCAAGCAGCAGTGAATTCCGTAGGTAAACTCAAGGTATTTTTGATGCATTTACACCATAATGTATAGTAGCTAGCATGTTGTAGCGGGCAGATAGCAAGGCTAACGCTGAGAAGAGGTTTGTTGTACCCATATTACGTCTGTTAAGAATATTTATGGTGAAATAGCGAGTCAGTTCACAAGTTTTGCCGCGTGCAAATACACTCCCTCAGCCTGTGTTTCTTGGCTGAAAATCAACTAGCCACGCCCAAGCGCTGTTCTAAAAATTGTATTTGGGCGTAATTGTAAACTGCCCTATTTAAATTATCTTTCAGGCACATCCGGCAGTTGGGCCTTGTTTTACGCTGCAGAAGAAGACTTTCAAAGAGTTGCATGCAAACTCATAGCTGCTGACAACCCAGCATTTTATAATGTTATATACACATTTTCAATATTTGAAGTATATGCGTCAAGATAAGAAAAAAAGTAATTATGCAAGTTTAACAATTGTATGAGGTTAAACATGCAATTTCTTATTAACTAGTCATCTGAAGGTTTCCTTGCTATTTTTTCTTTTTAAAACACACAATTACATAAAATGCCCGTTTGGATCATGAATACACGTCTTCAGATTTGTTCTGAATACTTTCATGTATGCTTTAGCACACACCCTAACGGGCCAACCTAGGTGTGTATTAAACTACCTCCCTTAGCCATCCGGTCCAGCAAAGTAGCTCTGCTGGAGCCCCAAGCTGTCTTTGCTACAGATCTGCCAGAGATCCCCTCCCACAGCCAGATGAAAGTCAGTTACCAGTAAGTAGGCCATAAAACCACAGGAAGAGGGAGAAAAGAGGAAGGTTTCCTTTGCCAAAAATACACCCCTTCTTCTCTGCATGCCCCCGCACATCCAGTGCATCCACCCAAGGTAATGGACAAATTGGCTGGGATGCTATACGAGACCAGGACACCCCTCAATGCTGTTATGTGGGGCGATGTACACTTAAAAGGCAAGAAGAAAAGAGAACATTCCGGTTGGGTGGTTTTTTTCCTTCTTCTCGGCATTCAGCATCCAAAATACGATCAAACTATTTGAATACAGGTTTGGCCAAAACGAACAAAAAAAGGAAGCTCCTGGCAGCTGTTCTTCTCATCACCTTTAACTCAGAGGAAGAAGTTGTGATATTTGTTTCTCCATCCTCCTGCACCTTGTCATCTGCTTGACCCACAGCTCTCTGTACAAAAGAGCAAGAAAAGTAAGTTGCCGGGTAATAATGTCAAATAGAAAAAGAGGACATGTTGATACACATAGGAGCCAGCTTATGGTAGTGGAGGAAAATCTCACCTCAAACAGGCATAAATTTTCAACCAAACCAAGAGTTAGTGCAGGGCGGCCATTTGCCTCGAGTCGATTGGTCGAGACCATGATAACTCTCGTTTCAGAAATGTTCCCACATTATATAACCTTACACCCCATCCATTAAAAACATGGCTTCTCCATTTCACGAGTAAGGGGTGGATCCCAAAAACGCAGACCAGAATAAAGAGATGTACACAAATATTAAGAAATTCTCAACTCAAAGCGCTGGCACAGAAAGCCAGGGGGAAAAAACAAATAACCTAAAGAGCTTGCAACATGCACACAACCAAAATGGAACCAAAAACGCTGGCTATGAAACGCAGGAAACAAACACAAAATAAATACAACACAAACAAAGTACAACCAAAAGCGATCAATGTAGAACAGAACTTGACAATCATTTTTGGCTGTGGAACAAGAAGGTCTAGAATACAACTTGAGGCTGAGCAGTGAGCAAAGAATAATCCGACAAGGTCCCTTTTAAAGTCTATTGATTAGTGATGCGGCACAGGTGCAGCGCAGAAGGGAACGTCCACTCACTCACTCCACTGAAAGGAAAACAAACAAACACAGAGCAGGATCATAACACATCAGAAGGCTCCAACCCAAAATGACTCAGTGTTAGAATAGTTGCTTCAAGAAAGTATTAATTTAAGGGTGTGCATATTTATGCAACCAAGTTTTTATAACATTTAATATTTTTCCTGTTAATATTATAATATAAAAGTTTATTTTCCACCTTAAATTGTTCACATTTGCGATGTATTTCTTTTTTTATTAAATAAGAGTTATATTGGGGGCTATTTGACTAAAAATAATAGTGGTATTAGTAATAGTAATATTTATAATTGATAAAAATAAAATAATAATAATTAATAAAGTTAACAGATAATTAAATTTATTAGTCAATAATTATAAAATAATAATATAACAATAAGAATTGTTATTAAATTAATAATTGTAATTAACAACAATAAATAATTAATTTTAATAATAAAATATGAATAATGTTATCAGTAATAGTAGTACTAAGTTAAGACACCCGGTTTACTAAAAACCTGTCCTAAACCCGGCTGCTACCTGCACAGGCCACGAAATGGTAAACATAGAAGAACATATTGTGGAGCCTTACGTCCTCGATACAGAGTCAAATTTACCTACTTTCTGGGTTTGGTCATGTGACGTTAGCAAACTGAGCTATGATTGGACTACCCGTTTCCTGACCATGCGTGATGTCATCTTCAGTCAACATCAAGCGGCAAAATGTGTTTTTAAAAGGTATTAATTGTACATGAATAATAATGTTACCAAATTAATTCTACATTACTACAATACATTTTACTGCTGAAAAGGGCTCAATGAGTCAAGTATCCCTTTAAGCTTGACATGCAGCACAAACATACACCATGAGTTAACTCTACTTTTAACTAAGTACCACAGATGAAGTATTTGCTTTGAAGATGTTGATAGAGAAGTACAGAGAAGGTCAGAAGGAACTGCATTGTGTCTTTGTAGATCTGGAGAAAGCTTAGACAGGGTGCCCAGAGAGAAACTGCGGTTTTCTATGAGGAATTCTGGAGTAGCAGAGAAGTATGTTCAAGTGGTGCAGGACATGTATGAGGACTGTAAGACAGTGGTGAGGTGTGCTGTAGGTGTGATGGAGGAGTTCAAAGTGGAGGTGGGACTACATCAGGGATCAGCTCTTAGCCCTTTCTTGTTTGCTATGGTAATGGACAGGATGACAGACGAGGTTAGACAGGAATCTCCATGGACTATGTTGTTTGTAGATGGCATTGTGATCTGTACTGAGAGCAGGGAACAGGCGTGCAGGTTTCCCCTGGAGAGGAGGGGAATGAAGGTTAGTCTTAGCAAGACGGAGTATCTGTGTGTGAATGGGAGGGACCCAAGTGGAAGAGTGAGGTTACAGGGAGAAGAGACCAAGAAGGTGGAGGAGTTTAAGTATTTAGGGTCAACAGTCCAGAGCAATGGAGAGTGTGGAAAAGAAGTGATGAAGCGTGTGAAGGCAGGCTGGAACGGGTGGAGAAAAGTGTCAGGTGTGATAAAAGTTTCAGCTAAAATGAAAGGAAAGGTTTATAAAACTGTGGTGAGACCAGCAATGTTGTTTGGTCTGGAGACAGTGCCACCGAGGAAAAGACAGGAGGCAGAGCTGGAGGTGGCAGAGATGGAGATGCTGAGGTTCTTTGGGAGTAACCAGGATGGATAGAATCAGGAATGAGTACATCTGAGGGACAGCACATGTTAGAGGGTTTGGAGATAAAGTCAGAGAGGCCAGACTGAGATGGTTTGGACATATCCAGAGGAGAGATAGTGGGTATATTGGCAGAAGGATGGCTTCCAAATGCCAGGCAGAAGGTCTAGAGAAAGACCAAAGAGGAGGTTTATGGATGTAGTTAAAGAGGACATGAAGGTAGTTGGTGTGAGAGCAGAGGATGCAGAGGACAGGGTTAGATGGAGGCAACTGATTTGCTGTGGCGACCCCTGAAGGGAAAAGCTGAAAGGAAAAGAAGACAATAGTGATCAAGGACTACGATCATGACTATTGCTGATATTACTATGACCCATCTATTCATTTGTATACTAGTTATTCCTATTCAAGGTAATGGAAGGGTCTTGCGTACTTGTTTCTCCCAGATGATTTAAGATGGCTGCACCATTGACTGCTCAGTCAATCAAGCAATGGCATGGCAATGAAATGGGAAAGAGCTGTGAATACAAAATGGCCCATCAAATAAAAGGCACACAGACAAACAAACTCAAGACACACACCATCGTCATTGTGCAATGAAAACCACGTACAGTACCATGTTACTCGATTTCTCCACTTTTTGTGTATGTCACACAACCTACCTCCTAACACAAGTGCCCAAGTCCAGTCAAGAGCCCCTATCAAGCCTGTTGTCCATGTCTTCCTTCTCCAACGCAGCTGAAATTAATGATAAGCTCATCAGCAAGCTTTACAGACTCCTGATAACGATCCTGATCATGATCCAGGTGTGTTGGTGGAGAACAGGTTGGATAGGGGTTCTCAAGGACCGGAATGATCTAACACAGGGGTAGGCTAGTTCGGTCCTAGAGAGCCTGCATGTTTTTGAGGTCTCCCATCCTCGAACACAGCTGAGAGGCTCCTGCAGAACTCAATTATGAGCGGATGATTTGAAACACCTGGGTTGGAGGCAGGAGACGCCGAAAACATGCAGGACTGTGCGGCTCTCTAGGACGGAACTTGCCTATCTCTGGTCTAACAGAATACCAAATCACTTAAGGAGCGGAGTTAAATACAAAATTCCACTACCTTTGTAGGTTTGGTCTCGTGTGACAAAGAAGTAGGCAAATGACCCTACATTAATTTCCTGCCTGTGTCACCTTCTATGACATCATTTACCGGATTGG
The DNA here is from genome assembly GCF_054856555.1 of Leptonotus elevatus. Lineage (NCBI taxonomy): Eukaryota > Metazoa > Chordata > Actinopteri > Syngnathiformes > Syngnathidae > Leptonotus > Leptonotus elevatus. Next base: position 6,162,571 of record NC_141240.1, on the reverse strand, counting down.
GCAGGCAGTTCCCGTTGACGGATGCTAAAAGCGCTGTCAGAGGTTTTTCAGCTACCAGGAAGGACATGCTGGAAAAGGTGGACTGTCAATGACGAAAAGTTTGCTCGGGAAGATATTTTTAGATGCAGCTTGATGACTGACAAAGTGACCTTCGGATACACACGCAATCACCACGTCAACCTTGACATCCTAATGTATTGTTGTTTTCAACAACAATAATACTCTTAAGGAGCCTTCAGCACACACATAAGACACTCAAGGAAAGAAAATGTATGTTTGTAAAAGCAGGAAAAGGATCTGGATAGTTGAGCTACAAAGTGGCTCTACAAAAAGGATGAGGAATTGGGAATATTTTATTTTTTTAATTAACACTTTACCTGTTTTGCGTACAAAATGGCCATGGCAGTGGACTAGGGATCAGCAACAAATGCAATTCCATTTCTGGATGATCAAGGCAAGAATTACTTGATCAACACAGAGATAAAAAAATATATATATATAATCAAGCACGACCACATCTCACATTATTTTGAAAGTCTACCATTCATTTTACTTTGATACTTGTTCATATCTAGCTATCCATTTTCAATATTGTTATCTTTTTGTGAAAGGGTTGTGAAAAGTCAGCTGCTCTGCCAACTGACTTCAGGCCAAAAGGCAGAGTTCATCCTGGATTAGTCACCAGTCAATAACCAGGCTTACAGTAAGGGACAATCAGAACTGAACATCTGTGACATCATATATTAGTAATATCTGTGCCTTTTATAATAGGCTTTATGATATATTTATCATCAAGGTTACACAGGCGGACAGATGTTTAACCTCATTTTGAGAGTGTTGGAGACTATTTTCACATTTTATTCATCGACTAATCATCATGACAACTGGGAAGGAAGTCTTGCGTCACAGAATCAAGGAACGCGTCACTTTGTTAATGTGAGGAAGTTCCACTTCCATGTAGCACGCCCTGCCCTCCCGCGTTAGCTCATAGAGGAAGGACTAACTCCTGCTCATGATGCAGGAAGTTGTCGTTCTGGCATACAAAAATGGTTGCAGATGTGGGTTTAGCTAACCTTGAATATTCCCGGTGTCACTATGACCAATTGTGGTTAAGGGCGTGTGCACAGTTGTAACAAAGGGTGACTTCATGGAGTGGACGTCAATCAGGGTGTTAGGGGGGTTCAGGAAATCAATTACAATAGCTGATGCTGCAAAAGGGAAGTATGGGCCCTGTAACTGTGACTCATAAAAATCTGCGGCAATGTTTGAGAAACAATTGATGTAAAACAGTCATTAAGTGTTTGAAACCGTTCCAGACTGAATACTTTGTTTTGTATAGATATTTAGACCTAGTTAACTTGTTATCATATAATTAGGATGACAGCGATTTCTAATTTAAGCTATTATTGGGGGGATGGAACTTGACACGAACTGTTACTAACCTGTAGCAATAAATGGGACAAGAGAGTACAGATCTGAAACAAGTAGATGAGAAACTTTTTCAATGACATTAACATTCCAAAACTAGCATAGGAGGATAGCAGGGAGATTGGGATTGATTTAACTGAGGACAAGATTACTGAAATAATAATGAAAATTAATTCTGAAATGTGGTTGGACAAGATGGACTGCCCATGGATTTGTTCAAAAACTTCATCATTTACGTGATATGTTTGGTGCATTTTATACACCAGATGCCCTACTACCTGACAACTACCCTGACCTGAGATTTGAACACAAACACCTGGGTCAACCAGCCATCACCAATATATATATATATATATTTTTTTTATGAATGCTAAATTGAATTTACTTCATTTTCAGTGCGTAAAACTAAAAAAGCTTCAGCAAATCTTCAACACAGTCTGCTGGGTCAAAATAATTAACCCAACCTTCATAAAAGCATAAAACCCTATCTGCTCAAAATCCACAGCTATCCAACGAGTAGGTTATGAAAGCAACCCCACATTATTTAGTGTCTGTTTATCAAATATTCCCATTTTTAACTTATTCAAACCACAAACGGTTTTTAATACTTTGTCCTGCACTCCCAAAAACGTATTTATACGTTTGATGCAGCTTCCGACCTAAAGAGGTCGCTTAAAGCAATGGTAATTATTACAAGAAACGGCCAGCAAGTGGCAGCAGTGTATAAGAGATCAGCCAGGGCCATGTTGCAACAAGCTCTTTTTGCCAGTGTTTACAACAGGTTTGTGAAGAATGAATAAACTTAGCTATATTCTAATGCTAAAATTAAATTGCAAAATGGAAACTGATACAAATAAACTTTTTTTCCTGGTGAAAGAAAAGACTAATCTTTCTTTTGGTAGGCTCCATGATTTTATAGCAATGGAAAATATATTCTGTGGTCTTTGCAAAATCAGTCAAAATCCAATAAAACAACCGTGAGCGAAGGGGGTTGCTTCAGTGAAAATGGCTGGGAAGGAATGAGTTAATGTCAATTTGCTGTATGTACAGCTCATTCATGTTGATTTTGATTTAACACACAAGCGCACAGATACACACATCAAGCAGGTTGTTGAGTATTTTACCTCTCAGCCTCTTCACTCTCGGGATCTTCAACTGTCTTTCTTTCCTCCTCAGAGTCTGAAAACCAATGTCTCCCAAGTCCTCTGGCTTGGTGGCACTCTGACCTTGCTTCTGTTCAGCTGTCTGTCTTGTCTACCTCATTACTATTTGTCGTAATGTCCCAAGTCCCCTTCTTCATTTTGAACGATAGCAAAATACAAATTGAGAGGAATACACAACATTTCAGCAACCCAGTCTATGAATAACTGTTATACTAACTTTGTAGGCTTGCTCACTTTAGTGTTGTGTTAAGGTTAACTGAAGTAACTGTAGCTATAGAAGCATGTTGAATGGCCCTGTTAGTTAAACTGGCCTAGAACCGCAAGTGAAGGAGAAGGTTCCCAGATGCACACTTGGAATGAGCCTGAAAATCGACTGCATTCTATTCACTATCCCGATTCTATGCAAATCTCAGATCCAGAGATGCCATAGTGGTTTGCGTTATAACTCAATTGACAAGAAAAAAACATCTTGTCATCAGTCTTAAGCTCATTAACTGTTGCATCACACTCGTGAAGTTGCTCGACTTCAGGGAGAGCAAGAGAGTGAAACGACCAGTCAGATGGGAAAGTGGGTCAACTGGCAGTTTCCCATCAAAGTCCGGCTAAACCCAAGGCCTCGTCTCCATCACCTAGCTGTTTGGATTGGCTCAACATAGCTGGAGACCACAACACATGTCGGGAGAAAGGGAAAGACGAGCACGTTTTGAACCGTGAAAGAGCTAATTTGAGAGCCCTGTTGTTTTAGCACCACTCTAAGAGAAAGGAGGAAAACAGCAGCAGGATTCCCAACTCACTGCCCTTGAGATACCGCTATGCATTCCTGATGTTGGCTTGATCACACAGGCTCGTTAAAGAGGATGCACTGTGTCTGTATTTGTTGAAAAAGTCAACAAAGTCCATACTTTTCTCTTAACAAATTCATGCTGGTTGAACTCCAGTTTCTTTGGGTTTGGAGACAAGTTCACCCACCACAAATAAGTAAATTTTAATCAATCTGTTCCAGGGTTAAACTGTCACCATCAAAAATAATTTATTAACTAATTTGCGCCCCAAAACGTATAAACACATTCTATTTTAAAGCGATAGAAGACTTATAACTCATTTTCCAGTATTGGATTAGGCATTGTGTACAAAGAGTAAAAGTGCAAATATCTCTGGCATCTTATTCCCTGAATTTTCTTTTAAGTCGATTAAGTACCAAAATAAGAACATACCGTGGTGAACGTCATTATCCTGGTCACGTGATTGTGATGACGTATCCCATGCGTAAACGAAAGCCGCCTTCGTTCATTTCAATGGGAGTTTGCTGACGTAATGGGCAAGAAAAAGGCCACTTCCATTCCAATTACTGCGCCAATTCTGATCAGAGTAAAATCCTCAGCAAGTCAGGTTTGATGTTATTCCGTGTGAAGGTGGGGCGGTGGGGGTTGGCCTCTCCTAATGTGGTTTTGGACCCAAGTGTGGGGAGGCAGAGCGAGGAGGCCGAGGAAGTCCAAAACAAAAGGGTTTTATTAATTAAACAAAAACAAGGTGGTGCACAACTTGCCGACAGGAAACAACAAAAACAACAAAGTCCTTAATTGACGCGAACTCAAGTGGCATGACAAGGAACTGGCAAGACATGTGCAACACGAGAAAACATGGAAACGACAATGGACCAACACAGAGTGGACAAACACAACAGACTAAATACACCAACACTAATGAGACACACCTGGGAAACACAATAGGCTGAGGGCACCGATTGGTCAGACACACTGGGAAGGAAAGAAACACACAGATGGACATGATCAGACATAACGAGACAAGGGGAGAACTCAGGAACACATGACAAACACCAACACACCTATAATAAACAAAATTCAACCCCTACAAAACCGAAACATAACATTGGCCTAGCAGAGTAAAAATTACCCGGATGTTTACCGTCCAGGTTAGGGACCGTCCACAAATTACATTTCCAGAGTGAACAATGTCAATGGTGACTTGACTGGTAATTTGAGCCTCTGTAACATGCAAATTGCAGACGGTCCCCAACCGGCGGGCTGAATGAGTCGGCCACTTTCATCCGGCTTTCGGCTGGATACAAATCTTTGGCGAGTCCTCCGTGGCTGTACTGCTTTTGAAGAAGTGCTTCTTTGCTATAGGGCATAATTCCACTTTTGATGTCTGCTGTGGGACGCAATAATTGCTCGTCAGTGGCTTTGTTGTCATTAGCTGCCATGTCATATATGCGTGTTTTACGCACGTGACACGTCACGATGATGTCCAAAAATGGCCGATACTTTACTTAATGCAAAAATATTCATAAAAAGTGTTAAAAAATCATAATTGCTCAACATAAATTGCCATTTTTTTCAGGGAAGAGTTGAAATGAACCATTTCATTGTTATTGTTTGGGTTTGATTAGTTTTGTTACTTTGCCTTTTGTCATGATCTGTGTTTGGTTTGGTTTTCATTGTCGTGTTTCCCTGTTGTCATTGTTCTCATCATACCGGTCCCCTTGTGTCTTCCAATCAGCACCCTCTGCCCCTTGTGTCATGTCCAGGTATTTGTCATTGTCTTGTTAGTTTGCTCCTATTTAGTTCCCTCCTTCCCTGCATTCTTTGTTGGATCATTCGTTTGTGCCACAGTCTATGTCAGTCGTCAAGTCGTTGCCCGTGTGTTTTGTTACTTTGCATCTACTTTTTGGTCTTTTGTTAATTGAGAAGTTTTTCCACATTCCTTGTTTGCCTTTTGGTTGATCTTTTGGAAATAAATCTCTTTTTGTTGAACTCCTGCAAGCCGGCCTAGCCTGCATTTGGGTCCTCACCCCCCATACGTAACATTCACAGAATAGCTGGTTAGTTTTTCATAAGTCTTATATTCCTTTAAATATTGCCATGACCCCAAAAACATATTTATACGTGTTATTATATGAATAATGCTGAAACTTAGCTATATCCTAATGCTAATTGCTGCAAAACAGAAACAGATACAAATATACTTTTTTCCTGATGAAAGAAGAGACTCTAATCTTTCTTTTGGTAGGTTCCATGTTTTTGTAGCAACAGATGACAATATTCTGTGGACCATACGAAATCTGTCAAAATCTAGTAAAACAGCCGGGAGCAAAGGGGGTTGCTTCAGAATGTTTGGGAGTGAATATGTTAATAACAATACAGGCAATGTAGTATTAAAACATTTTAACTTGAAAGGTCTACTGTAGGCAAAGATTTGACTGTACATTCAACGCTAAACTGACGTCTCAATGAATAGCGGAAGGAAAAATGGTACAGGTTCATTTTATTATCATTCTGCTAGTGCCATTACTGGATTGTGTGTGTGTGTTTGGATCAAATGACATTTTCATCAGCTGAACTTTGACACTGTATACTGCTGTGGACTCTTATTTAAGTAATAAAGTAGCCAGCATACGGTCAGGCAGTCCCGGCGAGGTAAATATGCTACAATATCGGGATGGCGGATTGCGGAGGCTCCTTCGGCCTGCTGAGCTCGTCAGTAGACTTTGGTTTTTCCGGAGGAAGCAAGCTTGAGATCCCATTAGGCTCCTGACCTTTCACGTGGGAGTAACGACTCCATAGATGCACTTTTAACATGCACTGTTCAAACTTGCCGCCATATTGTGAGCGATCGTGTGTGTTCGTCAGCAACCCAAGAGCTTATGTCTCATTGTAAAGTCATCAGAGGGTGGGCGAAGCATCAGGCCGGGTTCTCATGTCTGACTCTTTCCACCAGCTTGTTATGACTCTAGCAGCCACAACCGACCCACTCACCACCCCTTAGGTAGAGACGCAGTGACGCAGTGACGCAGAGAGTAGGAAGAAGAAAAAAAAAATCAAAACAAGTTGACAGGTTTGGCTTTAAAAAGTGGATCCTCACATTTAAAGTGAAAATAGTTGACAATAGAAGAAAGTACTTCCAAAGTAAAACATTTGGAGTTTAAATGTCCTATTTTATCTGCACTCCCCAGCATCTCCATACAGCAGCATTGCAGAAATGGCATTTTCTCCAAAATCAAAGTGACCATCAAAGAAAACATTTCACAGAAAGATGTGTTTTAAAATTACCCTTACTACCCAAAATTAACCTTGCTGCACTATAATTGACCCTTTTGCAAGGAGCCAGGTGTGGTTCAGTGGCTATTTTAAAACGATTAAGAGTTTTGAAGCTAACGTCAACATTGACTTCCAGTTGGTTGATTAAAATAGGAAAATGCATTAATATGAATGTGTCGCTCCCCGTGCCTGTGTGGGTTTTCTCCGGGTACTCAGGTTTCCTCCCACATTCCAAAGACATGCATGGCAGGTTTATTGGACACTCTAAATTGTCGCTAGGGGTGATTGTGGGTGTGAATGGTTGTTTGTCTGTGTGTGCCCTGGATTGGCTGGCAACCAGTTTAAGGTGCCTACTGCCTGAAGCCAGCTGGGATAGGTTCCAGCACCCCCGCGACCCTTGTGAGGAATAAGCGGTTAAGAAAATGGATCGATTAATGTGTCATAAAAAAATAGGGGGAAGGCTCATGACATTAGCAAGTGTCTGTAAAATGTAGGCCACACTTAAGCACAAAAAAAAGACAAGCCTTGAGGTTACTTGACTCTGTTGTGGAAACCTGCTTCTCAGATAGATTTACAGACATAACCCCAAACAGAAATAATCATTCACTGGCCTCCATGTTCCATTTGGAAAGTTATCCTCTCTATCCCCAGGGGGCAGTATAGCCCCATCACTGTAACCCGAGAGGGAAGTAAGCCCTGATTCTTTTCAAGCTCCTAACACTTTGTGGAAAACGATGAATTAAACAACATATACGGGGATTGAGGTGTATTTAATATACAGAGTATTTAATAAAAATATTTCAAAGCAAAAAACCAGGCTTTATTGCCAACAACACATTTGTTCCTGCCTGCCAGTTTCGTTCAACAATTTGGCAAATTTGTCATGAGGCCATACCTTCTTGTTTTCTTGTTTCCATACGTGCAGCAATGGCAACACTGAAATATAATTGTAAAGGAGGTGAGTGTCAAACAAACTAGAATGATTTGTTCTGAATTTTCTCACAACATTCCATGATTTTGTGCCAAACAAATGTTTATATCACCAAGTCAAAGAGATTTCAACTGAACACACGGAGACTCCAGTGGGAGCCAGAAATTGACCAGTTGGAGAAACGTGTGCTGGTACTTTGTCCTTACACTTTTCCAAGGCCTCTTCCGAGAAATGACAGAAGAGAGGATGTGCATGCGTACATATGTGCGTGCGCATGCAGCTTCGTGAGTGTAGGAGGGAATTTAAGATGACAAATGGACAATGTCAAGATATGCAAGAAATAACAAACTACATATGTCTGCAACATAGGGTCATTAAAAACAGCAAGCAACACTAAACTACTAAAGCTAATTATGTGTGTGATCTGTAATACTTGCAGAAGTCTTTATTTTTAATCATTCCTTATTAAAGCATTACCAGCAAAGTTACAGTTGATTTTTCTAAAAGTTCTCTAAACATCATTAGCTCTATACAACCTTTTCCTGAATATGTGTGTACCTGCTAGGCAATCAACTTTTATTTACCAGATAAAAACAAAACATTGAGCTCAAGACCTCTTTTACAAGGGTGACCTGGCCAAGAGGTCAACAGCAACAATCTGGCAATCAAGTTTGTTAATTTGGTGCCCTGTATAAAACAAAGTACAGTAAGCACCTCTCCACCGCAGTTTTCAAGTTCACAGTGTCGCCATATCGCAGACCCCTCCAGTTATACAGTAACTCAATTTTGTTCCTTATTTTGGGGTGTACTGTAATTCGATTTTAAACAGAAGAAAAGCAAGCTTAGCCTAATTTTTTGCTGATTATTGAATGTTTCAATATTCTATCATCCTGCTTTTTATACTATACAGAAAGCCATTGGCTGAGGTTCATTTTATAATGTACATCTTTAGACATTAATATTGATGGTTTTTTGTGAGCTGTTAAATTTCTTTTTGTTAGAAAAACAACATGTTTACTGCAACTTCAGGGATCAGTACACTGTTACACTGTTGATAAAATATATTTGTTTTATCCACTGCCCTCTCTTTGCTTTCTCTCTCTCAATATATAATTTTTTTTAAATGTGCTTTTTTTGCATTTTAAAACGTGTTTAAAGACCTTAATGAAAGTGACATAAATGCTGTAACAGTGGTTCAAAAACTGGGTTGAAGTCAGTTTGAGGGGTTCGGCGGATGTCAAGACACACGCGCAACTGAATATAATTCATGATGACACGCCCCGCTTGGCCATAATTAGCTGCGTTTCCGTTACAGTTTTTCACAAAAATAAAACCGATATTGTACTATTTCAATAAAGTACAATTTCGACTTGTCGGTGTTTCCATTGAAGAGCGTTTGGCTTCTGAGCCGCAATTCTCGTAGTGTCCTGTCTCGCGAGATCTCTGTTCTGTAGGTGATGCTTATGATGTTTACGGAAAACGGTTCGGGCATTTGGTGTTGTATGCGCTTAAAACTCGTGTTATAGTGCGGATGGATAGAACGGATTTCAAAGTCGACGTGCGCCGTATGTGACTGTTGTGATGGTACATTGTGTGATTTCTATTTTAACATTTTAATCCCTTCATACTAACAGGTATGTCAAGCAAAAAATTAAAGTGGTTGGATGAATGTATATAATATGGATTTACATGTATATATGTATAAGGTGATCCCTCACTTTTCGCGGGTGATACGGTCCACGCTAGTTCGCGAGCTGCGATAGGTGAATTTCCGCGAAGTAGAGGTTGTTAATTTTTTTTTTAATGTGCCAGGAGATTTACACCTCTCTTAAAAGCCATTATGGACCTGTCAAATGGCACTTTTTTATGGGACTTGCCAAAAATGATAGGATGAGGCAGAGAGCTTAAAACCCTTGTTAACCTTTGACTGTGGCGCTTTTTCAGTGCTGCTCAGTTTTGGACATCCGACATGGTCATTTTTTGTCCCATAGTGATGGTGTGTAAAAATAGTGCTTTTCAAGGTCTCCGATGCTTACCACCGAGGTTGAGTGAAGCGTCGGAAGTGATTCATTCTGTTTCCCCGAACGCAGAATCGGATAGCACATAACCTCTGTCAGTACCAAAACCGTTCCAGCTGCAAAATTGGTTCCACGCATGCGCAAAGTGACTCTGCGTCATCTGAGATGACACAACGGCGGAGGGGCTCTTTTAGGATGACACAAGTTATATTGAGGAGGTGGGATTGTTCACTGACTGGTGCAGCAAAAACAGCCTGATCCTGAATGTGGAGAAAACAAGGGAGATGGTGATAGACTTTAGGAGAAAACACCCCTCTCACACGCCTATTTACATTTAAGTCACTGCTGTTGAAATAGTGAAAACATCTAAATTCGTGGGAGTTCATGTCTCCGACAACCTGACCTGGCCCCTACACATGTCATCCCTAGCTGGTCAAAAACTAACCTCTGCATTTCCTCTGTTGACTCAAGAGAGCTCGCCTGAGCCCAGTAGTCCTCACCTCCTGTTTAGCAGCATCTCCTTATGGTATGAGAGCAGCAGCCTCATGGAGTTGTAAGGGCAGCACAAACGATTACGGTAGTCACACTGCCAACTACTGTATGGGTGCAAATGAGAGGGACAATTGCGATACAACGTGTGCAATGTAGAATGAGCAAGGCCTCCCCCGAGATTGTAATTCACGGTTTTATTATTGCACAAATGGGTTGTTTTTAAAATCTATTCTGTGTGGTTTTTTTTTTTGTGTGCTGTGCATTTTGACATGTTGTTTGGTGACAGAATCTGCAATATTTTTTACTGAATGAGTATGTAGCGTGTTCTGGAACTTATATCCATATTTAATAAAACCTTCATGTTTTCCTCTCACATCGATTTGTTAAAATAACAAAGAACAAAAACACAACACATTGTTGTGTAATGTTAAAGTTTTTTTTTTGTGTTGGTTTTTTTTTATGATATGGGCTGGCATTAGCCGTCTTTTGGGTTTGGATCGGATCACGGATTTGAGTCATGGATCGGATCGTTTTTCGGATCAGCCAAAAAAAAGAGAAATAGTACTTTGTCTTTATTCTGTAAAGCGCTTTTTTCATTAAATAATACAAAAAAATCTATTCAAATGTCTTAAATAGCCGTGTAGGATTTAGTGTCTTCATTTATTTTGTAAAGCCTTTTCCCATTAAATAATAATAAATAAATAAATAAAAACATAACATAAATAAATAAATAAAAACAAAATGTCTAATATAGCCATTTATGATTCAGGAAAATAACTTTTAAGTGCAATATGAAGCAGCAGAAACATTCTTATTTTTACATGGTTCATGTGTAAAATAAGGTATTATTGGCTTAAAGTTGTGTTCCTATAATCTAAACAGCTAAGTTTGACATTTTAAGTTGAATGTTTTACTTTATGAATGGGCAAAAGTGTTTTATAAAATAAATGAACACAAAGTTCTGTTTATCTTTTTTATATATATATATTTTTAAATAATGAAAAGGTCTCAACGTGCAATTTAAGGCACTTCCCTTTCTTTAAATATGGAGAGTGAATTACAAAGTAGCCTTGGTCCACAATATTGAAAAATAATTCAAGTAAGCTGTCAAACTTACTAGTGGGCAGTCAGACACTTGTTGGTCATGCTAACTGGTAGCCGCTAGCCACTTACCTCGGAGACTTCTGCCGTGTCATACAATAACGGCGTAATTAACTAGTGGTTTCTTAGCGTCCTAAATTAGTGATTGAATATGTGTTCGTTATAGCGTTGTGTTGATGTTGGTCGCAACTACAATGTCTATGAAAACTTAACATCTAAAAGGGAAGTCAAGCTAGCCATCACGCCACGGCGTAAAGTAAAAGTGTACTAAGGCTACTTGCGTTGCCGTCAATGTATTACTGTAGTTGGTAAACTTTATTGTAACCATTGAATCTCGTACAGCGTAAAGTCTTTTATCTCATCGATTATCTCATAAAATGGTCATATCTTGTGCGGTCGGTTGTACAAAGGAGTAAACCAAATGTTGCTTTTTATCACATACCTACTAATGAAGACGAACGACGTCGATCGATAGCAGCAATCAACAGAAAGGACTGGCAGCCCACAAAGTATTCATGGATTTGCAGCGATCATTTTTTGCGAGGTTAGTAGATAAATGTTGTAATTAGAAGATAAATGTTCATACATTTTACTAGTAAACGTACATTCTAACAAAGATTGTAGGTGTCGAATTGCTAGTTTCAAATCTCACTCCAATCCAACTGCACGAACATGCAGCTTAGTTTTAAAATGTACCTTCTTCAAAACTATTAAGTGCATTTGACTGTTTAATAATGGAGGATTTTTATCTTTGTGCTTGGAGTTTTTCACTCTGGAACTGGAGTCATATTCATGAAATTACTGCATGCCACTACGATAGTCATTTGTTCCATGCTAGTAAACATAGTAACATAACATCATCACAGCATTTCAATATAGAACGGACTATGTAAAAATAAGTCAGTTAGCATGATAAACAAGTTTTACCTTTGCATTACGAGGTATATTGTTCCCCGGTGTGAGCATAGCATCTCGTCCCAGAGACTGAGCCAGTGACACGTTTTTAAATCAGCCCTCGGTGTAAGGAGAACAGACGGCATTGACTACATAATGATATAGGTCGTTCTCTGTGAAATCCGGCAAAGTCTGCGATTTGGTTAACTTGGTAAAAACAGCAGGCAACACAAGGTAAGGGGCTGTTTTCAAATTAGCGATCTCCAACTTAAGTAAATATCGCGCTCTATGAGTCCCGACTAAATGTGCAACTTCGACTGACAGGCGACCTTCAGTTGAAGTAATAGATTCCATGGCTCTATGGGCAATAATAACTTTTAATTTGTAAAAGTCACTAAGTCGCTCCGGGTCACGTCCACTTTCATTCAACAATCATTTCCTTCCGCCGTCCGTTATAAGTCGGTGCAAATGGTCAATACTCCGTTGAGTATGTTTTAGGTTCCTTGACATGTCAGAATGGACTCTGAATGCGCACTTCTTTTTTGTTTTGTTTTTTCCCCCTCCACCAACCAATCCGCGGATCGGGCGTGACTGAACCATGGGGCCTGATCTGAGCCGACCACGGATCAATCCTGATCCGTTGCACCACTATTAACTAATTTACAGGCAAATAAATACACCTACATAAAATGATAAACTCAAACAAACATTACATACTTTTGTTGCCATGGCAACCAGTCAAAGACAACTGTAGTGTGAGGACTAACCTCACAAGCACAAAACACACAAGAGCTACTGCATAACCAAAGAATTACTTCTGGTTAGAAAAACAGCCAGCAAAATAACTAATATTTCATAAGAAATGATTCGGTTTGTTTTAGAAAGTACTGATTCTGAAGAAGAATTTTATTCGGACGCTAGTTCGGAGAGCTCGGAAGAGGTTGAAGAGTCTAATCTTGGACTTTGGATGCCGGAGGAGGAAGAGGATGATGACGATGAATACGGAGATGAGCATGACGAGGAGTGTGAAGTGGAGGCAGATGATGGCGGAGGTGAGAGCGAGGAGGAGGGGGGCTGAGATGAACAAGACGGGGAGGCAGAGGATGATGAAAATGATGGCGATCAGGGTGAAGAAAATAGTGAATGGCTCTCCAAAAAAAAACAAACTACTATGGTCTCCTACTCACGAAGTGGCCACACATTATGTCCCCTCTCCCGTTCCTCCCATGCCAACCCTCTACGCAGAATCAGCAGCCCTGAAAATGTTTGATTTATTTTTCAACAAGGGCATCATACAACAAATTTTGGACATGACAAACCTCCAAGGGCTCAGGTCAGTCACTTATTGGAGCACACTGACTGTCAGGGAGCTGCGTGCTTACTTGGGGCTGCTGATTCTAGCAGGGTTATACAAATCAAAGCACGGGGCAACGATCAACTTATGGGACAAAGATAGCGGACAGCCCATATTTTTAAAAACTATGGCCCATGGACGCTTCTGCCAAATCAACCGGACAACTAGGTTTGATAACAGACTCCTCAGGCCACAACGTCACCACCAAAATAAACTGGAAGATTCGTTTGATTTTACATTATGGTTGTAGGCTAGCGGGCTAGCTAGCAAGAAGCTACAGCGCGTAGCATGCCGCTGGACTCTCAGCTCAAACTTTCGCTCCGAGTAAGTTGCAGTGAATACCGGTCTCCATTTCCTCCTCCCATCCTTGAAGCTTTTTCAAACTGCCCACTTTTGGATGACACGACTAGTCAGTTCGTTCGTTCCCACATCCCCGACATGTAGCAACGGTCCCACTCACTCACGCAGGCGTGCACGCTCTCTCTCTCTCTCTCTCTCTCTCTCTCTCTCTCTCGCCATCTTTCGCACTCTCTCTCGTCGTAGAAATTGTAGTCCCTCGGAGTAATCCCCATTTTTAATAAATGTACCTGTAATCTGATTACATGTATTCCTTTACTTCCCAAGCCTGAATATATATATATATATATATATATATATATATATATATATATATATACATAGCATAGTTAGTTTTGCTGTTAGCATAATACTGCTATTATTGTCCATTGGGGGCATTTAAAAACAACAACAACAAAAACTATTCATGTATAGAAAGGTCTGATGCCACTGAATATTTTGAACGGTTGAACGTGAAAAAATAAATCATATATGACTAAGTCATCACACTTCAAAGGAAAAGCCTGCTATTCATAAAACTGCCATTGTGTAAAAACTGGGCATGCATAAAAAATTATATTGTTATGACTTATGGACTTGTTTGAGCCTCCAACTAGGTCATATGAAATGTTCAAGTTAGACTTTTATTATATATATATATATATATATATATATATATATATATATATATATATATATATATATATACACACAACATAGTTAGTTTTGCTGTTAGCATTATACTGCTATTATTGTACATAGGGGCATTAAAAAAAAAAAAAATAATAATATATATATATATATATATATATATGTACAGATAGGTCTGATGCCATTGAACATTTTGAGTGGTTGAAATTGAAAACATATTTAGAAATTACTTAGTTATCACTCGTCAAAGAAAAAAACATATTTTGGACCAAATCACGAGAATTTAATCAAAACAAAATAACGGCCACGGGTTTAAAAAAAATAATTCAGTATAGTACTTCAAAAATGATTTGGCAGTAAATTCAACAAAAGTGCTCTTTTTGCTATCTTAAAAACACTCTCAATGAGTAACTTAAAGTGACACTTTCAATAGTGCAATCAATGTTTGTTCATATTCCTGTCTGCAAAACATACTGCTTATATGAACTCACTGGTAGGTAGGTTAATACAGTATTGAAGAGCAAAAAGTGCAAAACAACTTATACCCTTTCACAATTGGGTTTTGTGCAAAGAAAATGTAAATAATTTGGCATCTGAAACTCACATCTGCTGCTGTAGTGTAAACACAAACAGACTACTCTCACTGATTGTCTCATATTAAATGTCCATCTCCATAAGACATAAAGTAAAATGCAATTCAAACAACATGGCAGTCACAGGCTCAAAGCTGCTGTGGTAGTGTAAACAGACTACTCTCACTCACTGAGTGTCTCATTATGAAATGTCCATAAGAATTAAAACATGAAAACATCTTTCTGCAAATACCATTCACTGTGAACACCTCACTTTGTGATGCATTTCATATGGTGCTGCTTCAGGGTTTTTTCCCAGGAAGATTAGTTGGTCTACATGTTCAGGAAGAAGCAGACTGCGCTCTGCCTGTTATAATGTCACCTGCTGTGCTGAACACTCGTTCAGAGGGAACACTTGTTGCAGGGATGGACAGATAGCTCCTGGCCAATTTTGAAAGCAGTGGAAGATCCACTTCTTTCCACCACTGCAACAAGTCACCATTGACATCTAATCCATCCCTCCCCCTGCACGAGCTGTCTGTGAAGCCCTCATTTTCCACCACGCTATAAGGCTGCATGTCTTTACATATGAAGTAAGCAATAGCCTTAGTTATAGCCATTGCACGGTCAGAGTTTCCTGCGAGAGGACCCCCAAAATAAGAAGCAAAACTTTTCTGATCCTGACCTGATTTGCTTAGTCCATCTCCGGTGTCCGACGAGGAACTAGACAGGGAGGCAGTGGTACACTTGTTAGCGATGTGGTGTATCCTTTTTAAGTGGGTCTGCATGTTTGTCGTGCTGCCGTTTTGTCAAGCTTTCCGTCTTTTTTTGCAACATTTGATTTAAACGTTGCGCATTACATATATAATTACATATATAATCTTCCTCGCTGCTGCTCGCTCAAACGTCCATGATGTTTTACTAGTGTACTGTGTGTGCCACACAGCTTCCTTATGGTGCATTCATTATCAATTAAATGGCGCTTGCATCGGATTTTACCGATACCCGCCAACGCATCAAGATGGATCTAGATTTCACACGTCAATTACATCAATACCCATTGAGTGAGCCGATGCACTCGCATTGTGCATGTGCGCATCCATTAATATTGATTATTTTCCACACCCCTAATAGTATAGTTAACTGTGGAAGTGCTTAAAATACCGTGATATGGATCCTTTAAAGCTGCTCAGTGCAGGAAATTGAATTTTGAATTGCTACTGCCACCTGTGGCACACCCCCTCCTTTAGATACACAATGCGCACTTGACATCCCATCCGCAGACAGAGGGCGGGAAATTCGAACCATTTTGAAAACGATTTGCCTGAGGCTTACAGAAGTACCCTTGTGAACAGCTAAGGTGTTAATTTGCTAAATAGAAGATTTTGAGTCATAAATGGTCAAATAAAACGGTCGTCATAAATGGTCGAATAAAACGGTCGTCATAAATGGTCAAATAAAACGGTCGTTTGGTAACCAGGTCGGCTGTTCGATCCCCACTCTCCCCAAGTCATGTGTCGTGTCCCTGGCCAAGGCACTTCACATACATTGCCTCCAGTGCTAATCACACTGGTGTATGGAAGGTGCGAATGTTTGGTGGTGGTATGAGGGGCCATAGGCGCACACTGGCAGCCACACTTTCGTCAGCCTGCCCGAGGGCAGCTGTGGCTACTTAAGTAGCTTACCGACACCACAATGTGAATGTGTGAGTGCATGAATAATGTATCCATTCCTCTGTAAAGCGTCTTTGAGTGTCTAGAAAAGCGCTATATATATCCGATGCATTATCATTATTAATCTGCTAATTAGAAGATTTTGAGTAATAAATGCTCATATAAAAAGGCTATTGTAAAGATTTTTGGTTCAAGTTGTTTCACTCCATTTCCTGTGCTTCCCTCCACCAGGAAGTTGCTGATGTGAGGTGAAAATTTTTACACTTGTGCACAGATGTTTATTAGCTTTCACTGTAATGGATCCATATGTGCAAAAGCATTTCGATGGTGTGAACGTGTCAGGCGCCGGATTTAGTCGTGTATTGACATTCAAGCGTGTGTGTTTTTCAATGTCAGTCACAAGGCTGTTGAGTTTTCATAATGTGCACCTGGTTCTGTGTCAGTCCTTGGGCCCAAGTAAAAAAAAAACAACAACCCAGAAAAGTATTCCATCTCTCGCGCTTTTTGGAAACGGGTTGTGCTGAAGTAGATCGCTTTCCTGCCTTTCGAAAATGTAAAATTGGTTATGTAACAAAGCCAAGAGCAGCACAGAAAAGCCATTGCTGTTCCATGTCGTATTCCAAATCTTCCCTGCAGTTGGTCATAAGCCCCTTTGGCCCCGTTGACAGCAGTCAGCCAGGAGCTGTCATTAGGATGAAAGCTGTGCAACTCACCAGGTTATACAGCTGTCTGTTTGGAGGGAAAGACATGATTACAGAGCAACCTCAATTCTTCCCCCTTCCCTAGCATGGACCGACACGCTTTTTAAAGAACCCGAGATGAGGGGCTTCTGTTGTTGTTAGTGTACTGATACTGTTGCTTTTTGGTTCATGATTTCAGACTTGTCAACAGGTCTCAACACTTCTTTGAATTTATTATACTGTATGTACTGCAAACATAGAATTAGTATGAAATCCCTAAAGGCTGAACATAAAAAAACAAAACAAAAACAACTTACTGAAGTTGTGCTGTATTAAACCATATGAGCTTCAAACTTGGTCCTCTCTCAACTACTGTACTAACAGTACACTTCAAAAACATGCAACGTGAGGGAATAAAATTCTGCACCCATATGCAAATATATTATTCACAAAAAGTTAGGGATATTTGGCTTTGAGGTGAAATTTATGGAAAATGTAAAAAGTTCACACTACAGTGGTATCATATCATGAAAGGACATTTAAGTACAGTAGAAGGATGCACTGTAGATTTCCTCATCTCAAACAATTCATTGAAACAAAAGTTAACAACAATGGTGGGTACACCACAACCAAAAAGTTCAACATCTCAATAGATTCTCAATGGGGTTTAGGTTGGGCGAGTTGGCTCGCCATATTTTCATTAATTTGATGTGATCCTAATTTCTGTATCCTGCAAATGGCTGGTAACCAGTTAAGGGTGTAAGCCGCCTCTCTCAAAATCAGCTGTGATAGGCTCCATCTTATCTGGAACCTTCGTGAGTATAAGAGCAATAGAAAAAGAATAGATGGTATAGATCACAGCAACAAATGGCCAATAAATAATGTGCTACCTTAATACTGGAATTTATGGAAAACAGAAAACAGGAGGTGTTCATCCAGCAAATATTCAAGATGCAATGTTGCTATATCTAAACAACAATATCTGCTTGAACAAGGTATATGCTTGACTTGAAGGCGAATGAGGAATTTTGACAAAACACACAAAATAATGGCAAGTGGCAAGTGGATGAGACGCATTGTTAAGAAGTGTTCCTTTGGCCTCACGAGAAAACACTTTTGACGTCAAAGAGCAATCGGAGACCACGGAGTGTTTTTGTAGGAACAGCTCAGGTTTGAGTTACAGTAAAGGGGGGGAATTGCAACCACAGAGAGAAGACAAGCTTGAAGGTCTTCATCAGATTGGAGCTCATTCCTTGTGTTCGCATATGTGTCCTCTTCTGTCCACTCAAACATGTTCTGTTCACTGTATGCTTTCAAGTTTCTGACATGAATTTCACCTCACTACATCTCCCCGCCCTGTCCTGGCTTCGCCTCCTGCCCGAAGGCGATGGATCGAAGCGGTGACAACTGCAGCTGTTTTCTGCTGCAAAGCAAAGCTCGAAGCACAAGTTGACGAGGGTCATAATGTTATGTCCAACAATCTGTTATAATCCGCCCCCTTTGCAAAGGCACAAGCACATGTACACAAAAACATCCTCTTGCACTATTTATCCAAACTGTACCTGCATGAAAATGCTGTGTGTATATTTTATGACTTCCGTGGTCCAAATGTTTGATTACAGATTATACATTACAGGCGGATGCAAATAAATGTATTTTGTGTGTCAGTAAAGTCACAGAATATAGTATTTAAACTACAGTTCTGTCTACAAGATAAGGTTTAGCAGTATCTAATAACAGTGCCGGGATGATGCAGATGACCACTTTCTTTGCTGTAAACTTAAAGCAGCCTCAAAGTGGAGCGATTATCAAACAGCACCGCCTAACTGCATTACTACTGACAGGAATGTCAGAAACACGCATGGGTCAAATTCCAAATGGATGTTGCTGGAAACCAAGAAGCATTTTTCAAAATGGAAAGATCTCACTCAAACCTGATTTCAAAATGGATTGTTTTCACAGTTTTTGTATGTCCAAGGTCTGCTCAGAGTGTGGCCATCTGAATCAACAATGAGTACAACCTTGCGTTCTACCAGTTGCCCGTTCTCTTGCTGACGCGCTTGTTTTCTCTCTCATCTCGCCTCATTGAAATCTAGTGGCCCGCCGTTTATTTTACAGCACTTTGCCAGGAATGTGCTTTGGTTTTGGCGTGTGGTGGGAAGTGCGGGGCACACACCAAACATTACCAGGAAAGGTCTGAAAAAGAACATTGTTGACTGAGGGGGCAAGGTGATGCCACAAAGAATTTCAGCCCTCAAATCTCCAATCTGTGCACGTGCGTGTGATTGTGTGGGGAAGGTAAGAGATGAATGATGAGCTCAAGGGTATGTGGCGAGTTAAGTAATAGCAAAAAGGTGAGCAGTGGCCAAAGTAAACATATTTTTATTTTTTATTTTTACAATAGCCGCACTTAAGGATGCTGGCTGACAGGGAGACTGCTGGTATTCTAAGACTCAGGAAGGGCTTCTCATGTGTCATTGGGGGTTAATTGTGTTTTGATGTTATCTTAGTAACAAAACTCTACCATAAACCCTGTCAGCATAACCCCCCCCCCCCCCCCCCCCCTGAAAGCCCATTCGACTTCTGCTACACACCTGGACAAACACAAAAATATAGACTATTGAATATATTCTGCACCTACTTGCTCAAGGTCGAGTAGTCTGGCCTTTAAAGTGTGAGAGACAAAATCACCCTAAATGCATTTTTTAAGAAAGATTACAAGTACAAATATTATGATTCAATGATTGTTTTGGTAAATATACAATGAAACAGCCTTGTAATAATTAGATATTTTTGTGAATTAAACTTTTTCACATAAAACCGCATCTCAGGGAGTCAAAACAGGCTCATGCCATCCTCCCGTTGCTTCGAACAAAAACCAGCAATGCAACGTGACGGTATAATCCTAATGAATCAAAAAATTTAAATGAATTAGTAGGGGGAAAAAAACACATGCACACAGAGCCAGCAGAATTGTTTACATGGCTGTAGTACATCAAATCCAGTTTGGCTGCTAAACTCGCCCGGCTTGGGAGATTTTCGATGTGTAATTCAAAAATCAAATACTTTGTTAATATGTATTAATTTGAGGAACCGTTCATCAGTGTTGGCGTGTATGTTATATTATTGAATACAACATATTAAATTGTGTTCCAGAAAATGCCATAAAGCAGTCAGCACATTTGTATTTTTTTGTGTGGCAGTGTTCCTACCATCCTCAAGGTTGCTTAGTGCCAGTAAAAATGATACGGACCCCCCTCAGGTCATGGCAAAGGTACCATTGAACTAGTTTTAGGTACATGTTTCATCAGAAGAGTTATGAAAATATGTTATAAAGGTTGACAAGTTCCTCAGTGCTCCTTTAAGGACATACAATTCAATATCAACATCCACCATGCTTCATCTCAGGTCTAGATTAACCTGACTTTCAAAAGGGAATGTGCTTTAGCCATAATTATGGCCTCTGTGTGTGGCATGTTAAGGCAGTTGTGGCTCTTATACCTTACATTCTTGAGGCTTACTGCAACACTCTAAGACTCCAAGGATAGAAAGATTTGACATTTCAAGTTTTACTCTCTAAGAGGAGCATGTGCAGTCAGTTGGTGTATAATCATGGGGAGAAATTTATTTTAAATCTGCTCTGGTAATTAAGGATGTGTATTGTTTTATAGAGAAGCAACCAAAGTAACAAACATACATTTTCAACACACCCATGTGAGGCACATGTGGGTTGAATATAGGCTGATGAATGGGTCCCATCTGGGCTGCACAGCTGGGTCCCAGTTAATTTTGGCCAGGGATTTCATGGTGGACCCATGTGGGCAAGCCCAGATGGGCTCAATGTGGGCCTCATATGGACCCTAGCTAAAACCTACTTTGGTTTAAAGGTGGGCCTAATATGGGCCCTAGCTAAAACCCAAACGGGTATGGAATGGGCTGGTGAATGGGCCCCATCTGGGTCCCAGTTAAAAATTGAGATGATTGCCATGACAGGGATTAGAACCAGGGTACCTGGAACCAAAATCAGACACCCTAAACACTGAACTATACAGCCACATAGCAGAATTCGATCCAAATTTTAACAGTCTAGTTGTTGGGGCAAGGAAAAGGAAAATTGTGCCAACTCGTCTCTAAAACTGAGAAGTGCTGGTGTGAAGATGGATCTTAATTACATCTCTAATCTACAACTCCGTAAAATAACACCGAGTTTGGGCACCATTTAACTCTGAAAATATTAAAATTACACTTCAGGAGTTGAAATCTGCTCCCAAAAATGTCATCCTGAAATTTTAACATACAGGGTGATTAAAAAAGAATACGCCAAAATCATCACGCAATATTCCCCACAACAATAGAAAACTCTAGCTTGGACACATGTTGTACGTACCTTCAAGTTTTTATTTCACGTTTTACAAGTGGCCAATGTGGCTACAACCGGCAGCACGAACAACGTCAAGCCGATATGAGAATTCCTCCCAAACATGACTTAAGATGTCACTGTGCACCACGTTGATGCTGCAACTGTTATTCCATCCTTCATTTTTCAACAAGATGGAGCACCGTCCCATTGACATCTTGGGGTTCAAGCTTTTCTGAATAAAAATGTGCCTCAGCGCTGAATTGGTAGAAGAGGTGCTACGGACCTCGCTCTCTACTCTTGGCCTGCCAGATACACAGACCTCATTACGTGTGACTTTTTCATGTTGTTAGGGGTGGGGGTGGGGGGCTGATTATGTTAAAGACAAAGTTGATGTTCCAACATTTCCAGCAAATATCGATGACATGAAAGATCAAATAACAGCTGCAATCAACAATACAGTGAACTGTGACATCCTGAAGTTTGGGTGGAATTTTCATCTCGGCTTGATGTTGTCTGTGCTGCCTGTGGTGGCCACATTGAGCATTTGTAAAACATGAAATAAAAACTTGAAGATCCCGTAAGTACAACACGTGTGTCCAAGCTAGAGTTTTCTATTGTTTTTTATTTTTGAAATATCGTGTAATGGTTTTGGTGTATTCTGCTTTAGAAATGGCTTCTTCTTTGTACTGTAGAATTTCACCTGGCAACGGCGGCTGGCACGGTGGACTGTGTTCACCCACAATGATTTCTGGAAGTATTGCTGAGCCCTTTCTGTGATTTCCCTTACAGTAAGCATTCCTGTTTGCGGTGCAGTGCCGTTTAAGGGCCCAAAGATCATGGGCATTCAGTATGATTTTTCTGCCTTGACCCTTACACACAGAGATTGTTCTAGAATCTCTGAATCTTTGGATGATGTTATGCACTGTCGATGATGATTACTTCAACCTTTTTGCGATTTTTCGCTGGTAAACACCTTTCTGATATTTCTCCACTATCTTTTTGCGCAACATTGGAGGAATTGGTGATTCTCTACCCATCTTCGCTTCTGAGAGACACTGCCACTCCGAAAAGTTCTTTTTATACTCCAATCAAGTTGCCAATGGACCTCATTAGTGGTAACTGGTGTTCCAGCTGTTTTTTTTTTGTGCAATTGACTTTTCCAGCCTCTTATTGCTACCTGTCCAAACTTTTTTTTTTTTTGATTTGTTGGCACCATCACATTTACAATTAACATATTTGTCCCTTAAAATTATACATTTTCTCAGTTTCAATTTTTAACCTGTCATCTTTGTTCTATTGTGAACAAAATATTGAAATTTGACACATAATTGCATTCAGTTTTTATTCACAATCTGTATAGTGTCCCAATTTTTTGGAAATTGGGTTTGTATTTATTTATTTATCTAAAACTAACAGAAGCAATGATCAGACAAAGACAAAAATAAACCAGAGAACTAAATACAAGACAACAAGGAACACCTGGACAAGAGTGAGTGGAGCTGATTGTTTTACACAAGGAACCGGGTGGCGAGAATAGGTGGAACCAAACCTAATGAGCTTTGATTGTCATCTGTTTGTTAGGTAAATTAGTGGTATAACTCTGCTGGGATGGACAGTTACATTGTTGCCATAGTGAAGTGAAATAGTGAAAATACATTCCTGTGTACAGAACCTCACCAAAATTAATGGATTCAAATATCAAATTAATCATTTAAATAGACCACGGCAACTTGGTATTGGAGAGAAAATAATCTGCACAAATAACATTTCTGGTTAACATAACCCAAAGTTATAATTTTCAGCTTCGTCTGTCTTCTCATTTTTCCTCCAGCACCATTCATAAATTCTTGTGCTATATGAACATGGAAGTAGCTTTGCTACTGAACCATGGTAGTGAGATATGTAGTTTAGGTCAAATAGCAGCATACTAGCCCAGCACTGTTAATTAATATAGTAGCTTAAGGTGCTTCAGGTCATATCATATTTGCTTGCACTCTCACAGTGGCACATTTACAGGGACTTCCAAAGATTTCCAGGCATGATCTTTTTTTCTTGCTGTATTATCAGTAGCAGATGGGGAAGTCTGGACAAGAACCTTAGCACAAGTTTGCCAGCAGAGAGAAAGAAAAGGTGTGTATTGTGCTTCTTAGAAACACATCAAGGAAATGAATCATGGGGCACTAACATGTGGAAAATGACGCATCTAACAGGATTGTTTCGTCACTTTACGTTTGCGCACAGGCAGACGTCAGTTCCCTACCTTGTTACGCCTCATTAATCCTTTGAATTATCGGTCTTGGTCCACATTTCTCATTCTTGTTTTCTTTCTTTCACAGTCTTTTTCTTTCACACACGAGAGAAATGAGATGCACACTTTTTTTGCACTCTCATCACTGTCGCTGCACATCCATCATCCTCTGCTGTACTGTTACATAATATTGTTTGTACATTGAAGAAGAATCTTGATCCTTGAGCAGCAATTGTGAAATTTTAATGCAGGCTTTTCCTAAAGCAATGCAATGCACATGTTGAACATCCACAAGAATACATGCACTCATAAAAGTCATAAATAGAGTGACCAGATTTTTACAATTAAAATAGGGGACACTATAGATTGGCTAAAAATCAAATATATGATAAATTCTCACCAGGAACCAATTTAATCACTATAGTCAATTTGGTAACTGTTGGTTGTGTTATTGGCAAACACAAGCCTCAAAACTGTGACTGTCCTGATTAAATCGAGACATCTAGTCACCCTAGACATATATACATTTGAGTATAGGACACATTTAAATGAAAGGACACTAAATTACACTTCTCATTGTATTTGAACCTGTAGTTTCACTGAAACTCATAATGCCGTTAAAGTGAACATCTTAATACACATGTACTAAGATAATCAGTCTTCATTGCAGTTCTGACAACTGCAATGAAGACTGATTATCTCATGTCTGGGGTGGCTGATTGATGCATGTGTGACAATATCTTGGACATGATTAATCAAAATGTTCAAAAGTTTTCTTTAATTATTTCTTAGAAGGGTTCTAAAATGTAAGTGTTAATTATGAATCAGTGAATGTCAAGTCAATTTAATGATGAAGATATAATTTGTGGTATTTTGAATCCTATGAAACTAAAATTATGCAAGAGTAGAGTCACAGAATGTGCAATCAAAGATATTTGGCTCAACCCTGACATTCTTAAAGGTATGATTTTTGTGGTGGTTGGCATGGGAGGAGTTTGGTGAAGCCATGGGAAAATGACTTCCAGACAGCTTTGAGGGAATTCTGGTCCACTGTCCGGCATCTCAGCAGGGAAAAGCACTACACCATTAACACTGTGTAGAGTGGAAGTGGGACGCTGATTACCTCAACTCGGGACATTGTAAGTTGTGAGGAGAATACTTTGAAGACCTCCTCAATTCCTCCTGCACTCATTCTATTGAGGAAGCAAAGTATAGGGAACTCTGAGGTGGGCTCTCCTGTCTCTGGGATCGAGGTGGAAAAAAAGTTCCTCGGTGGCAATGCCCCAGAGGTGGATACGATCTGTCTGTAATTCCTAAAGGCTCTGGATGTTGTGCTAGTTGTCACGCCTCTACAACATTGCATTGACATCGGGGACAGTGCCCCTGGATTGGGAGACCGGGGTTGGTCGTTTTAAGGAGGGTGTGTTCTAACCGCAGAGGGATCACACTCCTCAGCGTCCTTGGTAAGATCTATTCAGGGATGCTGGAGAGAAGCAGTGCTCTTTTTGTCCCAACTGTGGAACAGTGGACCAGTTCTACCTTCAACAGGGTCCCCAAGGGTGCATGGGAGTTCGCCCAACTAATCTACAAGTGTTTGTGGACTTGGAGAAGGTATTCGACCATGTCCCACGGGGAGTTCTTTGGGGGGTGCTTCGGGTGTGCGGGGTACCGGACGACCTGATATGGCTCTTTGGCCCCTGTACCACCGATGTCAGACTTTAGTCCTCATTGCCGGCAATAAGTCAAATTTGTTTCTAGTGAGGGTTGAACTTCACCAAGGCTGCCATTTGTCACTGATTCTGTTCATAACTTTTATGGAATTTCTAGGTGCAGCCAAGGCGTTAAGGGGGTCCGGTTTCGATGCCTCAGTCATGCATCAATGGTCTTTGCACATGATGTGGTGATGCTGGCTTCTTCAAGCCGCGATCCCCAGCTGTCAATGGAGTGGTTCGCTGCCAAGTGGGATGAAAATATGCACCTCCAAATTTGAGACCATGGTCCTCAGTCAGAAAAAGGTAGACCCTCTGGGTCAGGGATGAGATCTTTTCCCAAGTGGAGGAGTTCAAGTATCTTGGGGTTGTGTTCACGAGTGATTACAGGATGGAGTGGAAGATATATGGCGGATCAGTGCAATGTCAGCTGTGATGCGGACACTGTATTGGTCTGTCGTGGTAAAGAAACAGTTGAGCCGAAAGGTGAAGCTCTGCATTTACCGATCAATCTACTTTACTACCACCACATATAGTCCCAAACTGTGGGTGGTGACTGAAAGAACGCAATCCTGGACAAAAGCGGCCTAAATGTTTCTGCCGTAAGGTGTCCGGGCTCTCTGTTAGAGATAGGGTGAGAAGCTCAGTCATTCCGGATGGGCTCAGAGTAGAGCCGCTGCTCCTCCATTTTCAGAGGAGCCAGATGAGGTGGCTCGGGCATCTGGTTAGGAAGCCACCTGAAAGCCTCCCAGGTGCGGTGTACCGGACATGTCCCAGCTGCAGGTGTCCCAGATGACGACCCAGGACACACTGGAGAGACTAGGTATCCTAGCTGGCCTGGGAATACCTTGGGACACCCCCAGATGAGCTGGAAGAAGTGGCTGGGAAAAGGGAAATCTGGGTTTCCCTGCTAAAGCTGCTGCCCCATCAACTCGATCTCACATGGATGGATCAATATTTTGTGGCGTGCTCTTGAGAAAATACATATTAGTGAATGCAATGTTCTTATTTAAAAGTGCATATCACTGGTGTCGCACAGAATCGTCATACCTCCAGAATCATCACTTTTCAGGAGACCAGAGAAATGACATGTAGGTGCAACCATTAACACTGCATCGTCAAAGAGAGTAAGCCATTTTCAAAATGTTAGATTGGTCATTAATTCGTAAAATACAGCACAGACGCATGTAAACCAATATGTTGATACGTGAAAAATGGGAAGTTGACGAAATTGTGACGTAGGAGCTTTCGGCCAGACGCCAGTGAAATATAAGACTTTCGACAAGAAATGCAAGGATGTGTGTTCCTTCAGATGTTTTTTCCACCATGGACCCCACCCCATCAGACTGAATGTTTGGGTAACATCCCTGACTTGATTGGCATGATTTACACAGTAATTATCCGAGCATGCCTTCTCTCCCCTTCCAGTGTTTTGATGGCTAATGTGTGAGTCACTGACGGGAGAATGTTGTTGCAGAGGACACATTTGAAATGAGAAGAGTGGAGCCAGCAAAATGGTTCTTACTCAAAACAATAACTCATAAATTCTGTCATGTCCCAAAGTTTTTATTTATTTTTAATTTTTTAATTTTTTTTCTATTTTTTTCTATAAAGAGCTCAGTATTGTTCATTCGGAAATGTCATCATCATTGCTCTTTATTATTTTTTTTATTTTATTAATTTTTTATTTTTTTTTATTTTTTTGTGTGTGTGTGTGGGTGAGTATGTGTATGTGCGTGCGTGCGTGCGTGCGTGCGCGTGCGTGCGTGCGTGTATTTGTTAGCTCACCAAAAAACCTATTAGAAAAAATCTCATACCGTTCACCTAAACCGAACACCGCCGTCAGGAGACCCGAGGGGACCAAAGAAAACCAAGGAAGGTGAAATCCAGCACCGACCAGACACCACCCACCAGAACTCCTCCCCAACCCAAGAAACATCCAGACTCCAACAAATCCAAAAAACATAAAATCAGGGAGGCCTCAAGAGACCGAAGGAGAGACCGAGAAAAGGAAGGAAGGACAGACGAAGCCGCGTGAGATCCACAGACACCAGCCTCCACCGATTCAATGACCTGAGGAGGAAACAGATTGTGTCTGAGTTTCGGTAGATGTTGGTGTGGTGGATCTGCCATGCATGAAAATCTCCACCAAAGAGGGGAGCCGTCGACCCCCGCCGGAACAGAGCAAGCGCAACACCTCAGGGCCCCCCAGGCCGCGGCAGCGCCAAAGGACGACCCCCGGGCCCCGAGCCAGCAAAATGGTTCTTACTCAAAACAATAACTCATAAATTCTGTCATGTCCCAAAGTTTTTCTGAAGCGAGAGATTGCTTGGAGACATGTCTCGACTTATTGCTCTTTCCTGGAGATTCTATATTTTCTATTGACCATTTGCACCGGCGTCACGAGATCACGTGACTGCCCTATGACGGACGGCGGAAGGAAATGATTATTGAATGGAAGTGGACGTGACCCGGAGCAACTTAGTGACTTAACAACTGTTATTTTATAAATTAAAAGTTATTATTGCCCATAGAGCCATGGAATCTATTAATTCAACAGAAGGTTACCTGTCAGTCGAAGTTGCACATTTAGTCGGGACCCATAGAGAGCGATATTTACTTAAGTTGGAGATCGCTAGTTTGAAAACAGCCCTTTACCTTCTGTTGCCTGCTGTTTTTACCAAGTTAATCAAATCGCCGACTTTGCCGGAATTCACAGTGCACAACCTATATCATTATGTAGTCAATGCCGTCTCTTCTCCTTAGGCTGATTCAATAGCTTGTCGCTGGCTGAGTCTCTGGGACGAGATGCTACGTTCACACCGGGGAAAATATACCTCATAATACAAAGGTAAAACTTGTTTAACATGCTAACTAACTTATTTTTACATAGTTTGTTCTATATTGAAACGGTGTGATCATGTTATGTTACTATGTTTACTAGCTTAGAACAAATGACTATCGTAGTGGCAAGCTATGCAATAATTTCATGAATATGACTCCGGCGTGAAAAACTCAACACAAAGACGAAATCCCCCATTATTAAACAGGCAAATGCACTTAGTAGTTTTGAAGAAGGTGCGTTTTAAAACTAAGCTATGTGTTTGTGCAGTTGGAGTGGACGCTAACTATCTGTCTCGTTAATGTGATTTGAAACACGTAATTTGACACCTCTCTTACAATCTTTGTTAGAGTGTACGTTTACTTGTAAAATGTATGAACATTTATCTACTAATTACAACATTTAT
Source organism: Leptonotus elevatus (assembly GCF_054856555.1). NCBI lineage: Eukaryota > Metazoa > Chordata > Actinopteri > Syngnathiformes > Syngnathidae > Leptonotus > Leptonotus elevatus. The sequence goes on along the minus strand of NC_141240.1, from coordinate 6,133,655 downwards.
CTACTAACCTCGTAAAAAACGATCGCTGCAAATCCGTGAATACTTTATGGGCTGCCAGTCCTTTCTGTTGATTACTGCTATTAATCGACGTCTTTTGTCTTCATTAGTAGGTATGCGATAAAAAGCAACATTTGGTTTACTCCTTTGTCTCTACAACCTACCGCAAAGCAAGATATGACCATTTTATAAGATAATCGATTAGATAAAGGACTTTACGCTGTATGAGATTCAATGGTTACAATACAGGCAAGTGGTTCTTTTGCCGTCCAGTGTCCCAGAGGGGGCGTTCCCATGAGGGCTGTGACGTCACGTGCAAAAGGTCAATAGGTGTAGATGTGAATGTGAATGTCTGTTTTTCTATGTACTGTATGTGCCTTGCGATTGAATGGAAACCAGGTCAGACTTTACCCAACCTCTTTCCCAAAGTCAGCACACCTGTGACCCAAATGACGACAAGCACTATAGAAAATGGCTGGCTGGATGGAAAGATTCTATGATGGTATTTGATAAATGATAGCAATTTTATTTTGTGGTCTGATTAAAATTACTGTACAAAAGTCATAGTCCACCTCTGGCTTTAAAATTTGACGAGGAACTGCATTATGATACCACTAGTACTTTTGATACATAAAATATCCTAAAAGAAACTGTGACAGATAATTTTAAATAAAAAGGCAATAATTTTAAAGACAGACTTGTATAACTTCCTAAGCTTCCTTTTAATTGCCGGATACAATCATCACAACATTGTGACCAACTGCATCTAATGAGACCCAATACAAGAGCTGTATGCATGTACAAATATAATAATGTTTGGTTTTGATAGACTGTGAGAGAGGTATTCATTTAAGAATATGATGATGAAGTATACAGAGCACAGCTGTGAATAGGATAATTTCCCAGACGCTCCGGTGGGCGTCCTGACACCTCGGGCGGGACCCAGTATCCGGGGGGCGAGCCCTATCGCCCCGCCGGACGGGTCCCATATGCCCGCCGGGGTCCTGGTGGGGTGGGTGGGGGCTTGGTGGGCCGGTGCGCCTCCTGCCCCCGCCCGGTTGGGGGGGGCCCCGCTGGTCACACCTCTTAACTCACTACACTAGGTTTGCACAATACACTTTTATAGACATATAGGGCACATAACACACTTTGGGGGGTGGGGTAGGGTGGAAACACCGTCTTCACCCTACAACTCCCCTCCAATTTTAATACACCACACAACTTGTGGGTGGGGGGGGGGCTTGTGGGGGTGCCATCGGTTGGGGGCCGCAGTATAGAGCAGTGCTGCGGTCCCCTGTCCGTGTCGCCACCCCCCCCCCCCCCCCCCCGCCCTATCTATTTTTTTTAATGCACCACATACACTCAGCAACATGCTTGGGTGGCGGGTGGATCGGAGCGTGGGAATATCATTTCCATCGGCTCCGGTTCACCTGCTCCTAATTTTAATGCACCACACACACACACTTGTATATACACTGGGTGGGGTCACATTCACGGTTTAGGGGTAGAGTTCGCCAGTCCGCGAGCTGGCGGACTCAGTAACAGGGGTTAATTTTCACAAAGAACGCTGGGGTGACGACCGGGGCCTTCCCCCGCTGGGCCTGGGGTTCGGGGGTGTCGGCCGCCCTCCGGTGCCCCCATCTCCCCCTTCTGCCCCCGGTGTTCCGTCCTTCCACACGGCGGGGGGTGGGGTGGGCGCGGCTGCCCTCTCCGCTCCGCTGTCCGGCCCCTCTTCGGCGCCGGTGCCTGGGTGCGGGTGGTCCCCGGGGGCTGGGGGTCGGGGGTTGGGGGGCTGCCGGTTGGTCGGGGTGGGGTCGGGGGGGGGCGGCTTTGTTGGGGGGGGGGCGGTGGTGGGGGTTGCGGGGTGGGGGGGTGCTGGGGGTGGGGGGTGTCTGGGGGATTGGGGCCGTGGGGGCGGCTGGGGCTGGGTTGGGGTGGGTGGCGGGGGTGGATGGGGGGCGGGGGGTCGTGGGGGGGGGCGGGGGTTGGGGGCCGGTGGGGTGCCTGGTGGGCCTGCAGTGCCCCGTCCTGCTGCGTTGGGCCGGGGGCGCGGGCCGTGTTGGGGCGGGGGGCGCTCCTGCTCCTGGGTTTGCTCTCCGGCCGGTGGCCCTGGTGGGGCCCGGGGGTCGTCCTTTGGCGCTGCCGCGGCCTGGGGGGCCCTGAGGTGTTGCGCTTGCTCTGTTCCGGCGGGGGTCGACGGCTCCCCTCTTTGGTGGAGATTTTCATGCATGCCAGATCCACCACACCAGCATCTACCGAAACTCAGACACAATCTGTTTCCTCCTCAGGTTATTGAATCGGTGGAGGCTGGTGTCTGCGGATCTCACGCGGCTTCGTCTGTCCTTCCTTCCTTTTCTCGGTCTCTCCTTTGGTCTCTTGAGGCCTCCCTGATTTTATGTTTTTTGGATTTGTTGGGGTCTGGATGTTTCTTGGGCTGGGGAGGAGTTCTGGTGGGGGGTGTCTGGTCGGTGCTGGATTTCACCTTCCTTGGTTTTCTTCGGTCCCCTCGGGTCTCCTGGTGTTCGATTTAGGTGAACGGTATGAGATTTTTTTCTAATAGGTTTTCTGGTGAGCTAACAAATACACACACGCACGCACGCACGCACGCACGCACATACACATACTCACCCACACACACAAAAAAAAAAATATATATATATATGTGTTTATGTATGTATATGTATATATATATATATATATGTATATATGTGTATATATATATATATATATATATATATATTTAAAAAAAAAAAAAAAAGAGCAATGATGATGACATTTCCGAATGAACAATACTGAGCTCTTAAAAAAAAAGAAGAAAAAAAAAAGGATAATTTCCCAGACTAGGCAGGATGAAGCAAAACGTCAGCTTCCCTTCCGCAACGTCACTCCTGATGATCACCAGTTACAACACCCTTCTTTCTGATGGCTGGGCAAGGACGGATATCATGGTGGGAAGAGAAATTAATTATATTTTTTAATGATTTTGCTTTTGACGCAGTGTTTCATCCAAGAAACAAAGAGAAGCAATGGCAGGTGGCCAACATCCTGGTCATTAAATTTGGGCAGTGGCTCTTTTCCAGTCATTGTTTTATTCTGACCTTAAAGTCTAGCTTGGCAAGTTACTCAATGCAAAGCACAAAATTTCAGAAAGCAAATGAGCATCCGGCGAGAACAATATGTTCCCAGGGAAGAGATAGGTGATTACACTTGAATATCCACCATTAACAATAACTAGTGCATATATGATTCTGAATCCTCTGAAAATTTTAATATTTATAATTTATCTTTGCTGACCGAAACCAAACAGAAAAGCACTTTGACATTCATAACACTATTAAGCATTGAAAATACATAAATGTTTTTGGAGGACATAAATTGGTGCTATAATGGCGACTTGGGTCGAAATATTTCATGACTTCACAAACTAGGCAGATAGATTTGAACTTAAATCTTCCTGTTTTACCTGAAAGGCACCTTATTCTTGATCTAATTCTGTCATGGCTTTGTACCAGAACCTGCTCTTCATCTCTGGTGAAGAAGTGATGCCTGCCACTAGGGGTGATTTTTATTTTCTACATTTGAGTTCAAAGAAAAAAATCGCAACAATAAATTTATAGATTCATATCGGGATAAATCGGTATCGAATCGTGACCTATGAATCGTGATACGAATCGAATCGCCAGGTACTAGGTAATTCACACCCCTACCTGCCATCATCAAAAAACTTATTATGGACCACTCTGAGCCAGTTACCCATAACCATCACCTTTGATAAAGTGTGCTAATGAGGGAAGATTATTTTGTGTGCCTCTCCACTTTAAGACTAAACAAAGCTGAATTTGTGGTGTATGTCCTTTTTTTTTTTTTTCTTGTTACACATACCAACTTAGTGTTGAGTGAAGTTGCATGTTCATATGTTCTACAAATGCATTTTGATTCCCTTTAGACTTTGATATGATAGCTGGGACGTTGCACCCATGAGGGAAGTGGGTACTTATACACAATAGTATGGCAAGCCCTTTGAGCGTTTATTCCATATACTTGATATCAGACAGTAGTGTTTCTCACTAGTTCAGTCTTTGTCAGCACTAGTTGGACAATTAGCCACACTGGATATGCACTTTGTCATACTAGTTGCAGAGAAACTCTGACAAGTCGCTCATTTTCAGCAACGCGTTAATTAGTCAAAAGTGAATTATTCTCACTAGTGACATGTGTTCTATGATTTCCTTGCACTAGTTAGGTTGTGAGAGCTGAAACACCCACTAGTTAACTAGTGAAAGACAAAACACTGACAACTTAACTAGTGAACGGCTCTTGAAGTCTACATGTTGAACTAGTGACACGCAAATGTTTTACTAGTGATCCCCCAAATATCCACTAGTTAAACTCAATAAGCATTGTGGCTGTTTTCAGTTTGTTTGTTTTATTTTTAAATAACTGGATAAGTACTTTTGCACTGTATAAATACAGTGCAATATACAGTGCATAGACAGAGAGTGACCAGTGGGCTCAAAAATGGACACTACAGTGGTGTCAGAAGAGACACGAACTAGTGATGTTGCAGTCATTTTTGGGCTTACTTGTTAACATGTAAACTCAATATAAGATTACAAGCTTACTAGTTAACTTGTAAGCTCAATGTAAGCTTACTTGTTAACATGTAAGCTCAATGTAAGCTTACTTGTACACTCAATTTAAGCTTACTTGTTAACATGTACGCTCAATGCAAGCTTACATGTTACCATGTAAGCTCAATGTAAGCTTACATGTTAACATGTACACTCAAAGTAAGCTTACTTGTTAACATGTAAGCTCGATGTAAGCTTACTTGTTGTTTTGTGGAAAACACTACTTCACCTTTATATTTTTATGCAGGATCGTGAGTGGTCGGCGGCAACAATGAATACACAGAGACTTGATATGCTTTGCTAGAACAACTGTGTCTTTTATTCCCCGCAAACAGCAATCAACATTTATACTGTGCTAGGATAATTGTACGTTTTATCCCCCGCAAACAGTAATCAACACCTGCGCTGTGCTAGAATGATTACACCTTTCATTCCCCACAAACAGCAACAATCACAACTCAATTTGCTAGAATTATTGTACCTTTTATTCCCGCAAACAGCAATAATCACAACTTGCTTTGCTAGAATTATTGTACCTTTTATTCCCCGCAAACAGTAATCAACACCTGCGCGGTGCTAGAATGATTATACCTTTCATTCCCCGCAAACAGCAATAATCAGAATTCGATTTGCTAGAATTATTGTACCTTTCATTCCCCGCAAACAGCAATAATCACAACTTGCTTTGCTAGAATTATTGTACCTTTTATCCCCCGCAAACAGCAATCAATACACTACAACGTTAAGCAGCATAATATGATCATCATCAGCGCTTACCTTGACACTAGACTGGGGAGCCTACGGTCCGGGTGAAGCGAGCTGCAACAACGGCTGGGCAATCGTACGTGTTCCACAGCGGACTCTGTCCGGACCGTGTGCCGCTCCGTCATTTATTCGTTAGCAAAAAGTTGTGAGCGTGAGAAACCGGGCTTTCCAAGCCGTCTCCCAGACACTCTCGAAAACATCTTTGCGAAGCAAGGAAGGCTGTAGTATAAACAAGGAAGTGTTCCCAGGCTGATCCCGCCCTTTATTTACAAATTGTTGGGCACCTGGATTCGTACAACAGTTCAGGACAACAACATATCCTTATATAAGAGGTTACATGAGGACATATCAAACCATGTTTTTTTCCCCCTTCACTTGTTAACATGTACACTCAATAAAAGCTTACTTGTTAACATGTATGCTCAATGTAAGCGTACTTATTAACTTGTAAGGTCAATGTAATGTGTCTACTAGCCTACTAGTGGGCACGCTGAGCTTGATATCACAGATATCAAGCTCGGTGTGCATGTTGACATGCTTGACATCCTTGATATAGGAGACACTTTTAAGGAATAAATATACAAAGTGCTTGCCGGCAATTAAGAGTTCAGACTGACATAAAAACAGTCAGATACAGTTTGCATTTGGGGGAAAAAATCTGATTTTGGTCGCATTTGCCTGCAGTGTGAATGTAGCCTTAGCCTACAAATCCAATTCCAATGAAATTGGGATGTTGTGTAAAACATAAATAAAAACAGAGTATAATGATTTGCAAATCACGTTCAACCTATATTTAATTGATTACACCACAAAGACAAAATATTTAAAGTTCAAATGGATAAACTTTGTTTTTTAGCAAATAATCATGAACTTTTTATGGCTGCAACACGGTTCGAAAAAGCTGGGACAGGTGGCATAAAGGATTGAGAAAGATGTGGAATGCTCCTCAAACATCTGTTTAGAGCATCCCACAGGTGAAGGGGCAGGTGCTATTATTAAATGGAGCATGGCATAAATGGAGCTTCCCAGAATTGCTGCGTCATTAACAAGCAAAGATGAGCCAAGGTTTGCCTCTTTGTGAACAAGTGTGTAAGGGATTTCGTCATCTATCGTCCATACCAGTGTTTCTCAACCTTTTTTGAGCCACGGCACACTTTTGTCACAAAGTTGTCAAACCCGTAATTGAAGGCGAGCAAAGAGGACTCTGCTAAAATTTTAAGGAAGAAAGACACGTTCTTCACATTGTGACACACTTCATGCGGCACCTCCAAAATAAAAGTCACTGCACAATTCAGCTGTCAAGACACTTTTATTGTGACGAGGTCCGACAACAACAGTGCCTCTAACTGTGCACAATGACATTTGTCAGAGCCAGTCATTGCTCAACGTCTTGTAAGCTTACTTCGAGCCTTGAAACTAATAAATGAATAGTAACGCAACACATTTCACATACAATAACGGCGTTTCAAATATGGGGAGAATATTTAGTTAGATTAGTCAATTTATGAAAAAAGAACAGAGTTAGTTTAACCGCCGTTACCAATTGTTACCAATTAGGTGGAATTGGACAATTTTCCATGGCACACCAGACAGTATCGCACGGCACACTAGTTGAGAAACACTGGTCCATACAACACAGTGTTAAACAGGACCCTGTCCCAGCTTTTTTGGAATGTGTTGCAACCATAAAATTCAAAGTTTATGATTATTTGCTAAAATAATCAAGCTTATCAGTTTGAACATTAAATATCTTGTCTTTGTAGTGTATTCAATTAAATAAGGTTGAACGTGATTTGCAAATCAATGTATTCTGTTTTTATTTGTTCAACACAAGTTCCCAACTTCATTAGAATTGGGTTTGTAGTTGATCATGTCATGTACAAAGATTCTCAGTATGTGAAAAACCTACATTGTGTAGTTGCAATTTAAAACAAATCTGGATGACTTGCTCACAGGCACATTTTCAGGATTCTCAAGACACTCAGATATTTGTGTGTGTCTGATTTGTAGATATTTACATTAACGAGAGTGTAACTTTGCCAATTTGTTAATTCAACATGCAGTCACATGCTCTAGCGCACAGGTTCTCAACCCCGGTCCTCAAGTACCCCTGAGGATCGTTATCAGGCTTCATGCAGAGCTTGCTGATTAGCAAATCATTTGAAACACCTGTGGTGGAAAACCGCGGTTTGCTGCTCTAGCATACACATATACCCACAAATTAAGAGTTTGACCACTGAGTTCTCTATGACGCTTCCCTATGTGTATTTTCCTTGAGTGCTACGTTGAGAGAAAAAAAGAAAGCATGTTCAAGGATTTGGAACAAAGTTCTCTTTTCATAGGCAGAGAATTGGAGATAACTGGAGTCATATGGGCATGCTTGTTTGGGTGCATGCGTCACAGACCTCAACATTTCTCCTTAAAGCCAACCACTATTACTTCAACCACTACAATAATAGAAGTAGAAAAGTGCATTGATGGATTGTTGTTGAGCAAAGGTGTTCAGTTACTTTGACTTTTTAAAGCAGGAAATAACAGGAGAGACACAATTAATAGAAATACATACACACATAAATACAAAGCCAATTTTCACATACTTGTAAATTTTTGGATTAGTTATCAAAGAAGACCCTGTTCAATACTGGTGATGATGTGGATTGGATCCACATGGAGGAATTTAGTTAGCATGTTCTCTCCATGTTTGCATGGGTTCTCGCCAGGCGCGCCGGCTTCATCCCACATTGCAAAAGTCATGTTTGGTTCATTGAAGACTGTCCTATAGTGTGAATGGTGTCTGTCTATATGCACCCTGTGATTGGCTGGCAACCTCTGCAGGGTGTACACTGCTTCTCACACAAAATCGGCGGGGTTAGGTTTGAGCTCACCCGTGATCTTAATAAGGTACAGAAAATGAATGACTGAATGAGTCACCATGGGCCCCTTTTGCACCAGCAGTTCTGGAAAATGTAGTTTGATATCATTAAAGCAATGAGGAAGTTACATTACACAAATATTCCTCTGGGATCAATAAAATATTGAGACGACCGTCAGCATATTATGAAGCATGAAGAAGGTATAACCTGAAATAAAATGCGGTGAGTAATCATTCAATTGGAAATGTTGTTCATCCTGCAGATCCCGCCCCAAAATGAAAAAGGTTCCAGGGTTTATCAAAAGAACAACCCCCTAGCAGTGTCTTTCAGACAGAACAATTTCCCAGGAACGACATTTTGGGTAGAGATCACACTATACAACCATTTGTGGTGCAAAAGAAGCACGTGACATCCCTGCAAGTGCTCTTTTGAACAGACATTCGACAACAATCAATAATCACATAGGTTAAAACACGGCAGATGCTCACATTAAGAAAAAAAATGAAGTTTGATAGGTGTTTGATATGCATGAAAGAAAGCATGTGCCACTGTGAGGAGTCAAGCTGCAATTTCAGTTATTGTCACATAGTCAGTTGTAGGGGTGTTAGAAAAAATCTATTTGGCAATATATCGCGATATTACAGCGCGTGATTCTCGAATCGATTCGATATGCGGCCAAATAGATTTTTAAACATCCATTTTTTAATGGGAATATTCAACAAAACGTCTTACTTAGGGTTAGGATTCACACATTAAGCACGGAAGAATGTTATATTAATGGAACATTAAGCCTTAATATTTTATTTCAGTGCTGTTCAAACATGAAACAGACTGCAACCTGTTTGCTAAATGCAGTGGCTCAGTTATACGCCTGAATTTTCAGATAAATAAATACATTTTCATACAAATCTTACAGTGTACATGTACAAGTTTACTGATTAGTATTTTCTAAATTTGAGTTAAAAAAAGAAAATCGCAATAATTTATAGATTTGTATCGAGATTAATCTGTATCAAATCGAATCGTGATTTATGAATCGTGATACGAATCGAATCGCCAGGTTCTAGGCAATTCACACCCCTGGTCAGTTGCTTCCTGAAATCATCTCAAATATCTCCACGTTTCCAGAAAATAATGCGCAGCCTTGGATCCTTTCAGATATCGAGCGGTGTTATTCGCAGTGACAAACAAATTGACCAGCAATTTGGCTGGGTGGGCCACATCTTAACACGAGAAGGAAGCTGGGGAATGAAAGCCTCCTAAAAATGTAGAAACAGCTTTTTTATCTCAAATTGGCAGAGAAGTATCTTGGCCGCTCCAGCGCACAATCCTCTAGTCTAAAAGCTTGATTTAAACAATGGAATCCAGCATAATCTGCATGGGAAGGTGATAGGGTGCAAATACTTTTAACATAACATAGTTGATCTGTTAATGTAAGTGGAGCCACTCTGCTCAAGAATTGTTGTGTTTGTGGAACAGCTCTAGACTCCATTTTCCATTTTTTTCTTTCAAGATGTTTCTCCCATCACAGCCTTTCTTGAGATTTTGTTTACAGGCCAAAGACAATCAAAAGACAATCAAAGCTTGCACCTTCTTTCAATATTCATCGCTTTCTTGTCTTCTGCCTCTTTCCTACTTGACAACGTGAACATTTTGCTGCACATATGGGAGGCCCCTGGCAGGAATATGAGTTTTGAAAGGAGAAAAAAAATAGCTGATGCGTGGATTTATAGGAACAAGGACTGCACTTTACAACCCTACATTCATTCACTCCAAGCAGCTCTATGTATCTCTAGCTATATATCAAATAAGAAGGAAAGCACTTGGGGAAGAAAACCCTGCCCTCTTTTAAACTGAAAATACAAAAACCCGATTTCATTTTATAAGGTGGAAAATATTCACACTGGCCTAATAACTCTCGTAATCTGTGAGAAAAATAACACAAGTATAATGCTTGGATGGAAAAGATGGAAAATAAACATGTTGAGATGAGAGAGACATGCAAATATCTTTGTTTTGGGTTTCTTTCTGTGTAGGAAACATAGAAGATGAACTAACTATGTTTGATGCCGAGAAGACAGAGCAGGTAACGCTATCTACATTAGCAGTCTAGTGTAACTCAATGTGACTGAACTTTTTGGGAAACGTGTTCATCCTACATTGTAAAATCAGTTCTCATTACCTACTGTATGATAAAATGTAATCTAAGTGTTTCCTTACTGCATGGTCTGACTGTAGTGACATTTTATTTCGGTCACTTCTCATGCATTGTTGTAGTGGGGTGAGGAGGATGCCTGCCTCTTGCATGGATTTTTCCAAACAAGCAATGTAAGTTGAGTAAAACTGTTACATGTCGCTCGTGTAGCCAATTTTGACTTCAATTAGGACATCCCGTCCAGCATATAAACAGAAGTAATTATTGTTATTATTATAACACAGCCCTTTCAGATCAAAACTTATGAGCATTTTCATTACACGACACCATATGTAATAAATTTCCATGAAATCCATCATTCCTGTTCAAAATGAGAAACTCTCCGCTGAGTGAGAATCAAGGAGTCTACGTTAAAGCGCTTCATGACGTGCATGTCTCGCCCTATTGGATCAATTTGAAAACTCTTGGATTAATGTGAGCGGTTCGATGGATTTTTGGGTGCACGATCAAAGCGTACTGGCGCGGTCTACTCTTGAGTGACTCTTGCCAACAGCCACACAGCCTGCCAGATACAGTATACACTCAAATACAGTACATACGCACATACACGTCAGATTCAGGACTTTGGTCCAAATGATAAATGCCAGTTTCACAGTTACTAGGACACTTGTTAACATATCTCAATTTATTGATGTTATTATTTTTGCGTATGCGTTAAGCCTGGACATTCTAAATTTGTTTCCAAAATACAAATTTACAGAATGCAAATGTAAATATGAAGCTATTGATGAATAACAGATCAGTGAGTCAAATGTGCGTATGTACGGTTAGTGAAGGAGGTCCAATATAAATATTGATTTTGGAGGGAATGGTAAGTTATTTTAGATTGATATCATAAGAAGGTTAAATTATACATCTTCTTTATGTGAACTAAACTGGGCTGGTCTGAGCTATAAAACTCACGTGGTTTTGGTAGAGGATTCTCAAATTTCAAGTCGACCTTGGCACGCTTTAAGTTTGAGATTGACTGGGTTAATGTTTAATTCAAAATATGTCCAAAATAGGCAAAATGTTGATTAGGTTTCTTCAGTCCAAGCCGATGAACATCATGTCTTGCTTAAAACATTGAGAAACTGTTTGTGATTTCATGGAGGGTGAAGGAAATCAAAAATGATTCACATTTAAGAGGATTTTTTTTATTTGCACCCCCATAGGAAAGTTATTCATGTATCTGTTCGGCTCAAAGTAAACTAATACAGTAAATGAATCAAACTTAAGTATCAGTATGGCCAAAAATACACTGCAGGTTGGTGATGTGTTTACGTGCAAAATGAGACATTTGCTACATGACACATATCCTGAAGTGAAAGTAATATTACCATTGCCTGCCTCATCTCTTTATTGTACAGGTTTTTTCATTGTTCCTTAAATTGTTAGTGTGTCTAAAAATGTGGCTGCAATTATTCAAAAATGTGTTCCCCAAGACAAGAATCTGTGGAACGTGTTGGCTTTCCACATTAGCTCAGGTGGCCGGTTCTGTTCCATCTCTCTCTCTCTCTCTTTTTTTTTTTTTATAACTCCAAGTTCTATTCAGGGTCACCTAAAATATTCAGCTTCAAATTGTGAATCAAGGGCAATCACCACACAGGCTGTTGATGCCCCTTGTTGCAATACGTTAGCTTTAAAAAATAAATTAAATTAAATTAAAATGGTTAATTAAAATGTATTATTTGATGATGTATTTGTTTTATTCACTTTTTAATTAATTGATTTATTGTAAATAATGCAAAATATTATAACAATACATATACAGTATGCATCCATGGCAGGGTCACCCATAGTAAACAGGTCCGAGGTGAGGGTTCAGACAAAGCAAGGCTCAAAAGACCCCTTATGATGATTGAGAATTTTGGTCCAAGATTTCCCTTGCCCGGACGTGGCTCAACAGGGCCCCCCTCTGGAGCCACACCTAGAGGGCTGGCCAAGTGAGACTTAGGGGCCCAGGATGTTCTGCCACCTTTAATGGAAAAGCAGCTTAAGACTTTGGTAAGACTTAAGGTTTTTCATTTAATTATCAATAAATAATATATTAGTGTAGTAAGTCATAAAAACCCACAAAAATCCAATTATTCGGACTTATTTATAATATAGCTGCACAAACACTGTTACTGTTTATGCATACTTTGGAATGGATCCTCTATTTTGCCAAAACAGAAACAATTTGATTTAGCTCAGCGCACATTGATAATTCTCAATAATACGGTAATAACACTTGTTGCTGAAACATTTGCAGTCAGTCATTTTAACTGCTACTTTACAAGAAAAAAAATGTCAATGTAAGTTATTTTGCCACTAAAGAGGCAGTCAAAGCTCATATTGAAGAATCAAAAAGAAGCGTGTTGTATATTTCTGGTACACATGTCGATCCCTAAATGATTTAAACTGCTTTATATAGCATAAATCACATGGAAAAGGTGCAAATTACGTGCACTGAAGAGCCGTAGGGGCTTTCAGCTGTGCTGTACTCTGAACATTTATAAACCCACTGGGCTTCAGTGATTCCACAAACAGCTTCATTAAGGATTTATGTTGCAATAAAGGAAGTGATAAATCTAAAATAACTCGTTTGTTGGGTCAAAGAAGCAAAAAAGGACGCACATACACATGGCTGAGCTTGAGTTTGAGAGTGCATAGAATTTGTTGGAAAGAGAGAAGGGTTTTGCACGTGCACGCCTCCACATCCAAATAATCAGTCCAACCTGCATCCCAGTGCTTAGGAGCTGGCCCCCCCTTATCCAAACAGAAGGCTGACGAGGAAAAGGGGGCCCTATGGAGCATCAAGGACCACGGGAAGCATTCAATCCTGTTGTGACATGCTCACATTGATGCAAAAACAAAGCTCGAGTCGGCTTTTACCATCACATGCGGACACGTAATATACACAAAGACACCAGATGATGCGCCAGGTGCCAGGCAGAGGGGGCAGCGGAGCGAAAAAGAAAAACGGATGGTGTTGTGCGAACATTGAGGTCGAGAGGATTTGGCCCAGCGGAGGCAGGAGCCACACCTTCCTCGGCACGTGCTGCACCAGATTCATGATTCTCATCAAAAGGTGGAAAACGGGCTCACTGCCATCACTTAGCTTGCCACTCTCCATCTGACTTTATACCCTTTGTGCCTGCTTCGAACCACATGTGTTTCAAAGGTGAACATAGAGACTATAGGGAGTCAAAAACAAATCCATCTTCAGCATTTGTTCTGCATTCAGAGTGGAGACAGCAATACTGGCATTAAGGGCCAGCTTGCCTTTTAATCGCCATAAAACATCTGCTCCTCGAAATGTGCGCTGCAAGGATGCAAATTACATCCTTGGCGAGGATCTGGAGACAGAAAAGCAAAAAGCGATACATCCTTCACGTTTTACTTCCATGGGACCTTCATCATTTCTTTTTTTTAATGATCACTTGGCTGTTGCCTTAATGTGTTGTCATATAAAGGAGCTAAAGTGGAATAGCCTCATTTGTACTGTTGTTTACACTGCAGGCAAGTTGGCCTTATTTGGTGGACATTTCAAAGGTCTGGCAGAAGCATATGTGTTGATGCAATACTTTTTCCCCCCTTTGCAGTGGCTTTGGGGGTGGTGTTGTGATGCAAAGGGGGACATGGATCACCAAAAAAAGAACATCAAATAGCCTGAGATCATGATTCATTGGTCTGATGGTCTGAAAAATGCAAATATCCAATGAGTCATAGTGAGGGTGAAGATCACGAACCAAAGTAGGACAGTGGCTGTGGAAAAATCAGGACAGACATTTAAGTGTTGTGAGGTAGTAGCAGCCGGCTCCATAGCTAGCGTCAGCATCGCACCATCTAAGTGAAGCTGGAGGACTGCCTTACTCTGCTGTAGGCCTGCACTACTCCCATCTAGAACAGGGAAGAAAATAAGGAAGTTAATTGGAAACATAATTTCCAGATGCCCCCTCTACCCCTCCCCCAAATGATGCTTGGAGATTGAAATTCCTTCCTGCAGTAACTCCATAAATAGACCTGGAAGCCTTGCATGTTTCACAAACACATACAGACGCCATACTGCTCTTAATGCTACGGCTTCACAAGCACAGTCCAATGATGGAGCAGTTTAAATAATAAAAACAAATTAGCCGTATCAGATGTGCTGTTAAATGGTGGTCCTCCTTGGAGTAGCCCAAATAATGCTGCCAGTTTCTGCGTGTGCAGCCAAGAAGATCATCTAAAAACAACTTTTTGCATTTCATTCTGACAACAGGTGCATCCAAATTCAGTGATTCTTTAAACCAGGCCTACTCAAATACACAATTTTAAGTGGGTGAGGCCGGGTCCAAGCTACATTCAATAACAGTGTGTTGTTCAAAACAAAATTGCATTTTCATTCAAAACAACAAAATCTGAACTAAAATAAAACATTTAAATTTTTACTTAAACTAATTAATCTAATTAAACTGTGAGCGGGATTTACTCAATTTGGAGCTATTCTAACCAGTGTTGGTGACTTTCTCGCTAAATCTGGCGACTTTCCAAAGCCTCTTGGCGCCTTTTTTGGGATCAAAAGCGACTAGCGACTTTTTCTGGTGTTATTTCGTGTGTTTTTATTACTCACTTGTTGGCTCTCCCACAACGTTATTTCTCTTTTCTACAGAATCCATTACTATTACATGCAAATGGCCAATTATGAAAAAATAGGCAATGATGTCATTTAGTGACTTAGCTACGTTTAGGTCAGTCAATAGCTACTTTCCTTACTGGGGAGTTGGCAATACTGACAAACTAGCTTCAAGTATCTACTAATCTAATGATCTGGATCAGTTATAACATATGTTGGGGTGAAATGTAATATTATGAAATGAAAGTCATGATATTGACTAATGACTATTGAAGATATTGAAAACATATTGAAAACTGGCTGTTCAAAACAACAGCTGCTGTGGTTCTGCAGAGTATCTGACATACACTAAGCAGACATAATCACCATAACTAAGCATGTTCAAAGTGAATCACGTGATTCCTAGCTTGTTCCTAACTTGAGCAATTCCAAGTGTTCCAATGGACCTGTGTTACATCTGCATGAATGCAAATGTTTCAGTCCATTATGATGAATTGATGATTTTCACTTTCCGCTGTTCTTTTAGCAGCAAACTTGGAACATGCGGTGAAATCTCCTACAGTTGATAATGTGCCAATAACATGCCAACCTCCAAAAACCAACAAAGTAATTAAAAAAAAAGGATAAAACTGGTGAACTGTAAATTGTACCAATGAATGAAATTGCTACAATTGTATCTCAAGCTTCACAATTTAATCTATTGGCTCATATGGAATTGTAAATATGGTTAAGCATTGTTGTAAAACACATTATATGTGTACTGTACATACTGCGTGTAACCAGTGGACAACTAAGGGTTAAAAAAATGGCAAAAATTGACAAAATAATTAATCAAATCATCAGCATATTCCTTTCAATCCATAGTGTTTATTTATTATTATTATTATTATTATTATTATTATTATTATTATTATTATTATTATTATTATTATTATTATTATTATTATTATTATTATTATTATTTAACAAAATCTGCAGTTGAGATTGATTTAAACCGAAAGTCCCTCCCCCATGGTCGCTTAATTGACAGGTCAAGATGGGAACTTTCGAGAGCAGCGAGGATCGAGCACGTTAAACGAAGCCACCGTAGCAGAGAAACCAAACGCTCGGGAGCAATGTTTAAAGTGGTTAAAAGCCATCTTATGCACATGTGAACTCTGCAAGTGCTGCCATTCCAGGTCTACGTCTAGATTAAAAGAACGCCAGGACTTCAATTATTTGACCCAAAGCCTTTTCCAAGGACATATTATGACAGGCAGCCACTCTCACCGGCTGAGTATCAGGTATAATTTACATGGCTACTTCTACTTTTGGAAGTGTTTAGAGCACAAATCGCAAAGCAATCCACCTTTTGGAACGAGGACACTTTTAAGAGTGGTGGAAAAAGAGGCCCCTTCTCCAAAAAACAGATTCCCTGCAATCACACTAGCTTTACTGTACTTAGTTAATCCAAATAAAAGGAGAAGTTAGTTGTATTTGACTAATTCGATTAGCTGAAGGATTTTCTCCATTCCATTCCTTGGAGGTCAGAAATGAAAATTGCCTTTAACTGTAAATGGTACAACCATCAGCTATAAAATGTATTTTTATAGCATATTCAGCCTGCCCAGTTTTTTATGTCTTGCCTCCGCTGCACACTAATGTTTGTACAGGTAGGTGTGGACTTCCTCAACACTACACGAAATGCATCAGAACCAGGGCTGAGACATCATACTCAATTCTCTTCAATCGAATGTTTGTTTGTTTTTACAGATTCACTACATTTCCAATAATGACCGACTTAATCTTCCCGAAACAATAAAATTTGGTCATGACTTACTACAATTTAAAGCTCAGTGATTGATTAATTCACTCCTGTGTAGCCAGAATTACAAGCACTACAAATATGCCGCTGGCCAATAGAAGCATGAGCTCATGTTCAAGCGATGGAACGCAACTCTCATTATTCGTGCAACAGATGCCACATGCTTTCATTTCTTTCCAGAACAGCATCATTTTATCAACGACTGATGGTACGGGACCTCCCTTGAATATAATATAATCGTCCCCACAGTTACAGCATGCTTTAGACATGTAAATCATTTCCAAGCTGAATTTGATCAGTGCGGAAGGCGTTTGTTGACAAACAGCAGCGAGCACTGTGAGTCTGCATTGCCGTATTGAAAGATGTTTTGCCAAGAGGCAGACACACTCCCTCATGCCTGTTCAAACTGAGGTGTGGATGATCACATGATATTTCACAAAGTTGATGTTTTTCTGCAACTTAATGCATTTAAAATGGGTCAGATGACATTTGGCGGCACCAATCCTCCAATAGGTTAATGATTTCACATTCTAGTTCTCCCGCTGTCCCCAATGCACTGATGAGGCCAAATATTGCTCATCTTTCCTAACTCTTATGTCTGTGAATTTTCCACATTGACTGCAATGAAGAATAATTACAGACCTTTTTTTCCTTTTTTTTTTTACAAGTGGATGGTGACCTTCTGTCTGTGTCTCATCCATAATTCCAAGACTACAGACACTCTGACGTGAGAGACAGCCTCACCCTTCTGCTTAATTTATAGCTATTGCTATTAGGATACGTGAATTGAGTTGTATGTGACTTTAATTGAAAAAAAATTATACTATGATGCTTAGTATTTTGCCAATAATTTTGAAATTTCGGGCTTTCACTTGACCATATTATATTATATTATATTATATTATATTATATTATATTATATTATATTATATTATATTATATTATATTATATTATATTATATTATATACTCAACAAAAATATAAACGCAACACTTTTGTTTTTGCTCACATTTTTTAATGAGATGAACTAAAAAAATCAAAAACTCTGGTTTTCTGGGTCCCCAGACCCCCCAAATATAACAAAACTGCACCTTTCATAGTGGCCTTTTATTGTGGGCAGTCTAAGGCACACCTGTGCACTAATCATGGTGTCTAATTAGCATCTTGATTTGGCACACCTTTGAGGTGGGATGGATTTTCTCTGCAAAGAAGAAGTGCTCACTATCACAGATTTAGACTGGTTTGTTTGTGAACAATATTTGAGAGAAATGGTGATATTGTGTTTGTGGAAGAAGTTTTAGATTTTTGAGTTCATCTCATAAAAATGGGAGCAAAAACAAAAGTGTTGCATTTATATTTTTGTTGAGTATATTATATCCCCTCCATGGCAGCAACTAAGGTGCACTTCTGACAAGTATCTTTCTCACGAAGGGATAACTAGATGTAAACAGACGACAGAGAAACCATGCTAATTGCTAAGCTAAAACTGACGTGAAATACCGGAATTTAATGGTTGGGCAATCAAGTACACTTTTTACAGAAGTCTGGCTGTTGCCACGTTGCATTGAACAGCAAAATAGCAGTCAGTTTAATAAGTGTCAGGAGAGAAAATGATACACAACACCGGAACCAGAAATAAATTACCATACCGTATCTACTAAGTTAAAATTTCTATTTGTGTTCCTGAATTTGAGATTCAACTTCCCATTGGACCTGCCATTCCAGCACCCCCCCCCCCCCCCAACAGACCTAAGAGGGAGATGTGAGTGTGATCCTCCTGTAGTTGGACCACAACCTCAAGGCTCAAACACAGTTCCAGCAAAGTGTCCGTTTTGAGACTTTAAAGCTTGTGTGAGCCACATAGGTGGAAAGGAGAGCAACGAGTAGATTAGATACCGTACTCGGAGAGAGATGGGGTTGTTTCGGGAAGGGATGTTGATGGGATCCTGGCACTGAGATGATGGAGAGGGTCCTCGAGCGGCATGATCACAGAAAGCTTCTCTGTGGCTCTTTAATTGTGCTCTGGCACCACTTCAGTTGAGCCGTTATCGCCATAATGGACCCCAGGGAGGGGACAGACTCAGCTGAGCACACAATGAAGTGCTCATGAATGAATGTGCACACGCACACACTTTTTGTAGTCAACCGATCTTGCCCTGTATAGTTGCGCCAACAACTGTAGGCCTACTGAACTTTCTAACTTTTTGAAAGCTCTTAAAGGTGTATGCAATTAAGCAGACTTGGAAAAAAGTCAGTGACGTGAGGACAAACAAGAAGGTGACATAAAAACAGTCATACAGATACATTCACAAAAACAGGAAGTGAGTAGATAAAGAAGAAAAAGAAGAATGTAAACTGTTATGCTCTGGCCTCATTAAAACGCCCTCACAAGCCCATGGTGGACTCAAAAGTGTGTGCGCAAAACATAAACAACGCGAGAAAGTGGATGAATACGTTTGGTGAATTTGTGAATTCTAAATCATGCGCTGTTTGTAAATATGAATTTTAGTTTCCTGCGGAACGATTTCAGGCTGTTTGAATTATAATGGCAATAACACATTTCCATTGAAAGTATCAAGAACAACTTGTGCTACTTAGTGGCTGGAAATGTATTTTGACATAACCTTCTACAAGGCTCACTATTATTATTGACAGTTTAATGCACACTGGCACGGTGGGATATACAGTAGTCATCTACTTTATATGCGTAGTACTTGCCAACTTTCTGAGTTCTTAATGTTCGTTTTTTTACTTGCTCCATCTCCAACACGTCAGCAATCTTGAAAACGAGCAAACCCAAATAAGCAGCAAAAAGAGGTCTGGAGGTTGTTTTTTCTCATCTTCCTTGTGTTGAAAAATGGCAATTCCCTTCACTGTTTATCTTAGCACTTGGCTGCAGTTTTGCTCTTCCAGTCCAGAAGCTTCTCAGCAGCTGAAATCTGTTGTGACGCGGGCAAGGTGCTGTTCTGACGCTAACAGCTAACGGGAATCCCCCAAGGTTGATTGGGAAGCAACAAGACTGACACTGTGCTGAGGTGAAGCTTCGTCACAGTGTTACTCAGCGCAACTCGGGCCCTAATGACCGGATTGACTGATAAATGCTGTTAAACGGCATGTTTCAAATCGTCATATGTGGGAAAAGAATTGTAAGGCACGTGCAGTGTCAGTGCAATCACATTTTGTTGTTGTATGATTTACCTCAGATTTCAAACTTGGCTCTCTCTTCATATTTCCACTCCTGCAATCTGTTTTCATTGAGGCCTTGTCTCCCTGATGGAAAAAGAGCATTTGTCATGGCCAGAATGGTCTAATCTGTGTCAAATACAAGTGAGGACAAAGGTAATGCATTATATTGCTGGCATAGATGAGAGAGAGCTGTCACTGAGTGAAGCTGTTTGGATTTGTACCACTAAAGAGCCAACTCTCTGTGATGCAATTATCCTGCAAAGGCACATAACCATTGACAATCTGACTCACGTGTACGAGTTCAGATCTTACCTTAGTGTACAAAGACAGGCCAAATTGGAGCGGTGTAAGATCCCCAATCTCTCCTGTAGTTCGACCTCTCCTGTCAAAGGGAAGGGCCTGCGGTGTGTCTATGGTCACATTTGTCTTATCTGGCTATTGTGTCTGTAATCTTCTCTGCCTAATGCCATCTGCTTTACCTCGCCGTTGGCATCTTAGCTTTGGGGGTGAGCAATGGGTAGGGTCTTTCATCCTCGGAAACACACAATAGAGCAAAATACGATGGGAGTGGGTGTTTATGTGTGGGAAGTGTATTTTATGCCTTTGTCAAGATACCCCATCAATCATTTAGTGATTCCCAACCAGGGTGTCGTGACATTCAAGTGTGCCATGAGAGATCATCCAGAGTAGGGCTGGGTTATCTCTTTTTTCCCCATAAATTCAGAGGAAAATAGGATTTTAAAGGACTTTTTTTGTATCTTACAGGTCTTTTTTTTATATTTAATTTACTGTTAACATGAATTTAAAAGTATTTTCTTACATTTATGGAAGACCTAATATTTTTAGTTTATTTACAATTATTGAATTCATTCTAAGTATTGAATTAGAATTATGAAAATATTGCTGGTTTCAATGTTTGTGCAACTAAACTAAATCATTTGACCAATTACTGCCTCCGCAAAATTTACTTTATTATTAAATATAATATTTGTGAAGTTTTTTATCATATTCTTGACATTTAAGAATAATTGATGTTCCATAATTAATCGATATCGGATTGAAATGAAGTTAAACGAATTGAATCTGGAAAAATCGAACTGAACTGAACTCTTGTGAATTGAAATCGAATCGGTTGAGTAAATTAGAATCCTAATCCATTTACAGCCCTAATCCGGAGTGCTGTAAACAACTGTCCTTTTTTCACTTAATTAACCTGAAAGTTATTATCTTCATGCATATATCTACACCAGCAACATATAGTAAAAGGCAGAAGAATGAAATGTTTGTCCATTAGATAGAAGAAGGTACCATAAACCTGTGTATCACCTGTTGCCATTCATACAAAGAAAATATCATGGCCTCTTACCAGATTATCATCTTTGTGTCCCATTAAAAAGGCTCAGATTTCATATTGAGTAAATTGATTTATGAGTAAATTGAGATGATTGTTTTGTTTGGTGGTGTGCTGTGGGATTTATTAAATTTTTTATTTGTAAAATGAGTGCCTTGGCTCAATAGAAATTGGGAAACTGTGCCATAGAGGACCATGGGTGAATGGATGAACTTGACATTTTTGTGCTTCTCATCTTGCAGACCAGTCAAAGTACTCCACCGCATTGTGCTGGTAGGATTCGGGTGAGCCTTCCACTGTTTGTTCTGTTGTCCAGATGAATCCCCCAGTCCACCTTAAGAGTTTTTTACATGCAGTACCTAATTTTTGCCTGGTCGTGGCAGTGCCATACAGTAGAAAAGCTTTCCTCTCTGACCTCCTTGGCCAAGAGGAGTGTCTTGTTTTTAAGGTGGTCCATGCCTGTCTTTGTCTTCCTGTCAATTTTGAAGATGTAGAGAAGGCCTATGTGCCTCTGGCTTTGTATATATGACTTGACACCATTCTCAGTGTGATCATGACCCTCTGTGGCAGCTCGCACCAGTGCTGGCTGTGTCTAGGTGTGACGTGTGGAGGCTGACACAGGGAAAGCAGCTTAGAGGTCCTGGTCCTGGAGGCGAGTGCCTGGGGGCCTCCCGGGCTGCCACCAACAGGGCTTTATCACCCGCAGGAGATTACGGCGATTTCATCAGAGTCCCGCCTGCAGCCACACACACCCGTGCATGCACGGTATGTGCACATGCTCACAATACTGAGTTGCTTCTCATACAATGGGAAAGATCACGCATGATACCACTTTTACATATATCTGCAATTCAATGTTTAAGGTTGTGTGGCTCCGTGTCTTTGGACAACACGTGATGCCCCCGTGGCCATTATGTAGGTGCAAACTCAAACAGCAACAGTTACCAAGGACCCATCAGCAATTCTAATTCAGATTGAATCACATTGAATGCACAGCAAAGCGCACCGACACTCCTGGCTTGGCCTGTGCTAGTAGGAAAGTCCTTTGCTTCGTATTCTGCCGGCTATCAGAGGAGTTAGCGCTTCGGTGTTAACTGACTTGAAAACGCTGGAGCCACGCAGTGACAACAGAAACTGGTGGTCGTAGATACACAGTAAACGTTACTCTAAACAGTGTCTATTTGGTTCTACTAGGAAGAGAGTAAAATATTCAGAGTAAATTTTACTCAAAATATTTTATACTGTGTACAAAAAACAAAACATAGTATACAGTATATAGTATCACTCCAGGATTGAGGAACAAACCCACAACTACAGCCAATCTACTCCCTGAGCCATGCCGCTTCCGCTGTGGTAGTATGTCGCTCATGTCAGAATCTTCGTACCCCCCAAGACTAAAAATGAAGTTTTTGGTCTCTTTTTGGATATTAGCACACAGTAGGAGTGGCGTAGCTCAGGTGGTATAGTGGCAGTCTCCCAAGCTGAGGGTTGAGAGCTCGTTCCTCAATTCTTGTGTAACTTTAATATATATATTTTTAAATAAACTAGTAAAATGTAATAAAAACAAATTCCCTCTCAAATTTTCTTAGAATTTCTGAGTGAAAAAACTTAACTAGTTTTTTGTCAAGGGCTAGGCTAATTCTCTTGTACAGTAAAATTTACTCGGAATATTTCACAATGTAAATTTTACTTTTGGAGTGGGACCAAATAGAGTCTGTTTATAGTCAAATTTACTCTACAAAATTCATTGTGTAGGTTAAGATGTTCTGCTGAGCTACTTTTATGGATTCCACTAGTTTTGATGCTGTGTTTAGTCATAGTTTGGTGACATTGTGTACCCCATGATTTGGCAGATAAGCTTCTAGATCTGCCATTGTCAAGCAACAGTCGGCCACCGGAATTCCTGGAATACTACTCACGTCATCATTCAACAGTGTCTGAAATCTGGACTGAATACAAATAAAATGAGAAGGTTGTAAAAGGAAAGTGTCCTGGTAGACCAAGAAAATACCTTACAGCATCAAGATAGAAAACTTCAATCAATATGTCTTCAAAAGAGAAAATTCACAATAAAACAAATAAGGGTACAGTACACATGGGCAGAAACTGGAGTCAACATCTGTGACCAAACTATCGGAAAGCATTTAAAGGAACAAAAACTATCCTTAACACCTAAATAGGAAAAAAAAATGTTTTTAAAGAAAAGGCTACAGTGAGTGAAAGATTCCTTCAAGAAAGACTTCTTTATTTGTATACTTGGAAACAGCGCAGATGCTCTCAAACGTAACCAGTGACATATCTTGGTTTTCCTGCCGGTACAAGCCTCGTTCAGTATGTTTGGGAATTTGGCAGACGTTTCGTCTTACCATTTTGACACTTTATAATTTAATTTGGTGGCTAAAAGTAGACTAAACTTCACCTCCTGAAACCACATCTAATTATTGGCACAGGGAGTGTAATGCCATTTTGGTGAATGTGATTGAGGTGCAGGCAAACAGATGCCGAGCTCTGCTGAAGTGTGTGTGCAGGAGTCAATTTACCTAATACAAATATGGTTACATCTTTCAGTTCATTGATACAGTAATATTATAGTCACTTATAAAGTTAGTTGAATAGTAAGAATAAGAATAAGAATAAGAATAAGAATAAGAATAAGAATAAGAATAAGAATAAGAATAAGAATAAGAATAAGAATAAGAATAAGAATGCATCAGATTTATATAGCACTTTTCTAAACACTCAAAGATGCTTTACAATGGAATGGATACATTATTCATGCACTCAAACATTCACAATGCGGTGGCGGTAAGCTACTTAAGTGGCCACAGCTGCCCTGGAGCAGGCTGACAGAAGAGTGGCTGCCAGAGTGCGCCTACGGCCCCTCCCACCACCACCAAACATTTGCACCTTCCATACACCAGTGTGAGTAGCACTGGAGGCAATGTGTGTGAAGTGCCTTGCCCAAGGATACAACGACACATGACTTAGGGAGAGCGGGGATCGAACAGCTGACCTTCTGGTTACTGAGCGACCGTCTCTACACCCTGAGCCAAAAGATATACTATACAAGTTGAAAAGAGTGTAAAACAATCGATTTCTCCAAAGGTATTTTTTTTTTCTGCCACTAGTTGGCATTCACGTTTCATATTGGGCGTTGGTGAAAGGAATTAAAAAAAAATCTCAAATTAAGAGCTAAATTAGAACATTAATCAACTCGTTGACTCCTGCCCATTTTCTTTATTGCAAATTACAATTAGACCCCAGTCACTACAAATATCTATATTTCTATTATATTTATTGTTGCAAAATTGTGTTATAGTCACGTTGTATGCCTTTATTTTGTTAAGTTTTATACGGATGTGCATTGCTTTACTGCAACGAACCAGAAATAACACAATGATGTCACATGACCTACCCTATGGAGTTGCTGAATAAAATACACCTCACGTCCAAATTGTAGGTGATTTAGAGTCTTTCCAAATAAGACAGACATGCAAGTTTTTAGCGGTTACACGGGTAGCTGTGATAGGAGCCAAGACAGGAGAATCACCACGCATATTAAGTGCGTGAGGAAGGTGCGTAAGACATTGACTTAAGCGCGAACGGGAGAACGATAGAGATAGAGAACATCAGGAAAACTGGTATTGACAGCTTGAACATGGTGAAAGCCGTTGTGGGACTATTTAAATCGCCTTAAAAAGGAAAAGTCAATGTTGAGAATAATGAAGTTATCAAGCTAAGTTTATTATGTTTTTTAATTTTGTTTCAAGCCTGCCAACTGTGAATTTTGAAAATGGTGACTGACTACAATATATTTTCTTTGCTTTTTTATTTTTTAGAAGGACAGTATTTTGGATACAGTTGTTTTGTGGTACATCATGGTTTTCTCCATCCTCCAGGAGCGGCCATTCCATAATTTTTGCCAGGGGTTGTAGTTTCTTTGGTCTTTGATTTTAGTTTCCAGTTTAGGTACCATGTACAGTATTCACTTCATTTCTGAAGTGCAAGAGTCACTAGTTTGGAGGTGCTTCATATGCACTCTGAGGCATAAAGTGGGAGAAGCGCCAGGAAAGTGCACACTGAATCACACAGCTTTGCTTGGGTTCTCCCATATTTCCCATAAATGTTTGCAGCTATTTCATTGAAACCATAACAGTTGCCTTTTAGCTGCATGCACAGGGCTAAATAGGATCCCACACATTTCTAGGTGTTTAATTTGGGGCTGACTTGTTAGTCCCATTCAGCCTATTTGTCATTTGCTTCTACCCACAGTTTGCAAGGCCACTAAAACAACTGTTAGCTGAGACTTTTACGCTCTTACTCCAAGAACATCAAGAAGAATGAGGTCAGAACTGAAGGTTCCTTGCTTGCTCACAGACAGCTTGAAAATCTTTAACTCATTCTCTTCTTGACTCTCAGTTTACTTAAGCTTGATTTATGCCTGCGAGTGGAGCATGTCTAAACTGGCCTGTCTCACTGACAGCTCCTTTTGCGCTTTGTCACGATTGGCTGCTGGTCGGTGCCCACATCTGACCATTACCGCATTGGGAATTTATACGTCAGATACCTGCCGTGGGGCAGCTAGAATAAATAAACCATTAAAAAAAAAAGGATCAGAGCAATTTGTGTGTTTCTCTGTATATTTAGTTACCTCCGTGTGGGTATTTGTGTGTTGCGTCTGTTTGCTTTAGGGCTTTTTGTATGTCAGCATGAGCGTGTAGCCCACTTCATGTCCAAGTCTGTGTTTTGGTCTGTTTGTGCGGCTATGCATATGTGGCTTTCGCTCTCAGGTGCGATTGCAACATTGTGTAGCACTCAACTTATGGTGCGCTCTCAAGTTTTCTGCAATTTCTCTTTTTAGTGAATACTACCAATGCAATTCAGGAAACTATCACATATAGTTTAAAGTGGACCAAGGAAGAACACAATAATTGTTTTCTTTCAGATACACATAATCTTCCTTGTGAGAAGTCTGCAGTCTGCTATTTCACTCATTATATTACCCAACTTGAATGACATGTCTTGACATTTTTAACAACAGTATCTTAATTACAGAGTCACATAACAGCATTCAAGTTTACCTTTAAGTTCACGTGACTGCGATAGAATAGTGGCTTTGTTAGCACAATTGTCAGCATGCCAACAGATATGCTGTAGAACCCCCCCCCCCCCCCCTTCATCTAGTTTTGTCAGGAATATTTTTAAATGTTTTAATAAATGCTACAAGTGGACATTTGAATTAACAGTGGAAAAAAAGGTCTATGGACAAATCACCACTGAAGCAACCTGATGCGCTCTTAATTACACTGTAAGCATTAACATGAAATTTTCCTGCCCTATAAGAGCTGATAAATGTAACATTATTCGTTTTTTAAAAACATTTTTAGGTCTCATATGATTTTTTTATATTTTCATGTTAATTGTATTGTTATTTTATTCCATATCTCATTCTCACATTCTTCATTGAAGTACCTTCTCTCTACTCTCTCCTTCATTCATGACATCTCAAATCACAATGGCCCCATTGTATGTGGGTGCGTGTGTGTGTGTGTGTGTGTGTGTTAGACCACACAGGACAGCAGATAAGCAGAAAAAGAACAGGGTTACCTTCTTTCCCTCTGTGTGCCTGTGTAAGCAACACTCAAATCATGCTCTGACAGCTCATCGCCTCGCAACTTCCACTGAGGAAGTACCGTGAGGACTTGCATATTCTTTGAATTGCACATACTGTACGTGTCTGTTGTACATTGATATAACAGGGATGGGCAGCTGTTTTGGTGTTGTGTTTGCTTTTAGCAGCAAACGGGTGGCACAATCAGATGCTCAACTCAACTTGGACTTTAGCACACATTTATCACAAACAGTTGAAGAAGAATGAAGAATCATCTTTTTTGTCATGGACTCATGTGTACACGAAATCTGACTCATCACATGCTGTGTGTCCATCGGTGGTCTTGAACTGGAGTCCCCACGGTGGCAGGTGACGATCTTAACCACTTGGGCATGGATGTCCTTATGACAACAAGAATGGAACACAGTACAATATTTTCAATGAGCATGATTACTGTAGGGACGATTGAGACGATTCAGGATGACTGTTTGCTTTTTATCCATGTTATTGGTTATTCTATGAAAAATCCGCTGACTAAAAATAGATACAGTATTGACATGAACTTGCACATAAGCTAACTAAAACTAAAATATAACTAAAATGTGTGTAAGAATAGAAATAGTAGTAGTAGTAGTACTATGCCATGTATTATATCACTTGCGGTTCCACAGCCTTGAGCACCAAAACACGGCAACATGCGTATACGCATTATTCATAGTACTACAGAGCATGAGGTCAACAGCGCATACAGAAGACACATATCATTAGGCTCGTACATAGTTGCCAGAATATTTGAACATTTTCAGAAATCAAGAAAATAAGCTAAATTTTTTAGCAAGCACATTGGTATTTTTTTTCATTGATTTGGTCAAATGACTCAAACAATATATTCTATAATTGCATTAATCATGTCACCGTCACACAATCAAAGAGTACCCTTGTCACAGTCAAAAAGTAAAAGTAGAGAACTTTCCAGTTCCTTCTTTTTAACTTTTGTTGCTAACCGGAGTTAAATAACCAAGCCAGAAAACGACAATAAAAGAAGGGGAAATCTTGCAGTTGGACGGCAGCAAGTCAATTTCTGTTCTGTGTGCTCTAGCTGGAAAAACAACTGGTCTTCATGTACTTTAAAAAGAAGGATCAAAAGGACAACAAAAATGTAAAACAGGACATGTTTCCTTAGACTAGATTAACCTTAATTAGACAGTGTTATTGTTTGAAAAGTATGAAAATAAAGTAAAGAATGTGTTGAATCTACTTTCTTAGAAGGTGACCGCAAAAGAAACCCCTTCGACTCAGCATGCAATTAACCTGCCAGCACTGGAAGGCTTCCAGAAGAAGAGTGTCTCCTTATATAGAAGTGATGGCAACTTGTATTTGCTTTAAGAGAAGAGTACCTTCAGCTCTGGAGATCCGTGGTATATAAATATGTATGCACAAGTTGTAAACATAGATTTGTAGTTAAGAGTGCCTTAAATGTTCCCACTTCAAAAGAAGGAAATCCAATATATATATTTACATACAGTATATTTATGATACATACATTTATGTTGGTACAATTGATCCATCCATCCATCCCTTTGAGGTAGCATAGTTGAAGAGGTTAGTCTTCTATAAAACACACACAACTACAGTAGTGAGATATTCCAGTTGATGAGATAACTATAACTATATCTACACCAATCAAACTCATCCAACAAACCCATCGATTGCTAATTTGCACACAAGCTGAAGGTTGATTGATGAACTGTACATCAAAAGAGCTCTGATCTAACAAACTTGGAGACTGAGTTCCATGTAACTAGGCTAGGTCATTGCACTTTGGCATTGCAAATGTAAAGGATAAGTGATTGCTTTGAATTCATTTGGACAGAACGTTTACTGATAAAGGATACTTTTATCATCAACCTGTGAGCATGGAGGTCTCAGAGAAAGTGGGCGTGTGTTTAGTGGGTCCGCACCTGATGACGTCATAGAGTGAGTACCTGCTTGTTTTCTCTGGTTGGGAAGGGCTGGTGCTTGGAGAGCAGAATGACCTAGAATTTCTTATACAGGGGCGAATGGAGGAAAACACCACTTCGGTGATGTTTTTGGTGAGTAATTAGCATTTTAACATTGCTAAAAGCTCCTAAAAGTGGATTTTCCCGTTACGGTCCCTTTAAACTGGAAATTATTTTTGAAAAATTAATCGGAAAGTTTTGATAGTAACAACCAAATAAGTCATATCGAACAAACTTGTCATTG
Organism: Leptonotus elevatus; assembly: GCF_054856555.1. Classification (NCBI taxonomy): domain Eukaryota; kingdom Metazoa; phylum Chordata; class Actinopteri; order Syngnathiformes; family Syngnathidae; genus Leptonotus; species Leptonotus elevatus. The sequence continues at coordinate 6,104,399 of NC_141240.1, read as the reverse complement.
GGTTCCTTTTAATGCCACGATTTCTCGTGAAGATACCGCATGTATATTATCTTATTTTAATTTAATTTTACTTCTTGTTGCATTACTGTTATACATGTTTCAAACATGTGGATATTGCACTATTTTGACCTTTCAGAGCCAAAACTCTCAGGTTTTAGAAGAGTTTAATCACTTATTCCAATATCATACCATACCGGGTAGGCAGTAATAAAGTTCTACTGGATTGACTCTGTATTAGTCTTTTTTTCCTGTTTCACAAAAGTTTTTAAGCAGTGCCTGACCAAGTCAAGTCACTTTTTACATCCAAGTGAGTATGTAGTTCTCTAGAATTAAAAAACAAAACAAAAAAAGTTTGTTCTTTCAAATGGCACGTTATCAGTACAGTATCGGCTTTGGCCAATACATCGCCGCAGGGTATCGGACCACACACACACACACACACCCACACCCACACAAAAACATCTAAAATGAAGATTGATCTTCTTTCCCTTTTTCTTTTTTCATACTGTATCTGCTGAAGACACCCCTTGAAATGTATGGCCCATTTGATGTGGTTTGTCAGCAGAGCCACCATATTGCTTGTGGTCATCGTCGTTAGCCATAAAATTTGTAAATAACATTCAGCAAATTGAGTTAGAATGACATAATATAATCAAAAGCAATGGTTTGCTATTAATCCAATGAGTTGTAACTTGATTTTCATGGCTCAAGTGAATGAGGCATTTTCAAAAATGGCTTCCATCTACTACTACTTCTCAGGACGACGTCCATTATATCATCATCTATCATAACACTTGCCCGACGTTGCCACAAAGGATGCCATTCAAGACCATTGACTGGGAGTGGCAGTACAGTGCGAGAGGAGGGGAGCATCAAATATGAAAAGAGCAATGTGAGTACTGTCTGTAGGGTATTAACCCCCCCCCCCCCATGCATTTCATGTGGCCCCACTGAAGTCTAAAGTCACACTGACAGTAGTTGAAAATGCTGACTGTATGATTCTATGTACGTGTGCATGTGCATGTGCATGTGTGTTACATTTTTGGGCAAATCTCGACCCGTGTATACCCTGTTGATATATGGGACAGCGATTAAGGCACAGTAGAAGATGACATCAAACCACATGGTGTCAATGTGCTGGTGTGAGTGCTTCTCTTGGCTCACCGGAGGTTCACATTCAAAGAAGCCTTCATTCAAGCTGCGCTCATGTGCTGTCAAAGCCCCCAGGAGGGTAAACAGTAGGTTTAATGGCCATTGTCTTGTTTCCATAGTTACCAGGTCTGTTGGTCACAACAGAAAAAGTTGAGACTTGTTTTGAAGTTTTCTTTCCTGAGGCAAGATTCATAATAACGTTTTTTTATTTTTTTATTTATAATTATATATATATATATATATATATATATATATATATATATATATATATATATATATATATATATATATATATATATATATATATAAATCACAAAACAATATCGCATTAATCATGAATTAACGCAGATTAATCTCACTATTAATTTTGACCATAGATTATCCTTTAGATTATCCTGACAGCGGATAGCTACATTTAAGGTAGCACAGGTTGTTTGAGCAATAAACAGAATTACATGCATTAAAGTAAAGCATTTAATAAATGTTTGCGTATGACATTTAGAATATTTGTTCATGTCAAAATATTGGGGCCATTTTTTCCCCATTTTAAATTATGCAAGTAATTCATTGATTAGAAAAAGAGTGGATCAAAAATATTGAATACATTAAATGTAAAAGGAATTAACACATAACCGGTGCTCTTCAAATTTGACGGGAAAAAAATATTGATTAAAAAAGGCTTTATTATTAGGTGATTAATCGTGATTAATCAAAATTCTAAATTCTCTTGTTTTTAAAGTGCAATTTACTTTTCTCATTTGACTCTGAAGATGTTCAAAATCTCAATCAGACCTCACATGCAAAATGAATCTTAAAACGTTACATAAGAATAGAACAAAAATATTCTTGTTTTTGTTAAGTTTGGAGTAAATACACACATTCAGGCGGGAATAGAGTCCCTTGGCAATTTTTTTCCTGCTGTTTCAATTCATTCAACACAGCCCAGTGGTGTCAATACGAGTTGTTGTTGACACAAGCATACAATAACTCAAAACACCAGCAACATACTTCAATAAAAACAAGCGGGGTGTCACTCTTGTATCTACCTCACCACATAACCACAGCTTATAAAACAAGTCAGAAATAGTCTTGCAATAATGTGTCCTATGTGCCACCGCTAGTCTAAATTTAGTATTGGGATTAATGCTGTGGGCGCTCATCCTCACATTCATCTTGATTAAGACATAGCCAAGATCAGGGAGTTGAGTATGGGACACTTCACACTAGTACAATGGCTGGAGGACATTTCTATTGCTGCAGCTCCTGATGTAACCGACTCCTCCACATGGCCCAGCCAGGTTTCAGCCACATTCAAGCTGAGATATTAATTAATTAATTATTATTATTATTATTATTATTATTATTATTATTAATAATAATAATAATAATAATAATAATAATAATAATAATAATAATAATAATAATAATAATAATAATACGAATAAGAATGCCCCATTATTGGTAAAAAATAAAATAAAAAATAAAGTAGTAATGAAATTAATGGAGAACAACATCCTAATGATTCTACTAGGTTTGCACATAACAATTTTGGCCGGGTGCCCTTTGTGGAGGAATTTGATTCAGGTCATGAAGTAGTTCCTTTCAGGACGTTCACTCCAAAGATTTGTCGATTTGAACAAGTTGTTCTATCACCGTGTTCAAAATGAAAAAAAAAGAAAGAAAATGAAAAATGCTTGGTACTCAAATGTGCAGTGACGAAGTTGAATCTGGTGCTTTCACAATTTTCAGTGAGCATGCATGTGTACACCCGCACTACTTGTGCATCCGTGATTATAACACCTTCTCTGCCTGTCTATCTTCTCACTGTGGCGCTCAATCATGCTGCCATTAATGAAATAGCATGGATGCACACATGCTCCGAATCCCAGACCACTTGAAACAGGATTTGACCTCATGCACAATGAGTCTGCAGGTGCAGCCAATTCTGGGAACAAACAGAGCAGCCATTAGAGCCAGGAAATTATTGAAAGCCTTGGTGGAAGGAGCGATGGAATCGATATCTTACTCAACATATTGCAGGTGGATTGGGGGACACAGTGGAATCTTGTGTCCACTGCTAACCCTGAGGGTCCTCTAAAAATTGTGATAGTAAATTATAAGGGACAGAGAATATGAGGAGAATGTCTTGGAAGGGGGGGGGGGGGGGAATGCAGGCAGGAATTGGAATGCTTGTTTAGCTACATTCAGTTAACCCTTTTTGTTAGGTACATTTTAAATAGGTATCAAATGTTGACAGCAGGTTCAACATCTGCTTCTACTCCCATAAGGAAGAACAGTGCAACATGGTCAATATAGGACACGTGCAAAATCCTTAACTCTTCATATTGGATTATGGTGGTGTGCCACAGTAAACCCAGATGCAGGCCCAGAAACCAACAGAAGAAAAACACATTAAAAACTAGTAGATAGTATCATAAGACTGACTGAGGATGATGACAACTTTGTAACTATCATGATGGGATTTTTATCAACAGGTGATGATTTTCTTTCCATTGTATTTTAGTGCAAATATATGCATATATGTACATTTCACTATCCAATATATATATATATATATATATATATATATATATATATATATAGATCTAATTGGCAACACACCATCAAGCATGAACTTCACTACTATTGAAGAAGCTTTTTTTGTACTCATAGTGTTACATAATTAAAAAAACTGAGCAGGCTGAAATACCGTCTGGAAGTTACACAACAGCAAATGTGTATCGAAGGAGAGTGGGATGACACACTACAAACGGATATTGGCCTTCAGCGGCAGAGTCGCACAGTGTGACGTGAAGTGCATGTGCGCTTCAAGGATTTTACAGCAAAGTGATTGTCCAGCAGCAGGCCAAAACATATTGCATACAACACGCATGAGAGAGCTCTGCTGGATCATGTACAGTGAACCCCTGCTATTTGCATGGAATCGGGCCTCAGTCCTTCTGCGAGTAGCAAAACTCCATAAGTAATGGTCACCCTGTTGAAAAGCCTTATACTGTCATGCAATTGCTTAGAGAGTGTCTATAAAAAGCACTTAAAATGAAAAATGTGATATAAAGAAATGAGACCAAGATAGATCATTTCAAAACTTTTCCCACCATTAATGTGACTTATTATCCGTACAGCTCAACAGGAAAAAAACAAAAACAATGAACCCTTTCAGTGAGGAAGTAAAAATAAACAACTGCGTTAATGGCAAGTTTGCACACCCTCTTATAACGGTCTGTCTTCAGAATTAGTCTAACATATTCAAACTTGTGTTTAATGTGAGTTGGCACACAACCCTCAGCATTTAATGTGCCTCCGATTAACCCCAAAAGGTTCAGCTGTTGTAATAAGCATTTTGTTTCCTTACATTTTCTTTTGCTCTTTAGCAGAAGTCTGACAGTTTTGTACTTACACTGACTGCTTTTTGGAATTGTTCATAATGCCCCCTATCCTGGCCCCCAGTTCCAGCTGAAGAAAAACAGCCTCAAAGTTATATCATTATACTGTAGGCATGGTGATAGTGATAAGCAGTGTTGTATTTTGCACCACACATGCCTTTTGGTATTAAGGCCAAAAGGTTGGTTTCACCTCGGTTCCATTACACGGTAACACACTTTCCCATATGTTAAGCAGATTTCAGAAGGATGTCCACTTCTTGTCCATGTTTAGTTCTTGACCCTTGGAAACTCCTTTTGTTGTTTAATAATAATTAAAATAGTAGTGTGTGTAATTGCAAAATGCATTCAAATAAATAATTATAGAGAAGATATACAGGCCTGTTCTATTAGCATTTAAGTTATTTTTTACGCGTCTGGCTTGCTCACTTTTAAGTTGCAGTGATTCTCCCATCCAGAATTCTGGCAATTTGGGCACAACCACCAAATAGGCGTGATTCGTTGAAGTCTATGGCTGGCCCTAATTTCTCGATTGCGGAGTTTTCATGAGATGTGAATTCCATAAAGATCTTTTTTTTCCCATTATGTTTTCTTAGAGTATAAAGATCTATTTGGAGTTTAGCATATTCTCCAAATAGATCTTTATGCTCTCTAAAAACATAAAGATCTATTTGGACAATATGCTAAACTTTAAATGGGAAATTAATTTATGCAGATAATCTGGAAGTTTTACTGATCGTCACCAATGAAGTGTGTGCAGTTCTTGCATTCACTTAAAAAAAAATGCAATACAAGTATTCAATCAGAATACCGTGTTCATAACTGAATGCATGCTTGACGAAACAACACATTACACACATACGGTATCCTGAAGTCGATGGTAGGATCTGCGCAGCCAAAAAAGTGTGCAACCTCGCACTTTTTCTGACTTGAGCTCACGGGAGAATATGCCCCTAAATCATTATTCCCACAGCCACGTCCACATTTAAATGTGCAAGTCTGTAGTTCATACTTCCACAAACAATGCAGTCGGTCGTTTGCAACTCAAAACAGACGTATCCATTTTTGAAAAAATACTTTCACACTTCCATGTGGCCTTCTTTGTTCATTCCACCCGTTTCTTCCATCTCTACTTCTAATGTGACAACAATCTCTCTCTGCTACAATGTAGTCTTGGCATGCCCTGACTTGACCTGAAGCCAGTACTTTTTTCTGCTTTTCTCTCCAAATTGTGTCTGTCTGCCTTTCTCTCTCTCTCTCTCTCTCTCTCTCTCTCTCTCTCTCTCTCTCTCTCTCTCTCTCTCTCTCTCTCTCTCTCTCTCTCTCTCTCTCTCTCTCTCTCAAATTCACCGTTTTGTTAGGCTCGTTTTGTTATCGCTGCACTCTCTCACCCAATCCCTCACCAACCAGATCCTGTAGGTTTTTGGTGTGAGTGGACGAGAGGGTAACCTCCCTCTGCTGTCAGATGGGGGGACGGGTGCCTATGCAGCATCGAGCAGCTCAGGGTACCCAACATGAGCCAAGGATGAACCGGTCCATCAATGGTGTCATGTTTTGGGTTTTGTTTGAATTTTTGATACCTTAGTTTTTGTCAGGAGCTGTTGTGTTCTGTTTTTCCTTGCGTGTCTCCCTTGGTCTTGTTAAGTGTAATCCTACGCTTTTTCGTGTCAACCAAACAGTGCCCTCAGCCACTCGTTTCTTGCCCCAGGTGTGTCTCGTTTTGTCATTAGTGTATATAGCCTCTTGTCTCCCCTTTGTCTGCGTTGATCCATTGTTGCCACACACCCCCCCTTGCTGTTTTTTTTTGGCCTTGTTGCCCCCCCGCCCCCTCCCCCTCCTCCTCCTCCTCCTCTCACGTCTTGCATCACTTGTCTTTCGGAGTTCACTTTTGTTTTGTCTAATTAAACTTCCTTTTTTGACTTCACCTGTGCCTCATCCCCCTGCCCCCCTGCATTTAGGCCCACAATCACGCCTCAGACTTAACAAACGGTTGAAATGTAACCTCTGTGTGTCAGGGCTCCTCTCCCTTAGAGATAGGGTGAGAAGCGTTGTCATCCGGGAGTGGCTAAGAGTACCACTGCTCCTCTGTATTACAATAAAAGATACAGATTAAGTTTCTGAAAAGGATGCCTAATGGACACCTCCCTGGTGCGGTGTTCCAGGCCTGTCCCACTGGGAGAAGGCTCCGGGGAGTACCCACAACATACTGGAGAGATGTATGTCTTCTGGCTAGCTTGGAAAGGTCTTGGGATTTCCTCAAAAGAGCTAGGTGAAGTAGCGATCCTATAAGTGTATGAAAATGAATGGATAGAATAATTCTTACAACTAAGATTAAAATTACCTGCACGACATTTTACTTTCTCATGTAGTGGCCTGCATTAAAGGCACCTATGCCTGCATGGCATACAGGGATGATCCAGGACCAGCTGGTTGTGTTCCAGTTGAACCTTCTGCTTAATAAACAGTCGCCTACTGCTCCAACTGGCGCCCATCACCTTGGTTGGCTGGTAGCCAGAATGCCAGATGTGAGGCCTCCTCCGTACGCTAGCATAAGCACATAACTGCACTATAGCTTCACCTGCACGGTGAAAAGTTGCATGTGCCCCCGCATATCGGTCTTATGCTGAAACGTTGAAATGGTACATACACTGTATACTCTCTATTTGCTTGCCAAACCCAAGTATGACCTTGCTGCGACCACAAATTCTCCCTGCGGAAAGCAGACCTCTTCAGGACTCTACTATTAGTGGCTTTGTGGGGCAGAGTGGCGACATTTTAATGGTGCACAGACCCAGCAGAGACCCCTGCGCTGAGAACAGAACTGGCTGCAGGCGGGTTTTACCAGATACAGTATATTGGAACCACAAAGCAATGGTTTGGATTTGTGCTGGCATTAACAATAATCTCAATATTTTATGCTTATTAAAAGGATGACAAACTCAACCATGGAGATTCATTGATAGTAGTACTCCTTCGTACATGCACATTCCCTTAGGTCTTTTGGCATATTTGCCTGTTACATAACCAGGACACTCTTGTAAAGAAGATAGATTTTTTTAAATCTCAATTAGGTTTTCCTGGTTAAATCATTTTAAACAAAATCAAATAAAAAACATATTGACCTCCGAGATATACAATACGTTGTTGCAAGTAATCAATCTATAACAGAGGCAGCATCCATAACATATTGTTGCTTACATTGTAGAATGTAAAATAATTAAAAGGAGTAAACATGCTAATACGCCAACAACTGTGAACATGAGACAACTAGGCGGTGGGCCGAGGGCCGAATTCGTGCATTTGAACAATCCCCAACGGGAGAAGACTTCATTTTTTTTTTTTAACATCAGCTTCATTTATCAACAAATGAAACAAAAATTGTTGGCACTTTTATCTCTTGCACATTTTGTATTGATCGGTAACTTTTTGTGGGTTACCGGCTCCAGCAAACTGAGCGGGCAGCTATGCTCGGGGTCCGTCATACATGACGTAGATGTGGTTATTGTCCAATGGCACGCTTCAAAATGCGCCCTCTTGGTTTGTTTTTCCGGGTTTAGATAGCGCCTTTACAACCTGTAATGTTTAAGCGCTGTCGTAGTTTATACCTTATGTCTAAATATTACTACACACATCGACACATTTATTGCTAAAATAACCCTTTAGTACATCAGTCACTTTCAGAAAGGTAAAATGCGTTGACGTGGTTGAAGTTCGTCTTTAAACTTGACTGGGAATAGTCCTTATTGTCACTTCTTTTGAAAAGTCATGCCTTCTTAAAATGTAAGGCTTCTCTAACATTAATGTCTAAATGTCATTACGAACTCTTCCCACATTTGATCTCCAAAGTGTTGTTTTTTCCGCTTGAACAAACAAGGAAAAAAAGAATTCCTAATAGTCTGCATAATGTCACAAAAATGAGCTTCACAATTACACGCCCACATTTGTTGAAACTGTTCAGGAATCTGCTGCATTTCAAGCCAACAGCAGCTATCACAGAGACTGCTAAATGCACTTTGCCATCCAAACATAAAATGAGCTCAGAGAAGAAGGAAAAAAAGCACTTATTTTAGATAGACTCCTAGCATACGCATATTCAGTTTACCAACTATCAGGCAACAGAAGCAGCCTTGAATGTAAGCCTGTTCCTGCCCCTGAGAAGATGGATGGATAGGATCGAATAAAATAGAATAGCCTTTATTGTCATTGTAACATTAAGATACGAGATTGTGTTGCTCCCTCATGCAAAATTACAACAGTTATCAAAACACAGTATGGAATAAATAATAGTATATACAGATTAAAAGGGTAGATTAAAAAATTACACATTGTGATAATAAACTACTCAGTAGTTAGTAAATTCACTGTCTGAAGCTGCATGGCCATCTGCCACTTAAACCCACATAACTCCCACCAACTTTTGTTTTTTGTTTTCTCTCCTACACCATGTGTGATGAATAACGGAATAGTAATTTGAGATGAATATTCAGCGACAAAGAAATATAGCGTCAGGTCTCGAGCTTCACAAGTGCTTGATCAAGACTTGTAAACAACACATATGCTAACATACATGCGAACAGTTGACGCGTTTACTCGTCATTTACATCGCCAAACTTTATACAACATATAAATAGCATCACTAGTGTTTTCTAAAAATATGTATACCCACCTGCAAATGTAGATGCTGCGCCTTTCGCACATATTTTCTGTAATGTTTCGTCGTGTAGCGTGACCACGCACAGCTCAGCTGTTGTTGTGACCAACAGCTGTTGCATATCGACGTCTGAGATTTGTAGCGTTGCATGCTATTGGTTCAACTGACAGTAGTCTGCAGCGTTGCCTGCACGTTTAATGACATTTACAACTTGATTTGGGGAAAATGTGCAATAATTACGAGTACCAACAAACAAAATCTGATTCAGATTTTTTTTTACTTCAAAACATAAACGATCCAGGTCTTCCCTCACCAGGGATCATTGATCTAAAAAACTTAAGTAGAAACGTCGCCTCGGCCCACCGCCTAAACAGCAATCTGTAAAAAGGGGAGACATTTATTGTGGAAACATAGCACATTTATTCAGAAAGAAATCATCGGTTAGAAAACAACAAGCAACAGAAGTGGACCACCCCTGAACTCAACACACCCAGACCTCTGATCCAGAGGCAGAGCTTACAGGTAGAGGTCTTGCAACCGAAAATTGTTGACATCCTCAGAATTATTTATAAATAATTGACACAATGCCACTGGCCAAAAGTAAATAAATAAATAAAATACAAATAAATATGTTTTTTTTTTTTTTTTACTTAGACCTTGATGCAATACATTTATTCCTCTGAAATGTGTTTTGTGTGAAATTTAAACAAATTTACTAAAAGATCAATGCTTAATATTACAAGTACTGTAATGGTATCAGTACAAAAGTGCAATACAAGCCTAATTTTGGTATGGAGTTGATACCATGTTTTGCTGTATTGCACAAACCTACACCAGTTTTGTTTTCCTTCCTTGGCTGTTACAAACTTCTCACATGGACTTTCAGATTTGTGGCTATTATTTCCCTTGAGAAGTATTCGCCACATCACCCACTCCAACTACAAGGCAATTGACTTGCTTTTATCTGTGACAACATCATAGTCAAAGAAATTCCTCTGCTGCTTTGTACGATTTCACTAACAGTTGTGTTTAAGCTGATTGTTTAAGCTATAACCTATAAAGCCCTGTTGTACAGCACATATTTAAGTGCCAAATCTCAACCTTCCTCGTGGTCCAGATTTACAAATCACTTTTTAACTTGCTGTACCATTGCTTCAGGAGACTGCTCTTTTACAGCTCAAACATATTGAATGCCACTCTGAAATAGCGTCTGGCAAACTGCCAGCATGGCCACAGAGAAAAAAAAGACAAACTGCTTTAAGATCTACCTTGTAAAAGCATGAACAAGAGGAGAAACCATGGTAGCAACCAAAACAGATGTAGTCTTGACGCATAAACCTCATGCGCCGACCTCACACCCCTTCTCCATTCCACCTCATTTCCCAGAAATCCTTTGAGTTCAGTCACGTGCAGAAAAGGCTCAAACGTAAACAGATAGGATCCTGTGACGAGTCAGCGAAAGCTCACAACTACCCAGCAAAGCAATAAGGGGAAATTGCTTAAAGTTTCTTCAAGTACATCAAGAATTTATTTTTCTTTTCTTCTTTTATTTGTTTTAATAAAAAGATGCTCAGACTGCAATATTAAATCATGAACTACCCCTGGAGACCTGGTGACAGCTGTAATGATGCACATGTTGGTCTACCGCTTGGACACAAAGTCCTGTCCAAAAGTCATTCTCAGATTTGTTGTCATTTTATCATCCAGCCATCTATGTTACTACAGCTTGGACTGTTCAGGTTCGCGGGTGAGCTGTAGCAGGGTACTTCTGACCATTCACATTTAGGCACACCATTTACATTGTAAGATTAACGCATGGTGTTGCAATGTGAGAAGAAACAGGAGTTGTGCTTCTGTCCTTCTATTCTCTGTATTAAGATTTAAAAAATGACCGTGTGAAAAAAGTATCGGCTTTCTCATCAATGTTAAATGGCCTATCAATGGTGTAGTACTCATCATTAAGATGAGTGCTTCGCAAGTTGATATCTTCCAAAACGTTCTATGAGACTTGCACATGGAGCCAGAGCTTCACAAGCTCAGTTTCACAAAGAAAGCAATGATGTCGAGATTTCTGGATGCACTGTAAAGTCACACCACTTTGAGGCTTGAAAGGATGAAAGTTACGCTAAAATGTGGAGAGATGGAGGTGTGATCATAAATCATCACACGTCACAAAATTCTCTCTCTCTCTCTCTCTCTCTCTCTCTCTCTCTCTCTCTCTCTCTCTCTCTCTCCACCAGCCTCTCTGCCCCCCTCCCTTTGGCCTGGGAAAGCACATTTTTAAACCATTAGCAACAAGCCTGCCAGCTGTACATCAGCAGAGAGCCATAAATTGTTTTAGTGGATGAAGTTCCTGCAAAGTGATGAGCTCAGCATTTTGCTGTTAGCATATTGCGTGTGTTGAACTTGTGTGCCTCATGTCAAATATGTGTGACAAAATTCTTTGCTATAATGTGGCATCGGTTGTTGTTTGCATGTTTGTGTTAATATGGCCAGTAGGCTAGCAAACTTTATAGCTATAATATGATATATTTTAAATCAATTTTCATTTACAAATCCTTTGGCCCAAGTATTAAGAACACCCTTAAAAAGTGTTTTTTTAAGAAAAAAAAGCTGATACATTGTTATTGACTTTCCTTTGTGTTGTCTTTTTAGTTTTGTTCGTGGGGGGCGGGGGGGGGGGGGGGGTGTTGCCACCAGAAAATGTCTTGCTAAAGAGCAAAAGTTCAGACAAAGAATAATAATATGACGCACAGAGCTGCAACTTTATGGCAAAAACATAGCGAAGTGGTACGCATGTGTTTGTCTTGGTTAATTTGTACAATATGGGATCATTAACAGTAAGTGGTCAATAAAAACATAATAAGAGGAACACAGTGTACACAGCAAAGGGATCTACTGTAGTTTGTACATCAAGCACGGAGAAATCTCCCTCACCACATGGATGAGTCACAATCTGTGCTAAGTGTGAGAAAAGTGATTGTTGTTTTATTTATTATTGTAAATGTAAAAAAAAAAGAAGTGTTATATACATTCAGAATGTCAGAAGTGACATGAATGATGTATAATGCAAGGTGACAGTGATCTCTATCTTTACTTATTTACAGTAAATGGAAGACATCAAAGTTTAGGTTGTAAACATTGTATTGTTTTATTTCACCTGCAATTAACGTGCTTATTTAGTTGTTTAAATTGTTCATTTTTTTTTGGTAAATTTTGATTCTAAATTTGAATGGAACAGAAATTGACCAGAATCCAGTACCGAGTGGTGGCAACTGCTTAAACAAACCAAAATAGAGAGTCAGCACCTGAGTTAAATTGATTTTGGCCATTTACATCTGACTTCATTGTTTAAAAAGAGTAAATAATGTCATTGTCAAATGGTTTATACATCCTTTGTAGTACACCCTTATTGTACAGTGGTACTGACCTTTTATTTATGGCATTACAGGGGTCTACCATTATATTTCTGGGCACTTGCTAAGCAAGTCCAAATCTGGTAAATCACCAGTATCTTCAGTTGATCTTTGTAATGTACTATAACCACCTCCTGAACAAGACGTACTTACAGTATATTACGTTTTCACCCTCTCTTCATCTGTGGACCTTTCCTAAGAAGGGCCATCTTATGTAAAGTTGTTGACATACAGACCCATCTGCCCCCCACTGCCTTCTCCCATCAGGCCCCTCCTGGTCACACAGCTGTGTGCAGTACAAACACCACAGGGCTGCTTGGGCCAGGTTGCCAGGGCAACCATGACCACAACCAGGTACATCGTCCTCCCACTGGCCCAATGCCATGAGGAGATATCTGAAAACAATGGCGCCATGAGTTCATTATAAACCATTTTAAAGTGATGTAACTGGTGGCAGGCAAGGATGGGGTCACAGACTTACAGTGGGATTCGGGGGGGAACTGAGGGGCGACAACGGAAGGCTTCTTCCAACTCACTCAACCTTTCTTGGGATGTGTTAATATTGTCCCTTGTTGCCTTGGTGATGGGTTTCCTCGAAGATGGGAGAGCCCCACAAGCACTAACAACCTACTGCCCACCCTGCAGATCCCCACCCCCCAGTATATACATAACCTATGCAATAACATTTTGGTGCGTCAGCAGGATTGCAGGCTCCATGGAGGAATGTTGTCTCGAATGACAGGTGCATCACACCTGTATGGCCTGCAGTATGTACGGGAAATATTCATTCCATTCCCCACCAAAACACGCACACACAAACACACTCACACTGACCCCAGACTCAAAGGTTCATGGCCACTTTACTCTAGAAACAGTCCCCATGAGGACAAGGGGGGATGTGAAATGGAAATGTTGCCGTTAATGGACAGTGATGCTATTCATAACTGTGGAAGAAAACGGTTGAGGGGTTGGCAGTTCTGAGGTTGAAGGTACTAATCCGACGGGATGCAGGCTTCATGGCCGTCTCGGTCTCGCTGTGCAGCAGCTACGATTACATTTTAAAATTTTGTCTTTACCTGAAACTGGTCCATGGTACAAAAAAGATTGGGGAAGAACCTCTGGTGCTCCTTTGAGAACCAGACCAACATAGTAGTTACTTGCATCACTATATGTTTGTCCTGCCAATGATTGGCAACCATTTCATGGTGTATCTCATCTCTTGCCAAAAGTCAGCTGGGATCGGCTTCAGCTCACCCGTGACCCTAGTAAGGATACGGGGTACTGAAAATGGAGGAATGGAAAGATGGATATTGATAGAAGATTATGGAAAAGTTGAGATTGAATCACGCCCAAATACTTGGGCTGAATTGTTACTAATGACTGACTATTCAGTGAAGAAATTGTCTTGCTATGTCTTGAAATAACACCTGTAAAACTGACTTTTATGTGTACTTGCCCAATACAATCATTGAATGGGGACAGTCAGACTTCTCCTGATTCCAGAAGTTTCTCCTCAGGGCTGACATGTGTAATTTAAAAAAGGTTAAAGACTGAGGTTTGTTGGAGGGGAGTCACGTTCTGTCTGTTCCAGTTATCTTTCCAAATCCTCATCCAAGAAGCACAAACTAAACTGTGCTTGAAAGAGCTAATGAAAGGCATTGCTCTCATTCTACTAGGAACAATTCATGGACAATGAAAACCATGGGAGCTGTGTGTTTAGAATTCTGACACTAATTGTTAAAAATAAGTTAAGGTTGAGCACAATTCATTCTAGGACTTCGGGCACCATTTTGATCTGTTTGTGAAAATAAACTATTTTTCCTTTTTGGGTTAGTGAACCACTACACTGTCAGCAACCTCAGCACAAAGTTCCACAGCAAAATAACCACTTTGTTGGGGCACCAAAAAGCACTACCTGGTCAAAGCCAAAAGGAAATAAGGACGGCAGTGTTGGTGCAGATTAGTGTTAGCTAGCAATGCTAACCAACATTAGCTTCTGATAATAATGTTAAAATTATGCTGTCAATGTGAGGAGAATTTGTGCTGAAACTTGTCTTTGAGTATTTAATACAACAAATAGGAATTACAAACACTATACAATCTACGGTGAAAGCAGGGAGTCAAGCAACCTGCACCCTCCTTAGACAATGGGTTATAAATCAGTGCCAGCCTCTTCATCCCAGGAAAAGGCATCTATCCTAAGGCGTACATGGCCTACTATGATTGAGTGTAATCAAAACCGCTGATGTCTGCACAATTTACCTTTTTTTTTTTTTTTTTTTTTTTTTTTTTTTTTTTTTTTTTTTTTTTTTTTTTTTCTCTTTTTTTAAGAGCTCAGTATTGTTCATTCGGAAATGTCATCATCATTGCTCTTTTTTTTTTTTTTTTTTTTTTTTAAATATACATATATATATATATACACATATATACATACATATATACATATATACATACATACATACATACTTTTTTTTTTTTTTTTTTTTTTTTGTGTGTGTGGGTGAGTATGTGTGTGTGCGTGCGTGCGTGCGTGTGTTTGTTAGCTCACCAGAAAACCTATTAGAAAAAAAAATCTTATACCGTTCACCTAAATCGAACACCAGGAGACCCGAGGGGACCGAAGAAAACCAAGGAAGGTGAAATCCAGCACCGACCAGACACCCCCCACCAGAACTCCTCCCCAGCCCAAGAAACATCCAGACCCCAACAAATCCAAAAAACATAAAGTCAGGGAGGCCTCAAGAGACCAACGGAGAGACCGAGAAAAGGAAGGAAGGACAGACGAAGCCGCGTGAGATCCGAGACACCAGCCTCCACCGATTCAATAACCTGAGGAGGAAACAGATTGTGTCTGAGTTTCGGTAGATGCTGGTGTGGTGGATCTGGCATGCATGAAAATCTCCACCAAAGAGGGGAGCCGTCGACCCCCGCCGGAACAGAGCAAGCGCAACACCTCAGGGCCCCCCAGGCCGCGGCAGCGCCAAAGGACGACCCCCGGGCCCCACCAGGGCCACCGGCCGGAGAGCAAACCCAGGAGCAGGAGCGTCTGCACAATTTACCTTTAGCAAACCACACCCCCAAACAGCCAAGATCCATCAAGCTCGTGTTCGCTCTATTGAAATCCAATGTAAAATCGATCAAGGAAACTATTTTCAGCTGCCATAAAACATTACAAAAAAAAGTTCCAATAAGCTGTAAACCTCCAACAAGCAAAAATGGTGAAACAATGCGGCAATAGATTGTGTAAATAAAAAAATAAAAAAGTTTGTCGGGTGGAGTCCAATTCTTCACATTACCAAAAACAAAACTGGAGCGATGTTTTCAATGGATTAAACAGTGTGGACGGCCTCACCTCCAAATAAATGTCTCCAAGATAAACACGCATTCCTACGTTTCTTCCTTGTTAAGAGCCCGTAAAGAAGATATAAAAGCTAGCCAGTCTAAATTAAGCCATACCGCTATTCGCTAACTAGCAACCGAACGAGCTCTGTTGTCAAATTCACTTCAGCTTTAGAGGCAAGATCATCCACAAAGCTGGACATAGGAACCCATCAATGTTATACTTACGATTGAATATTGTATATTACCAGGATATCATTATCATCATCATCATCATCATCACCGGAAAGTGTTTCCCACACATTTGAAATCTACTTGGGTGGGTGGAGTCCGTTGGGAGGTGGGTGGGGGGGGGGGGGGGGGTCTCAGTCCTGTTACTGCATCTCTAGCCTCACGATCCACAAGTGAGTGACGGCGAACTAACGTTACACGCGGTATATCCTGTCGCAAGCTTTTTTTTTCTTTTTTTTTTTAGCTTCTCCTGCTAGCCGTTAATGTTAGCCACTCCAGCTTATGGCTTTGACTAACTCTCGCTAGCCGCTTTTGTTAGCTGTTCCATCACAAACCAGCTTGCTTGGTGTTTTGCCGTCGCTTGCCAAGATGCTTGTTTGCTCACGCAAAATAAGAATTGGTAGTAGGCTTGCGAAGTGTGGTCTCTCTGAGCCACCGTAGTGTGCAAGCTTCTGCATGCTTCTAAACGCATGCATTACAGCTGCATTCTGTGCTATAGCGACATCTATTGGTCACTTTTTACACAGTGTGGCTTTAAAACTGCTGAACGTAGAATAATTAATTTTGAATCATTACTGCCACCTGTGCCCGAAAAATAAAACTGCACACTTCATCATTCACCTTCACCTTCTTCATGTACACAATGTGCACATGACGTCACATCTGCAGACTGAAGGTAGGAAATTCGAACCCGAATCCAGTCTAAAAAACTATTGGCCAGGGGGTTGCAGGGAGTACCCATTGTGAACAGCTAAGGTGTTAATCTACTCATTAGAAAATGTCATAAATGGTCAAATAAAAAGACAAATGTTTCTTAAAAATCAAAACATCTTTGTTAGATGGGAAAGCTTTTGACAGAAAGAGTGGGGAAACACAGTGAGAGTAATTACCTGTTTTTTATAAGGAACATAAGTCCTGTCTGCAGCAGAGGACTATCTGTGATTTAAATGACAGTAAAAGCCAAGTGTAACTGCACTGTTTCTCATTAAGGATTACATTTCACTCCACTCCACAAACATTGTAGGCATCTCTACGTTTCATAACCCCCTTCTTGCTTCTTTGACGTGGATGGATTGTGAGCCAGAGGGTGTAATAAGGGGGTTTGGGGGTGGTTGGTAGTGATAACTTGATTAAGGCATAGAGAACAGACAACAAGATCAAGCTGTGCCTGAAGAAGAACAGAACTGTGTAGTAGCTGTTACGCAAAAGCAACTACCCTTTCCAGGAAAGTGCCTGAAATACTAGCACATTCGAGAAATAACGATGGCTGGACGTCAAAGCTAAAGCAATAAAATAAAAAAATAACAATAAAGAAAATAAACATTGAATGCATACAGCTACATACTGTAATCAAATCAGACGGGGGGGGGGGGGGGGGCAAATGTGTCTCTTGCTACAAGATACAAATTCCAGTGCAAAGTTGGGTTCAGGTAACCTACAGTATTGTATACAGTCTGATATCTCGCACCATTAGTCTTACTCTCACATGCGTGTAGATAATTTGTAAGCAATGATGAGGCACTTACGTCAGACATATGACTGGATTTACGTTTAAGTACATTTCTTTAGTCAGTTGGTGCGTAATGGCAGGATTCAGTTACTGTTTACTTTCCTTTCAACTTCCGAAGATAATAATTAGAACAAGAAGTTTGCAATTGTGAGGGTGAATCAGGGTTTTATTGACATCATTTGTTTGTCTGCGTGTGTTTGTGTCAGCTGCGGTCTCAATGAGTAACTCAGTCTCTTCCAAGCCGGTAGTAGACACACCACAGAAATAAACATGGAAGACAACATTTTGTGTTGTCTTATCGTGTCTAATTTAATTAGTTCTGTTTGAGCAATGTACTGAGTTATGATGGATTTTTTTCTGACTGGTGCAACTTATAGTCAGAAAAATATGCTGTTTCTCCAGGAATTTAATATCACATACTAGTGGACCCTTAAACTGTACATAATAACCTATCAAGATAATAAGCCGGACCCTATCAGTTTATCCATTTTGGCAATGAAAAAAAAAACAGAGATGGGCATTCCATCAGCACTGACGGACTGTCACTCACTGACAGATGCTGGTTTTGTTGATGAATGACGATCAAGAAAGTTTAAAAGGAGAAGAAAAAAAGATGGACAAAGCACTTGCTGGCGGACAACGGGGTTTTCGTCCATCAGTGTAATCGTCAAGTATCAACAGGCCTCTCTTTTAGAAAGCCCACATTGTTGAACTATTAGTAGTTGTTTACATTGGATTAATTGACTGAGTTTTCTGTTTGTATGAGATTTCCTACACTGTGAGCTGTCATTGAATGCACCTCGAGTCTCATGCCGAATGCTAGTGAAGTAGTTGTGTTTTCCTTTGCTTCTATTTTGCAGCTAACGTTTGCTCGTGGCAAAAAAAGTCAGTTACACATTGCCTGTATTCACACACGTTTCTTATTGTGTGGAGATGCCAAAAGGTGAGTTTAAACACTTAGAATGCCAAGTATTTATTGTACACAATAGCATACATAGTACATTGTATGCTTGTATATGCTAGTTTCAGCTAGCATGCTAGCAAGTTTATTGATGTGTTACATGTGAATTGTTTATATTGTGTTTGATTATTCACCTACTGAATACAGTGACGGTATAATGATGCATTTGCTTATTTGATAACTGAATAGCAGAGGTAGGCGTTCCGTCAAGATCAGTCACTGACGGACGCCCGTTATATTGATGAGACTGACGGAATGCCCACCTCTGTCTGTCCTATAATAGCGGCGATAAAAGCGATGACAGAAGAATGGTTACAATATCACGACGGATGGACTGCCGATTACAATTTAGTTTGTCTTGAAAAAACAATGGACTAACGATGAAGGATTGGCAACATTTTGTGAAATGCCCACCTCTGATGAAGACAATGGTGACGCTGCTTGGAGGCACAATGTGTATCTTGTGGACCCTGGGATGAAACCAGATTTCCCACAACAATAGAACCACCAGAACATTCAGTCAGAAAGTAAGTACAGAACGTAAGGTCTCCGGTTTCTGCGTGTCTTCAGCTGGCTTGCGTCATGTCCATGATCTAAAACAGCTGGGTACGCATGCTGAAGAAGACACTGGCGCAACAGTGAGCCAGGGCATGCACGGGTATAATCATTTAAAGGTGCGGAACTGTCATTGCCAAAATGAACAAATTACACGTCCCACAAAAGCCTGCTGCCGGATGGACGACAGTTACAGTCAGTGAAGATGGAGTTGTTTCAGACTCATTTGTCTTAATCCTGAGTCATTCCAGTGACGTACATTTTGTGTAATATGATCTGTTGTTAAAAGCGGTTTGGCTTTTTGGTTAGTGGTATCCACTAAATCAAAGCACATGTGAGCGATACAATACATCAGGGAATCAACTATTTAGTTTTTAGTTTTTTTTAAATAGACAAACAATGTTTAGGCAGAACAATGGAGTTTTATTTTAATTTTTTTTTTTTTATGGGCTTGAGCTACCGTATGGTATGTGTGCAAACGTTAAAACACTTAATTAAAAGAACAATTGGCAGCAATTAACTGCCCAAGGAATTATTAACTAAACCAAATTCTCATCACATTTGACAGCAGGTCGACAGGGCCATCGTTAAGATGTGGTCAGATTGGCAGAATGGGTTGTGATGATGTCCTTCCCAGCACTGGAAGAGGTAACATGGCGCCACGTTCAAAGTGTTCACTTGTTGGTGTGGAATTTTTGGCGGGCAAGGTGAGTTCATTTGATGTTTGTGTTTCTTTGAGTAAAAATAGCCAGGACAGGCCAGGTGGGTGAGTTGGTGCCAGACACCATGATAGTGCTACTAGGTGCACCAGGTTGTGGGATCAGAAGTGGTTTAGATGCAGATGGCATATCCACGGTTCTGATATCAACTCAATGTGATTTTTTTTTTTTTACTTTTGTATTCCTCAAGTGTTCTTTTAAAAATGTATATTCATTGTATTAGTTACATGCATTATACACATAACACACTTAGATGCATGCGTGAAAGAGAGATGTAACTGTGAGTGTGATGCCTAACAGTATCAGGCTCCTGAATGAAGGCAGTTTGTCAAGTCTCACAAAGTGGTTGGTTTTGAAGTGTGTGTTAACAGCTTTTGGGCTATGTTTAAAATGAAGCAATACTGTGATTAATCTCATAAGGCCATTTCTTTTCTGGTATGAAGTCTATTAACCAAACCATGGTGAGCACTAGAAACGTGGGCCAAGGCTGAGCAGGTGGTCTCTGTCTCCAATTGCAAATGGACTCTTGTTCTCTTCACGAGTAAATGAAGACAAATACATGAACCAAAAATACAAATACATGAGTTGAAACGACGCTGGAAGGCTGAAGTAAAAAAATTATAATTGGAAGCACCATCTGTTTGTTGCATATCTCCAGCTTTGGTTATTATACAAACATCAATTTTATTTGGAACATTGTCCATCCATCCATTTTCTTAACCGCTTGTCCTCACAAGGGTCGCGGGGGGTGCTGGAGCCTATCCCAGCTGGCTTCAGACAGTAGGCGGGGTACACCCTGAACTGGTTGCCAGCCAATCGCAGAGCACACAGAGACAAACAACCATCCACACTCACAATCACACCTATGGACAATTTGGAGTGTTCAATTAACCTGCCATGCATGTCTTTGGAATGTGGGAGGAAACCGGAGTACCCGGAGAAAACCCACGAAAGCACGGGGAGAACATGCAAACTCCACCCAGGAAGGCTGAAGCCCGGACTCGATCTCAAATCCTTTGCACTGGGAGGCGGACGTGCTAACCAGTCAACTACCGTGCCGCCCAGTTAGAACATTGTGTTAAACTTAAATAAAATCAGAATTCAATGATTTGTAAATCCCTTTCAACCTATATTCAATTGAATATACTGCAAAGACAAGATATTCAATGAGTATCACCTGTGCTCTGCAGGAAATGACTAATCATGGCTCAGGTTGCTGACCAAACCCAGAAAACAAGGTGAGCCATGGTTGGTCGTTACCTATCCCTATTGCTCATGATTTCCGCATGTAACTTGAGTTCAGGTAGTAATAGTGAAAAGCTAATCAGCCTGAGGATGAGAGGATTAAAGCAGACCAACGTTGTTTGACAAACAGTGGTTCGGTTTCCAGGTAACAAAAAAAAAGAGTCTGCAAGGAAGGCCTGCAAGACCCTTCTGTTAGAGGAGGATTTTGTGCAGTAGCACTTGTTATAGCCCTCACAAATAACCACATATGATATTCTCACTTACGTGCACACGTTCACGTACACACGCTTGTGTCGGAAGACTCTGCTTACACCAAAAATGTATCTCAACACTGCAAAACCAAGTACACAGTATCAAGATGTCCCGTGGAACGTAAACACGGCGGCCTGTTCAATCGGCCACATTCTATTTTACCTTGGACGTCACTTGTTTGAGTGGCGCCAACTTTCGCACTTTGTCACTAGAATCATCAACATTGCTCCAAAAGAATACAAGCGGTGGCATTGTTGTGTGTTACGTGCGTGTTTTAGCGTGTGTTTGTGTATGTGTGTAGTTTGTGAGGCGTTGACAGACCTGTTGGTCAATACATGGCAGATTTTGGGAACGGTTGCCTCTGAAAGGTCATATGGTAATTTTCCTCCACAAACTTTGGGATTTCCTGTAATCAACGATGGTTTAAAAATTGTAATGTTTTGGGTTTGGTTTTTGCGTTCATTGTCTAAGTAAGACACTTGGGACCTGATTTATATACATCCTCTCGAGCAGATTGTATGTGCTGTTGGTGAACGTGTTATGTAAGATGGCTATCTTTTACGAAGAACCCAAAAAGCTGGTGCTAAATTGCGTGCTACCGATTGTGCGCGCTGATGGCAAAAGTTGTGAATGCCAGCACCCACCAATCAGTGACATGTATACATCTTGAGAACATGCATGCATAAAAACGTAGTCACATATAGGCATTAAATTGGAATTGGGCAGTTGGACCTGCAGTGTAAATCCTATGTTGCTTCTTATCTTTCCTAGTTAAAAAGTGAAGACGTGCATCTCAAGCTTGGTTGAGCCAGTCCAGGAATTATGCTCTGACCTCAGACGGTGTAGGGCGCCATGCTTCTAATTCCACAGCCCAATTATGCTCTTGTAGTGCTTTGGTTTAAAAGAGATACCCGCAAACACATGCACAGACTCATCCCAGGGAACTCAAGGAAGCTTATCACTGTCTGTTGTGTATTGCTGACATTTCACAGAGCTTCACCTGGCGCAGTGACATCACAGCCATGCTCTGTTTGTCATTATGTACACAACCCTTGTGGCCTCAAAGGGTCAAAAAAGACTTCCCATATTGAGGGCTAACCATGTGGCCCAAAAAATAGCTTTCAGTTTGCTTAGGTTAGGGGGCAAAGGTCAAACACTTTGATTACCTCATCTTGGAGGGGTCCCGTTTTAGCTGGCAGCACAACATTCACACACAACATTTTCCTGTCTCCATGGCAATGGTGTGTCTTTGCACACATTATGCATTCACACAAACTTTCCAAGTAGCTTGTTAAAGAAGCAGCGTTACCCTGTACCATGAACCATAAGGATGAAATTGGGCTTTTGCCATGGCAACGTCACTCTCTTTCCTCCAAGTCTACCAAAACATTGTGCGGAGATTCTTGATACATTCCTCCTACCGATCAATTATCGTGTGAAAGATTTAGTTGATAATAAAGAACACAATTTTTGTTTGGACAGGTTTCATCATCATCCGAACTAAATGACCAAAACAACAATCATTACTCAAAAGTAAGAAGACATTTTGTTGCTCTGTACTTGTGACATGTGCAATAAAATCCATTTCTATTAACTCATTCACTGCTATTGACGGTTATAGACGTCAAAAAAATTATTTTAGCTATTTCTATTAGTTTAACATTTTTTTCTACTTTTAACAAGATTATGAAAACCTAGATTTTTTTTATTGTACATTTAGAGCAGATATAAAATTTGTGATTAATCGTGAGTTAACAATTAGGAGTACAAATTTTAATCGCCTGACGCCCCTAATTTTTAATAATCGTCAGGCGATATATTTTTTTTAATTCTAATTAATCGCATGACTTCACTAGTTAACTCATGATTAATCACACATTTTATATCTGTTCTAAATGTACATTTTCATACTTTGTTAACAAAAGTGGAAAAAAAATGTTAAACTAATAGAAATAGTTCAAATGAATTTTGGACGTTTATAGCCGTTAATGGCAGTGAATGAGTTAAACTCCCTTCAAAAAGTGAACTATGAAGGTACTTTACCTTCCAAGAATGGCCCTTAAACTGAGGACGAGTAACACTTTCATTTTGGAATTAATATAAAATACCCTTTAAGATTTTTCAGCCTTTGTGTCTGGAAAGGAAATCTCCCTTCTGTGCCCCAAGGTCATTGTGAGGGCCACGCTGAAAGCATGTTCCGTCAGGGAGGAGTCAAAAGGTTAAGGTGTAGCAGTCCAGGGCTCTTGGGGCTTCTGGGAAATGGGATTGATCATGAAGCTGTTGGACACTTGGGTGCTACTACCCTTCGCACATTCCTCTCGTGCCACTTCCTGTCCATCACAATGACAGCCAGTGGGAATGAAGAGCTACTGCTGCAATCTCTAAGGCAGCATCAGCAACCCATTGTCAAAACGTTAAAGCGCCGTTCACCACGTTCTTGTCAATTAATGTCTGTCAATATGGATTAATCAAATAATTTATCTCACATTCGTCAAAGGACAGCATGCTGAATCAGTAGTTAGTACATATTTTCTGGAAACCTGAAAATCGTGCATTTACGTCCTTTGCTCATTCTTGTTAAATGCACGTTAGGAAGCAATTAAAAAGGCAAAAAATTGCTCATAGGTGTGATCGTAAGTGTGAATGGGATCTTCTTTGTCTATACGTGCTTTGGAATTTGGCTGGTGACCAGCCCAGGCGGGGCTGGACTGGCAATTTGGCATACAGGGCAGATGCCCAGTGGGCCGGCCTCTTTTTGGGGCCAATTCAGTGCTTTTAAATTATTATTTTCCTACAAGAGACTGGTCCACAATTTAGAAGGAACAGTCCATTAATCCATTTCAAATATAGATAGAAAACTGAAACATCATCAATAAACATCAGTACATGTTAGGCAAGAGTCCACCGGGGCCGGGCCGTGATGGGCCGGGCCGGGATGGGCCGGGCCGGCAGGCCAAAGTCAAAATGCCAGGCCTGATTTTTGTCAGTCCAGCCATGAGCCCACGGGGTAGCCCGCCTCTTGCCTGAAGTTGGCTCACCCAAGATCCTAATGATTTTAAGTGGTAGAGAAAATGGATGAATGGCTTTATTTAAAGAACACTCACTGCTCTCATTACTCATGTGCCCATTGAGTGTTATTACTGTAAAAATATTGCACATGCAATGTGCTCTATGCCAAGACTACTGCCATTGGTCATTGAATGTATTATTTATTTTAACAGAGCAATGTAACAACAGTGACAAATAAGTAATTGTGTGTCAAAATGGGCCGTAGTTTATAGCTAATGTACACTAACACAGTAGTAATTCGTAATTACAAAAATAATTTGGAGGGATATCTTTGCTTGCAAATACTGCGTAAAACAATCAAATAAAAAATGGTAAGTACAGCTGTAAAGGCCCTCTAGTGTCACATGAACTTGTATTCTTTTGCCGTTGTATAAATGACAAAACCCACTTCAAATGACATTAGACACATAGTGTTATACTTTATAAAATACTACGATTTGCACTTCCTTGTCAATTTTTATGTTTAATTGAAAACACAACAAATGATGACTCGTCAGAGTGATATAACAAATAATATAATATAAAATAAAATAAGAGTATTACCACAAAGTACTTTATAATGACACACACATAAATACAATACATAGCCTAACAAAATAAATTATGATTAACTTAAAACAGAAAACCTACATCTGTCAAATACCAAGAAATGTCTCTTCCTTTATTTAGAGTGCATGGTCATGCCTGAAGAACTTTCATTGGTCTGACTTTCCCATATGTCTACAAACTGGAATTGGAAGGGTAGAGGTCTGGCGCCATAAGATTTTGCCAACACATATATACAAGCGCACCAACTCCATTTAGAGGAGAGCCACGCTTCGGAAAACTTTCAACTACTGCTTCCTTTTGTTGTGCTTTTTGGAAACTCAGAGAATCCAAGAATGACAAGGAAGAAGGGAGCTCCTTTGAGCTGCTGGAGATGAAAGGTGGTGTGAGGAAGAAAGAGAGGAGGCCACACGTTGGCTCGGCTCAGCCTCTTTGATCACAGGGGCCCTGCGGCAAAACCTCCCAATAATGGCCCCTGTGTGTGCGTGCCTATCTCAGATAATGAGGCGGCCTACTCTTTGTTTCCTCTCATGCCCCCTTGTTGCTGTTCTTCCTTCTCTTCTCCGCTGCTCTCTTTGGTCGCTTTGAGGACTCTCCTCAGATGAAAGAGGGAAAAGATAAGCGGAGGTAGGTGCAGGAAGTGAAAAAAGCAGAGCGAAGTGATAAGAGAGGAGACAATGAGGTCTTTGACAGCATGCTAAAGTCTCTACCTGTGTGTGTGTGTGCGTGGGGGTGTGTGTGTGCGTGTGTGCGTGTGTGTGTGCATGCACGTGTCTGTTATTTTTCAATGAAGGTACCTAAAATATATTTTTAAGAGCAATTAAACAAATAGACCTTGCTAAACACAATTATTTTATTAAAGTGAAAAAAGAAAAGATAAATTACTTAAAACTTTTTCGTAAACATCCATCCATACATCTGAACCGCTTATCCTCATGAGGGCTGCGGGCGTGCTGGGGCCTATCCCAGCTGTCTTCGGGCAGAAGGCGGGGTATGCTCTGAATTAAATTTAAATTGTCTCTACATTGGAAAAGTTGATCTAAGTTTAAGTTCAAATCCTCATGTGTCAGGTACAAATCTGGATGTTTCATCTACAACGAAAATAGGTGGTCCACAAGTTACAGGGATACATTCCAGACCCATCTGCAATAGGTAAAGATCTGTGATATAGAGACCATGTAAAAAGAAAAAGAAAAAAAAAGGCCTACCTAGGATGCCGTCAATTGCAATTGTAATTGAGTCAATGCCCTGAGAATGAAATAACCTGGATGAATAATTTTATTATTACATTACTGTGGCAGTACATTGTTCTCAGTAAAGGAAGGTGTTCACTTACGCAGGCCTTAGCCCTGTCCAATAAAAAAGTAGTGCTTTGCTGCCATCTTCAGGTGTTTATTGGAAATTGTGAACCTCTTATGGAGTAGTTGTCACTTACTTGTGAATTTTTGTTATTCATGGCACTATATTCTATCAAGTCAAATTAAGTCTCTACTAAATGTGAAGCAAATCTGATTAAGTCATTACTTGGGTTAAGAAAATCATACATCTTGCTCATTCACACTGGGTGATCATGTTTGTGCACACTACACGCAAAATTTCATCTGTAAATGGCCAAGACTTATTTACAGGGCTCCAAACTAACTTTTTATAGGAGCACGTGGCCCCTAACCTGAAATTTCAGGGGCACAAGTGGAAAATGTAGGGCCGCAATCATCCATTATATTCTCAATAGGGTCGCAGGCATGCTGGAGCCTATCCCAGCTGTCTTCAGGTGATAGGCAGGTACACCCTGGTCCCTGACCGGTCACTAGCTAAGTGCACGGCACATGTACTGTAGATCAGATTTTATAGTACCATATGTGCCGACACGAAACCTTTGTTCGCAACACGCTGGTCTTTTGTTGATTCCAAGAGCTAAAAAGAAGTCCGCGGATTCTAGAGCATTTTCGATTCGGGCTCCAGTGCTTTGGAATGCCCTACCCTCGGAGGTCAGAGACGCTCCGCTCCCTCTGTAGAAACGTTTAAATCGCGTCTTAAGACCCATTTCTATACTCTTGCATTTGGCTGAATGATGTGTACCTGGTGACTGCCGCTGCTTTCTTTCCCTCCTTTCTCTACGACTTGGAGAGGGAGTTAGGTGTTAATAACCGATTTGGATGCTGCATTACGGGTTCTGTGCTGGTCGACCGGGATGCGAACATTGGTTAGGGTACAAAAAAATACTTCACAGGGGGTACATCACTGATAAAAGGTTGAGAACCACTGCTGTAAATGAACAACCATTCACACTCACCTATGGACAATTTTGAGTGTTCATTTAACCTAGCAGGCATGTTTTTAGGATGTGGAAAGAAACCAGAGTACCCAGAGGAAATTCACGCAGGCACGAGTAGAACAAGCAAACACCACACAGGAAGGCTGGAGCCCGGATTTGAACCCACGTCCTCTGCACTGTAAGGCGTGTTGGCTAACCAGTCGGCCAAATTTTTACGATATTACTGATAAATGAGGCTTGGTGGCTCAGAGAGCTCCATTGGTGGGCGGAGTCTGCTGCCGTGCACCTGCTGGTTGTTGTGATCACTGGGGTTTATATGTGACAGAAATCCTCAGTAGGAAATGTTTAAATCCCAATTTTGGGCTTATTTTTATACACTGGCATTTATTTAAACTATGCATAAGCCTGTTTTTCCAAAAATCACTCACACACGTTTCTGTCATTAAAGCACTTTTGTTTTGCTAACTGCCCCACGCTGGTGGGTGTGCTTTTCCAATCTGACCTGCTTTAGTCATTATATCCTCACCCAGCGGACGCAGCAAACCTCTTTCTACCACGCATCCACCTGCTGTTACTGTGAGAGGACAGTAACACGATTTGTGTGTGCTTTGGCGTCGTCCTTGTGAAAGTGTGTCCAAATTTCCCAGAAGGGCCATTAACATTTTATCTTATTCGAATATGAGTGAGAGGGAACGTGTGAGGGCACCTCAGAGAAAGAATGCATGAGAAACTCGGAGCCTTTGGATCTTGCCAAAAGTCAAAAATAAATAAGCACATGAATTTAATATATGGCCCAGCATAATGTGTGAAGAGCTACCTTGCAACCCAGTGCAGCCTCTTCTGTGGTGTATTTGCATAGATCATATCTTCCTTGGCAGAAATTGACCCCTTCTCTACCCCTAGACCTGACTGTGCTATGTAAAGTGGGTTTTTAATAAAATGGCCCAACGAAAGCAAAGTACCGGTAATCAGCTCATTTACTCACCATTCATACAGCATTTCGTGACATCAAAGCAAATGGTACACTGTCACTCTGCCACCTGAGCAAAATACACCAATCCATTTTTTGGTGCATAATTCATGTGAGGCTATATCAGCCTATTTCTCATCTATATCAATCTGTTTCCCAATAAAGATCCATCTTCATATGTGACAATAAGATGGATTTTTGGAATTGGCCTGGAGAGAGAGCACAAGCTAGGCCTGGAGATGAATGGTGAGTTCTCATGATCATTATTCAATGCGGAGTTTATGCTTATTTTGTAAACTTGTAAGATATGTCAACAATTATATTAAACTAGAAGATGGAGAGTGAAGCAAGGCCTCCCCTGCACAATAATTCAAGTACACTGCCCTACTTTCAAACACTGGGCTCACTTTTTCCCCCTGGTGTTTGCTCAAGCAATATACTTTTCTTACATGTAGTATCAATGTTGACCTTCGGGGGGCAGAAAAAACTATTAAATGCAGACTGTGACTGATGACGAGTTCTTGGATTCTGAACAGCAGGTGGCGCCAAATGTATTCATATCCCGATTCATTCATTTTCATGCCACTAACTATCTTGAGGCTCACATGATCATCCCAGGACTGATACATAACAGACATTCACACCTGCACACAACAGAGTAGTCACTGGACCTAACATGCATGTTTTTGGACTGTCACACAAAGCCCAAGTATATATGTAAGTGAATCTAGAATGTTGTTGAAAAGCGACAGTGCTAATCAGTGTGTCAAGGTGCTGCCCAACTCCAACCACTTCATAATAACTTCACATTTCCTTTTGCATGGGCTCTCAGGAATGCATTTGATTGTGGTCATCTTTGTTCTTCGTTTCCTCAAAATTCATTTACTTTGGATTTTGCTGGGACTCTTTATCTCCTTAATTGCCGGCCATTCTCACTCTGGCTTTTGTTAGCTGTGTAATCAATCATCTTTCCTTCCACTGCATCAAAGACAAGTCAGAGACTAACTGTGAACTTTCGGCAGTCGCTTCCTCTCCTCCTATCCTCTCAGACGTTTCTGTAAAAGTTTTGTGCACTTATGTAGGTCTCCAGCTGTGCGAGACTAAATGAGATAGTCTTTTTAATTTTTTTTCATTATTTACCCCCCATTCCCCCCCAATACAACATGTATTTGTCAAAGTCCTGGTGTGACCTACTGGGTGAGTCATGTGAGGATATCTTGGCAGAACATGCAATTTCCAGCCCAGTTCCTCATATTTCACACACAATCTCTGGATTCATCCTTGCTTTTTCTATTCTCTTATTCTTGTGCATAGGAAACTTAATTTTCTTGTTATGCACAATGGAAAAGTTTTTGTCAGCATCATTAATGTTACAGTTATCCATTCAGACATTTCACAAGGGGGCTCACATAAACAAAGTTACTGGAAAGTTGACACTAAAGAAAGAACATTTCAGATAAACAACTAGCCAATGTGCAATTTCTGAAGAAATTGTGTGTGAATGCTGTGAAGCTGAATGAAAAATAAGAATGATCTGGAATGATATTGAATGAGCTAGAAATAGCTGAGCATGTTGAAGTTGAAATGGTTTGAATCAATCAAGAAATGTTCAAGTAGTCGGCAGGTAAACGCTGAACAGTTGAAAGTTGGAACGCTTTGAATGGGTGAATAAATGTAGAAATTGTAGTGAAAAAAGCAGAAAGGGGTAAGGTGTTAAAAATCAAGTAGGGTATGAAGTAAGGTTTGAAGAATCAACTAGGGAATGGACTAATAATCATCCCTAAAGTGAAATCAATTAGTTAAATGATTTGAATATCACTTTGAAATTATGTAAATGTGTAATGTTGAATCTGCCATTATGAATGAATGGAGAAAATTAGGGTACAAAATCGAGAATTGTGGGTAAGGCGTGAATATTTGGAATAAGAAAAATTGAAGCAAGAATGGCGTAAATATTTGGAATATGTTAAAATTGAAATGACGAGAATCGGATGAATTATGTGGAAGTAGATAGATGCCAAAAAATAGGATGAATAAAAAAAAGGAATAACATATGTGTGAAGGCCACAGCCTTCACACAATTATTGATCTCTTGGTGGAGTCATGCAAACAGAGAAGTAGGGATTTATCTCAGTTCTGAGTCAACACTTTGGACTTCCTGCAACCATTGCTTCATTGGCCTAATGACAGACTTACATTGCACATTGACTGGGGCATTTTCCACTGTTTTGTGTGCTGGTGAGCAGTTAGCATGCAATTCAAGATCATGTGATAGCATTTGCATTGTGTGTGCTCAACTGGAAATGACCATGTTCTGTTGGCGGAAAAAAAAATAGCTTCAGCGGTGACTGTGCATTAGGAACAAATGGAAATAGTGCCCCAGCAAATCGAGCTGCCGCCGCTGTTTTTCCTTCTCTCCAAGATTGTGGTTAGCCGTGTGCTTGGGTGAGGGAGGGTTACTCTTCCACTGTTTAGGGAGGCATTTCTCCAGCGTGTTTATGTCTGACTTGTGAGTTTGCCTTTTAAGCATTGGGCATAATTGACATTATTATTTTTTTCTTTGGCAGTGGGGAAGTTATGATTGACCCTATGAAGTCTACCATGAGCTTTTATCATGAAAAGACATCAACAGGACAACAAATCAAAGCAATTCTGTTGGTCTATGTAAGTGCTAAAGGTTAATGAAATACGATTGTATTTATAACTGTAGAGTTAAAACCAGTAAGAAATATTACAATAGTTTTCCTGGATTTATTCTAAATGGTTTATCTGCAGAATGGATGTGTACAACGAGAGATCCTCCCCACAGTTGAACTTTAGATGAGGCACTAAACAATTTGTCGCGTTGTGTAGCACAGTACAATACAGTGAAAGTTTTTTTTTTTTAATGTCCATTACAAATACATCATCTGATGTCATTAACCACTGTCGTCTTGGTGACAGCCGGCTCATAGAGAACGTTATACAATATCACTTTGTTTTTTGCTGACAGGCCATCAGAAGATATGACTGCTCACCATTGTGCTTTGTGATTGTCAGGAGCAGCCACACAGTAATTTGTTGTTATCATGTCGCAGTCCATCACAATGACGTAGCGTCCCAATGTGGTAGCGGTGTCATAATGAAGAATGATGACAGTATTACTCACATGGATGAGTGCTAGAGTTAAAAAAAGTTTTTTTCCTTATTTATTATTTTTTTCCAAAATGGACAAAAGTAATAATAATTAGTAAAAAAAATAATTCATGGTGAGGTCCTCTTTTAACCACCGAAAATGTAACTTAATGAGCCTGATATCTCCCTTCCGATCAAAGTACCGTAATTTTATTTTCTTTTTTCTACCCCTCGCCCAAAGCACGTGCTGTATATGGAAGCCACCTCTAAATGAAGTGGAACCTCAATTTAAAGGACTAATTAGAAGGAAGGGGTCATCTTTCACAGCTGATGGACCTCTTTTTATTATGCCCTAAAAACACCCAATACAGTACGTAATACAAAATTATTTTGTAAATTTTTTGCCCCGTATACACTAGAAAGTAATGATGACAAATGTCCTACTGAATATTGTGTTCTATTGCTATAAAAACATGGAACATATTAAAAGAAAGCTTAGAGTATCTTCTTTCATCAGGAAAAAATTATATTTGTACCGGTTTCCGTTTTGCAGCAATTAGCATTAGAAGATCGCTAAGTTTCAGCATTATTCACAAACCTGTTGAAAACACTTGGGAGAAGAGCTTGTTGCAACATGGCCCTGGCTGATCTCTTATACTCTGCTGCCACCTGCTGGCGGTATTTTGTAATAGCTACCGTTGCATTAAGCGACCTCTTAAGGGCTGCATCAAAGCATTCTGTATGCTCTAGCATAAAAAATAAACATAAAAAAACAAAAAAAACAACAACAACATATAAATATGTTTTTGGGACCATGGCAATATTTAAAATAGAGCTTTTTTTAATACGTTTTTGGGAGCAAATGAGTTAAGAGACTTGAGATCCAGCTTTTGTGTCCAGCCATCCACATGCCCTGTGGCAACATGCACAGGTCAGTATTGGCATTACATAAGGCCTCTGACGTGGATTACGAGACTCGTGATTGGCAGTGGAGATATTGTTTTTGCATACACCACACACTATAGAAACAGTAAGTATTAGTATGTCACAGCGGCATGATAAAAAGGCAGTTATTATATCATTGGATGCAGAAAAAGCTTTTGATAAAGTTAACTGGTCCTTCCTCTTTGCTGTTTTAAATAAATTTGGCTTTGGGAAGTCATTTATTCACTGGGTGTCAGTATTATATGATTCTCCTAAAGCTACTGTTACTACTAATGGGATTATATCTAAGAGTTTTACTCTACAGAGAGGCACAAGACAGGGATGCCCACTGTCGCCTTTATTATTTGCAATATTTATTGAACCGCTTGCATTAGCCATACGCCAGGAAAGAATGATTCAAGGAATTCACTCTGGGGTAACAGAACATAAAATTAATCTATATGCCGATGATATTTTACTTTATTTAGAAAAGCCTGCTATTTCGTTAGGGGAAGTATTTAACTTAATAACTAAATTCTCACAGTTATCAGACTATTCTATTAACTGGACAAAATCAACACTTCTACCTATTACAGAAAATTCATGGAACCCTGCAAGCCAGGACCCATACTACTCATTTCCTATAGGTAATTTAAAATACTTAGGCATAAAAATCTCACCTAAACTAACTGATTTAGTTAATTTAAACTTCACTCCACTTCTGGATAGCATTTATAGTGACTTGGAGCGCTGGAATAATCTTCCTATTTCTCTAATAGGACGAATAGCCACTATTAAAATGAAAGTTTTACCCAAAATAAACTATTTTTTCTCAATGATTCCATTTAAACCTACGGCTAACTGGCTCCAGTTGTTGGACTCAGCCGTTACAAAATGTTACTGGAATAAAAAAAAAGAAGCAAAGATTAGTCTATCTACTCTTCAGAAAAATAAATCCAAAGGAGGTCTAGAGGCACCAAATTTTATGCACTATTATATAGCCAACCAGCTACAATATATTATTTTATGGGCACAACCCAATAGAGATACTAACTGTTGGCTGGAACTAGAACAGAAGGATTGTAATAACCTCAGACTCCTAGATTTACTCTTTATTACAACATCGATTAAGCGACATAACTGCTTTAAAAATCCAATGATTTCCGCCACCCTGACTGCCTGGTGGAAGGCACTAGAAATGACAAAAGCCCAAGTGGAGCCCAGCGGGCTTTCTCCCCTATGGCATAACCCCGACTTTCAAATTAACAACCAATCGTTTTATTTGAATGTGTGGGAGCAGAAAGGAATTACACATCTCCACCATCTCTTCTCAGATAATATGTTTATATCATATACATCCTTGCTCCAAAAATATAAAATAAAAAACGGAAACTTTTTACATTATTTGCAAGTTAAAAGTATGATAAAGAAACAAATTCCAACACTCCAGGGTACGCTCCAACCGCCTGTTTTAGCTAAAGATATTACCAAGCTTTCTCCGACAACAACAAAAAAATTCTCAAAAATATATAAGTTACTTTCATATACTGATAAAACGTCTTTACCCATCTCAAAATGGGAAACAGACTTGTCTATAGCTCCGGAATCTGTCTTTTGGATTCAAGTTTGTGAAAACGTTTTTAAAATGACAAAACACACAAATTTACAACTTATCCAATATAAAATTATTCACAGAACATACATTACTCAATATATGATGAAGAAAATGGGACTCTCAGACTCCGACATTTGTCTCCAGTGTTTACAAAACACTACAGACACTTATTTTCATGCTTTATGGTTATGTACTCCGGTTATGTGTTTCTGGACTAAAGTCTTTGAAAAACTTTCCGCTGTCTTGGACTGTAGGATACCGTTCTCTCCAAACTTGTGTTTGCTAGGTGACTTAACAACAATTGACTTACCACATAAACAATTTCAATCTATACTTGTAGCCCTTACTATCGCAAAAAAAACCAATTCTTGTTAACTGGAAAAATAAACAAACTTTGAATATCGACCAATGGTCTAACCTCCTCATAAATCATATTTTAATGGAAAAAATATCTGCCTCAAATAAAAACCAAATGTCAAAATTTAAAGAAACATGGTCTACGTATATAGAATTTTTTAACCTAAACTTGGATTTTAATTCTGCCTGTTAGCGAGAGCCACAGCAGCGTTATAACTTGCATTGATGTTTCTGTATTAGGCAATTTGTAACTAATGGTTGTGTTTCTATAGTCAGGAACCCGGCTGCTGCCAGCGGGATCGAGCGGATTCACCTCCGATGGGCACCAGGGGTTGATATTCGGATTCACGGCATGCCAGTGGGTTAATTCTGTGGGTGCTGTCCCCCCTGGCTGGGCGTGGGCGGGTCTGCCCCTCTGTTGGCTGCTGGGTGGCGGCTGCGTCTTGGCCGTCCCTGGGTCTCTTGGGGGGTGCTGCGTTGCGGGGCTTTCCCTGGTGTCGGGGGCGGCGCCGTTCCGGCGTGGTCCGTCGCTCTGGGCCCGGCGACGCGGTTCGGGGCCTGTGGGCCGCCGGGGTGCCCGGTGGTTCCCTCTCCCCTCCCCCTTCCTCCCCCTTGCTGCCTCTCCCTCCTCGCCTCTCCCCGCCCGTCCTCCGCCTCCCTGTCCCCTCTCCCTCGTCACCCTTCCTCCTCCTCTCCCCCTCTCCTTGCGTCCCTGCCGCTGCCCCCTGCCCTTCTTGTCGTCCCCTTCCCCCCTCCCTTCCCCCTCCCCGGTACGCCTTCCTTCCCCTCCCCTGGGCCGGGGGCTCCATCCATGGCCCGGGTCTCGGTGCTACGGGGGCCGGCGGGGGTGGCTGGGGTTTGGTGTCGTGCCCGCCCCGCTCCAGTGGGCGTCCTGGCACCTCGGGCGGGACCCAGTATCCGGGGGGCGAGCCCTATCGCCCCGCCGGACGGGTCCCATATGCCCGCCGGGGTCCTGGTGGGGTGGGTGGGGGATTGGTGGGCCGGTGCGCCTCCTGCCCCCGCCCGGTTGGGGAGGGCCCCGCTGGTCACTCCTCTTAACTCACTACACTAGGTTTGCACAATACACTTTTATAGACATATAGGGCACATAACACACTTTGGGGGGTGGGGTAGGGTGGAAACACCGTCTTAACCCTACAACTCCCCTCCAATTTTAATACACCACACAACTTGTGGGGGGGGGGGGGGGCTTGTGGGGGTGCCATCGGTTGGGGGCCGCAGTATAGAGCAGTGCTGCGGTCCCCTGTCCCCACCCCCCCCCCCCCCGCCCTATCTATTTTTTTTAATGCACCACATACACTCAGTAACATGCTTGGGTGGCGGGTGGATCGGAGCGTGGGAATATCATTTCCATCGTCGTGGGGGGTGCGGGCCGGTGGGGTGCCTGGTGGGCCTGCAGTGCCCCGTCCTGCTGCGTTGGGCCGGGGGCGCGGGCCGTGTTGGGGCGGGAGGCGCTCCTGCTCCTGGGTTTGCTCTCCGGCCGGTGGCCCTGGCGGGGCCCGGGGGTCGTCCTTTGGCGCTGCCGCGGCCTGGGGGGCCCTGAGGTGTTGCGCTTGCTCTGTTCCGGCGGGGGTCGACGGCTCCCCTCTTTGGTGGAGATTTTCATGCATGCCAGATCCACCACACCAGCATCTACCGAAACTCAGACACAATCTGTTTCCTCCTCAGGTTATTGAATCGGTGGAGGCTGGTGTCTGCAGATCTCACGCGGCTTCGTCTGTGCTTCCTTCCTTTTCTCGGTCTCTCCTTTGGTCTCTTGAGGCCTCCCTGATTTTATGTTTTTTGGATTTGTTGGGGTCTGGATGTTTCTTGGACTGGGGAGGAGTTCTGGTGGGGGGTGTCTGGTCGGTGCTGGATTTCACCTTCCTTGGTTTTCTTTGGTCCCCTCGGGTCTCCTGGTGTTCGGTTTAGGTGAACGGTATGAGATTTTTTCTAATAGGTTTTCTGGTGAGCTAACAAATACACGCACGCACGCACGCACATACACATACTCACCCACACACACACACACCAAAAAAAAAAAAAAAAAAAAAAAAAAAAAGAAACAGTAATGACACAGATTTTTTTTTTCCCTAGCATGTTTGGGGTCTTTCGCATTGAAGGCATCATTACTGACAAAAGTCTAATTTTTGAAATCCTTAATTAAGTCATTCATCATAACAGAGTCTTACCTTAATTAATTCCGTGCCTGGCGCAAGTCTAGCACAAAGTGCAGTCTAGCTGTTCATTGTGCGACTTTGTGGGAGGGAATGGAGCCAAATTGTTTGGCATCCAATGGAAGCAGCTCCCCTCATACCCTTAACGTTAGGCGCAGCGAGTGGCGTGTGTTCTACACGGCATGTTGATGCAGATCGGCGTACACAAAGTCCAATTAAAAGGAACTGTGTGACACCTCCCACCCCCTGTCCCACCGCACCCATAGTCAGGGGGGAATTCAAAAACATTTATAAAATAATAAAAAAATATTTCATTCAATAAATTGATTTCCACAATATTTTAGAGGGATTGTCTCGCTGTTGCCCTTTCTATGAATGAAATATGACGACATCCACCACACGTCTGTGGAGGGTCCACAACACCAGGGCCTTCAGAGTGAAAGAGTGCTGCATGTAACACTTGAGTGGTAGCGATAATGCCTTGGTCAAGGGCACATCAGCAGCATCCAGCAACCAGCCTAGCATCTAGAAACTTTCTTATTTACATTTGTTTCTGTGGTAAGACTCAAACTTGTGTCCTCTGACACAAGCCCTATTTACCAAAGTGAATGAATGACACTAGAGCAGGGGTTTCAAACTCATATTAGCTCAGGAGCCGCATGGAGGAAAATATATTACCAAGTCGGTAAAATAATGGTATATAACTTAAAACAATTGGCGTCCATTATACGCAGATTTTCGCTATTTGTGGGCCAGCCCTAAACTACGGAGCTCAACTGTAATCATATTGTTCCAAAAATTACCACAAATGCAGATGGAACGCGGCAACACTTTGCCTGTCTGAGTTCCAAATGTGTTAAATCTACCTGTTTTCCATATATATTGTTCCCAGAATGCATTGTGTGGCGCAGTTAATGAAGTTATAAGGACGTTAATCCTTGTATGTATTTGTGTTACCAGTTATTGAATTTCTGTCATATTTAACACATTTATGTCGGTCTATAATTTTTAAAAAATCATTTTTTAAACAATCCGTAACTTTAAGTTGTGTGTAAAATAATGACATCCAGGACAAATTCCATGTACAAGTTGCAGTGCTCATCTGAGGACTGATTGTGAAATTGCAAATTTATATGTTTTGATTGTGGCCTGATCAATAATTGTTTCGACATTACAATTTTTTTAAATTGTTCGAAGGGGGTGTATTCATATATACTGAGCACTGTACGAAATTCAAAAAAGAAATATAAATGTTGAAAATAAATAAATAAATAAATATATAAATATAATTAAATATCAATAAAAATAAAATAAATTTAAATTTGACGCCCCTGCGACAGTGCATATGTTCAGAGAACAGTAACAGTGAGTACAGTAATAATACCAACTTTCACAATCACATGGTAATAGCCATCAGCATCATCACTCTGCTGACACAATTAACAATTTTCTCATGGACACCATAAACACAATTTGCACTTGAAAGAACATGAAGTGCCATGGCAGCTTGAAATCTTACTATATATAGCAGCAGATGCACGTGAATGCATGTCCTACTTTTACATGAAACTTTAACTACGACAGTCCATGTGGCCACGTTTCAAGAGGCACATGCATGCCAGCCACAATTGCGTAACTGGGGCTTGTGTGAGAACTGCAGCCAGCCTTAGATGAAATATTCCAGAGTTTTGGTGCTCCTGATTGAAACATCACAAAATGATCTTATAGCAAAAGAGTGCTTTGATTATGCTTGATGGTTATACATTTATTTCCCCCGTGTGGATTGGGAGACCATGAACGACAGCTCCTGCGTGATGCTGTAGAGGATTTCTGCATTAGACATGCCTTCATTCAAAGTTAGTTTGCCATTGCAGTGTCGACTCACACATCTTTGTGAACCTTCAGCATTCCAGGAGAATTAGAGGAAGAGGACATGATACCTTTCGTGATTTATGGGGGAAACAAGGTCAAAATTCTGGCACAGCTTTTGAATACAATGACCCTAACCTTCACCACTAACACACAAAAACAGCAGTTTATTGTGAGGGGCATGTAAAGTCTTTTACGATGCCAACTAACACACCTTCATATTCACAAAACCTTACCCTCGGACCTAAACACCCCCAACACACACACACTGAAGCGGATGAGAGAAGTGGTGAGGAGTGGGCCGCTTTGGCAAAGAGAGCAGCAGCTGTAATAACAGGCATTCGGTGATGTCAGAGCAGCATGGGGACTCTGGGCAGCAAGGCTACTTTGAAGTATTTAACAGCAGTCCTGAGCGAATGACTCACACGCAAATAAGTGAAATGCCAATATGTCGAGCATGCTGGTCCGGGAGGGGGGGCTCGGAGAAAAATCGAGGGGGAGGGAAGGAAACTATTTCCAGGTAAATTTTTCACATTGTGACTCACAGTTTGGCCTGCAGACTGGCTTCAGGTCGTTTCAGCCCACTTAACCATTGCTACTCTCCCGATGTAGGAAACACTGTGTGGAGCTGTTTTTTATGGAGGACCCAACCTGCCCAAATTAAAAAATAAACAAATGACTAAATAAATGAATAAAACCGAAAATAAAATCGGATATAAAAAATATAATTCAAAAATTATATTTAAAAAATTTATATAAATGGAAATTATATATATATATATATATATATATATATATATATATATATATATATATATATATAAATAAATACAAGTAAAAAAAAAAAAAAAAAAATAAACGAGATAAAAAATAATAATAATTAAAATAAATGTTGAAGTAAATACAAAAATAAATATATAAATAGAATTAAATATCAATAAATAAATAAAAACTCCTTGCTCTCATATTTATTTATTTCATGCTGCAGATGCTCTGTCAGGGCAAAATGTTATTCAATTGAGGGGGCGGTCCTAAGCGTGTCTTGGGTTGGGCTCCGCTGTTGCAAACTGCCGAGAGCAGTGGTTTCCAAACTTGGTCCTGGAGGGCCTGTCCTGCAGGTTTTGGATGTTCCCCTGCTCCAACGCACCTGATTCCAATGAGCAGTATCGTTATCAGGCTTATGCAGAGCTTGCTAATGAGCTTCAGGTGTGTTGGAGAAGGGAAAGATCCAAAACCTGCAGGACTCCGGCCCTCGAGTACCGAGCTTGGACACCACTGAACTCGAGTGAGCGGGTCGGCGAACAAGGAAGTCTCGCCAGCTTGCATTGAGAGCTCCAGCAATGGACGACTATCTTGCCCACTGTCACCACAACTTGCGACTTGAGCAACTTGAGTTGCTCGACAACAAGTCGTGGTGACAGTGGACAAGATAGTCGTCCCATTGCTGGAGCTCTCCAATGCAAGCCGACGAGACTTCCTTGTTCGCTGAGCTTACAACAGCGGAGCCCAACCCAAGACACGCTTAGGACCGTCCCCTCATTTGAATAACATATCGACCTGACAGAGCGTCTGCAGCATGAAATAAATGTTAGAGCAGAGCATTTTTATTTTATTTTTATTGATATTTAATTATATTTATATATTTATTTATTTATTTATTTTCAACATTTATATTTCTTTTTTGAATTTCGTACAGTGCTCAGTATATATGAATACACCCCCTTCGAAAAATTTAAAGATTTTATTCAATATCTCAATGAACATAACAATTTCCATTTTTTTTTACAAAAGACCCTTGTGAGGTATAA
The DNA here is from genome assembly GCF_054856555.1 of Leptonotus elevatus. NCBI lineage: Eukaryota > Metazoa > Chordata > Actinopteri > Syngnathiformes > Syngnathidae > Leptonotus > Leptonotus elevatus. The sequence goes on along the minus strand of NC_141240.1, from coordinate 6,064,243 downwards.
GCGGTTAAGAAAATGGATGGATGGATGTTTTCTGTACAATATGCAATCACAAAATAAAAGTAAGGTTGTAATAGAATGCGAAGATTACAAAATCCTCAGTTTAATCAAATTAATTATTGCAAAAAAATGTATGCAACCCACAACAAAAACGACTACATCTAGTATTTTCTATGACCTCCATGACTGTTATGGATAGCAATTAACAAGTTGTCAGTATTTTTCTCAGGGTCTACTTATTTGTGCAAAATGTACTTTGTGCAAAATGTACTTTAATATATTTAATTTAGTATCCCATAGAAAATAATTCTGAACCTGTTGGGGTGTACTCATTTATGAGCACTGTGTATATATATATATATAAATATATATATATGTGTGTGTGTGTATATATATATATATATATATATATATATATATATATATATATATATATATATATATATATATAAATATATATATATATGTGTGTGTGTATATATATATATATATATATATATATATATAAATATATATATATATATGTGTGTGTGTATATATATATATATATATATATATATATGTTGTGGTTTGGTTTGTTGTTTGTCTGTGTGGACAGAGCAAGCGCAACACTTCAGGGCCCCCCAGGCCGCGGCAGACGACAAGAGACGACAAGAAAGGCAAGGGGCAGCGGCAGGGCCGCAGAGAGAGGGGGAGAGGAGGAGGAAGGGTGATGAGGGAGAAGGGACAGGGAGGCGGAGGACGGGCGGGGAGAGGCGAGGAGGGAGAGGCAGCAAGGGGGAGGAAGGGGGAGGTAGGGGGAGGGGAGAGGGAACCACGGGGCACCCCGGCGGCCCACAGGCCCCGAACCGCGTCGCCGGGCCCAGAGCGACAGACCGCGCCGGAGCGGCGCCGCCCCGGACACCAGGGAGAGCCCCGCAACGCAGCACCCCCCAAGAGACCCAGGGAACGGCCAAGACGCAGCCGCCACCCAGCAGCCAACAGAGGGGCAGACCCGCCCACGCCCAGCCAGGGGGGGACAGCACCTATAGAATTAACCCACTGGCATGCAGTGAATCCGAATATTAACCCTTAGTGCCCATTGGAGGTGAATCTGCTCGATCCTGTTGGCAGCAACTGGGTTCCTGACTATAAAAACACAACCATTAGTTACAAATTGCCAAATACAGAAACATCAATGTAAGTTATCGCGATGCGGTGACTCTCGTTAACAGGCAGAATTAAGTAACCAGATTTAGGTTAAAATATTCAATATACGTAAACCATGTTTCTATAAATTTTGATATTTGGTTTTTATTTGAGGCAGATCTTTTTTCCATTAAAATTAGATTTATGAGGAGGTTAGACCATTGGGCGATATTCAGAGCAGGGCTCCACTTGGGCTTTTGTAATTTCTAGTGCCTTCCACCAGGGTCAGGGTGGCGGAAATCATTGGGTTTTTAAAACAATTATGTCGCTTAATCGATGTTGTAATAAAGAGTAAATCTAGAAGTCTGAGGTTATTACAATCCTTCTGTTCTAATTCCAGCCAACAGTTAGTATCTCTGTTGGGTTGTGCCCATAAAATGATATATTGTAGCTGGTTAGCTATATAGTAGTGCATAAAATCTGGCGCCTCTAGACCTCCTTTGGATTTATTTTTCTGAAGAGTAGATAGACTAATCTTTGCTTCTTTTTTTTTTATTCCAGCAACATTTTGTAACGGCTGAGTCCAACAACTGGAACCAGTTAGCCGTAGGTTTAAATGGAATCATTGAGAAAAAATAGTTTATTTTGGGTAAAACTTTCATTTTAATAGTGGCTATTCATTCTATTAGAGAAATAGGAAGATTATTCCAGCGCTCCAAGTCACTATAAATGCTATCCAGAAGTGGAGTAAAGTTTAAATGAATTAAATAAGTTAATTTAGGTTAGATTTTTATGCCTAAGTATTTTAAATTACCTATAGGAAATGAGTAGTGTGGGTCCTGGCTTGCAGGGTTCCATGAATTTTCTGTAATAGGTAGAAGTGTTGATTTTGTCCAGTTAATAGAATAATCTGATAACTATGAGAATTTAGTTATTAAGTTAAATACTTCCCCTAACGAAATAGCAGGCTTTTCAAAATAAAGTAAAATATCATCGGCATATAGATTAATTTTATGTTCTGTTACCCCAGAGTGAATTCCTTGAATCCTTCTTTCCTGGCGTATGGCTAATGCAAGCGGCTCAATAAATATTGCGAATAATAAAGGCGACAGTGGGCATCCCTGTCTTGTGCCTCTCTGTAGAGTAAAACTCTGAGATATAATCCTATTAGTAGTAACTGTATCTTTAGGAGAATCATATAATACTGACACCCAGTGAATAAATGACTTCCCAAAGCCAAATTTATTTAAAACAGCAAAGAGGAAGGACCAGTTAAGTTTGTCGAAAGCTTTTTCTGCATCCAATGATATAATAACTGCCTTTTTGCCGCTGTGACATGCTAATATTATTAGTAGAGTGACGATCTTTAATAAAGCCTGTTTGGTCGCTATGAATGATTGTCGGGATTACTGTTTCTAGTCCAGATGTGAAAGCCTTAGTGATAATTTTAATATTAGTGTTAATTAGTGAAATCGGACGGTAACTTGATGGAAGGGTGGGGTATTTTTCTGGCTTTAATAAAAGTTTAATTGCTGCTGTATTCATGTGTGGGCGTATGTAACCATTAGTTTTAATTTATATTACTACTCTTAAGAATAGTGGAGCAAGCATTAACCAGAAGTGCTTAAAAAATATAGCCTTATAACCATCCGGGCCAGGTGCTTTGCCATTAGGCATACTATCTGAAGCACTGTACAACTCGTTTATAGTAAGTGGCGCATCTAACATATCTTTATATTCAGTAGTTAACTGAGGTATATTTAAGCTACTGAGGAATGCCTCAATATGTTCAGGGTTAGGCTTGTTAGTTTCTGAGTATAGGTTGCGATAATAGTGATAAAAAAAATTGATTAATTTCTTCTGGTGATTGTGTGCATTCACCAGTTGACCCTTAAAAGCCCTTATAAGAGATTTTTCCCGATTGCGTTGAAGTTGGTTTGCAAGAAATTTACCTGATTTGTTATTATATTCAAAGTTGTTGTATCTCAATTGTTGTATTATAAACTCTGTCTTTTTAGTTAGCATATCGTCTAACTGTATTTTTGTATTTTGTAAGTCAGTCCATATTTGGTTATTTGGGTTTATTGCGTACTCATCCGTCAGTTGTTTAATTTTATCTTCCAAGTCTTTTTCAAATTTTTTATCCTGTTTCTTTTTATAAGATGCATATGATATAATTTTACCTCTAATTACTGCTTTCCCAGCTTCCCAGAGAAGAGATGGAGATAGGTCTGGAGAGTCATTTATTTCCAAAAAATCTGCCCACTCTTTTCTTATAATTTTGTCAAACTCTGCATCGTTTAGCAGTGAGATGTTAAAACGCCATGTCGGTGGTGGTTTAAAGGTAAAATCAACTTGTAGGGAAAGGGAGACTGGTGCATGGTCGCTAATAATAATAGGATGTATTTTTGTAACAGTTTTATCAGCAATAGAGTTAAGAAAAAAATAAATTCTTGAAAAAGACCGGTGCACACCGGAAAACAAGGTAAATTCCTTCTTATTTGGGTTTTTAAGTCTCCAGCTGTCGACGAGGCCAAAATCGTCCATATATTATTCCCCTATTACTTTAGTAGATTGTAATCGCCTTATATCTATTAATGGATTTAAGACTGGTTTTGTTTCTGTTGTCCCTGTGTCTCGTCAAGCTTTATGTGATCCACCTATTTGCCTGACCTTCCTCGTGTTTCAACCAATCAGTGCCCCCTGCCACTTGTGTCTTGCCCAGGTGTCTTGTCTTGTCAACCAGTGTTAGCGTATTTAGTCTCTTGTCTTTTGTTCAGTTCTTGTTGGTTCATTGTTTGCTCGTAGGTGTTTGTTTGAGTTTCTGAGTCTGCCATTCGTCCTGTCCCTGCCGTGGTTATTCTAGTGAGTTTTGTTGGTTACTTTGTATCTGGTCTTTTGGTTAACAGTAGTTTTTCCACGTACCTTGTTTGCCTCATGGTTTGTTCCTTGGGAAATAAAATAACCTTTTTGTTTCAACCTCCTGCAAACCTGCCTCGCCTCCCTGTTTCCTGCATTTGTGTCCTTACCCCCCATACGTAACAGAATGAACCAACCAAGCCAGGACCCAGCAGGAAGCACCCAGCCGCCAAGCCGTTTCCAAACGCCCTCAGCCTGCCGTCCACCCCCACACTCTTTATGTAGGTTCTGTTTTTTCGTCAGTGTCTCGCTCACCTTTGTCCTCGACTCCAAGCATCTCCCGTCATTCACCCCCCACATCTTTATAGATTCAGATTCCGACCTCACTGATATTGATGATGGCCCAGTTTTAGTTAATCTCCTTTCTGACTCAAATGATTATGATTTTTGATACAGATTCTAATTTTAACAGTTATAAATCAGTTTTTGTCACATTTTTCTTTAGATTATCCAGAAAAAAAACTATCCCCTTAGACCTTTACTTAGGCACCTGGTTGGCCATTTATCCGGGACCTTCGCAGGGTGGCTACCAATTAAAGGTCCTGGTTCCCCTCGTCAGTCTGCTTCCTTTTCCAAGTCACGCCCTTCTGTATCTGTTCCCACACCACTTCGTTCCGCACCACCCTCTTCACTTGTAGACCCAGAATTTAAAGAATTTGGTTTTAATTATGATTTTGATGAAGACATTTAGTCCCATGATTATGATTTAAGTGCATGTAAGAGTTTTTTCCATTTTTTTGTCACCCCGTTCCTCGCCCTTGTATGCACCTCATTGCCCCATGTCACTTCGTTCCGCGCCATCCTCTTCACCTCATTCTCCTTCGCCCTCACCTAGTCTTGTTCGGTCTAGTAACGCCCCCCCTGCACCTGTGCTGCTGCCTCCTCGGTTCCTTGTGTGTCTAGTGCTCCCCAACCCCCTAAAGGCTGATGTGACTCAAGCCCCAGGCCGAAGGAGGCAAGTCACTTTTACACATCGCTGGCATAGGGCCAAAACCTCATATGTCATAAATGGATACATTTCACATAGTCCCCAGTGAGACAACACAAGAGCCTATGACCAAGAAGAAAAAGAAAGGTGGATGGACTTACAGCTACAAGTGATTCCTACGTATGATGGCCTGCTCTGCGGTAAGCGGCTCTTGATTTAGCGTTATGGTGAGTGAGTTATTCATGGACTTTATATTTGTTCTGTGGTGCCTTGTTATGTTGGCGCATTTAAGGAGGACGCTGCTAATATAGTTACATAAATGTGACTTTACGTTTATTTAACCCCAGTTTTTGTGTTGCTTGTATCATTAATGATGAGTGTTAGTGACTAATGACCATATTCAAACGTTGTTACCTTGTTATGGTGTTTGTGTCATGAGGTGGAAGGTTTTTTTTAATGCATGAATTATGTAATTTAGCATTTTTTCTTGCGTGCTTTGCTGTGTTTTTTTTTTCTTTGTGTGTTTTGTTTTGGTTGTGGTGTATTTATTTTTTATAGACTTCCAACTTGGACAATTGACATCCTGATTAGCCACAATTGCCTGCACCTGTGTAGCTCTGACCCTCCCCAACCGGGTTTCTTTTTGGCCAATCGGTGGCTTGCACAGCGCCTTTTTTTTTTTGAATCTCGGGTAGATGGACACAGGTGAAGAGAAAACAGGAGGAAGAAACACAGACGGAGGGACCAAGAGCACACAGGGGAACCAGGACAAGAGGAAGGAAACCAGAGAGCGAACAGGAAAGCAGGAGAGCAGGAGAGGACGAGACTGGCCTGGGAGGTGTCACAGCACTAAACAACCGCAGCGGCAGGGTGAAGAGCCCTGCCTAGGCTGTAAGTAACTCGCGAAGTGACACATGGTGGCCCGGCGAGGACCACAACGGCGGCACACCGGTTCTTGGCCCTTGGACTGCCGGCTATCTTTTTCTTTGTAGGCTCCGCCTAGCTGTTGTCACAGGAGCGCCCGAGGAGCTGCTACTTGACGCATTGGGGCCGTGCCCCCGCCAAAAAGAATTTCCGCTACTCCATTGCCTGCGTCCCTGAGGAGATGGTTCCCCCTCCCTTGTGTTTTAAAAAGAAGAGATTGGTTTTAACTCTCACCCTCCTTTTGAGGAGTCTTAATTGTTTTATTTTGGTATTATTTCTCTTTTAACTGCTCTTTTTTTGGGGGAGGGGGGTTAACTAGTTTTAGACAAACATTTTCTTTTTATCCTCATTGTTGCTGTTGGCCCACCTGGCACCCAAAATAAATTGTCACTTGAACCCATTTTGTGCAACTCCTTGGTCCTTCAGCGTGCTCTCCGCCCGATAAATTCAAAACCTACTTGTAACTCATTCCCTGCAATAACAATTCAAAGTATTTTTTTCCCATTCTATAACCATTCACCCCCTTCCTATGTGACAAAAACATCACGTAGAATTTGGCAGGATTGGGTTTGAGAGCACCTGTGGCCAAGTAGATTTTTAAATCAGCATGATGATGATGCCAGTGTACCCAGGAGCTCCTTGGCTGCCAAAGTTTAAGGGTCCCAATGATGACTTTAAATATTCCGATTGGAAGGAACAAATGCAATGTCTACTAGGGACACAAGAACTGACAGATACCAAAAAAGTTGACATTGTGTTGGGTGCACTTGCAGGGCAGGCTAAACGACAGGTATCTGTTTTGGAGGATGCTGAGCGAGACCAAATCCGCAACATTTTTATTTTTTTAGATTCATTATATGGGGTTAGAACTCCCATTCCTGTTTTAAGGTCACAGTTTTTTAGTTGTGTACAAAAGCCTGATGAAACAGTGCCCTCATTTATTTTAAGATTAAGGGAGTAGCGCTGCGGCAGGCAGCATGACCCGGACAATCCTCCCTCTGATACCGCTCTACGAGGCCAACTTCTGCTGGGGCTTCGTGACGGTCCGCTGGCTCGTGCCCTGAAAGTTTATGCTCGACAAAACCCCAGGGACGGTTTTGCTGCCATCCGTGACTAAGAACATGGAAGCCAACAAGCTGAGGTAATCTGTGCTGCTGTGTGTAACCGTGTGCCCTCTCCACCTCAGGAGTCTGACTGGAAGGAGACTCTTAAAAGGGAGATTATGGAAGAGTGAAGCTACAGGTGTCAGGACTTAAACAAGAGCTGAAATAAAGCCACTGCTCCAGCCAGCTCCTATAGCTCCAGCACAACCTCAGCAGGGACGACCACAGTCACAACTAAATCAATGGGATGAACAAAGTAGGCCCATCTGCCGCCGATGTGGAACAGCGGGTCATATTGCAAGATTTTGTAGGCCCCATAAGCCTCACGGTCTGCATTAAACTAGCCGTCCCTGTTACTAAGGTCCGAGGGACAGGGGTAGAATGTACACCAGAAGAGACAAGGGCCATGGAAGCGTTCATTGGGCAATGTCCAACCATTCAAATACAAATTTAGAGTGTCGAGTTGTCAGGGCTTTTAGACACAGGGTCACAGGACACTTGATGCAAGAGAATCAATCTGTTTGAGCAACATTTTACCCAAGCTAAGCTGGGGAAGGCCCCTGTAGTTTTCAAGTAACGAGCAGCCAATGGCCTAGAGATTCCTTATACCAGCTATGCAGTGTTGGATCTAGACATTGAAGGTATTAAGATACCAGGCCAAGGTGTAGTCATTGTGAAAGATGCTCATTGTACAAATCCCCTCATTATTGGAATGAATGTGGTAAAGGCGTGTTGGAATGCCCTTTGTAAATGGTCCGAGAAGCCCTCTTGTACATAGAAACTGAACAGCCAGAGAGCCTGGAGGGATTCCTTTGCCATGTGTCGCAGGGTTGAAGCCACCACTGCTATGGATGGCCTGCTAGGGTATGTACGACCAGCCAGCAGCCACATCAAAATTGTGGATGCGGGAAACCTTTAGGGGTGGGGCCCCAAAAGTATTTTTTGCACAGAGGGCCTCTCAGCATGGTGTTACGCCACTACGCCCTACAGATACTTTTCAAAACATTGTTTCCACTGATTTACACGTTTTTCATGGACTATTCCTACAAAAGATCAGACAGCGCAGACAACTGTAAAAGCTTTATGGACTCATGTGATTCACCCTTTTGGCTGTCCTGCCCGATTTCATTCTGACCGGGGGCCCAATTTTGAATCTGCCTTAATAAAACAGATTTTTAAAACAGGTTTTTGTCACATGAAAAGGGGGTGAATGGTTATAGAATGGGGGAAAAAATTACTTTGAATTGTTATTGCAGGGAATGTGTTAAAAGTAGGTTTTGAATTTATCGAGCGGAGAGCACGCTGAAGGACCAAGGAGATGCACAAAATGGGTTCAAGTGACAATTTACTTTAGGTACCAGGTGGTCCAACAGCAACAATGAGGATAAAAAGAAAATGTTTGTCTAAAACTAGTTAAAACCCAATAAAAAGAGCTGTTAAAAAAAGAAATAAAACAATTAAAACTCCTCAAAAGGAGGGTGAGAGTTAAAACCAATCTCTTCTTTTTAAAACACGAGGGAGGGGGAACCTTCTCCTCAGGGACGCAGGCAATGGAGTAGCGGAAATTCTTTTCAGCGGCTACCCGGCCCCGATGCGTCAAGTTGCAGCTCCTCGGGCGGTAAAGATAGCCGGCAGTTCAAGGGCCAAAAACCGTTGTGCCGCCGATGTGGTCCTCGCCGGGCCACCATGTGTCACTTTGCGTGATACTCACAGCCCAGGCAGGGTTCCTCACCCTGGCTGCGGTTGTGTAGCGCTGTGACACCTCCTGGGACAGTCTCATCCTCTCCTGCTCTCCCATCCGCTCTCCCATCCGCTCTCCGGTTTCCTTCCTCTTGCCCTGGTTCCCCTGGTTGCTCTCGGTCCCTCCGTCTGTGTTTCTTACTCCCGTTTTCTCTTCACCTGTGTCCAACTACCCGAGTTGTTAAAAAGGCGCTGTGCAAGCCACCGATTGGCCAAAAAGAAACCCGGTTGGGGAGGGCCAGAGCTGCACAGGTGCAGGCAATCGTAGCTAATCAGAATGTCAATTGTCCAAGTTCGAAGTCTATAAAAAATAAATACACCAAAACAAAACACAGCAAACAAATCCCACCAAAGCACACAAGAAAAAAGCTAAATAACATAACTCATGCATTTAAAAAGTAAAATACTTCCACCTTATATGACATTTGTGCTGCTAGTACAGGTACATAAAAAATACAAAGTGGATTCTTGTTTGTTGTAGTAGCATTTTATTAATCAGCCCCCACCCTCCATACAAATTATCCCCCCCACAGAAAATGAACTAATTGGATGCTGCTGTATGGATTCTGCATTAACTGACCAGGACAAGATCTGAAGCAGGCCACCACCTTGGAGTTGTTGCCATGGAGGTTTCTGCATTGACCAACAAAGTCTGGTTTGGATGAAGACCCACTTCCCTGATTGGGTCTTCTTGCAGTGCTTCAATTTATTAAATTGACTTTTGCACTATTGTAGTTAATATTGTTTTGCATCACATACTGTGTAAAATATTGCCCATTCGACATCCATTGCAGCCTGATCATCCATCGTGGAATGGGAATTTCCACATTTGTGGGCCCCTTCTCAAAGTTTCTTATTTTCCCCTGATGTTGTTTTTCCTTTCCCTCTTGTGGTTAAAATAAGGGGATGTTGTTAATATTTGTCAACTGTGGGTGTGTGAACCCTTCTGAGACTCTTTTGTGATTCAGAGCTATATACCGGTAAATAAATTTGACTTGACCAAAAGACCTGCAGTGTGTTGTGAATGAAGATTTTGGGATGGAACATGTGGGTTTACCACTAAGTTAGTATGAGAAGGCGTTAAACTGTGTAATATTTTATGAGCATGTAATAAAACATTGAAATCTTAAGTGGACAAAAGATTCACTTTGGAAAAGGGGGTGCGAGGGCCCGTTCATCACCTCTTGCAGGTCTAATCGGATTTATTTTTTTGAGTTTATGCTGGACTTTTGAGTTATTTTTAGACATTGGGGGTCTTGTTGGAGTACATTAATAAATTAAATAATGTAATTTACCACACAAGCCGAATCCACAATTGCTTTGGTAAAGCAAAAGTAGAGTAGAAACTTTACAATTTAGATACACTGATATTGTAATACAACCAATCCCATTTAAATGACAGTAACTGGTCATGCATAATGCTTACAGTTCACGACCATCAATCAGGAGAATAAAGGAAGATTCTTTTTTCAACATTTATTTCTGCACAGTAATTACAGACCTACATATTGCATACATTTGCTGGTGTGTTTGATGTATCGCTTTCGTGTGTGTTCCTGACGTCATGTCTGGATGTTAGAGAACGGGACTTTTTCTTCCAACCACAGCTGCTGAGAAGCCAGCAATGAGGCTCATCAATCAGTTAGGTTAAAATGTCAAAACTGCACTGTTGAAAACTACATGTTCAGTCATTACTGTTGGGAATTTACCCTGGACTCAGTCAACACGTGCCAATTTGCGAGTCAGCATTAACAGACTTTTTTTCTGTAGAACAAAACTAAATTTGCTAAAAAATGAAATATATATATATATATATATATATATATATATATATATATATATATATATATATATATATATATATATATATATATATATGAATTAGGATCTAGAAATAAGTGAAAGAACACTAGTTTGAAGATAGTACTTGGTGTGTTTTCCACCAAATCACTGAGCTGAGCATCATCTTAGTCTTCAAAATAAAGAGGCTATTGACCATTTGCACCTAAGTCATGTGATCACGTGACTTCACCAATGTGGACGGCATAAGTGAATGAATGTTGAATTAAGTGGATGAAACATGGAGCGACCTAGGGACTTTTATTATACTAATTAAAAGTTATTGTCCATTGGGCCATGACATCTAATAGTTTGAATGAAGTTCGCCTGTCAGTAGAAGTGGCACATTTAGTCGGAGCTCATAGAGCGTGATATTTACAGAATGGGTAGTGATGGCTAGTTTGGAAATAGACCCTTACCTTACCTTCTATTGCCTGCTTTGTTCACTGATTTAATAAAATTGCAGACTTTGTCGGAATTAATACCGGCCACACGACCTATACTACAGATGGGACTTTACAGCTACATTCTAAATGTAGAAGAAGCTGACTGAGAGTCTGACGAATCACGATGAGTGGTCGCTGGATGGCTCGGCAATTTCAGACAGCAAGTCCGAACAAGACCAGTCCACCCCCGGCTAAAAGGAGCCGGGTTACCCGCTCCACTGGAAGTGGCGATGCAGTTCAAGGTATTATTAGCATATAGTAAAAAATAGGCTGCAAGATGTGATAGAGTCATGACGTTTTTGGCAGTACAAGCCTGATAATCGAAAACAATAAAGCTCCACCAGAGAACCTAGACCCGTCTGCCTCAGAAAAGCAAGAGATGGGCTTTATTAGCTACTCAAAACAGTGAGTAATAACGATATTAAGCGATTACGTGATTGCAAGAGCACAAGCTGTCAAAATCACGGCTTTGAGAGATCTAGTTGTTTTGAAATTCTGGTAGTCCTAGTGATAACCCTATTGCTGTCATTGTTGGAAATTATACTGCTGCGAAAGCAACAACAACAAAAAAGAGGGGGGAAGGGTGATGTATTGTACACAGTCGAATATTTTTCTAAATTGCGTTGAGGAGTCATTTATCAGGCACACAGAACCACAAATCCCAAACTACATCTGTTTGTTTTTTTGTCATTGTTGTACATATCATCAAGTGAAAGGTCCACTTGGACTTGTCAAACTGCTGAAGCCAAGAAACATCATCACTCAAATTTATTTTCATCAGATGTGAGGCAGTAAAGTCAATTGGTAACTGCAATGTACAAAATAAGACACCACTATCAGTAGTGCTGCACTTGGGAATAATTAATCAACCAGGAGTGAGATGGGCAACAAACCCAAACCCAGGTGGTTCACATTGAAGGCAACTACTGATGAAACATCGCCTCATTTGACCCCAGCTCACGCCTGACTGTCTGCACTTTATCATCCCTACTTTACCTATGGCCCCTCCTCATGCATCAGTGCAGAAAAACAAGCATATTCACCCGCATATCCACACTGGACCCACTGATTGCTCACGGGTCAGCGCCAGAGCCAGAGCTACTTTGATGCAACAATTCTGGGAAAAATCCCCAACCCAACCCCCCCCAATTAATTGCCTTGTTTACTTTCCTAGATTGACTTGAAGTGGCACTATGACTAAATGTTTTCCCACAAAGTTGCCTTGGACAGGACACAAGTGGGATAATAAGACATTTATTTGGCCAACACCGCATGACTAAAGATTGGTGAGAGAGAGAGAGAGAGAGAGAGAGAGAGAGAGAGAGAGAGAGAGAGAGAGAGAGAGAGAGAGAGAGAGAGAGAGAGAGAGAGAGAGAGAGAGAGAGAGAGAGAAAATGATGTCCTTTGTATAACATCTTCTAATTTAATGATAAAATCTTTGATGGTTATAGATATAATGATTTTCTAAATTGTATGTGATTTTGTCAATGTCACCACAAATATTGACTGTAGGCAAAATGGAAAATGTGACTGCAAATGTGTATGTATGTTTGCATAAACACATTGAAATTCATGCCAAATAAGAAGGGTAAAAAGAAGAGGAGAGTAAATGAAGTTCATGGCTGTACTGCATGTGTGTGTGTGTGTTTCTCCGGCATCTGATTTGTTGCAGGCCAAACTCATGGTCAAATTATTGAAATATTTGACCTATTTTGTGGTCCAACCCAGCATACAGTAAATCCAAGCCCCGAAAATGTCCAGGGACCAAAATGACTCAGTTTTTCCCTTTTACTAAAATTTCAAGAGGCACATGTTAGCCGTTTTAAGCAGCACTGAAAACAGTTTGGACACTTCAACAGCTGCTATGCACACGCTCCATCTGTGAGCAAGTGATGACAAAGAAAAATGAACCCGATAAGACCTTTAAAGAAGCCAATTTCTTGCATGCATTTGGAAGACTATTTTGTTCAATTTACATGCCTGATTTCCTATTTTGTCCTCTATTTTGTCTATAAAGTATCACACACATGCTGTGCTACAAAACCATATGTGCGATGAAGCGTGAGGCGATGTGTTCGAGCAAATGAGAACCAGATCGATGGTGCATTCTGCTCTACCTCGTCTGCTTTAAAACGCTGATTCGCGCTTCGTCATTTAGTATTAGTTTGTGCGCACACAAATAAATATGGTTTCGTATTTACCATCTCACAGACTGACCTGGTTCAAACAATACAGTGCTAGATGATTGCATGTAATAGAGTTTGGTAAACAGGAGGAATGCCTTCACATGCACGTTGATCTCAGCTGATGAGAAACACATGACTACTATAGCTTAGTAATGGAAACTTATTTTTTTCTCAATAACAAAGTCAAGCTGCATGAAGCTTGTTTAAGTTGATTAAAATAATGCCTCAGATAAGTTTGCTTTACAGTAATGTCATGGCAGCTAAGCTTTTTTATTTTTTATTTTTTAAAGGAATCAGAATAACATGAAATATGTCTTAAGTTGTGGTTCAACTCAGAGTCATGCAAAGCTAGTCTGGCCTCCGTCTGTCATTTCGGCCTTGCAGCTTGGAGCCGGGTGTGCTCAGATCTGCCCCCACATTCACATTCCATAGTCTGCACAAAAGCTCACGCACACAAACACACACTGGGTCAGTGGGACAATACAGTATGTTTGTCTGGGTGTCAGTTTCATTTTGCTATATGTCACCACACAGAGCCTCTTACCCAGATGCATTTGGAGAATGTTGACAAAACATTATTGTTACCCATGAAAGGGAGTAGGAAAACTTTAAAGACACAACACTGGTTACATTAGAATTGACATGACAGTATTGCTCTTAAATGGCAGCGGTGGGCACGTCATTTGTCGTTTGTCATTCAGTAATCGCAATAGTTGTGACACACTACCGTCATTGCCAGTATGTTGACGTTATTTGAACCGGGCTTCCGTCATTGCTAAATTACAGCCGTTATTTTAGGACTAACAGTAAATTTCGTATCCGCATTCATCAATCGTCAGCCTGTCAACGTTCAGGCCTAGATACACCAATCCGACGTCGGCCAAATGTGACCGACGCCTACCCCCTGTGGTGTCGGCCCAGACGTCGGCACGTCATGTAGAAAAATGACGTCTCTCACAATGTCCTCCCACGTGAATGAAACCCTCCGGCTTTTTGCACAGTATCGTATAATGCTGTCATTGTCAACCCTTGCTCTTGTGATTGTACGAAGATTAAGGCAGCAAAGGCACAAGATAAGGATAAATAAAAATTTACAAAATCCTGGATACTCTATTATCCGCGTTCGTCACTTCCTCTTCTTGCCCCGTGCGCTGATTCGCTAGCTAACAGTCAATCACAGTGATCAAATGCCCCAACGCCGATTCAACATGTTGAATTTGCTGGAAAACGCACAACCCCACCTTCCCTCCCCCAACGTATTCCAACTCGATCCGACTTCATGACAGTAATTTAGACTGATCAGACAGCGCGTGCCGTCAGCCCAACGCTGTCTGATGTCGGATTGGTGTATCTAGGCCTTTACTCAATGAATCCACTTTCAGCAACAGCAAATCAGTTGCCTCCATCTAACCCTGTCTTCTGCAACCTCTGCTTTCAAGCCAACTACATCCATAAACCTCCTCTTTGGTCTTTCTCTAGACCTTCTGCCTGGCATTTGGAAACTCATCCTTCTGCCAATCTACTCACTATCTCTCCTCTAGACATGTCCAAACTATCTCAGTCCGGCCTCTCTGACTTCATCTTCAAAACCTCTGACGTATTAATTCCTGATTCTATCCATCCTGGTGACTCCCAAAGACAACCTCAGCATCTTCCTCTCTGCCACCTACAGCTCTGCCTCCTGACTTTTCCTCAGTGGCACTGTCTCCAGACCAAACAACATCGCTGGTCTCACCACAGTTTTATAAACCTTTCCTTTCATTTTAGCTGAAACTCTTCTCTTCACACACCACACCTGACACTTTTCTTCACCCGTTCCAGCCTGCCTGCACACGCTTCGTTACTTATTTTCCACACTCTCCATTGCTCTGGACTGTTGACCCTAAATACTTAAACTCCTACACCTTCACAGTCTCTTCTCCCTGTAACCTCACTCTTCCACTTGGGTCCCTCCCATTCACACACAGATACTTCGTCTTGCTACGACTAACCTTCATTCCCCTCCTATCCAGGGCAAACCTCCACGCCTCTAGCTTCTCCTCCACCTGTTCCCTGCTTTCACTACAGATCACAATGTCATCTGCAAACATCATAGTCCATGGAGATTCCACTCTAACCTCGTCTGTTATCCTGTCCATTACCATAGCAAACAAGAAGGGGCTCAGAGCTAATCCCTGATGTAGTCCCACCTCCAGTTCGAACTCCTCCGTCACACCTACAGCACACCTCACCACTGCCTTACACTCCTCATGCATGTCCTGCACCACTTGAACATACTTCTCTGCCACTCCAGACTTCCTCATACAAAACCACATTTCCTCTCTGGGCACCCTGTCATAAGCTTTCTCCAGATCTACAAAGACACAATGCAGCTCCTTCTGACCTTCTCTGTACTTCTATATCATCATCCTCAAAGCAAATACTGCATCTGTGGTACTCTATTTTTTTTTGCATGAAATCATACTGCTGCTCACAAATGTTCACCTCTGCCCTCAGTCTAGCTTTAACTACTCTTTCCCATAGCTTCATTGTGTGGCTCATCAGCTTTATTCCTCTGTAGTTGCCACAACTCTGCATGTCTCCCTTGTTCTTAAAAATGGGCACCAGCACACTCCTCCTCCATTCCTCAGGCATCTTCTCACTATGTAAGATCCCGTTGAACAACCCAGTCAGAAATTCTACTGCTACCTCTCCTAGACACTTCCATACCTCCACAGGTATATCATCAGGAACAAGTGCCTTTCCACACTTCATCCTCTTCAATGCCCTTCTCACTTCATCCGTACTAATCTTTGCTACTTCCTTGTCCGCAACAGTCATTTCTTCTACTCTTTATTCTCTTCCATTTTCCTCATTCATCAACTCTTCAAAGTACAGTAAAGTTTCTCTTCCTATCACACTACTGGCATCTGTGACACACTTCAATCCCTATCCTTTATTACCCTAACCTGCTGCATGTCCTTCCCATCTCTGTCTCTTTGCCTTACCAACCTGTATAGATCAGTCTCTCTCTCCTTACTGTCCAACCTAGCCCCTTGTTTGGCATTTCCCTGTACTCCTGTCTACTTTCTTCAATCCTCTGGGTCCCACTTCTTTTTAGCTAACCTCTTTCTCTGGATCCACTTCTGCACCTCCTCATTCCACCACCAAGTCTCCTTATCTAATTTCCTTCCAGATGACACTAAGGACTGTCCTACCTGTCTCCCTGATCACATTTGCTGTAGTTGTCCAATCATCTGGAAGCATCTCTTGACCATCTCAACTCCTTCCTGAAAGTCATACAACATTCTTCCTTTTTCAGCTTCCACCGTTTCGTCCTCTGCTCTGCCTTTGCCATCTTTGCGCAAGAAAGTTAGCATACCTGGTAAGTGTATATTTACTTGTTAACTGCAGAAAACACACACACACAAAAACAGTCCCAGGAAAGAAGAAGTACTTTGCGGTGTGTCAGTGACTTATGTTTACATGCAAGCAAAAATCCTTTGAAAAAAAGAATATTGTCAATATTCAGGTTATGAAAGGCCCTGTAAACTTGCACAAAAACCCGAATATGCTCAAATCCAAATAAGACCCCTGGGTTACCTCTTTCATGACTTCAGTTCTTATTCGTATATTAAACAGCATTCGTAATACTTTGTTTGAACGGGGCATTGGTTTGCATTGTGCACATGCTAAATTTTTCGTCTTCTTCTTTACTTATTTGTATTCGCAAGGAATCCTGGTCTTTGTAGTACAGGAACAACTTGTATGTGCAGCGCCATCTCACTCGCTAAAGAGCCTCACTTGAATACATTGATTTCTCTGCAGCGTTTTTACATTTATATTTAATGGATCTCTACGTGTATATAAGTCTGTGATTCTGGCGCGCAACCTACCGGAAATTTCTCAAACAAACATGACAACGCAGCAAAGAACTACACTTTTGGAGCTTTTTTATTTAGCGTGGTGAGTGACATAAATATGTATTTATTATTTTTATGTAGAAAGCAGAAAGCAGAAATGGCGTCTATTTGCGTGATGACTTTGTCCGTGTACGTACCACGCTTACGAACGGAGTATTCCAATTGAGCACAGTGAGTATGTATAAGGGTAACTCTGTCTGCCACACATGTTAAACGGGTTATTTTGAATGTTTCAGAAAACTCTTTATATAATCACTTCGACCCGCGTGACGATCTGTGTCCCATTAGGCAAAAATGACAAGGGCTGAACGACGAAACCCGGGAATAGAGGAAAGCATGAAATTCTGACGTCCTGCATTACTGCTCTGCATATGTATGCCGTTATTAAATATAAGGTATTTGCAAGCGTCAAGAACTGCAGTTCGAGCGGCTCAGCCTGGTTTGTATTCAGACTACGAAGCGAACCACACCGAGACCAACCGAAACCACCTCAAAAAGTGGGTTTCGGTGTGCTAGTTTGGGCCGCACCAGAATTTGTTTGTGTGTATGCAGATCAGCTTTGAAAACGAACTCTGGTCCGTTTAAAGCGGACCAAACAGTGCAGCTCTGAATACACCCTTAGTCTACCAATTTTTTGAAGTTTCCCGTCATTCGTTAATCATCAACAAAACGGTGTCTGTAACCCAAAGGACATCTCTGGGTACTGAGCTTCCAATCCAAAGATTAGAATAAGAAAGAGAACTTAAAATGTTGTTTTGAGATCTAAGTTTGGTTTCTGGGGTGTTGTCTTTGCATTCTTGGTGCATAGCAGAACTTGGCCTAGTTTTGCAAAAAGCAGTTTTGAAATTGTTCTGGTTTAGTTAGCAATTATTGTGTGGCTTTTGCCTGTCTTGTTGTTAGATATATTGATGGGTTAGGATCCCAAAAATGTGAACATCCAGTAGGAGACTTCAATTCTCAACTCATTACCATTGACTTAAAGAGAATAAACTTTCTGCAATGGTGAAATGCTTCACCTTAGCATGCAATACAAACAATACTATCACACCTTTACGAGGAGAATGACTAAAAAATGCACATCTTAAAAAGCAGTATCAACACAGGACAGAGTTCAAGTTGCCTATTCTTCTTGATGAGCTTACACACGCACCCTCGACCATGCATGAAGGTCACAAAACACACCCTGAAATTAGGTTTTGGCTTAGCAGGCAAAAGTATGTGAGCCCACTCAGTCTGACTGTTGTCATGGTAATGACCAAATGGAGTGGAGGGTTAATGAGGGGGTCAGAAGCTAACCACAAGGGGCTGTCAGTCATTTTATTGGCCAAAATTCAAAGAATGCAAGCAAAGCCTGTGATGGATGGTCTGTGAACACAAAATTAGGAACTGAAGCAAACGAAGACTGGGGAAGATGAAGTAAAGGAAGCTGGAAAGCACCTCAAGTATGAGTCAGGCAAGGATGAAGAGAAGGAGGAAGAGGAGCTCTGCCATTACAGCTGCAATAACAGTCAGGTTGTGTGAGGGGGAGATGTTAAGGCCGTAACACACCAAGCTAACGCTTGGCTGACACAGGGAAATGCCTGTTGTGGGGACCTGGAGATTTTTTGATAGCTCCTGCAACTAATATCAGGACGGCGCTCCAAACTTTTGTCACTATTATTTAGCTAACCACCTACAAAACCCTCATCAAATGGCTACATCATAATGAGGAGCATCATTCTTGGCTAGAATTGAAACAGATAGACTGCGATGACATCAAACTCTCAGACTTCCAGTCTCTCCCGTTTATTACCACAAGTCTCAAACGCCACAATTGTTTCAAGAACTGGAGAATCGCATCCAACTGAATGGCCTAACGGAAACGTTTGGAAACCACAGAATCTTAATTAGCACCCAGTGTCGTCTCCCCAATCTGGCATAATCCTGATTTCGAAATTAACTAAATATCTCTTCATTTCAGGACATGTAAACAAGGCGGAATTTACCACTTACATATATTTGACACTAATGTACGACACACAAAAACTTGTCATAAGAATTTCAAATAAGAGGTGGTGCCTTCCTTCTACACAATAAATTAAAAACAGCATTAAAAAAAATAATCACAAGACTTCAGCCTCCGCAGTTTGTAAAGAAAATTTATGTACTGCAATCTGGAGTACAAATTAAATGCATTTAGGTCTGTAGCAATACATTCAAGATAATTAAAAAAAATACAAATTACGAATGTGCAACTTATACAATTCAAAGTTCTTCATAGAACACACATTATTCAATGCAGTATGCACAAAATGGGAGTCTTCGTCTGATACTGTAAATGCATGCAATACACATCTAATCTTTACTTGTCCATATAAGGCAATTGAGAACAGATTCTCAGTTGCAATTCCTACCTGGCTGAAGAGTAAAACAAAGGTGATGATGATGCTTTGAGATTAGTACTCAATAGATCAATATTGACAAATACATGGATCTAGTGCATGGATATCTTCTCAGCGTTGCCGTTAGTTTGCTTTTGTCACCTCTGCCAACAGCCAATCAGAGTGATCAAATGTCACTGATAGCCGACACTGATTCAACAGGCCGATGATGCTTGCACCGTCTGCTTGCCTGTGGCCCACCGTCTGCTTGGTGTTATCGGTCTTTAGGCCTTCAAAACACACATCTGTCCTGGCATGACTATGTCTACGTCACGAGCACTTCCACAGAAAATAACTCGCACATGTTTGAGGCACAAACATATGCTTTGCATGGTCATCGAGTGCAGCCAGCCACACCCTCACATCTGGCACGACATGGGACCACCTGGCCTTAGCCTCAGTTCACAATCTGTGGTAGTCCCACACAGGTCTGACCCCCACACTCTCCCTCACCTCCGCACCCACATATAAAACCACTGCGGCAATTTTGCTTTTGTATCCGGCGAAGCACACCGTGAGAAGAAAGTGGCTGCTCAAGATCATCGTTTCAGATACAGTTTATAAAGCATCATATGAAGAAAGCTCACAGGCAGACTGTGCTGTGCGGTGTGTTTTCCACTGCATTTACGGTAAATAGACTCTTTTCTCTGCAGCTGTGGGGTGAATGCGACAAGTCTCTGCTGTGGTGAGGAAGTTACATCATCTTACCCCTTGCTGTACTCACGTTCTGGGCTCACTTTTACACTTGACTCCTGTAAGAACTTTACTCCATTAGTGCATTGCAATCGTTTTCCTCAGATGACATTGAAGTATTACAAATTCAACCCCTAAACAAGTGGAGGAACTCTGTGGAACGGATTTAATTTACGGCAATTTGATGCCAGAAACAGCCCATACACAAGGTAAAGAGTTGTTTTGGACTGTTTATAACCCAACTCTAATTTACCTCCACCTCAGTTGTGTGTTCTTCTACAAGAAGAGTGACCACTGAAGTAAATGTGTCTGTTTACTACATCCAGCTATAAAAAGAAAAAAAGAAAACATGGGAAGCGTGAAAAATTGTTCATTATGCACATTTATAGCTCGCAATGCATTTTATTTTGAGTGTCCAGACTATGGTGGAAAAGAAGGAGAAACAAAAGTGGGCATGCTACTATTTTTCCTCTGAGTGAGGTTGCAAATAAGCATGTGGTCCATAAACTTTACATTTGTACTAGTGCGGAACGAAAGGAGCGAGTCTGATTAATGCATTTTCATCACACCACAGGGCAGAACAAAGAATGACTAAAGTGAGCAGGGAGTAGATAAAACAAAGCAGAGGAAAACACTTGGGGGAGGTATATTTATGAACACAGTCTTAGATCATGATTGTGCAAACACAAGCTCACACAAAGACCTGAGTTGGCTAAAAAGGCCGTCTGGCAGCGAGCGAGGAAAAAGCTTCGCCGGCTGTAACACTGAACTCTGCACCCGATGGTTTTCTGTGTGTTCAGCACATGTAGCCCCACCCACAAATCCTCCTCCACACCAGATGACCTGAGCACTACTCCAACGAGCTTGCTTCAAATCAACGTTGTTCAAAAGCACAAAGAAAACAATTAGGTGTTTTGGAAGTGGCTCGTTGGCCCTGGTGTTATATTTCATGACCAGGAAAGAAACTGGAATCTGGATTTTACTGTAAACAGTCAGGTGAGGCATCAGGCAATGGAGAAATCAACCATCTGTGTCTCGTTGCTGTGCGTTTTAATGACCGGGGCCAAGTAAAGCCCGCGGGCCACATTCACAGCCTTAAGTCTCTGACTGTCCTCCTTATGAAGTCAAAATAAAATGTAAAATACGTTCTACTTATTTTGAAAGCAATGCTTTTAGTTTGGTGTGCACAACACGTGTGTGTCGGTGGTACAAGAGAGCAAGAGCAACATGTCTGCTCAATGTCTTCTCAACTTTATTTATAGAGCATTTAGTGGTGCACATAACATCACACACTATACCATAATTGTTATGGATGTGTGTGGGTGTGTGCGAAGGTGTGCGTTTTGGATCCCATAGAGCAGACAACAATCGTGTTAAGAAAAGACAAAAGGTTTAACGCTTACAATATAATAAACAAACAATAAATCAAAGGAGTACAAACATCAAAGTAAAACACAGAGTTAGTTAAACAGAAAGCGCATGGAAGAAACCATGGAGAAAAACACAAAATAACAACAAAAAGCCCGAAAGTACCAAAATGCTAACAACGAAAAACATGCAATAGGGCTAAGCCACTGCAAACAGTAAACTAAAACCAAAACGAGAGTGAGAACAAGCAACACTTAACAAGTCAAGTGATCAAGGTCGTTGTAGGCAACAAGCAAGGTGAATACTCTGACAACACCTGTTTGCAGTTGCTCAGCTTTTAAAGCCAGCTAATTGCTGACGAGTAGCAGGTGCGCCGGCTCTGCTCACCACCGTTGTCATGGCAATTAGGAACAAAACAGGAAATCAAGTGAGGAGCGGCACCGAGAACACAGAAACATATCAATAATGAATGAATGACTAAATAAATAATACGTTTCTAATAAACATAAGCATGCAAGAGTCTATGAAAATCCTCACCAAAATGTATGTGCACATTTCTAACTCATGCCCAAATCACTTCATCACACGGGGGATCGTGGAACTTATCACTTGCGAAAAGTGAGAGAACAACTGTGGGTTGAGATATGGTTTTGTGTGTGGTGTACTGTGTTGCTCAATTTGAGTACATCACACTCTATTAACGCAGTATGAACGTCTATCCATCCATTTTGTGAACCACTCATTCCTTTCGGGAATGCTGGAGCCTATCCCCCCTCCCATCCTCATCATGTGTGGGGTCTTTCATGTAAAATTAAATAAATAAATAAAATATCGGTTTGTGTGTAGATTGCTTCAGCTACCATATCCCGGCATGTACAAACCAGGGCATTATACCAAGCTTTTAAAAACAATAGACAGCAATGTAGCTCATAGTAGCTACCCATCCATTCATTTCCTTCCACTTATCCAGGGTAGGGTTGCAGGGACAACAGCTTAATCAGGGAATCCCATACTTTCTGCTTTTCTGTAGTGTTTGGGGAGGAGGGGGCTGTGGCGGGGGGTTGTTGATGGATATGGAGATCCCAGCGAGATGTTCTCCAAGCTAGCCAAGAGATATTGTCTCTCCTTAGTCGTGGCCCCTCTAGGTGGGACATGCCCAGAGCACCACACCAGAGACGCATCCAAACAAGGTGCCTGAACCGCCTCATCTGTTTCCTCCCAATGTGGAGAGATTGTGTTAGCTAGATTCATTCTAATAATGCTGCACTTAACAACCCAGTAAACAAGCCACTTTTTCCTGTTATTTCCAGGAACATTAAATCACAGGGGCAATTTCCCTGTGTGCAGAATACCCGGATGGGAACAAAATTAATTCCCTTCCAGTTCTTCTTTTATTAAATAGCCGTTGTTCCCTGTGGCTCTCATGAAAAGTCCAACAACAATGTCATGACAACTAGAAATTCAGTTCCTCTCATAAAAGCCAAAATGGTTCTTCTGGTAATTCCGTGTGAACCCTCTCGCTTTCTGCCACACACCACAGGAGCAAATTGAAGCACATTTTGAAGGTTTTTCCAAGCTGCTGGCACCACCTTCCGCGACCCCTACTAACAGCAACACAAAGACAAATATATTCCCGATGTCACCCATCAAGCAGCCTTCGAAACAAACCGGCCGCCATTATGCCACACTCAAACTCATTCAATTTTGTAAGGTACATTTCCACTCATTTTGAACAAATACAATATCCCAAAAGTTTTTGACTAAATTCTAATCACAATGTAATGAGTACTTCTGTCTATCTGTTAGCGCCTGTGAGGATAGTGAGTGCAGTCAACATTAGATTCTGCCTGGAGCCTTTGGTGACATTGACAACACTCTAGCAGTGTGGTTTCTCATTACTTGCATCATTCATTAGCGCATAATTCTAATTGGTGCAAGTGATAGTGCTAAAATCACTGGTGCACGTAGAAGTGTGGGAATCCCTCTGCATTCCTCATGGGAAACATGAGTGCCAAAGGGTTTCAGAGAGTTAACAAAAAAATGTTACAGGGCCAACGCCACACCTGACAGAGAAACTGAAACGTCGGACCACACAGTTTGTACCCTGAGAAACTTGGCTCCACCATTTATTAACACAACAAACCGCTGGGTTTAATTTCCCCACAGATGAGCCAGCTTCTCACCACCAGGGAATGTCCTGAAGGTGTCAGATGTAGAGTTCAGAAACAAAACAAGGCGAGCCGGTGGTTACGGTTCCGATAGGGGCAAACATGCTGCAAATAGCCAAACACGGCAAACAAAGGAATGACAAAAGACAAAAGAACACAAACGAATCAGTGCAACTCACACCAAAATATCGAAAGTGCACCAGTGATAGTAGACCCTTCTAAAAGTCCGTCTCCTCTACTTTTGGAGAGTACAATGAAAAAGTATGTTTTACTTTGACTCAGTAAAGTTCCTATTCAAAATTCAAAACATTGACCTCATTGTGCAAAATCTTTCCACATTCCACATAATTCTCCATTTTTGACCCACAAATTCCCCATTGATTTCCAATTACACATCTAACAATTCACTCTCATACTACATTCAAAATGTTCAGCTCATTTATTTCCCCTTGGGAATGATTTTCAACATTTCCACATACCAAAAAAATCCACATTTTCCAATCTCATATTGTACATTTTCAACCGATATCATATAATCTAATTCCATATAATTAAAAATCATTTAACATCATTCCACATCATTCAATGCATGCATTTTCACCACTATTTTTCAAGAACATTCTACATTGTTCAATATCATTTAATATAATTCCAAAACATTTAATACCATTTGACATTATTTCATATCGTTCAGCAACATTACACTTTATTCAATGTGATTCAATGTTTCAGTTTTTTCTCAATTCAGCATTTTAGCATTCACACACAATTTCTTCAGAAATTGCTTCTTTTAGTTAATATAATACATTGAATAGTTCTCATGACATTAATGATTTTTCGAGCATACAGTCTTGATTTGAGTTTAACGTTTGATAATAAAAATAATAAAAAATAAATAAATGTTCTCAAAATTACATTAAAGTAGTTCTTGCCTTCTCTTTTTCCTTCTTTTTAATTAATTTAGCTCTGCTAAAGGACCATACAACCCATTCAGAAATACTAAGTTTAAATTGAAACTTATATAACCTACTAACTTTGTGTTTGAAATTGCTCCACTGAAAATGTTTCTAGACAATAAAATACAGTTTGCTGCTATGTGCAATGGAGCATATTCTCCCATGTGCTTAAGTCAGAAGAGATGCTCTACTACACACTTTTTTTGATGCACATATTCTCCCATCGACTTCAGTGTGTCACTAATGCAGCTTCATGAAATATTGTGGAGTGACCTTGAAATGAGAACGTTCCCTGGCAAAAGAAGAAAAAAAGTTATTTCGAGCCTAGTTAAACACTTAATAATAATCTTCCCAACATTTTTAGAACAGCAACATAGTTATGTAGGTAGAAAAGCGTATAAACAGATATTTACTGAACTAATCAAATCTATTCTAATATGATTTGGGAGTCCAAACCCTGGCAACCAGTAACATCTGTCATCATTATAGACATGATTATTGAATATATGACTTACATTAATCATCTTTTTGACAGCAGTCATTTGCAATCCAGTCACGTTACTTGAGGTGTTAGAGTTGAGCCATTTACTTGACATTCATTTGCTGTCAGATCAAAAAAACATCAACATATTGTGGCTTTTTCCCATAGATTGAAGTTGAATTGAGGTTAGCAAAGGAAAACAAGTGGGCCTTGATTGAAGTTCCATGGTGAGTGGATTTCCTGCTGTTAATGTTCTGTCAACAAATACATTGAAACTAAAGCCAAAGTCAAGGATGGTCAGCAGCCAACTCAACACACAGCAAAGATCAAAAGGTTGAATGTCAATGTCAAGTACTCGCTGGTGTGAAGGGGGGAAGATCAACATTTGTTTGTCCCAAGCAAAGGTAGACACCAATCATGACTTGGACTTCAAGTTGCATGAAACAGGTTTTGCATTTTAACTTATCTTGAAAATGCGGCAACCAATATTTAAAAAAAAAATTCAAGCGAATGTGTTTCCCCCTTTTGCATTTTGGAAACAAGACCGGAAAAGCAGAGAACACACTCATGGAAACAAATTCAGCCTTTTTTTTTTTTTTTTTAGTGAATTGCTTGCTGGGACTATTCAAAGTCAATCACCCATCACAGCCTAATGGGATAACATTTCTGTTTTTCATCTCATGCACCTGCTAGTTTTGGCTTTGTTCTGTGGGAAGCTGCCCGCTAAACCAGATTACATTACACTCTTGTGCACACACACTTGAACATTTTTGTCAGTAGCCAGTGCCGGTATCACTTTCGGTCCACAGATTGATTCCGGAGACGAGTGAACCCGCGTGCAAGAGAACAATGAAGCACTCTGTGGTTTAACATGTGAAGTGCCCGCTCGAGAACGTCATACAGGAACATTTTGGAGGGTGTTGTATTTGTGGGTTTTGAAACTATGGCTGGGCTCAGAATCACTAAACGTTTTTTGTGCAGCACAGTTCATGAAACGGCATATCAGCAGCCACCTGACTTTCCTGGTGACACACATTTGTGTGAACAATACAGACCTCTCACACCCATTCCTTGTTTTCAACAACTTCCACTACGTTAATAAGGAACCATCAAGAGGGTCGTTTCCTGTGCACAGTGGAAATCCTGTGTCATAGGATACCATGGTGACTACGCAACCACTGAACACTCCCTCAAACAGTTAATTGGATGTGTGTAATGTTAAAACCATCAACTCAGTTCAAATAAGTTCACTTAGCTTTCCTGCTGAGTGAAAGCATTTGAATTTGATCAAAATATGAATATGAGAAAGGGGACATTTGCGCTTTTATTTCCAGATATTTACATCTGCATGTGATACACACATGAACCACCGGTGGTTTAAAACCGCCTATTTTTAATGCAAGCAAAAGTATTGAACTGACAGGAGTATTTTGATGCCGGGTGTTTCTTGTTACACTGAATACTCAAACAGTAGTTTTAAATGTAGGGGTTTTCCCATGAAGACTCTGACTGTGAAGAGGTGTAACTAAGAGAAAATAAGAAATCTTATCAATTATTCCCCAAACATTTTGTCTATTTTTGAATGTCTTGAAGAAGAAAGAAGCAACAGGTGTAGTAAAGAACAGGTAGATCAAGGGAAATGATAGCACTTTTTGATTGATTGATTGTAAATAGTGTAAAAAAAAGCCCGTAACTGAACAGAAACCTCCAGAGGGAACAAATGAAGGTATCATTAGACTTCCTGAAGCAAGTACAGAGGCTACACTCATCAACAAAGAGAATAGGAAGGCCAAAATGGAAACATTAAAAAAAAAATGGCAGAAAGTTTTATGCACCAATAGCAAAAAGATTAACTTCAACCAAAACGCTGAAATGCGTTGAAAAATGATTTTTTTTTTTTATTCAATAAATTAAAGATCTTGCTGTTAAAGCCTGGAAAAGCATCACAAAACAAGAACCCAAAAGGTCAATAGGTCAAGGGCTTGATGGCGTTGCCACAAGAAAAGCATTTGCAACTGCAGAAATATTAAATACAGTATTATTCACTTTAATCTATATGAAATCTGTTCTAAAACTTTTGCACAGCTAAAACATGCTGTTTGTTTATCTAATCCAAACAAAATGTTGCTCTTGACCCATATTCTTCTATTGATGTGAAAGCCAAATGTTTTCAGTCTGCAGCAAAAAAAAGAAAAAGAAAAAAGGAATGGGCCAATGGGAATAGTGAGTTTAAAGTAAATTAATATTCTCTCATTGCAGAATTTATTACACACCTTGCTCACAATATGGCCTCACTAATTTAAGATTATAATGAGGGAATGGAAAGTGCCGGCAGTGCCTTGCAGCATGCGCTTGTTTATTTATTTATGTTTGTTTATGAATAGTTGAGGTGTGCATGATCAAGTAATGCCTCGTACACACAGAGTAAACACTCACAAACAGCATCCTTGGCCAAGAGGTAAAGATCGTCACCTGCCATGGCGGCGATCCCAGTTCAGGGCCATCTCCGGACACATGGCAGTGGTGTCGTTAAGCAAGAGACCGATACCCTGAACTGCTCCCTGAGCTGCTTAAGCAGCCACTAAGAGTGTAAAAAAAATGATTTCATTTCAAACAAGTGCAATTACAGTGACGTCTAACTGCATTTGGTAAAATTTCATCAACATTCCTAAATTGTGTACATTAATCTGCAAGGAGCAATCCACTCAGGAGGCCAGTGTCTCTGCAGCAGGGATCCAGCTGTAAAGAGTCTGTAAAAAACAGCAGATGAAGTGCATCAGACCAGACAATCCTATAAGTACTTGTTGAATTTACTTGCTTGCATTCAAGTGATACCGTGTAAACTTTTCTTTAATTGGAAAAGGTCTCTGGAGGGTTCTTTAACTATGCCTGAAAATAAAGTGTTGTTGAAGTTTCTTTAAAAAAAATAAACAAATAAAAATAAAATAAAAATAAAATAAAAAAGCAGCCTGTCTGATCCTGGCTGCAAGGCTGCCTTCTGATGCCACCTTGGTGAATTGACCGTTTATCAGATCAGATCAACCAACATGAGCACAACCGTGTACAGTCAAATAGAATCAATTCACGGACTTATGGCATTTGGCTGTTTTCATACAATTTGTCATGTAATTACTTTGTTTGGCTTTGAATGTATTTTATCATGTTAGATGCTATACCTTGAGGCAAACTAGGATTCAGCTGGTACCTCATTCAACAAAAGTGTGTACAGCAGGTTCTGAATTGGTTCGTACGACTGAAATTTAGTATGTGCGCAAGGGGAAAAAAACGTATTAATGAAATGTGTGGACACCTGTCATATGCGCACCTTTAAGGTACAAACAGCCACACTTCCTCCAATTTAAGAAATACGAATTTCAGAATTGAGGTACTTGTCCAAGAAGTGAAGAAAATAAATGGTACAGTTTAACGTTAAAGTAAAAAAAAAAAAAGTAAAAAGAAAAAAGGGAGTCCATGTATTTATTACCACTTATTCGGGGTCGGGTCGCGGGGGCAGCAGCTTTAGCCCAGACTTCCCTGTCCCCAGCCACTTCAACCAGATCCCAAGGCGTGCCCAGGCCAGCGGAGAGACATAGTTCTTTGGAATTTCCAGCGTGTCCTCGGTTGTCCCCGGGACATGCCTGGAACACCTTTCCAGGGAGGCGTCCAGGAGGCAACCAAACCAGATGCTGCGCCAGAGCAAAGCTACCTCAACTGGCTCCTCACCACGCAGAGGAGCAGCGACTCGACCCTGAGTCCCTCTCGGATGACCAAGCTTCTCAACCTATCTCAAAGGGAGAGCCCGGACACCCTGTGGACGATCTCATTTTGGCCACTTACATCCGGGACCTTGTACTTTTGGTCACGACCCACAGCTCGTGACCATAGGTGAGGAAAGGAACGTAAATCGACCGATAAATCGAGAGCTTCGCCTTTTGCCTCAGCTCCTTCTTCGCCACCACAGATACAGAGCCCGCATCACTGCAGACGCTGCATCGATCCGCCTGTCGATCTCTCACACCCTCCTACCCTCACTCGTGAACAAAACCCCAAGATACTTGAACTCCTCCACTTGGGGCAGGATCTCCTCCCCAAACTGGAGATAGCATGCCACCCTTTTCTGACTGAGGACCATGGTCTCGGATTTGAAGGTGCTGATCCTCACCAATCGCTTCACACTCAGCTGCGAACCGTTCCAGTGAGAGTTGGAGATCACGGCTTGATGAAGCCAACAGCACTATATCATCTGCAAAAAGCAGAGATACTATACTGAAGCCACCAAACCGGACCCCCTCAACGCTTCGGCTGCACCTAGAAATTCTGTCCATAAAAGCTATGAACAGAATCGGTGACAAAGTGCAGCCTTGGCAGAGTCCAATCCCCACTGGGAACGAATCCGACTTACTGCCGGCAATGCGGACCAAACTCTGACATTGGTCGTACAGGGACCAAATCTATGGATATTTAGTTTATGAACAAAAACGCGACAAATATCATTATATGATTTTGTCAAATCTGCAAATCGGTCACGTCTGTGACACTGTCAAGTGACACAGTTACACAACCCCTTTAAAATCTGCAGATAGCAAGTGCAACATGCACAACACATGGGACAGACAGGAGGTGGATTCACGGTGAAAGGTTTATTTTTTTAATTTTTTTTAAGAGAGTCAATTATAGTTATAACTTAACATATACGGCTATAATGTTCTACACTTATGTTAATCCGACAGCTAACTAATGCTGGCTAACGTACTAGCTTGTAGCATGGAGCCATAGTAGCCACTGTAATTGTGTGTGAAGTTGTTTTTCATCAAAGATATGAGAGAAAATTTTATGTAAAATAGTTCTAGATCCGAAATGTTCAACATATTCTGCTGACAAAAAAATATACAGGGGTAAAATGATTGTCCTGACTAAAACTAGACAAACAAAATGATGTTTTCTTGGACTAAAATAAAGGCTAAAATGCTAGATTTATAGTCATGTAAAAATGGACTAAATAAAACCGGGATGAGGTTGACTAACTGTGATAAAAACTAACAAGCATGACTGAAATTGGAGTAAAACTGATACTAAATTGTAAAATGGTGAATAAAATTAACACTACCCGCCAGAGAGGTGAAATTCCATGTCCCAGGACCTAGCTTCTGCAGCCAAGGAACAAAAATGTTTTCCCTGGAGCCAGGCCCAGAGGTGGGGCTCATTGACGAGCGCCTGGTGGCCGGGCCTGCACCCATGGGGCACAGCCCGAAGAGGCAACGTGGGTCCCCCTTTCCATGGGCTCACCACCGGTGGGAGGGGCCAAAGGATGTGTGGGGGTGTTGCATAGTTGTCTGGGCAGCAAAAAATGGGAGTGTTTAAAAAAAAAAAGCATTGGTTTGACATCTAATGATGTTTAAAAAAAAATGTATAGCCCACAGATGAGAATTTCATTAACTGGGTGAGAACGAGCAAGTTATTTGGATACCCATATTGCACGTGCGTAAATTTACACATAAATCCAAATTGATAAATGCCACACTTTGCGTGGGGAATGTTCATACTCACACTTCGTGCACACTTTTGTGCATATGCACACTTGATAAATGAGGCCCCTGGACTCTTGTCCACAGGGAGTCCAAATAGAGTTAAGTAGAAGAGCAGCTACAGCAAGCAGGAAATAATAGTTCTGTGGAATTTCCCAATCTCCTCCACCAAACACAGTACTTAGGTCTTCGCTCACTCCCAGCCACCAGGAAGACGATCATACTGGAAGTGACTACAGACCAGTACCAGACTCCAAAAAATAATATTGATTGTCTTGTATGACTTGGAATGAGAGTTGACTCGCCCACTCAGATCTCCTGACAGTAAACAGTCTCACCCAGACAATCCTTAAACTGAGCAAAAACTACTGTGAGGACGTATACAGTACAGGAATATGCATGTTTTTAATGAAGATACAGCTTTTAAATACTTAACTGTGAGCACATACACAGACGCACTCATACCAAACTGGCTCCAGCAAAGTTCTCTGTTTGAACCCTTTCATCCTACAGATCCTCATGACTGGTAAAAGCCACCAGACAGACTGCTGATTCTCTCCCACCCGTCAACACGCACGTACGCACACGCACACGCACACACACACACACACACACACACACACACACACACACACACACACACACACACACACACACACACACACACACACGCACACACACACGCACACACACACATTTTCCCCTGCAGCCTTTAGTGGGAAACCCAGCAGTGACTTGACATTGCTCAGGTTACTCACAGACACAGACAGCTTTTCCCACTGGATTAGTCTCCCCACACACCCTGACATCATCAGGCCACAATATATAAACTGTGTGTACGCAAATACAGCGTGCCATATATCTTTGAGTAACAAGATCAGACTGGTTGCATCTGGAGGAAGGTGTGGGTGGCCACCTGTTCCCACAAAGAGGGCAGACATTTGTATGCTTTTGGATCGATCCCTGCCTTGTCTCACATTTGCCATTGGTTAGGTGAGATGTGTAGTGTCTGGCTGCATTCTTTCATACTGCAGGAAGTGACCTCGCTGTGTGTCTGCCTGGCTTGGTTCCTTGTTTTGAACATCAGCCTGAAATGCATTGAACGCAGCTTAGTCATCTTTTCCATCGCCTCTCTGGATTTGTTATCTAAAGAAGTTCATGTTTGATTTTAATTCCAGTGTGTGCCCTCATCAAAGGTGATGACGGACAAGTGTGGGTGGGGGGTGGGGGGGAATTTTAATGGAATTATTGGGGTTTTGCTGACAGATGGGGAGGAATTTCTGTCAGGACCTGTGGAGGGTAGTAACATCGGTGAAAAACACCATCACAAATGTTCACGTATGTGCATGTACATTTACTTTTGTGACAAATGTTAAAAGGTCAAGCAAGGTTTGTGTATGCAGGTGACAGCATTACTTCACTGCTTAGAAGGCTACAGTTTGTGATAGTCAAACAAAATTCTTAGGTGCCATTAGATGCATTGTTTCTTCAATTACTATGCTAACAAGAAGTCACTTGAGGGGAGCACAGACCTCCACCAAGGCAAACAAAATGAAAAATGTAGGCTTTGTCTTGTTTCATTGACGATAACGAAGACTGACGGTGTCGTTACCGTGGTAACTGAAAAGGTCAAAGTGAGTTGTGTGTTTTGTATTTGTACAATGAGAAATCCGGAATGTTCTCTGCAAAACTGTACCTAAATTAAATGTATCTCCAAAAGTGGAGTTATTGAGTCGCTGCTGCTAATGGTAATGCTAATTTTAATGCTAATGCAAAATCTCTGTCCAAAAGAGCACTTGCCTATGCACAAAGTGCAGTTTTTTGTTATTATATTATAATGTTTACTGAGTTCAGAGCAGGTCACATATGGGTGCCGGCAGCCATACCAGTTGAGGTGAGGTGAGACCAGGCGTACACGCTGGAGTGACCATCTGTCAATCATTGACCAATATTGAGCGGTGGCCATTTGTGTGAGAGGCAGCAATGTGAAACAAAACCATTCTTCATATCTTTTGACTTCAACTGTTTGTGAAGACACTCCATGCTTGATTAGATTTCTTGGTGCACGGGAAAATGAATAGATATGAGGCAATTGAGAGTCTAGGTCAAAAAGTAAATTTAGGAAAGAGGAGGAGGAGGAGGGTGGACTTGGATCTGAAAAAAAGTTTCAAAGTGCACTTCATAGATGAAATGGGCCCACAAGTCAGCAACTTTCAAACTTTACATTCCAGAATATAGGTCACAAAAACACATTCCAGCCTCATAACACTCATGAGCTCTGAATGTAGACAGCACTGAATAGAGGAATGGAAAGACATGTCAGATGGGTCAAGAAATGGTCAACAAGAAGGATCTTCTTCTTTTCCTTATACGTAACACAGACACTGTGTCCACCTCCCAGTGCAGAGGTCGTGAGTTCCATTCCGTGAAAGCGCCAACCTTTCTGGGTGTAGTTTGCATGTTCTCCCTGTGCCTGTGTGGGTTTTCTCCGGGTACTCCGGATTCCTCCCACATTCAGAAAAATATGCATGGTAGGTTAACTGAACACTGAATTGTCTGTAGGTGTGATTGTGATTGGGAATGATTGTTTGTCTGTGTGTGTTCCACACCAGTTCAGCGTGTTCCGCGCCTACTGCCTGATGACAGCTGGGATAGGCTCCAGCAAGCTGTGACCCTCGTGAAAATGAGTGGTTCAGATAATGGATGGATGGATACCATACACAGGAAACAATTCATTTAATATATAGAGAATCCAATGTTTTATTTGCGCTGCAACAATAATAAAGATAATAAAAGCAGAAAGCAGTGATTATCGGCCCTTGCAACCAGGTTTTGATAGCAAATCCTGAAACTGGTCAACATCGAACTTTGATGCCATGATCATCCACAGTACATGATGTAGGCAAAACATAAGAAAAACAAAACATGCATAAGAATTGCCTATCTGTCTAGGATACCTGCTTCTGATTGAGGTTTGTTTGGACAAATTCTGTAGTTGAAGTTTGTCAAAATGTGACATCTTGTCCAATTTAATGCAACGGTCCTTGAGACTTCCTAGTATCCTGCTGTGTCCATCCAATTTCATGTTGTTCGCTGAAATCATTGGCTGCAACAATTTTTTTCAAATTTTCCTCTGGGTTTTACTGAAGGGTTTTTTTTCAGCACATGTTGTGGATCTAAATAATATATACACTCTCGGTGAGTTTTCTGGCATGTTGCGGATTCCAAAAGATGATAAATAATCAAAACAATAATTTTATATTTTTTCTTTTGGACATGTTATTACAACAGATTTCACCAATCACATTTCAATTACATCCAGGAAAAAAAGGGCTGATGCTTGAAGCCGTGGCTTATTGAACCCCATCCCCTGAATTCATTTAGATGCTTCAATCATCAAAGCATAATTTATCAGTAATAATCAATAATAATAAAAAAGAGGGCCTGCGCACCTCTGGCGCTCGAGTGTGAATACAGCACCGCAAAGTGTAAGTCCAAATGTTAATTAATAATTAGACTGTGTGCTTGTGTTTTGGTCTGTAAATATGATGGTGTTGATCTAGAATAACAATAAATTATGTTTAGAACTGTCATCAAATAATCTAATCTGAGGGTTAATTGGTGCTTTAAATGTGCTTAATGAGATTTTGTGGCTGTTCTGGTGGTTGTGGTGTTATGCTGGCGGACAGGGCCACTGGCCCCGAGCACTGACCTACATACCAAGAAGATTGCTGTCCACACTCTCAGCGATTAGTTCATGACCAGTGCGGGGTGACGGTTTGGTGGGTTTTCGTGGCTGTGTGTCAGTGTGTCAGAGTGCACCAGGCCACTTCCTTTCGGATGAGTGGGTGACACATGGCTGGCAACTTCCTGCCATCAATCTTTGGGTGACAAACACTGATACAATTTCAGAGCGCGTTTGCCCAGGCCACAGATGGCATCTGCTCCAGGGCTTGTTTTGAGTGCACTCACTAACCTGCTCTCTACTGTACTCAGACAGACAGGACTCCCATAGAAGTTGATCTTTGGCCTTGAGGTCATTGTCGAATCGACTCAAACACAAAAACAGGAAGCCAGGGATCCAGACTAACATTTATTCCTAGGAGCACAGTAGCCCCTAACTAAACTCTTTTACTGCCAAACTTTATCCAAAAAGACAACCCCTAGAGTGCCAGCCGATTTTGAGCATTTTCACACACCTTTCAAGGCAAACAGAATACTGTATTGTGTGCTTTGACTAAATAAACATGGTGGATACCATATGAAAGATTAGATTCCATTCTCTCATTAGAAAAAAAGCATGATGGTGGCTGGGTGGGGTAGGGGTTGCTGGGTGGGGGGGTGTCTGGGGGTTTGGGGGCGGCTGGGGCTGGGTTGGGGTGGATGGCGTGGGTGGATGGGGGGCGGGGGGGGGTAGTGGGGGCAGCGGGGGCTGTGGGCCGTTGGGGTGCCTGGTGGGCCTGCAGTGCCCCGTCCTGCTGCGTTGGGTTGGGGGCGCGGGCCGTGTTGGGGTGGGGGGGGGGCGCTCCTGCTCCTGGGTTTGCTCTCCGGCCGGTGGCCCCGGCGGGGCCCGGAGTCGTCCTTTGGCGCTGCCGCGGCCTGGGGGACGCTGAGGTGTTGCGCTTGCTCTGTCCAGGCAGGGGTCAACGGCTCCCCTCTTTGGTGGAGATTTTCATGCATGCCAGATCCACCACACTCAGACACAATCTGCTTCTGCCTCAGGTCATTGAATCGGAGGAGGCTGGTGTCTGTGGATCTCACTCTGCTTTGTCTGTCCTTCCTTCCTTTCCTCAGTCTCTCCTTTAGTCTCTTGAGGTCTCCCTGATTTGTTGGAATTTAGATGTTTCTGGGGTTGGTAAAGGACTCTGGTTGGTGGCCCTGTGGGTGGTGGGTGGTGTCTGGTCGGTGCTGGATTTCACTTTCCTTTCTTTTCTTTGGTCCTTCCTCGGGTCTCCTGACGGCGGTGTTCGGTTTAGGTGAACGGTATGGGATTTTTTAATAGGTTTTTGGTGAACTAATGAATACACACGCACACACTCACGCACGCGCACACACACATACACATACTCACCCACATACAAAATAATACAAAATACAAAATAATAATAATAAAAAATTTAAAAAAGCATGATTCTACCGTATTCCGTACTTTAGTAATCACCATTTGAAAATAGGTCATTTGAGTGACACCAAGCTGTAATGGAAAAAAATAAGGAGAAAACAAGCTTTTTGTGAAAAGATACATTTTCTGCACAACAGTGACTTTGACACTAACATTTTTTGTTTAGTGACACTCACACTTAAATTTAATGTGACAAACGCTTTGATCATTCAAGGCATTTTTGAAAACATTGTATTTTCTAAGATCCACCATGTTATCATGACATTTGATCCATTGGAAACCATTGAAAAGAGATTCAATTCTGCCATCTTCTGGCCATAGTTAGTCGGTGTGTTTTTCCCCCAGTTCATTCATGAAACCAGAGCTGCTGACGTTGTGCTGCCCATTGGAAGAAAAAAAACGTAGTTGACATTAATTAACGTTAATAGTGGTATTCGTTGGGATTTCTGTTAACGTCAATTAACGTTAACGGCAGGAAAATAGTTCAAAATTTTGCCGACCTATTGGCTCGACATTAGTGGTGAGGCTCACCCTAACTCATGACCATTTGAGCTTGAGTATTGCCAGGCGAACAATGGTCGCAACTTTTTCTTGCGTAATCACAACATCCTGTTTATGCCGCTTTAATTGTTTTGGTGATAACGGTCTTTTGATCGTAATGCGGTGCAGAAGTGTGTCAACAACAAAACATTCCATGAAAAAACAAGAGTGGATGAAAAATTTACTCACACTGTTTTAGTGGCAAAATGTGACCATTTAGAGCTCTGCCAGACATGACAAACCTCTAAACAAGATTAACCCTCCAAATCTGAAGCTGTTGGCGGCGACAGGACAACACACTAGCATCGTAATTCCAACGGCTTCTGAAAGCAGAGAAGCGGAGATTTACGTGAACACTAACGGTAGCTAGCAGATTGTCACATGTGGAGGGTCCCGAGTCATAGAGAGGAGTAACTTCAAAGTACCGTAACTCCGGAACTATTGGTGTTAGCAACGTTATTCCAACGTTTTTTGAGAGCGAAGAAGCAGAGCTTTGCATCGATTCCACATACATTACGGTAGCTAGCAGATTTTCATGTGTGGAAGAGGGGGAAGCGCTGTGTCATAGAGGAGAGTGACGCAGGAGACAGGAGATGACGCATGCCTTACAAATCAACGTATCCACGGAACCATTTGCGCTTGCAAGGATCGAAGCTTTACGTCGAGAGAGAGAAAAAAAACTAAAAACAATAAAAACAGGCGGACTGCTATGATAATAGTACTAAAAGGATCTACCAGTCCTCATACTCCTGCCCATAGGACAAACTCCCTTGAACAGCACAATAAACAAGTGTTGGCAAGGGCTGACAGACAGAATGACAGAAAGGAGCAGCAAATCCACAAATGTAATGGTAAAGGTAAATCATCCTTATCTGATGAAACAGAGGAAGAATAAATAATAATAGAAATTCTGCACTCCATCTATACTGTAGAGTGTTAGCAGAAGGGAATGTGATCCTGACAGTTGTGATGTATCAGAAGCCATTAAAGGGAGGTAAGGAAAAACAATGTGCAGCCTCTGGTTAGTATCACTGTGCGTCCAGGATGCAGGAGGAGAAGGCGACAGAGGGCAAAAAGACAGATATGTTGCAGGGGAAAGTATATCTAACATTCAAGATTGTTTCTATTTTGGCAGTTAAGTGAAAATGCGAGAAAGAAAAAACAATCCAATAATATTTTCAAGTCAGTTTGACGTCTGGATGAGTGGAACCACCCATCCGGCAATGCAAGACCACCAAGAAACTCAGCATTCCAGTTCATTGGCACAAAAAAGGAAAAAGGTCAACAGGAATTTTACAAAAGAACATTTTTACAGATCTCTGAGGTCTGCTGAGCATTTATCTGTGAAAATGAGAATTGCTACTTAAAGTGAGGTGAAACGGGCACCCAAAGTGAAGTTATGGTTGCATTTGAGATGAGGACATGCAAAGGGCTGCCACACTTTCACAACCCTGATGTAATGTTTGTGAGGACTTAGTTTGGCATGCAATGCTGACTTTACATGCTAAAGCAATCTGGGACAAAGTGCACAAACACATATACCACATTCAAAGGAACTCAACTTTTTTCAACCATTTCCCTGAATCGTCCAGAATCAAACGATCCCTCTCTCCCTGTCTCGCTGTTCAAGCTGCCAAAAATTGCTCTGTCAGAATTTGGAGCTGATGTATGTGGCAGGTCATCTGGCCTTGAAACCAGACTGAGCTAGTAGCTTATGTTTATTTGCTCTCACAGGTAGATCTGGACCTCGTCCTGGTCAGACAAACTTCCATCCAACTCAACACCAGACAGGCTGTTGAATCCGCTATCACACTTTTAAACAAACTTGACACTGTCCTGGTTAAGAGGAAAATAAAAGGCAAGATGTGTTTTTGGGTGTAATTGGCTGTAGGTCTGTTCAATCACATCCAGCAGCCTCGTGATGCCAGGCTAAAGATCATCTCCAGATGTCTAATTCCAGAGAAACATAAAGAATGGGTCCAGTTGGGCGGGGGTGAGTTCAATCATTTAAGTAATCTTGCATTGCTAATGAAGTCTTTAGGGCAAAACAAAGCGTCGCCATGTAAATAAACACGTCAACTCTTTTTTTTTTTTTTTTTTTTTTTTTTTTTAACACGTCAACTCTAATAACAGAGACTAATCAAAGAAGAGTTTAGAGAATGCTATAAAAGTAGGGACATCACACAATGTACAACATTTATCTATTTTCTACAGCGCTTATCCTCAGTGTTCGGGGTGAACACTCCAACTGAAGTAAAAAGTCAAAGCTCTTTGTACTCATCTGGGCACTTAGTCGATGATGTAAAAAGCAAGAAAAAAAACAGCTTTAACGTTAACATTTTCAACTCCACAATGCACCTTTAAGAGCAGGGTCTGCACCAGAGGAAGCAAAGGAGAGAGTTGTCTCAACAAGCATTTGAAAAGGAAAGGCTTCAAGACCCTCTCCAAGTAACTTGATGTTCCTGTGACTACAGTTGCACATACAGGTATTATTCGGAAGTGTAAGATCCATGCGACTGTAGCCAATCTCCCTGGATGTGGCTGCAAAAGAAAAATGTATGACAAATTGAAGAGAATACAAATACGAATTGGAACTAAAGAGCGTCGAACAACCTCCAAGCAAATTAAAGGTGAACTCCAGGGTCAAAGTACATTAGTGTCAGATTGCACCCTCCATCATTCATCATTGCTTCAACAAAAGAGGACCTCATGTTGATGTGAGGCGACCAAGAAATAC
Organism: Leptonotus elevatus; assembly: GCF_054856555.1. NCBI lineage: Eukaryota > Metazoa > Chordata > Actinopteri > Syngnathiformes > Syngnathidae > Leptonotus > Leptonotus elevatus. The sequence goes on along the minus strand of NC_141240.1, from coordinate 6,025,121 downwards.
ACAACTGTTGAGAGAGAGAAAAAGCCAAACTGCAAGTTGATAAGCTGTAAAGTTTTTGGGAGCACGTCTGATGGACAGATGAGACAAAATTGGAACTCTGAAAAGTCACATCAGCTCCATAATCACAGAAACAAAAATCTGACATGCAAAGTCCTTACTATGAAACATGGAGGTTGCTGTGCAGGGTACAATGAAATCTCAAGACTATCAAGGTATTCTAGAGAGAGATGTGCTGCCCAGTGTCAGAAAGCTTGGCCTCAGTCTCAGGTAATGGGTCTTGCAACAGGATAATGACCCAAAACACAACTAAATCACCCAAGAATGACTAAAGTCAAACGCATTGGACCTATTCTGGAAGTGGCCTTGGAAGTGGTCTATGAGTCTTGCTCTATATCCTTTTGCAAATCTGTGAGAGGAGCTGAATCATGTCCTCTAGAGAAAGCACCCTTCAAACTGGAGACAACTGTATCAGTTTGTACATGAGTGGGGCAAAATACCTGCTGAGAGGGGCAGAAGTTTCATTGACATTACAAACATTTTTGTTTGTTTAGTGCTTGCTCGGATGCTGGCGATGATAGACCTCAGGATATTTTCATGGCTTGTATCTGACAATGAACTCTCCCAGAGCAGACTGTAAATATTAGGGAAAGCCCAACTTTGATATCATTCAGCCTAGTTCAAATCACATGGCCAGTCTCAACATCATGCCATTACAGGATATAATAACAGTTTACCTCATCCTGATAAATAATGACACCATTAACACATTAATTCAAGGAACTAAATGAATCATTTTAAAGTACTGGCGGCCCATCCGTGCCAATGAAAAACAGACAAAAGGAGTGACAGCCCTGTGGGGAGAAAAGAGAATTGGATGAAATAAAGCAGAGGCATGTGGGTAATGAAATCCGGATGCGTTCTGGCAACACTGAGCGCAGTTCACGACCAACTCAAAAACAAATACAGTCCAGAGATAGGAGTAGCACCAGCTGAACATCATTTGGAACATTCTTGATTGTGGCGCCGTGTCTGACTCTAATGTTGAATCAGTGGGGGGAATGGGGGTATTGGGGGCAAAAGTGGTTCTATCGAGCATTCCTGAGAGAACTGCAATATATTAAGTAGAACTGTTTTTTGTTAGCCCCGTGTCTAGTGCCAGGAGGTGGTGCTCCATGTAGGCAAGGCATGATCTAGCTTTGTGACCTTCTACTACTTTCCTACTACTACAGGAGGTCCTCGGTTTGTAATGGGCGTCTGCTCCTACTACACCAACATAAATCAATTTAGTTCGGAAGACAGACAACAACACATCCTAAACAAAAACATGTCGAGGCCATGAACAATAAAAAGAAAAAATCTGATTGAAGAACAGTTGCAAAAAACAAGAGAACCATGCCTGTGCTCGTGTTGCTGGCATGTACACTGGAAGCGGGTCGAGTAAACTAATGTGTAGGTTGAGACCATCATGAACTGTGGACAAAATTGTTTGTACTGTACTCAATATACAGTAGTGTTGCCAATACAATGTTATACACAATATGTTTTCATTATTACATATTTGTGTATGTTGACTACTTTGTACTACACAACTGACAAACACATGCAAAAGTAAAACATTTCATTAAGTGAAAAAAAAAACTCATGGCTCTTTATTTGTTGACAATGCATCTGGCGGGCTACCAGGGGTCAAAATCCCCCATTGAAATGAATGGCGGGCAACCAGGGGTCGAAATCCCCCATTGAAACATCCACTCTCGAGCATAAAAATTTAGATTTTCATGCCGATGAATGTCTCAATGTTTCCTGGCAAGCCAAACCCGTTTTCTTTCTCCACAAAAGAAATATGTCTGCACAGCCCGCCCTCAACTCGGTTCAAATTTGTATTTTTGCTGTGATGTATTCTTCATGAGCAACGGCAGAAGTTCATCTTCATAACATTCCAAATGGCACGCGGGAGAGACAATAGTTTTAAATAACCAGAAACACACAGAGTCATCAAAACGCCAGTAGATGACGGCACTGGAATCATTTATTTCAAAAGAAGACGTGTGTCAAGGACATGATCTGGGACCACTACACAAACTGAGGTGCGCAGCCACGTTCGTCAATTACGGCAACTACACTAGTTCAAAATATATAGATAGTGCTCACAACTCACTTTTATGTCTAACACTGCTTCTTATGCCACGTTCAGACCAACAGTGGGGGAGGTGTTTCCGGCGGCGCGATTGCATTGGACTTCGCACGGGGAGTCGCGAAGGTGTGCCATGCGAGCATTTCGCTACTTAGCCCATTTCATCTGTGTTGGCTGAATTGAACTTTTGGCGCCATCGCATCAGCGACAGCCAATCGGTGTTGAGATAGTCCACGTCACTAAATACGTCACACAGCAGACAAAACACAGGAAGCGGTTGTGTGCAGAACATGTAGCATAGCAATGGAGGATAGCTTGATCGACACGCTTTGTAGGCACCCAGAGCTGTACGAAACGGCAAGCTATGTGCACCGGGACGGGGGTAAAAAGGAGATTGGAGGAAGAAACGTGGAGGTCGGCTTATCTGGTGAGTTTGTTTGTTTAATTGTCGAAGTGTGAAGAAAGCTAGCAATGCTACACTTAAGTTAGCACCACCTACCGAAGCGGCAATCCCTCCTCTTCCTCCGTTGCAGCGCTGAGTGAAACAAATTCCATTGATAGCTCCGCGAACAAACACGCGCGAGACCAGCGTAGCGTCGCGATATTTTCGGTTCGGTCTGAGTGGGTTGTTCCACTGCGCAAAACACGGTCATTGCTGGGTTTTTTCCATCGGACACTCAGAGTCTCTGGGGGTTTATGGAACAGTGGGCCGGCCCAGACATTCTGCAACTGCGTGATGATTCGAAGATCTGTCTGAGTCGTAAAGAATGAGCTTCCCCTCATTTGAATGATCAGTTACCGACACTGGTCTGTGTCTATGCTATATACAACGTGTCATTGCTACTTGTGAATGTAACGTGTCTATTATAAGTGTCGTTGCTAAGTGTCATTCTTTTCTCTCTCTTTCTCTCTTTAACTGTCTCTCTCTCTAGCCATTCATCATTCCATCCATCTTTCTTTCCCTCAAGTAAATGCATAGTTTTAAAAATGGGAAGACATCCTGGCAATACAGTATATTTTTTTCCCATGGGTGAAAATTTAATAGAGTATATACATAATTTTGTGACACGTTGCACATGCACGTAGGAGCATCACTTAACACAGAGAAGTTGCATATATAAGCCGCAACGACACGTTGCATATACGATGGAGATTGTGTGTAAAAAAGTGCAATTATCCAGGTCTCCGATGTTTACTGCCGATGCTGAGTGAAGCGCGAAAGTGAGTTATTCTGTTTCCCTGAACACTTCTGGGTTAGCGCATAACCCCATTTCACCTTTAGCAAACTAGGCCCATACCACGGCCCCAAACGACCAAGGTCTGTTAAACTCGCGTTCGCTCCATTGAAATACATTGTAAAACCGATCCAGAAAACTTCTTCCAGCTGCTATAAAACCCTACGAAGAAGAAAAAGTCCAACATGCAAAATGGTAAAGCGATGTGCCCATGGATTGTGTAAATTGGACATAAGGTACATGTAACATGTAACAGCAACATCCTTATAAGGATGACCTGTGCTACCTCTCACGGTCTTGTTTTTATGTGTGGTGAGCTGTGTCAGTCTAAGATATTCAAAAATGGGTTTAGATGTTAAACATCATTATGCATTTACCAGGCAACACTGGTCCCCCGGACGGAAAAGTGGTTGGGGTCACTGCTCTATGCGGCCATTTTGATCACCATTGAAATCTGAAAGCATACAGTTTTCGTTTGGCACTGAAACACAGAGCAGTCAGGAACTGTGGGCCTGTCCTATTTACCCAAATGACAAAATAAAAAAACAGAGCCCCATGACTTGGTTTTCTATGAAACTGTGGAAGTATTAATCCCCTACAAAATGTTTGTGAGTATGTGTGTGAGAGAAGAGGGAAATTGCTCTTGGTGTACACAGGGTGTATACTAATTGTATTTCCATGTGAGCGCACAGAAGGGCTTGCCTGTCTGTGGGATAAGGTGAAGGAGTCAGTTTCCTTTGCCCCACACCCTTTTGGATCTCCACCCAGGTTCCGGTTGTACAGGGATAAGCACTTCCCTGATTGTTCCCCCGTGTTGCTCAGTCATGGTTCTTCCTCTTAGAGAGCCTGGCCAAAGAAAGCATTGCACTCACTGCACATATCAATAGCCAATGTTTTTGCTCTGCGGCCATGAGGGTGTGTTAACTCCCACTGGTGCCCACTGGAAGGAAGAGAGCGAGGAAGTGACCCTCATTTTTGTATCTTAGTGTGCACATTTATTAACCCATTGCCCTTTCATTATCAAGCTTCAAAAGCTATTTTCTTCAGAGGAAAATAAAGTAAATTGTGCATGTGGCACGTGTGTGCGCGCGTGCGTGCGTGTCTCTGCGTGTGTGTGTGTGTGTGTATTCACCTGAATACACACAGCACTATGAGGACATTTTGACTTATGAGGACACAGCCCATGTCCTCATAATTCCTTCAATGCAGAAGTGCTTCTAGGGTTGTAGAAGGCTAAAATCCAAAGTTTATTAGCATCCATAATTACGTGAATTTGTGTATTTTTGTGGTGTATTTGATGACGCCCCCTGTAGGCAGGTCCTTGTAATGCACCCCTTCATGAATAATTCACCCCTGTATATTTCACAGCATTTGATTGGCTGACCGTCACCTGTCCCCACAATTACGCACGTCTCCATAATTAATTTTTTTCTCAAAATGCTGTGTATTACGAGTGTTTGTCTGTAGCCGCAGAGCCTTTTTTTTTTGGCAGCACCCAATTCTTAAGTAGATAAATTAAATAATGAAATACCCCATGACATTTAATTGTATATTTCAGTATTTAATGTTTTTAGTGGTTGTTTATTTGAACAAGAAAAACAACTGTACAATGGTTAACAGTCTTATTATGTTGGACACTCTTCCACTTATGCAACAAACAACAGTTCAGAGTGGGAGCGGGAGAGTGCTCCCACTTTGGACTCCTTCGTTTGGCTTGGGGACTTCAATGCTCATGTGGGCAATGACAATGAGACCTGGAAAGGTGTGATTGGAAGGAACGGCCCCCTGATTTAACCAAGCCTCAACAACATTGCATGGACAGTGAGGACAATGCCTCTGAATTGGCAAACCAGGTTGATGGCCCCACCTCTTTAAGAAAAGGTACCGGAGGGTACACTCTAAAAACTGAAAAGTTGACTCAACTTGAAAAATTGAGGTAACAATTTACATGCATCTTTTTAAGTTCTTTCAACTCAGCCGCTGTTGTGTAAATGCCACAAAGATTACTTAGTACAAACAACCTAATATGTTTTGCACGCTAGAACCTTATTTAAGTTGAAGCAACTAAATTTTCATTGCGTGATACTACTCCATTTAATTATATACTGTAAAAAAATAAAATAAAATAGTGCTGGGCCAACTTAATAAATTGAGGTAACCATTTGTATCTTTAAGTTATTCCAACTTAGCCATTGTGTAAATGCAATAAAACTTCTCCAGTTAGCAGCTCCCAGTGGGTGGACGAAGTCGTAGCCTTTTCCACTCCACATTGTTAGCACGGGAAGGGGGGGGGGGGGTGCCCGCACACATTCGTCACCCACAAAGTCACCTCGCTTGGAGAGTACGCTGGCACGTTTCTGGTTGCCTGCCACTTCTCCTTGTTGTTTTTTATGTATTTATTACTTAAACTACAGCAAGTCTTTGACATTTTTTGCGGGTTTTTTTTTGTTGCTGGTTCACATACCTTGCGTTCACAGTCACTCGCAAATAAATCATGTCTAATTCATGACCACATCATGTGCCTTACTGAAACGTGGCACCAGCCTGATTTTTACTTCACTCTAAATGAAGCCTGTCTACAGTTACCTGGCGGTAGCCCGCAGGACGGGTCGCGGTGGTGGCCTAGCTGTCTATCCCCCATCTCTCTGCCCACAACATCCTCCTGCGGGTGTCTTGCATTCAAATGTAAGCTTCCCCCCCAAACATAAATCCGCTTTCATCCCAGAATTATCTGACATTCTCACAACACTTTGTACTACATCAACCAACACTGTAATACTGCGAGACTTAAACATTCATGTTGACACCCCCGCATGCCAGCCTGCTGTTGATTTCCTTCAGCTACTGGATTCACTCAACTTAAAACAACATGTTGATGTCCCCACTCACTCCAAGGAACACATACTTTACCTGGTCATCTCTAACACCGCCTTTGTCAGTAATTTACTGGTTTATGATCTTGGTGTTTCAGATCTCAATCCCCTCTCATCAAACCCAAGCGACAGATCAATTTTACAAACTGGAAAGCCATTGATATTGATGGCCTGGTTTTGGACCTTCACGTTCTCTCCTCTGGCTTTACTGATTTCCCCACTGTTTCTGACGCAGTAGAGTCATACAATCAATCCCTGAGTAGCCTCATGAACTACCATGCCCCCTTAAAATCCCGGACAGTTTCTTTCTCTCGCTCAGCACCTTTGTACACCTGCGAAAGATGAAAGCTGCTGGGCGTTTCCTAGAGCGGTGATTCAAGACCTCTGGACTTACTGCTGATAAGAATGCGTACAGGGAACATTTAAGGACATATTCAGAAGCACTGAGGAATGCTCGGTCCAAATATTACTCTACCATTATTAGCAATAGTCCCGATAACGGCAAACAGCTCTTTGAAACCGTAAATCACCTCCTCAAACCTCCCTCACTCACCCGCTTGAGGCTACTGAAGAAAGGTGCAATATGCACATTAACTTTTTCAGAGAGAAAATTGACAACATTCGCTTGCACCTCTCCATCGCTGCCGTCCAGCCTCAACATATTGCTGACCCACCATCTGCCATTGCCCAGCCTCTTCGCTCCTTCTCCAATGTCAGAAGGACATTGAGGATATAATAAAGAAAATTAAGCCATCCACCTGTGCTTTGCAAACCTCGTACAAGCCCCCAAAACCAAGCTCCACACTATGGGCGATCGGGCCTTCTTCTCGGTGGCTCAGAGGCTGTGGAATGCTCCCCCTGACCGCCTGAGGGCTCCACAGCCTACTGACATTTTTAAACGGGCTCTTAAAACGTTTATTTTTTCAAAAGCTTTTTGTTAGACCTTTTTTTTACTCTGTAGCACTTTGAGATTGTTGAAATATAAAGTGCATTACAAATAAAATGTATTATTATTATTATTATTATTATTATTATTATTATTATTCATCCTCTTCAAATGGGAAGACCCTGTCCCCTCCTCTGTGGCTCATCCGATCAGAGAGGTCCTATCTAACCTCCGTTTGGAAAAGATTAGATATGTACTGCGCAGATCAGAGCAGAAATTTTTGAAGGTATAAAAATAATTTTTTTGTTTTTGTTTTTGACAAACCAACGACACTGGTATACTTTAGTATAGAGAACATGCTTTGTTTTGTATTCTACAAGCTTAATTAAGTTGAACCAACATCATTTTAACTATGCAAAAACTACTCCATTTAGTCACTTGTCCTTCAATTCTACTTGAATCATTCAACTAATGATGACATAGAATCAGGAACTGGAGGTTCTTTGTCTTGGGACACGGTCACAAGGGCTGGGGATCAAACCCACAAACTGCATTGGGAGACAAGCACTACTACCACTCATTCATGCCACCACTTTGTATTGAAGAGTTGAATTGAACATGGACATTTTAAAAATGCCTGAAAAAGACTTAACCATTTGACAATCATACTGGTCAGATTGATTCAAAGTCACAAACATATTGAGGCAGCATGGAGATCTGCACTTTCTCTGGCCACCTCATTCTCCACACAATAGACAGATTTATTAATATAAGTTTTTAACTGATTAAAATGTTCATGTAACAAACTTATTTTTTTATTGCATAGAAAGTCCCTTGATTTTAAGTTGAACTAACCCAATGAATCAAGATGGCAGCCACTCTGCATGCAGCTCAAAAGGATTTGTGTCTATCAGTTGTGGGTATAAATGAGCACATGGAGAAAAATGGCGGAAAGCATAATCTTGCACAAAATATCATTGTGAAATCTTGCAAAGAAAGAAATTAATTAAGTCCCGTTTTTTGTTTTTGTTTTGCACACAAAACATGCTTAAAACACTCCAGTGAAAGAGGAAGATGTTGTAATTCCCAGCATGCCAAGCGGCACAATGCCAATAGCAAGAAGTATGATTACGTTATTTGTTAATGCTAGATTATTTTACATTCCAAGTTGACTGATTGCACCTCAGTACAAAAATCACATCTCCCGTTTATCTGTAATTTAAAAAAAAAAAAAAAACTGTTTGTCCTGCTGTCCAGGCATGTCCGTCTTGTAACTCAGCTTTTAAAAGATAGTTCAGAGAATTTCAATTCAATACACTCCTGAGTTAAGTAAGGGCAAAAATATCTGTTCAGAATCAATATATTATTAAGTAAAGACTGCTTTCTTTGTTTTCATTTAGACCAACTTACTAAAATAAGTTATCAAATAATTATAATGTGTTCATAGAACAAACTAATTTTTTTATGCATAGAAAGCCCTTGATTTTAAGTTGTGCCTACTAACGCCATGAATCATTTTTTAGAGTGATATATGTTACAACTACAGGGTGCGAAAGGTCTATTCAGGGGAGAGAAGGGTCCATCAAGAAGACGAATCTCAGAAGAGGAGCAGTGTGATTTTTGTCCTCGCGGTGGAACAGTGAACCAGCTCTACATCCTTGGCAGGGTCTCCAACCAGTGTACATGTGTTATGTGGACTTGAAGAAGGCGTTGGAATGTGTCCCTTGGGGAGTTATTTTGGGGGTGCTTCGGAAGTATAGTCAACCGAAGCCCCTAAAATGGGCTGTTTGGTCAATAACAGAGTTTGGTCAAAATCGACAGCAGTCAACTTCCTGGGAGGCTGAAGTTCACAGTTCACCATTTCACACTTCCATCGGGTGATGTGGCCAAAAGTGAGAGAAATTCCATATTCCACGACCAGTAAGCTGGACGGCATCTCAAACAGTTATATCAGGAAGTGACTGGGCCTGCCCCGCTGTTTCTCAGACACCGGCTTCTTTGGCAAGAATGTCCTGCAACTCCCTCTAAAGTATTTCAGCACAGGATACAGGCAGGATGAAGACTCGCCTCCTCATCGAGCTGGGGCAGTCCAGATACAAAGCGGTGAAGAGCACAGCGGTGACCCTCGCACTGGGCGGATGTGGAGGGCTCAGGAGGAAGTGAACCAAGCAATCTCCAGGCTGCAACACAAGGACATCTTGGGAAGAGTCCAAGTCAGCCGGACAGGGCTACACTGAGGGCAACTAGTCCAGTTGTGGTCCAAAGCCACGAGGGAGCAGAGGAAGACCATGATCGTGGAAGAGGTCTTGCAAGCAATGCAGGACCACTACCTCATCAAGGCCATGCCCCAGGGGAAACAGGAAGCTTAGACTCGTTGGGAGGATACCAGCCGCAGAGTCGTAATGTGGGCCGACATCTGGCGAACTCCTCTGTCACGGCTCAGTTTCCTCCTGAGGGCAGCGTACAACACCCTTCCATGCCCTCTGAACCTTGCCCAATGGTTCGGTAGTGAGGGTAAGTGCCCTTCGTGCAGCAAAGCCAATGCAGGTCTCCAGCCCATCCTCTCAAGTTGCAACGTTGCCCTGATGCAGGGGTGTTTCCGTTGGAGGCACAATCAGGTGCTGAGGAAGTTGGCGGAGCTGTTGGAGAGGTGCAGGATAGGGGCGAATAACTCCTCAGAACCCAAATGACCAAACATTATCTTCATCAAGCCAGGAGAGATAGGGTAGAAGACAGCGGCGGGGAAATCAGCACACCTGCTCAGCCCTGGAAAGAGCTGGGAAATGCGTGTCGACCTGGACAAGAAGCTCATATTCCAACCGAATCACAGACGACGCTAACACCTGATGTTGCCAAGAAAGTCCTCATCATTGAACTGACTGTGCCCTGAGAATACCAGTAGCACATAAATTCAAGCTGTCCAAGTACAGCGATCTGGCACAGGAATGCAGAGGTGAAGGCTGGTCTACAACCAGAGGCCATTCTAGGATCAGAGGTTTAGGGGTGCTATAGTGAGTAAACCAAATCTAATAATAGTTATGCAAAGGAGAAAAGGACTTAAAATATAAACATATCCCAACCCTAATTTCTTGGGAAGAGTAATCTTTTTGATAAAAAAGCTCCTCAACTTACGTAGTGACAGTATGCATGTTTCTGGAGTAAAACAATTTGCAGTGAGAATTAACAAGAATGGCCTTGGTCTTGTTTTTAAAAAAAAAAAAATTAAAAATGAAACACACAACATATAAAATATGCTAACAGACATTAACTTAATACAAAATTATTGGGTTTTTTTTACTATTATTTTCTGTACTATGTTATAAAAAAACATACATTACACACACATCAAAAAAAGAAATGTGCTTGAATCTACAAAATAATAATAATGCATGTACAAGTCTGTGAATGGGTGAAATATTGACACATATAAAACATATGAGCAAAACAAATAGACAAACGATTCGATGAACAAATCTTTTGAACAGTTATTTTTAATGAACTGATACTAAAAATTCAGTTCACTTAAAATAACTGTCATGCCCATCACTATTTCACATATCCTGGTAAAAGGAAGGAACACTTTCACTCAACTAGAGAGACATACCCTGTGACTGGACTGAGGACGCGCTCCGCTCATCTGCTTGTAAGCAGGGGAGGGAAAGGGGTCGAGGTGGATCAAACCATTTTCAATCAAAAGCGGGGTGTACTGTGTTTTGGTTGTTTGAATATGACTTTTAAACTCTATGGTGTTATATATATATATATATATATATACGTTTCTAGCTTGTTAAAAAGAACACACAGTAAAAATATATCTATATACTCAAAAAATTTGGAGGTGCTATTGTTCAGTTTGAGGGTGCTGAAGCACCCCCAAAAATGTCCTAAATACGCGTCTATCTACGACTATCCATCCCATAGAGGTTGGATGCAGGGGCTTCATGGTGGGGTCGGCAGTTCGACTCCTCCGCGCCATGGAAATGACCAAAGCAAGCCTAAAGAGGGCAACCAAGGAGCTGGCTGAAGAGGCTGAGAAAGCGAGTTTCTGGATGTGGCTACGGAGAACGGACTATAGTTAGGGCTCAACACCCCAATGAAGGCAGTTGCAGGGAGTGGCATGGGGGGACGTCCCCACAGAAACCACGGCCCCCCTGTCGCGAGAACGGTGGCACCAGCTAACGACCTTGCAGCTGACCTCAAAGTGCACTAGTGGAGGTGCGACAGGCAGCGATGCCAAGCAGCTAAACCTGTACTATTCAAATGGTCGACATTACCGCCATTAAGATGGATTTGTTCCCGATGAGTTATTATTGTATTATTCGCCATATAATGTGAAAATGTGTGTGTGTTGATATTATAATAAAATTCCTTGAATCCTTGAATGCACTTGTCATCCGTAACAACATGAGCTGGCCAAATCCCCCACCGCTTTTAAACAAAACTTCCCCACTGAGTGTCTCATCTTTTTCTAACAGGGCCGATGAGTGATCCATCCATGCATGCAGACTCTGGGTGTGCACTGGCGGTGTTTATCATAAAGGATGACCATTCACATGGCTTGTCAGGTGATGCATGTTGCCGGGTACCTGCTGTGTGGCTGGAGTCTTGGATTTAACAATCTAGCCCAGGAGGTGAAAAAAACACTCAGATTTTTGTTCCACAATGTAGTCAGATATCTCCGGACAGAACTCCCAAGGAGACTAGGCTGGATTTACACTGCAGGGGTTAATGAAGGAATCTGAGTTGGTGCCTGAGTTGCAGACTGAGTAATTTTGCTGAGACTTAAATCCAAGTATCTGAGCTAAGCCAGCAGCCAAAAAACAATAGAGCCACGTCAATGGGTGAAAGGTGGATGGATATACTAATAATATGGTGATTTCATGAGTCCATGTTTTATTCACATATGTGAATATATTGGAGTGTGTGTGTGTGTGTGGGGGGGGGGGGGGGGGGCTTGTTTTTGTTACATAGTGGGGCCAACATTTCGGGATTTCACAGAGATGTGAGGCCCACCCATCCATGTGGGGCCTTTTTGCTGGGCCCCACAAGTGTAGACCTCTTTTTGAGGGTCAAGACTTGGTTTTAGAGTTTAGGTTTGAATTGGGTTATGGTTGAGGTTAGGGTAAGGAATAGAGGTAGGCAATCATTTTTGATGGTTGGGGTTAGGTGAAGGGACTAGGAAATGCATTATGTCAATGAGATGGCCCCACTTAAGGTGAGCCTACTGATCGCAGGATCAAAACAGACTAGACAGACACATTCACACCTACAGAATAATTTGAGTCTCCAGTTAACCTAACAGAATTTTGGACTGTGGGAGGAAGGTAGACGAGATGGAGAGAAACCACACAAGCACAGGAAGTACCCAACCCGTACCGTCTTACTATGAGGGAACAGGTATGAAATGATTAGTTTAAAAAATGAAATCAGACACATCCTGTATTTATTTAGCTTTCTTTTCATTCATCAGTGTGTCTGGTCTGAGATGTAATATGATACAGGTCATACAGCGGTGTGTTTGATTTTCTGTAAACATCACTTTGGTCTGTTTTGGACATGGTATTTGCTCACATGGCATTCCAGACAGATATTTCTTCTTCTTTATCTTCACATTGTGTTATTTCCTGCCTGTCTTCCTTTCGTCCGTGAAGCCTGTGAACCATATAATCACTGGCTGTTAAGTACAGTCAGCGGAGCTTCATGCAATCACCGCATTAAGGAAAGTTTGGTTAAAGTCAACAAGCAAGCAGCTGATGTATGCCTGACCTTCACACTACTAGGGTGACCTCTATTGCAAGCACTTGTCCACTTTTTTACACCCTGTCCAAGGGGTTTTATAAATTCATGAAAATGTCCGGTTTTCATTGCGCAACTAATTCAAGGTGGAGTGCACCGAGTTACTACGACTGGTAGACCACCATTTCAAGGTCGGGCCGAGTATGGAAATGAAAATATGGTCACCCTACCTCACTCAAAGTCATCCAGAATAAAAAATCAATTTGGAGAAGCTAATTAAACACTTACTTTTAAACGTGCCGATTTTTCTAGCCTTACAGTGCCAGCATTGTGTTGCTATAAATGTGTTATTATGGGGGAGCGCTAGTGAGCAGTGGTATGTGAGGACGTGTTTGTGCAGTGCTCCCAACCGAGTCGAACCTTTTTTCAAGAAATATACTCTTTTCAAAATAACTTGGACGGTTCATACCGTCTCTGGCGCTATTAGATTGCTGGTACACTGCGCTGACAGCCTCTTTTTTTTTCAAAATACACCGCTGAGCTCCAAAATTCCCAAGGGGAAACGCTACAGGAAAGAGACCCCTACTAAAGCCCCGGACTCGGCTGGAACGGCTTTAGCCTCATCGGAGGAGGAGGCTCCGGACCTATCTACTGTCATGGCTGCCATTGAATGCAGCGAAAGCAAGATTCTGGCATGTATAGATTCAAGCACAGCCGACTTGAATTCCAAAATAGACGCGCTCCGGGAGGAAGTGGTGAAGCAGGAAGCCCATCTCAGCGAGTTGGAATCAGGCCTTAATACGTACGGGGAAAGTGAGATTGCTGCGCTGAAGGCAGAGGTCACTTCGCTCCGCCAGAAAGTGGAAGACATTGACGGGGGACGACTCAACGCTCGAGGTCGAGATAAAAGAAGGTTTCGAATCAAGCGAGGGAATGCATAGCTAGCATAGCAAGCATAGCTAAGCTGCTGCAGGAGCTGTTGCTGTCTTGATTTCACTCCAACATTGGATGCAGCATTCCGCGGTGCTCGGCGTGCCGCCATATGGGGTTTCCCAGAGTTATTGTCATTAAGTTCCACTAGCAACGGATGAAAATGTGGTTGTCGTAGGTTTTCCAGCTAAAAATGCACAAAGTGACTCTCGCTGGTCTTCTTTCAAAAAGGAAAATGGCTATTTCTGCAAGAACTGAATTAATTCCTACGTCCATACATTCGTCCAACGGTGTCTCCATGTTTAATTTGTTTGTTTCCCACGGCCTTGCCGCTTCTTGTTTTCATCACATCCACATATCCCGCCCCAAAACACACTGTTGCATCACAAATACCACAATAATTCAGGTTGCAGACAAGCTTATCACCTACAGCCCTGCTTCATTAAAATTTAATATGAACAGTATTTTGCTTTCTATTTGTATTTTCAGGACACAGAAGAGCAATTACAGATTTCCTATGAGATTTGTACTTGTGACTTAATAATCCTTTGCAAGGATAAATATTAACATGTACTGTAACTATTGCATGTTGACAGATATTACAAATGGACACGTGAGTCCCCTTGAGTTAAAATTGTAATATATTTCCTGTACATGTGATGCAATGTAAAATCTCGCCATGCCTTAAACCAAGCATGAAATAGAACTTAATCAAATCGTTTAAATGAACTGCATTATCCATTCTGCAGACGAGCCGTTCCTCTGCTACTACTGCTTCAAAGCGATTTCTCACATTTTTACATGATAATTTTCACGTTTTTACATAAGTTTCATGTTTTTACATCATCATTTTCACGTTTTACGTAAGTTTCACGTTTTAACATAATATTTATCATGTTAAACGTGATATGGCTCTTGTTAGTGTAGAAATTGTTAACACTACGATAAAAATCACCCTAATATCTAATTTATACAAAAAACACTTGGAATGGAATTGTGATGTTACACATTGCCAAGGGAAAGCAGCTTACTTAAAATGACTTGTTAATATGACGGATTATATTTTAGAAACCCCTCAGAGGCCTTTTATTTTGCTAAATTTTTTAAGCAAACACATAAAGTACTTTATCGTTCAGAAGGCCAACTTGTTTCATTATTCTTGCCTCCCTGTGCGTTTTCATCAAGCAACCCAATTTCCTGCATACTTTTCCATCCCTTCTGCCTCTGCAGATGCAATGTTGCCCAATAGGCCCTTGTATCACTCATTCCGGCCCTCTTACCCAGATACAGACAAACCAGACTTACATTTTGGGTAATTATTACAAATGTTCACATCACACAGTGTTTTAGTCTTGTATGCCTAATGAATGAAAACAAAACTCTGAAGACAAATTTGGCTAATAGTGAACATTAAAGGCTGGATTGACTCAATACAACTACGTACGATTGAGCCTAAAAGCTTGTGAGTAAAACTCAACTTGATAGTCTGAAAGACAGCTGATAGATTGGTGCAATATAGTTGGTGAGAAAATAGGTAAAGGCCTGTGTTCTTATTAAACTTTTGGGTTTCACCCAGGTACATATAATCTGTTTTGGTCTTAATATGGGTTTGTTTGGGTGTGTCTCCTGTTTGTGCCTCCCCCGTGTACTCGTTATTGTCTCCACATGGTCTCATCAGCTCTGCTCTCCTTGTATCACCCAATCACCTCTCTCCATTTACTAGTGTCTTATCCAGGTGTGCTTCGTTGTCTCGTCAGTTTAAATTGATGCCACATTCGAGGAATGTGGGAAGTTGGACATATCCCACTTGGAATCTCCCAGTTTAAACCTCAAAGCGTTGGAGGCAAATGTAAACAACAAAGATGGCTGATTTCGATTAATTGTTGTTCTAGTTAACACAGTTAGTCGAAATCATGATAAGTTACGTAAATTTACTTATTTTCAAATTACTAAATTAATGGTATAATAAATAAGTAGATACACATGTTTATAATCGTGTAAATTATGTTTTGCCATTCACGGTCTCTACGGGGTTTGCCATTGACAAGTGACGTCAGGTTGGGGAAGTTGATTGCCCTCCTGTGCTTGGGTATACTTGCCTTTCTGCCTGCACATGACAAGCACGGGCACAAAACACCCTTGTGACAGTAGCTATTGTCATGTACCAAACCAGATCAAGTTCCTCTCAGGGTTCTAGAAATGCCTCCTCCGAGTTGCATCTGTTTTCACCTTACACTACAGACAATTTTGGTTTCCATAAAACTGTGCATTTGATTTATTGAAATACCAAAATATAGACCAGTTGCAAATTGTTCATTTATTTTGAGTCAATATTTTATGAAGTGGATTTTGCTGTGCTCCAATAAAAAATGACAGTTGTGTAATAGTTATTTACTTGTGACAGAATATCTTACACTGTTCACATCCCCACACCATCACGTCAACGTGACCTTCACAAATCCTCTTCACAACCGTCAGCCCCCTTTTTCAAGTCACGTCACCCCACGTCTGCCAAGCCACAAAACCCCGTATCTCTTTCAGCACTTAGTAAGTCTGTAACCAAGTCACGTTGTCTCGAACCTGTCCCCACACCACTTCATTCCCCACCATTTTCCTCACCTCATTCCCTGCGATCTTGTCACCTCAAGTCACATCTTTCCAAGTTTGCCCCCACGTCATTTCGTTCCCCGATGTCCTCTTTACTTCATTCTCCCTTGTTCTCGCCGCGTTAGGTTTCTTCTAGTTTTGAGTCTTTAGTTCCTGTATCCTCGGTCCCTCATGTCTCCTGTATTCCCCAACCCGAATGGCGGCAGGCTGATGTGGTCCCCAGTCCCGGCTCCACGGCAGCCTCAAGTCCCCGTCCCGGCTCCACGGCAGCCTCAAGTCCCTGTCCCGCCTCCTGGCCTGTGCCGCTGCCGCCCCGGGCTTCCTCGCCTGTGCCGCTGCCGACCCGGGCCTCCTCGCCTGTGCCGCTGCCGACCCAGGCCTCCTCGCCTGTGCCGCTGCCGACCCGGGCCTCCTCGCCTCTGCCGCTGCAGCCCCGGGCCTCCTCGCCTCTGCCGCTGCGGACCGGCCCCGCCAGGCTCCCCTCGTCTGCCGTCCGAGGCGCCCTCCAGACTGGCCCTGATGGGTGGGCCATGTTCCCGCCTCCGTTCCCCCTTCCACCCACCCTGTTTTCAGACGTTTTTGTTTTACTGACGTCTGGGAGCCGGTACTGTCATGTTTAGGTTCTGTTTTTCCTTGTGTGTCTCCCCTTGGTCTTGTTAAGTGTAATCCTGTCCTTCCTCGTGTCATCCAATCAGTGCCCTCAGCCACTTGTGTCTTGCCCCAGGTGTGTCTTGTTGTGTCGTTAGTGTGTGTGTGTATTTAGTCTCCTGTCTCCCCTCTGTCTGCGCCGATTCATTGTCGTTTTCCTCCCGTCATGGTGCCAGTTTTTTGCCTTGGTCACGGGGGGGCGCTGGAGCCTATCCCAGCTGGCTTCGGGCAGTAGGCGGGGTACATCTTGAACTGGTTGCCAGCCAATAGTAGGGCACACAGAGACGAACAACCATCCACACTCACACCTATGGACAATTTAGAGCATTCAATTAACCTGAAATGCATGTCTTTGGAATGTGGGAGGAAACCGGAGTGCCCGGAGAAAACCCACGCAAGCACGGGGAGAACATGCAAACTCCACCCAGGAAGGCCGAAGCCCGGACTCTATCTCGCATCCTCTGCACTGGGAGGCGGCTGTGCTAACCAGTCAGCCAAATATATATATTTAGGTCCATCCACACCTAACCCCCGTCATTGAAAATATTTTGGGCCGTGAACCATTGCCGAAAAATCCACCACCCCACTTCTCAAATAAAGTTTCTGGGGCATCAAAATGCCCGTTCATGCTGGGCATTATGGCTATGTTTCCTCAACGGTATCTACTCTACTCAAATCTTACCAAGTAGGGTCAAGATGCATCTTTTGATACCTCATTTGTGCGAATACAATAAATGTTGCGAGCTGAATTGTGAGGTGTAGAAAACAATTTGGCATACTAAAAAGTATGAGCAATTGTAATATGGGCTGCTTGCATCACATGCAATATCACTAATAAGAGGTACCAAAATTATTACAGTTTGTATGTCTTTAATTGCCAAGCTTGTTTCTTTGCTCTTGGAGGCCGCCATTTCGTCCCACTAGGTGGCTGGGTTTGGCCAAACTCCAGAAAAAAATAACACATTTTGAAGATGTCAAACAATTCAAAAGAAGTTTGCTGTTCTTTGCTGCTGTTTGGCAATGCATTCACATTACCAAATCTGTTCAAACTAGCAAGTAGACAAGGCTTAACCCATGTGATGGAGAAGGATTACTGTATGATCACATGCAAAAACAGGACAGACTGTCCTGTTTCTGTCCTGTAAATGATTTAAAAAAAGTGGGTAGGAAGTAATGAAGTGCAACCTTTGAAACTCATTGGAACTCGACAGCCACAGCAAACAGGTATGTTTAATTTGACAAGTGGCAATTATGTTTGTTTTATCACACATTCATGATCATCATCAAATGATTTAGCAAAAAAAAATGCAATCATTATGGAATTTTGAGAAGATTTTTAGCTCTGTCCAAGAAAGCCATCTAATTTCATCAAAGTCAGAGAGAAATGTCAAACATTGAAAAATGGCAGAAAAAAAGATTTGTACGTAGGATTTGGATTATACAATTTGTTGCTTTCTTCCAGACACATTTTATGGAAAAAAAAAATTGTAATCTCTTCTTTTTTTCCCATTCTAGCTCTATCTCAGTATACTGTAATGGATTTATTATTGAAACCGACTAGCATTCTGATGCTGCATTTACTGTTGATGTTTCTATTGCTGGCGTCGTGCCAGAACTTTGTACCTCCAAAATCGCCACTTTTCAGGAGACCCCAAAAACATGTTTTTTCAACCATTAAAATTGCACCCTCAAAGAGAGTAAGCAAATTTCAACACCTTAGATTGGTCAATAATGCGTAAAAATGACACCCACATGTGTGGACTGACCAAAAGAATACATTTTGGAAAAAAATGTAACTTACGAGGTTTCAGGTCGTAAGTGCACACTGGCAGCCACGCTTCCGTCAGCCTGCCCCACAGTGTGAATGTGTGAGTGCAAGAATAATGTATCCATTGTGAAGCGTCTTTGAGTTTCAAGAAAGAAAAGTGCTATATAAATCTGATGCATTATTATTATTATAATGCCCAATAATAATTATAATCATGTATAATAATAACAGATTTGAGCTGAAATGAAGACACTTGCTGTGGTTAAAGCAATCTTGAATACAACAAACGAGTCATGTAGTGGATTGTTCATAAAATGTCAGTGAAGGACCATCAGGAGTAACTAACTGGCTCACCGCAAGCCTCAGGGGATTTGTGTACAGTGTGGATGACTAATTAAGTGAATGCTGTTTTAACTAAATCATAAGGCATTTCTCATAGATTGAAGAGAAAGGTGGATGTAAACACCTGAATTTTCCCTTTAGGCATAAAAACTGATATGGCAAGTAACGTTACAAAGCCATTTAGGGCATATGTTTTTTACACTAGTATGTAAAATGTTGCTTGCTCACACATATTGTACATTCAACCTAAACTTGCCTTTAAAGGGTTTTGTCTGCTTTTCACAGATTACCTCTTGCTGTTAAGCTTTTTTTCCCCCACAATTCCCACCACTGCTTATAATGACCCCATGCCACGGATGCCAGACACTAATTACAAGGTCTATAAAAGTGAGCAGAAGTTGTTGGGGGCTTTGCCTGGCAGCACATTTACAGGAGCCACACATTTGCCGGCGCAAAAGAATGAATCTTAACGTTGGGCTTTTATTTGTCTCCCGGGGGGAAGCCTCATGCAGCATTTACAATTGAATGTGTGTGTTTGTACTAAGAGCACATGCGCAGTTGAGGAATTTGGGTATTGTATGACCACCAATTACTCTTGACCCTTAACCGTTTTATTTTCTCCAGGGAATTTGTGACACTAATGAGGTAGACGCCAGTAAGGGACTTAGTTGTACACTAAATCCATACAAAGAAACACTAGTTCTTGCAATGCAGTCACTCACACTATTTAGCTGGGTGGATGTTGTTATTCAGTCACTGTAAAGTTCTTTCAGACTACCACTCAGATTAAAGGTAGCAAAAAAGTTAACGTATTTCCATCAGCTTGATAGTTTGCCTTTCCACACTGACCAGCCAGGCAACACTCAAAAGTTTTGCTCTTTCTTGTTTACGCATGCTTGTGAATGTATCGCGGGAAGGGAGGGATGGGGGGAGCGCAGCCGTTTGTACAAAAAGGAAGGTAAGATCACAACCACCGTCTGCTGTTAACATACTTGAGAAATGTTACAGTGCTGTATCAAGGAAAAAATAGAAAATAGCAAAACAAAGCAAAAATAGTGACAAGTAAAACAAAAAAAGTGTGACAGCGTGAGAAATGTTGATAAGAGAGTGAAGGATGCATTACTAGACACGACATTATTCCGGCTATTTTAAGTGGATAAAATTAAATGTATTTGATAGCTATTTTTTCATATTATGGTTTAATATTTTTTTATACAATTAATATATTTTTTATATAATGTATGGGTTCTGCAAAAGTTTATGTCGCAGATGTTCTGACAACCTCTAGATTTTTTGGGTTTCTGGTTTCTACGTTTACAATACTTTGTTCTATTGACTTATTTTTTAATAATTTGTTAATCATGTTTTTGTTAGGTGGATGACTGTGAGCACGTCCGCCTCCCAGTGAAGAGGTCGTGAGATTTAATCCGGGCACCGGCCTTCCTGCGTGGAGTTTGCATGTTCTTCCCGTGCCTGGTGGGTTTTCTCCAGGTTTACTCCGGTTTCCTCTCACATTCTGAAAAATTTGCATAGTAGGTTAATTGAACACACTGATGAATTGTCCCCAGGTGTGATTGTGAGTGTGAATGATAGTTTGTCTGTTTGTGCCATGCATGCTTCAGTTGCCATGCTGGCAACCAGTTCAGGGTATACCCCGCCCGAAGACAACTGGGATAGGCTCCAGAAGCCCCGTGACCCTCGTGAGGATGAGCAGTTCAGATAATGGATGGATGGATGTTTGTAGATTGATTTGCATGGTTGATGTGAAACGATATTCGTAACAACTGTTTGTACATTTTGTTCAAATAGAGTGCTACTCAAAAGTTTGTGAACCCTGCAGGCATGGTCAGATTTTTTGTATAAAATATTAAAATAACCTTATTAAATGTTTAGTCATACCCCAATCTACAATGCTGACATTGAAAATAATGGACTTGAACAAAAAGAATGATAATATTATCATTCATTATTGAGCAAAAGTTGTTGTTTCAGATTGCATGAGTGCAAAAATATGTGAACCTCTCACTTAATCGGACATTGCACCTCCTTTTGCAATGAGAACTTCATCCAAACACATTCTTTAGTGATTTATCAGTTTTTCACATCGACTTTGGGGGATTTTTGCCACGCTTCCTTGCAAAATGCAGCCAGTTGAGAAAGGTTGGATGGGCGTCTAGCATAAACTGCCCACTTCAGGTACCGCCACAGTATTTTGAAAGAATTTAAGTCAGGATTTTAACTGGGCTCATCCCGAACATGAATCTTGTTGTTCTTCAGACATTCCTTTGTTGTATTGCTGGAATGCTTTGGATTATTGTCATGTTGCATGATCCATTTTCTACCAGGCTGTAACTTCACAAAGGACGGCTTCAGGTTATGTTCCAGGATTTCACAATATCCCTCTGAATTTATGTTTCCCTGAATTATGTGGAGTTGTCCAGGTCCTGAGGATGAAAAGCCAACCATTCTCCCCACCCTGCAGTGTTGACTTTTCACCAAACATGACTGTTTTAGTTGTGACCAAACTATTCAATTTTGGACTCATCTGTCCACAGAAGACACTTCGAAAAAGCTTCAGTGTTGTCCAGGTACTTGCTGGCAAAGTTGAAATGGGCAGCTTTGATCTTTTTTTGTGAGCAGAGGCTTCTTTCTACCTAGCAAGCCTTCCATGAAAGCCTTGTCGATGGACGTTTCTTCTGATTGTTGAAGCATGCACATGTGTCCCAGATGCAGCAAAAGAGGTCCACAAATCCCTTGATGTGATGCACAGGTTGGCTTTCACCTGAATTATCATTTGTCTTGTGGTTCTTGCTGATATTTTAGAAGGTCGTCCACTTCTAGGCTGGATTGTAGTAATTTGATGTGCTGTCACTACCCACTTTCTGAGGTCCCCTGAGATTTATCTTCCTCTCAGCATGACTGACCTGTATGGGTTCCCTTGTCTAAAACTAAAAAGACGTGGTTTTGTCTGTTTCAGTCAGTGATGCACAATTTCTTTGCTAAAACTCTCATTTCATTTGTCCATTTCAGTGGTTAGTTTAGCTACCAATTTGTCCTACCTGATCCTACTTGACTGCTTGTTTTAAGCAATGCAGCTCAGGGTTCACTTACTTTTGCACCTACATGAATTGATCAAAAACTCTTTTTAATTAAGTTTTGACTACACAATCGATTTTTTTTAAAAGAACAATGCATTGAATTGATAAACCTACACCTGTTATTTCATGTAACATGTAATGGTTCAGATTGAACAAGAAAATCAGGTTGAAACAATTGGAAAGTCCAATTTGCTCAAGAGGTTCACAAACTTTTGAGCAGCACTGTAAGTGTTTATTTAATCTCAATATTTACCTGTGTGTTCATTTGACTTTTCATACTTGTGTAGAAAATTTAATAAATTTTCCTGACACTTTAATTTTCCACATTATTGTAAGTTAATGTGATTGTTTCAAAGCAGTGCAATTTCCAATAGTTTCCAGAGCCTTTTGTTTTGCATAGTATTTAAATGAAATCATATATTGCCTGAAATCGATCTGAAAAAGCGGTCAAGACTTTCTTCCATGGTATTTTCAACAATAAATGTGGTATTTCACATCAGCAATAAAAAAATATAAATACAATTAAGCAACAAATTATTTTTGAAGACCAAATAAAGCATTCTACCAAAAGATTATTTTGAATGTTGTTGTAAATAAAATTACACAATTTCTTCCTAAATAATTAACACGCGGGCACTACCAATATGGGTAAACAACCATTTCTGTTTGCTTTTGCCTTTATTTTGTTTAGGTATTTTTTTCTTCATTAAAACTTTATTTATTTAAACAATATATGACCAGTATAAATATAGTATTGTGACTATTTTCAGA
The DNA here is from genome assembly GCF_054856555.1 of Leptonotus elevatus. Taxonomy (NCBI): domain Eukaryota; kingdom Metazoa; phylum Chordata; class Actinopteri; order Syngnathiformes; family Syngnathidae; genus Leptonotus; species Leptonotus elevatus. The sequence goes on along the minus strand of NC_141240.1, from coordinate 6,002,093 downwards.
CAAATATATTGGGTAAACAAGCGGTGGCCGTGACGTCCTCTTCTCTCTTGCAGCGTGCACGCGTCACTGGAGCAAACCATTTGTGTTGCTAGGATTCGGGGGAACCTGCTGTGTAAAGAACAACAGTGCACGCAGACGCAGAGGTAGGCTAAAGTCATGACGATTTTTGGGTATTTATATCTTGCTTTCGTAAAGCTCTTAATTAAGCAAACCGGTAAATGACTCTACCCAGAGGCGAATTCATTTTGTCTGTGGATAATATTTCAGTGTGGTTGGTGACGACGAGGATGGTGAACCTGTTACGTGCGTGTTCAGCTTTCGGTTATGTTTAGGTTTCTAGTGAGTAGTGGGACCATGTGCTTTAAAAAAAATTTTAAATACATATTATGCGGCCATGTGGTTTGGCGGGGATATTTTAAATTGAATTGTTCCTGTTCCCGTTCAACTGAAATGAACAACTGAAACATTTATTACCAGTTTGTGTGAAAGCTTCATACTATATGAATAAGACCAAGTTTGTTCCACAAAGGGACATGAACTCCAAGGATGTGCAATTACTGAATATTGCATTATCTTTATTCGTATGCTATAGCTTGTTTGTACACTGCAGAAAGACGCATGTAAGTTGTTTGCTGCACAATATAGATAAGGCACACACGCCCAATATGGTGTGTCCATGGTCGATTGCATAGATAAGTAAGGAAGTCAAAGCAATGATTAGAAACGACTCATTCTCATCATTCACAACGATGAACATTTGCGTGCATGCACTGGGCTTGGGGCCTTTGAATATGACATTTAATAGTGACAAACTGAGATAGACAGCCTGTTAATGGTGACACTTAAGGACTTAAGGAACAAATGATGATTTCACTGTTGTTATTCTTAAAATCACAATTAAGGACAAGTTACACATAGAAGTGCCTAAATAGGCAGAGATGGAAGTGGAGTTTTTTTGTTTTGTTTTTTTCACATTAACAATTTATAAAATTATCATGAAGGAAGTGGAGGTTGAGGATGGTGGCAAGTGCAATAGTGTCAGCGTGTTACTGTACTTTTCAAACAGCAAAGTGTAACTGAAGTTGTGAAGCGTGTGTGGGCGCAGGAGATGTGTAACATGATTTAGTAGCCAACAAGTATTTTCATTTATTTACTTACATTTGTGTATTCAGTTGGAGATTACATGTATTGTTATATTTACAATGTGTTTCAATACATTAGATACTTTAATATTTGTTCCATTGGAATGGCTTTGGTACAGCATATTCAATCGGCACACACAGAAAAGAGAGGAAAAATAGTGTGAGACTGTTCATGTTTGAAGAAGTTGAAATAAAGATGCAGCTTTACGGCAGCAAGGCACTTTTTTGCACATAAGTGGGCAACATTTTTGCAATAGCCCCGTTTTGTCAGTAAAAATGTTGGCGCTGTTAGACTGATGGATGGATCATATTAGATATACATTTCATTCCACTTCACGATTGTCTCTCACTTGATGTTGATTCTTCACCAAAAAAAGTCACATTTTATATCTTTGTTTGAAGCATGAAATGTAGCTAAATGTCACCATGCAGGTGCGTAGAGGTGGATGAGCTAGGACAGGTAAGGTGGGGCGAGACCATTTAAAGATGTGAAAACAAAATAATCTGAAAATGTACAGGCAGCCAGTGAAGGGAAGCCAGAATTGGAGTTTTGTCTCCTACGAGTACTAGTGAGCAGCAGCATTTTGTACAAATTACTTGAGGGAGGGCTGGCTGGCTGACTTTAAAATAATGTATGTATTGCAGTAATTAATCTGAAATGCAACAAAAATTATGGATTACTGTTTCTAAATACTGTTGAGAAAAAAGAGGCTTTACCTCAACGGGCTGCCTAAGATTGAAAGAGCTGTATGAGGATTTAACAATAGCACCAATTTGCAGGTCCAATTTATAAACCAAGTTGAAGACTGTTGGGTATAGAAAAGGTGCTAAGAGGCCCAAGTCAGCAGTTTGGTGTGTACAAGGTATTTTCACTTTCATCTATTACCGCTTCAAACAGTAAAGTGTATGTAGGAATGGAGAATTTTGTTGAAGTTTGTGTTTTGTCGTGGTTGTATTCTTATTAATATTGTATGTCATGTGTTCTGTAAAGTGCTTTTTTTAAGCTGCAGCTGTTGTAAAAACGCTAAATAAATTAAGTTTATTTGAGTTGAACTCTGCGCTGTGGTTTTGGATCAGTTCAGCAAGGAAGACAGCAGAACTGCCTCCAAAGACTGATGAGAACAACATTACAAGGGTAACAGATGTCTGGATTCATGCAAACACCCCCGCCTAATTTTATTTTATGTATTTTTCAAAAGGAGAAGCAAGTGGTCTTGGGGCATTTTTATTCACAGGTTGTAGTTGTTGTTGTTGCTTTTAATTTAAATAAATATAATCTGTATTATATGTATCTATGAATATGATCTGTAATATTAAATACTTATTCCTTAGTGACTGATGGTCAATTTGTATGCTCTTGAATATTGTATGGAAATGTTGAGTCAAATTACTTATTGCTGTAAACAGAAAACATTTAAATATAATATCAAAAGTCGAGATATGAGAAGTAAACATTATTTTTTTTAATTTTGTACAACAGATGTGCATCTACATCTGCTACACACGAAAAAAGATTATTTTAATGAAATTCTTTGGCAAAAGTAAAGGAACTGATACACTAAAACTGATTCAAGTTTTGAAAATCATTTGCTTGCAATAACTGCATTAAGCCTGTAACCCATTAACATTGCCCAACCTTTGCTTCTTTTTTTGTAATACTTTTTCATTTTTCCAACATAGCCTCTTTCAGTTTTTGTTTATTACTAGGGTTCACTATAGCAGGTAAAATGTATTGAGGAGATTGACTGGTCCAACCATGACTGCAGGGGCAACTGGTAGAGTGGTTGTCTCCTGATTCGAAGATTGTAGGTTTGCTCCTTAGCTGTTGTGACCTTGTTGAAGTGACCTTGAGAAAGATACTGACATGTTTGCTCTATGCTGGAGGTCTGCAACCTGCGGCTCTGGAGCCACAATTGGCTCCTTTGTTTCTCTCCTGTGGCTCCCTGTGGATCTCTAAAAAATTAAAATAAAATTTGTATAAATTAATATTATTTCTTAAATAATAATTTTATTTTTAGATAAATATTCTGAAAATAAATTGATGAATTTTTAAGTTGTCAGGAAAAGAGACAAAAGGTAGATGAAAAAGTTGTTAAAAAATGTCCTAAAAATGGCCATAAAGTGATCATAAAATGTCCAAAAACAAAATAAAATTTTCAGAAAATTACCATACTTGTACAAAAATTCTATTAATTAATTCACTTTTAAAAAAAGGCAGAAAATAAACAGTAAAATGTCCAAAAACAAGAAGGAATCCCCAAAATTAACATAAAATGCACACAAAAATGGTCAAAAAGGTCAGAAAATTGATAGCAAAAAAGTGACCAAAAAAGGGGGCGAAAATAGCTATAAAATGTACAAAAGAGGAAGATGCAGAAAATTACCATGTGTCCGTAAAATTGCCAAAAATGTAAGAAATTTGACAGAAAGGCATACAATTCTAAACATTTATGAAAAACAATGTATGCAAAATTACAAAATATATAAATAAATAAAATGCAAAAACGGAAGATGAAAGGTAGGAAAAAAATGAATCTAAAAGTATTGGATGCTGCATATTCTTCTGTTATAGTGCAGCTCTAATTAGCTCATGGGCCCTTATAGGCTAATATGAACACACACTGTTCTGTTCAAATGTTTTGTGGCTCCAGACAGATTTCTTGTTATTTATTTGGCCTAAAATGGATCTTTATGACAGTAAAGGTTGCCGACCCCTGCTCTATATGATTTATTTGGTTGTTACTAACATTGGAATGTGTCTTGGCTAAAATGACGAAAGCACAGCCGCAGGGGAGGCAAACTCTCCCAAACGCATCCTCCCACTGTTTTCTTAACTTTATTTCTTTAGAAAAGCTATGGAAGCTTACTTAAAATGACATCCAAAAGCCGCACAGTGTGGGATTTTGACTCCTTTTCATTGTTGCTCGTACAGTTGTGGTCATAAGTTGAAATAGTTATGAACACAGCTGTAACTGTACAAAGCTATACGTCGCCTAATGACACAAAAATGCTATTTATCCTCATGCCTACTTCAACCTGTGAAAATACCCCAAAAATGAATGCAATATTTTGGATGTTATGGTCAATCAGCTTTTTTATCTCCTTACAGTTATTATCTTCCTAAGTTTACATAACCTTATGTAAACTTGAGAGCACAACTGTATAGTTTGCAATTGTTTTGCTTAGCTCGTCAGAAAGCGGCAACCATTCGATGTCAGTACCCAGAAGGCCTTGCAGCGTAAACAACAATTTCTACAAAATGTATTAAACTGGAAAATAATTTAGGGAAAAAAGTATCTTATGTTAGTAACAACCAAATAATTGCCATTACAGTCGGGGTTCCCTTTAAAGCGCTTTGAGTACCTCGAAGGTAGAAAAGTTGGCATCCAAAATGTTTCCGTATAGCCACTCATCCATCTATTTGCTATTCTGCTTATCCACACAAAAGTCGTGAGTGGAGACCAGTTCACCCAAAAGTCAATTGCAAGGCTCCAGCTCACTCATGACCCTAGTGAGGATGCATACTGTACTTCAGAGACCAAAAAAAAAAAGTAATACGGAGAAGAAATGACGAAAGCTTGAATCTCAACCATTTTCTATTTCACTTTCACAAATATGTAATTTAATGTTTCCACCTAGCTTACATTATTTTGTATCTTTCAAGGGGTTCTGTGTGCAACCATGACTTCCCAGTCACTGCCACACCAAGGAGATCCATTGCTGGACAACGTTCAGAAAGGAAGAGCCCCCAACCAGACAACAACAGAAATCAACAAAGTTGGCCTGCATGCCAGGGGACAATGGGCCAACAAGTCTGAGTTCCTTTTGGCCGTGGCAGGCCAGATCATCGGTTTGGGCAACGTGTGGAGGTTCCCATACTTGTGCTACAAGAACGGAGGAGGTAAAATAAATGAGGGAAAGCAGTGCAGGAGTGAAAAGATGTAGTGGAAATGAGCTTCTTCCACTCACTCATCTTGCCTTATTGTATTTCGCTAATCTTATCTGAGCATTCATCGGCTTTTATAGCATCCACTTCACAGAATGAATCATAAAAAGTTAATGTTTTTTATGTGTCCAGGTGTGTTCTTTGTACCTTACCTTTTGTTCCTGGTGCTGTGCGGTATTCCCCTGTTCCTCCTGGAGACTTCGCTGGGCCAGTACACGAGCCTAGGCGGGGTCAGCGCCTGGAGAACCGTGTGTCCAATATTTGGAGGTATATTTGTATTGTACATGGTTATTATATATCTTAGAAGCCCAACTAAATTAACTGACATATTGGAATCAATCAGGATAAATACAAGCTTGAACCTATAGCACGAGACGAGTGATCCAAGAGTGTTACACCCGCTTTCATGCACACAATAAATACGTTGCCGGGTTCTAGGCTACCCATCACTTGATAGTTTGAGAACCAAACGGTTGTATACATATTCATAATGACATGTGCCTGTGGATTAAATAGATAAGTGTGCCGTCTCCATCACCAAAATGCACCCAGCGGTTATGAAGCACACCACGTGTCATTGTATAGGAGAGATTGAGGAAGCTGGCTAAAAATGCAGGGGCGGAGCCACGTGCATTGCCGCCATTTGCATTAAAATAGTGTGAGTACGAGACTTACCTGCCAGCAGTCCAGACCTGTCTCCCATTGAAAATGATTTTATGAAGCGCAAAATATGATAATGGAGACCACAGACGGTTGACCAGCTGAAGTTGTACATCAAGCAAGAAAGGAAAATAATTCAACAATTAGTGTCCTTAATTCCCAATCGCTTATTGAGTGTAGTTAAAAGGAAAGTGTTCTTTTTTTTATGTTTTATAGGCATCAAATTCAAAATGAGTAAATTTTTACCAGTTTACCAGTTTGAACATTAAATATTTAGATTTTGCAGTGGATGCAATTGAATATAGTTTGAAAAGGATTTGCAAATCATCTGTTTTTATTTACATTTTCCACAATGCCTCTATTTTATTGAAATTGAGGTTTATAGTTGTGCTCCACCACCGTTCAACAGATGGCAGTAAGATGTGCTTGTTCTTGTCTGTCTGCAGGTCTAGGCTATGCTAGCCAGATGATGATCCTGCACGGATGTGTGTACTACATCGTCATACTGGCTTGGGCTGCATTCTATCTGTGCTACAGTTTTCAGGCCCAACTGCCCTGGTCACACTGTAACAATTCGTGGAACACTGGTCAGTCAGTGCAGTCACTGCAGTCAGTTACATGTGGAAGGCTGCAGTGTGAAGTGTCATTTATCCGTTTGTGTGCTTCCCTGTAGAGGCTTGTTTCATGTTTGACCATCACAACCAGACATCTAATGTGAGCAGCCTGCCTGTGAATGCCACATCCCCTATTATGGAGTTTTGGGAGTGAGTGTATCCTCAGTGATGATTCATTGGCTGTAATTAGGGGTGTCAAATTACTGCGTTAATCTTGAGTTAATTTAAAGTTCCTTTAAAGTTCCTTTAAAGTTCCTTTAACACCACAAAAAAAAAATTAACGCGCGATTAATAACCGCCACTTACTTGCAAAGCCTGTACTGGGGGAATTCCAATCGCAATGCAGCAGACACGTCAACGTCAAAAGTTTGCCTTAATGAATTTTATTATAATGCATATATTTGTGGACACAGAATTTCACAAGTTACTTCATGTTAAAGATTGGATAGCTCTTAATATGAAAATAAAAATGCATTGAGCAATGTCTAACAAATGCAATTATGCCATCTAGGGGCATAAAAAATTACAGAGAGTCCTTGAGCTACGTCGCGACCTACTTCGTTTTGACTTTACGGGGCCCGTGCCTCGTCCGTAACACCGTCTTTTTCGTTAATTCCCCACAGTAATCACGCCATTTTAAAGTTATTAGGGCCAAAGCAGCATTTTGCATTTCAAAATTCTTACGTAATGGAGCGTTGTCAGCTAGAGCTACGGAAATTTGGAGGCATATGTAATATTCTACGACGTACAAAAACTTATTTTGGTGCCATATGCTAAACTTAAAAGGAAGTCCACCATTTTTATTTACTTGGGAATTTGTTGCCTTTTTTTGTGGGCTGTTTCATAGGGGTCATATTTTAACAAACTCCTCCTACAGAATTCATCCAATCGTCTTCAACCTTGCTGTGTTTCATCTAAAGATGTTGAAGCTGAAAACTTATTGAAAGCTTTTTATTTCGTTGCACGCTGTTCCCGTGACATGCACTGTTTGCAAGGGGTGGGGGGGGGGGTCCTTCTTAACAAAGCATTCCCGGTTGTACAAAGCACCTAGAGGCATGAACATTTGGAGGCATATGTAACAGCCCACAGTGTACAAAAAAGTATCTTGGCCATATGAAAACCAGACAGGAAGTCCGCCATTCTGATTTACTTTGGAATTTGTTGCCATTTTTGTTGGCTGTTTCATAGGGGTCATATTTTAACAAACTCCTCATACAAAATGTATCCGATCGTCTTCAAACTGGGTATCATCTTGAGATGTTTAAGATGCAAAGTTATTGAAAGCTCTTTATTTTGTCGTACGCCGTTGCCGTAGCGATGCATTGTTTGCAAATAAAAATGCTGCTTTTTGGGGTGCTCTAAACATGTATTCTAAACCGAATAGGAAGTCCCCCATTTTGATTTAATTTTGAGAATAATTTTTGGCCTTTTAATGAAACTTTGCACGCACAAGGCTTGGCAAAAACGTTTACATTTTAGACGGTCCTTGTCCTATGTAACAGTACCCCAACGTGGCCAGGGTTGCGAGTGCCCTTTATAGCTGCTCGCAGCTCTAGTTTAAAGTTGTGTTGTTGTTACCGCCAACAACGGATGTCCATCAGCCGGTCGGCTTAGCCGCGTCACATTTCTGTGTTTAACCTTGGATTAGCTGCACTCTGCCGTCCGTCAGCAATGAATGTCCGAGCGCAAACACAAAATATTTGTTCCGGCGTCTTTCGGGTCGCGCAAATATAAAATTATTCTACAAAGCATCTTGATGTAAATATCGACTTCAACGAGGAAATCCGATTTAAGTTGAAATTCGGGTTACATCAACAGCGTAGGAACGGAACTCCGCCGTAACTTGAGGACTCCCTGTATTGTACATTTTATTGAACATTTAGAACAGGTATCAAATTTGCGATTAATCGTGAGTTAACCATTGAAGTCATGCCATTAATTAGGATTAAAATTTTAAATCGCTTGACAGCCCTAGTTGTAATTAATACAAGTGTTGCTGACTGTAACAACTGTGTGTGTATGTTGTAGGCGAGAAGTGCTCCACCTGTCTGACAACTTAGACGAGCTTGGTCCAATAAGCTGGAAACTGGCACTGTGTCTTGCTGTTGTCTGGCTTGTCTGTTACTTCTGCGTGTGGAAGGGCATTAAATCCACAGGAAAGGTAAACCTATGCCTTCACTTTCTGCAGCAGTTTTTGTCTGACACATTACACTTAATTTGTTAGAGTTTTGCATTTTGTCATTCTTCTCATTTCCTTTGTACTGTGTATTTTCTAGGTGGTGTATCTCACAGCCACCTTTCCATATGTTATGTTGTTTGTGCTGCTGGTGCGTGGTGCTACGCTGCCTGGAGCAGCCCAGGGAATCATCTACTACCTCAAACCTAACCGCACTCGCTTGGCAGACCCGCAGGTGAAGATAGACAGTTGCGTCTGTGAAATTTTTTTTAGTTTTAAAATGAAGAGAACATCAACCAGCAGAATTTAGATTCTATCAAATTATTTTCTTTACTGTCTCTTCTGTTTGTAGGTATGGATGGATGCAGGTACACAGGTCTTTTTCTCGTACGGAATCTGTTTGGGGAGTCTCACAGCCCTTGGCAGTTACAACAAATACAACAATAATTGTTACAAGTGAGAAACGTTTATCATACAGTCATACACGTACAGCCACACAAATCAGTCAGTGATGTCGAGACCATACTCTGTGAAATGGTAGAAGCTAATGGTCAGATGGCTTCCAGAAAGAATGAAAGGAATGACCCAAGAAAACACGTTTGGACACAGCCACACCTTAAAGTAAAGCCTTCGCTACCCAATTTCCCACACTCAACTCAGTCATGACTAAAAACAGCCAAGCACTTAGATTTCGGCTTCTTTTCACAGCTAGCTAACTTACAATGCAAGGCCATCAATTCACGACATACTGTTGCCATATGCATTTAAATATGATGTACAGTCTGTTTTGTGTCAAATTTGACATCCTAAAGATTTCATTTCAGTGTGCGTGTGTGTGTGCGTGCGTGCGTGCGTGTGTGTGTGTGTGTCTGCATACAGGGACTCGTACCTTCTGTGCCTCTTGAACAGTAGCACCAGTTTCTTGGCAGGGTTTACCATCTTCTCAGTGCTCGGCTTCATGGCGGAGGAGCAAGACGTGGACATTGCCACTGTGGCTCAGTCAGGTGAAAACACATCAAATGAAGATTATACAAATTTAGGGTGATCGCATTTTCAAAATTAACAAACAGGACACCACAAATATACAATAAGTTCTCACCAGGAACTTTTTATAACAAATTTAATCGTGAGTCAATCTGATGACTGGTGGTTGTGTTATCCTTTAGCTAATCCTAAATCTTATCTTGGTTGACAGTTCAACAGCACTAAACAAGGCAATGCACTCACCATTATCCAACCTTAAGCTATTGGAAGCTGGCTGTGCTGTTTGTAATATTTGAAATATGCCGCTACAAAAGCTCAGCTTGCATTGGGTCTGACTAGCGACCGCAGCATTAGGCTAGTAGGACTACATTTCCCATGATTCTTAGACACAGAAGCAGGACGTTGTTCTGGTTCCAATACGATGAAAACAACGCCTATTCGCAAATAGATGTAGTCCGATTGTCGTATGAATCGCTGACAACTCTGTCATTGACATGTACATGGCCCAAACAAATGGCTTGCTTACTGGAGGACATGGGACACAAGGCTCAAATGAGACTGTCCCGTTTAAACCTGGGGCATCTGGTCACCCTATCCAAGTATCTTGAATTTAATTTTTATTGTATCTCACTAGTGTGCGATGTAATATTTTTCGTTCTACGTTATGTATGCAGAACAAAAGTCGGAATTGTCATCATATTTCACATTTGCATATCACGCAAGGCGTTAGCATACCTGAGCATACCTCAGCCACCGTCAGAGGATTAACTCTGGCGTTTTGTAGCTTTCGATTTACTTTTATATGCCCTCACAGGTCCTGGCCTGGCATTCATCGCCTTCCCTAGAGCTGTAGCCATGATGCCTTTTCCCCAACTCTGGGCCGTCTGCTTCTTCCTTATGATCATCATGCTGGGGCTCGACACACAGGTGGGTAACACACACACAAGATCACTAAAATATATACAGTATATGTGAAGCACCATAAGCCCCAAAAAAATGTATGAAATCTTCTCTCTATGTTCTAGTTTGTGAGTCTGGAGGCGCTGATGACATCTGTGACCGACTTGTACCCGCATCTGATCAGACGTGGCTACCGCAGAGAGCTGCTGCTGCTGTTTATCTGCGTTGTATGCTTCTTGATCGGGCTGATTATGGTGACGCCGGTAACTTGACCTCTGTGTGAACGAGTTGAACTAGGCTGCCATTTTGGATTTCATGGCACTGAGTAGTCCACTTTGTGTGTGTCTTTGTCTTCCTGCCGGCGATGCAGGGTGGTCTGTATGTGTTCCAGATATATGATCATTTCTCCTGTAGTGGAGCCAGCCTACTGCTTCTCTCCATCTTCCAGTCTATTGCAATTGGCTGGATCTATGGTAGGAAACAAAGCACATCCAAATCACATGTTTTAAGCGCTCATGCGTTTGAGTCCAGATTATTGGAAATTAAACATAAAATGCAGGGAGCAGAATGACATAAAAACACTTTTTGTTATTAAATTACTCACACACTCTAGCTTTCCACTTCCTCCCTTCCACGGGCATTCCACTCAGAGTCAGTAGACCGAACATGGCCGCAGCTTACCCTCTATTGCAAGGAGACTGGCTCAAAGCCAGGCTCTTGTCTGTCTCCTCCGGACCCTCAATCAGCCCCTGGGCCCCCCACCCTCCCCTCGCTTCACAGTCTGGTGGCCCCAGGGAGCCACTATTCTAGCCAGACCTGCCCATGGACGAGAGCATTTTGAAAAACAACTGTAAACCATATACACAAACTGCGCAACAACATGCCCTTCCATGACAAATAAGGCTAAAAAATGCAATAAAAAGAGAAGTTCCTTTGCAGGTGATAATGTTTAACACTAGGAAACGTTAGTAATGTACACTGGTGCAACTGAATACCAAAGAGGCTTTTTTTTTTATGACTCTCCCAGCAGTAGGTGAATGTAGCGCTGGGGTTGAAAATAAGTAGTTTGAGGGGGAATTCCACAGCAGTGTAAACTCCACTACACTTTTTGTTCCTTATTTTATGATGATGACTGTGACAGCCATGCAAATAAAATGTCTCTTTAATTTCTCATGTCACTCAACAACTCCGTGCCCATATGGTTAATCACTAGCCAGAGCTCAGTGTTTTCTTAAATTACAGAGACTCGTTAAAGGAAAATACATGTCATTTTGAATTTTATATACATGACTTTTTAAGTACTTTTTCCTCTCATCATAGCGGTAAAATATATTGTAGCTATTATTTAAATTACAATTTTTTTTGCCCAAAGGTGCCGAGCGTTTTAGTTCAAATATCAAGGACATGACAGGCCACAATCCCCTGCTTCTCTTCAGGCTGTGCTGGAAATACCTGACACCAGCCGTGTGCACTGTAAGTGACGTGCTGCAAATTATCATGTACATTGTCGCTGCTGCGTGAAAAACACTTACCGGTATGTCAAATTTTTTATTTATTTTTTTTGGGGTATCTGCATTCAATTTCATAAAAAAACAAACATAAAAAGACAAAAATGGACATAAGTGTTTTTCACATAGCAAAGACAACATACATATTTTAACTCATTCACTCACAACCATTTTCACTGAAGCAACCCCCTTTGCTCCCGGCTGTTTTACTGGATTTTGACTGATTTTGAAAGGCCCACAAATGATTGTGTTCTATTGCTATAAAAACATGTAACCTACCAAAAAAAGATTAGAGTATCTTCTTTCATCAGGAAAAAAATTATCTGTATCTGTATCTATTGTATTTGTATCTGTTTCTGATTTGCAGCATTTAGCATTAGAATCTAGCTAAGTTTCATCATTATTCACCAACTCGTTGAAAACACTGGCAAAAAGAGCTTATTGCAACATGGCCCTGACTTATCTCTTATACTCTGCTGCCACCTGCTGGCCGTTTTTGTAATAGCTACCATTGCTTTAAGTGACCTTTTCAAGTCAGAAGCTACGTCAAAGCCTTCTGTATGTTCTAGCATTAAAAAAACAACAACATAAAAACGTACAAATATGTTTTGGGGATTAAAGAACAAAGTATTTAAAAAACAACATATTTATACGTTTGTGGGTTTGAATGAGTTAAATGTATTTATTTACCTTTTTTGTTGATAAACACCCTTTATGTGACTTTTAGGCTACCTTCCTATTCTCCTTGGTCTGTTGGTCTCCATTGAGCTTCGGGAAAGGCCTGGTCGCTCCAGGTTGGGCAACAGCACTGGGCTGGCTCCTCACCCTGTCCTCTGTCTCTCTGCTCCCAATCTGGGCCATCTACGCACTCGCCATTACGCCAGGCACCCTCACACAGGTTCAAACTTGTCCTTCAGTAGCTTGTGCTCCTTGAGTCCAAATGTTCTTGACGCATATTTCACTTCTGTGTGTTCTTGTCACCCCAAAGCGCTTTCAGCGCCTGTGCAAACCCACCATAAACTCGCCACAAGCCTTCCAACATCATCCCGACATCTCAGCCACCTACAGCCCTGCACTTCCCTTCAGCGAGAAGCCAAAGGAAGTAACTAGTAACATCATTTGAGACCAAGTGACTTAGCAGTGGTTCGTGATACACTGAAAGCCATGCAGATGTTGGTTTGGATCATGTGACCTTGAATGCTATGCCCACCAAGCAGATACAGTTTGGTTCAGTTTATTACAGTAGAATTGTTATTTTATTCTTTCTTAATTGTGTATTTTTTTTAGGATTCTCATTGTTAAATGTTTAGGATACCAAAGTAACCAATACTTTATGTTACAGAAGTGGTAGCAGCTCGACACACTGCCGTGCGGTGATTGGTTGATAATTATTACTTCTGTGCAACAACGAAACTTTTAGTTAAAGTGTGTTTCTTGTTAAGGGAATGACAGTGGATGTTATAAATATATTGCTGTAAAGTGACGTGTTTTTCCCCCTTTATTGAAATAATCGGCAGGTATCACTCTTGCACGGGTATGATTTACATAGCACAATATGACTATTGCCATACTACCTGAAAACTCGGCAGTAGAGAAACAGGTTCCTGATTTTGGGACACAACGAAACGAAACATATCGCTGTCTTTCCTTTGCCTACATCATATCTTATGTTTTTTTTAATTAGTTTGTTGGGTTTGGGTTGTGAAGTGGGACATTATGCTGCCAACAAATGCCTGATGTTACACATCAACAGTCGCCAGACCGTGCCGTGACCTCAGAATGCATCGTGTTAAATGTCAAAGAGTTACACTTAAGACCTCAATTTTTTACTCCATTTTATCTTATTCCTCCATTTAGGTGCAATATTTTTTTTAATTTTTTTTCTAAAACAAAGAAGGTAGCAATTTCCACATATATTTCGTTTAAACATTCTCAATGTTTAAACCTTCATACATTTTATGAAATAGGTACATTACTGTAAAGAAATGAATGCAAAATTGCACTAAAACCCACAAATTTGCGAGGGAACACTGTATTTCAATTCAGCTGTTGTTGAGTATATGCCACAAGACTTATCTAGCCTAAGAGAAAAAAGTTGCAAACATTACTGAAAGTGTTGCTTCTATTATTCACATTGAGTAGATGCCTAGGTTGTTGTTGTTGTTTTTTGTTTTGTTTTTTGTATATGGTGAGTATGTGCGTGCGAGTGTGTGTGTATTCGTTAGCTCACCAAAAACCTATTAGAAAAAATCCCATACCGTTCACCTAAACCGAACACCGCCGTCAGGAGAATTTAGGTGCAATTTAATTTAAGACAGCCAAATGTTTGTATCGTGCTTTATTTGGACACTTTAGGCTTAGAATTGTTTACATGCCATACGTTGTGCTGTAGGTTTGGCACCAGCCTATAATGCAATGCTTGCCGATTTATCAAGTGCTTCACTCACTAACTTACCCTTTTTTGTCACTTTTATAGTTGAGAATGGACTACAATGTTTAAATCGCCTTGACATTACAATTGTGATTCAGAATCTAAGAATGTGAAAAAAAATTCTAAATCTGTATAAATGGGCAATAATTTCTGAAACATTGTAATGTGATCTTTTAGTAGTTACTATGACACTGAAATTGTGTGTGTGTGTGGGGGGGGGGGGTGCGTGCGTGTGTGAGAGAGAGAGAGAGAAATAGACCTTGTTTTTGCAGCTCTTTAATTATTGACTTATATAAATCAACATGTTGTAAACAAAAGAGTATGTGCCATGTTTCTTATGTGTTCCTGATAGTTGCAGTCGTGGCTAGAAATGAAGCGTACAGGCCCACCCCTACTGCTTAGTGCCAAGTTAACAGAGGCTTGGAATGCCAAGAGAAGATACACAAACTTACTTTAGCCGTTCCATAAGAAAGCATACCCAGTGCAGTTCCCCTCATCTGATTTTCATCCTTATGGAAATTCTGGTTTTAGCAATCATGAAAAGAAGGATGGAGAGCGTTCATGTGTTTATCTGAAATATATTTCAGAGTAGGTGGAGCTGCTAAGGGGGTTCTGACTGCACCACTTACAAACAGAGCTTGGCGGTTATGTAAAAGGATCGGCTTGTCAATGAGCCGTATTGGATTCTCTCCTTTCCCAGTCACGGTAAGCGTTGAATTGGTTGCATACACGTGGCCTGGCACGTGGAGGCCCTCTGTAGTTGTTTTGGTGATGTGCTGTATGCAGCCTGCGGGTTAATGTGTGTGTTGATGGGGTGGGGGGGATAACGTTGCCGGTTTATGTCCATATGGTTGCTTTGGCATACATCTCCATCTCAGATGATAGGGATTAAAAAAACATCCAATGGGTGAGTGTGAAATATTCAAAAAAGGAGGGAGCAAAACATTGTAGGGATTCGAGCCCAAGTGTGTGTGTGTACCTTTTGCACATGCACATTCAATTGCACACACACGTCTGCCTGACATCATGACAACCTGATCAAACATCCTCTATCACACAAAGCTCCAATTTGCTTTGGCTTTACAGACTACTTTTACTGCAGCTAATAGACTTGACAGTTTGGTGTGACCATCACGTAGCCGGCAGTGGGGGACTGGAGACAAGACAGGAGGAGAAAATAGAGATTGGGAAGGGGGTTGGGGGTAGGGGGGGTATACAATTGCAATTGCATGTGGGGGTAGATTGCATAACAGCTCAGTGAATTGGACATGTGTTTCACCTTGATACTGTAGCCACTGCGGGGGCCAGCAGCTGAATAGAATCAGAGAAAAACGTGAGGAATGTCAGCCATGCTAATTGTAATAGGGACGGCTTGAGGACCGAATGCAGGGAAACAGACGGTGAGGTAGGTTTCCACTCAAAGAAAGTAATTTGATGTAAAGGGACGTCACCACAAACATTTTATTTACATAATGTGTTTTACGCCCCATGACTCTTAACACAGTATTCTGATTAATGTTGCGTTTATGGAATATGAGTTACACAGTAAAATCCACCCGGTACATGGCTCACCTGTTTTCTAAGGCTGAGCCGTGATTGGTCATTACCTGAACCCGGAGAAATTGTGATGTCATTTTCAGTCGACAGCAAGTGACAAAATGGCTGCCCCCTGAGAAAGATGAAAACGGGTGGATATTTTATATATATATATATAATATTAATCTGATTGCTGGGTTTAGACTAGTGTGGCCACAAACAACATTATTGTAAAGAAAATCTTTGGGTTGACCTCCCCTTTTACGAGAATGACAAGGCAAACAGGGTACTTCAATACTGAATTCACAAAAGACCAAAATAACTGGGTGGGTACAAAGTAACTAAACAAACACTGGGAATAAGACTTGGGTCAAGACAGCAAACTAACACACAGAAAACAAAACGTGACCAGGACAATGAGCCGACTAGGACTGAAAGAAAGCAGGGAACTAATGCTGCATTCGATGAAGGTGGGAAGTCTGACTTTTCCAACTTAATACAAGGAACGGGAACGCCCCTTTGAAATTGGAAAAATGAGGTGCGAAGTCGGAACCTGACTTCACCGACCAGTTTATCTGACGTCACTCGACAAAGGCGAACCCCACACAGAAAAAAAGACCATGAATGGCAAAACATAATTTACATGACATATTTATTGTAACATCAATTTAATTATTCGACTTTATGTAACCCAACATGATTTTGATTGAAAGTGTTCACCAGAACAACAACAAACAATTTATTGTAATCAGCCATCTTTGTTGTCTACATTTGCCTTGAGTTCTTTGAGGTTGGAACCGGAAGATTCCAAGTGGGATATATCTAACTTCCCACCTTCCTCGAATGCAACATGAATACAAACAAACTGACGAGACAACGAGAGACACCTAAACATGACACGTGGCTGAGGGAGCTGATTGGATGACACAAGGGGACCAGGCTGATAAGCCCAAGTGGACACAATAAAACAACGAGACGGACAATGACAACAAAATCAAATCAACAAAGCACAGATCATGTAATCCTCACATTGCCACACTGTGTACAAGGCAGAACACATTCTTTGTACTTGGTCAGCATGGCTTGCAGTGGCAGCACGCAGTTCCATGTTTGCCGGTGCTGCTCACATCCTTTCAGTCAGACATACACCGGTGGGGCTTCAGATTAGAACACCAGCCTGCATTGGACTCTCATCACTTGACGCAACACAGCGGTAAAGTAATATGGCACTGCAGGTTGCGATTGCTCCCTAGGAGGCTTCACTGCATGGTGCAGGGTTCCATTGTTGACTCAGCAAATGAGAAACACCGCAGATCTTTTGAAGGAGACATTTCATGTGAAGTTGACTTTTTAAAGGGGAAGTCAACCCAAAAATGTTCTTTGCAGTAATATGTTCTATGTGGGCGGCACGGTGCCTGACTAGTTAGCACGTCCGCCTCCCAGTGCAGAGGACGTGAGATCGAGTCCAGGCTTCGGCCTTCCTGGGTGGAGTTTGCATGTTCTCCCCGTGCTTGCGTGGGTTTTTGCCGGGTACTCCGGTTTCCTCCCACATTCCAAAGACATGCATGGCAGGTTAATTGAACACTCCCAATTGTCCATAGGTGTAATTGTGAGTGTGGATGGTTGTTCGTCTCTGTTTGCCCTGCGATTGGCTGGCAACCAGTTCAGGGTGTACCCCGCCTACTGCCTGAAGCCAGCTGGGATAGGCTCCAGCGCCCCCCGCGACCCTTGTGAAGACAAGCGGTTAAGAAAATGGATGAATGTTCTATGTGCCCCAATGAGTGTAAACATGGCATTCTGATTAATATTGTGTTTACTAAGCAGCAAAAACCACCTGTTTTACCCCATCTTAGCGGGCGGCCATTTTGCCACTTGCTGTCAACTGATGACATCACACTTGCTCAAGTAACGATCAATCAAGGCTCAAATGTTTTCTGAGTTTTTTCATGTGACATCTGCAAGCTGAATTTGGCATTGATCATTACCAGCAAGTGGCAAAATGGCCGCCCCTAAGACATATATGAATGGACTGTCTATAGACCCCTTGTGGTTGCCACTGTTACTGACAACTTATGCCATTTTAGTTACTGAAAACACTGCTATCCGTGCATGTTTTATGCTTGGATCGCTGTATAGAGTAATGAGGGCCTCTCAAAGCGCAAACTTCCGACCATTCAGATTACATGATCTCAATATCGTGAATTGTGACTGAGAGAGGTTAGGTTTACATTTCGTAGCAAATTTTTTCCTAATGGGCTTCACTTTCACTTGCTTGATGATGGTTCTGACAACATGATGCCGACAAATCTTTGAGTAGAACCTGGAGATATACCTTATAAGAGAAAATTAAGTATTTTTCTTAGCGATGAAATGTACATGTAGCGCTTCTCCCAGACTTTTTGCTACAACCGTGTCATACATGGTGGCATTTTCACCTACGAGGCAGAAAATAATGTGAAAACACCGCAGAGAAATCAATGTATTCAAGTTAGGCGAGCTTAGTGAGTGGCAACGAAAGATGGCCAGCACTTCTCAATGGCGAGTCCATTAATATATAAGCCCATGATAAAAACAGGTGGATTGTGCTGCTTAATTCATATTCCACAAGCGCAATAATAATCATAATACTTTGTTTAGACTAATGGGGCTATGTAGAACATATTGTAAAGAATTTTTTGGGGTTGACTTCCCCTTTTAATAGCTCATATAAAATTAAATAGGTCTTGATTTGGGAGTACCCGCTAGGGGTATTTTGGCATGCCACAGACATGTTATTGAGACACCTGAGAACTGCTTCAAATTGTAAAAAAAAAAAATTTTTTAAACACAACAACTTTATTTCTCCTTTAAAGTGCTCAAGAGAAGCCACTCTCAAGTTCTTGTGAGTGTGTGACCTGAGCTCTATTGAGGCATGTCTAGCTAATGCTTTCGACCACAACACGTCTAGCATAGCCTCAGCCATTTCCCTAATTCAGCCCATTTCCAGGCGCCGTCACACACCTGCACAAGCCACACACAAACACACACCTGTTTAGTCACATTCTCCAGTGCAACAGGATGGCACCTACTGAATGCACACTCACATATTTCCTCCCTCTCTGACAACAGCCTATGCCGTTAACATCTCCCACGGGAACAATAACTTCTTATTCATGGGACAACCATAAATTATCTATTGCCGTTTGCTGAAACTCGCCACTTAAATCCTATTGGAACAGCTTCAATTATTTAAAGAGTCAAGCTGCAAATGCTAAAAATAACAGGGACATTTTTATTTAGCTGAGTTAAAACAGTGTTGAGATGGCTTTTTTGCTGTGTGCAATGATGCCATTGCACCCAACACAGGTGGTAATAACATTTATTTATCAGTTCTAGTTTGTCAAGTCATGTGGTGGGTGATTCTTGTGCCGTAAGGATTTCTTTGGCTCTCGATACTGTGGGGGACACTTGAAGCATAGGACTTTTCTCCTCCAGTGGAAGCATTGTTCAGGTTCCTCTTCCCTCTCTCGCTCTCTCTCCTCCCAGCACTTGAGTGATTTGAGGAAGAGAGCTAGAGCGAAGGGGGGTGGAGGTGGAGGGGTGGAGGTGGAGGGGTGGTGATTGAGCGCAAAGGGGGCAGGACTTTTCCTCTCTGGGTCCTATTAAGAGCAAACTTTGTGATTTTGTTCTCCAAGTTCAGCCCAGACTGCACAGTTTCTCTGCTACGCCTTTCCCCCCATCCCTGCTGCTCCTTTCAATGCTATTTTGTTTACGCCGTTTTACATGACATGGCAGGATGCGCTTTTTGGACCAACAAATAAGTTGTCTCCTTAGCTCGTCCGGGGTTCGTTTGTATGGTTTGGACATCGTATAGCGTCTAGATGCTGCACTGTGAACAATGGTGAGGCTCCTTGGCGCTGCGGCCGGCGGCATGCTTTGGTTCCGTCTACTGTTGCTGTTTGTGCTGCTGGAGTTGGAACCTGGTGCCGGGGTCTCCGTTTTCCAGGGTTTCTATCTCCCACCTGCGAACGGCTCGCTGCTCTCGCCAGCCAGGAGGACAGATGGAGTCGTGCGGACTATTGACCGGATTTACAACGGAGGGGGGAAGGCGGGGTATCTTATCTACCTGGATGGGAGCCGCTTTCAACTCGACATGGAGCGTGATGAGTCTGTGCTGTCGCATCACTTCAGCCCTCAGTATGTCCTCGCCATGATGGGAGGTAGCTCGGACCCTTTGCAGCGGGATTGCGTGTATCGCGGAACGGTAAACACCAACCCGGAATCCCTGGCCGTCTTCAACCTCTGCGGCGGAGGTCTGGAAGGCTTCTTCGCCGTGCACGGTGTGCGCTACGCGGTCACGCCTATCGTCCGGGCCAAGGGACACGAACACGACCCGCGCGCTCTGCAGGACAAGGACGCGGAACACGCTCTCCACGCGTTCACGCGCGAGAGCTTCACTTTCGAAGCCGCGCGCGACGGACGCGAGAGCTGTGGGACGCGCGACGGGCGCAGAGGGCGCAGGGACGCGGCGGGGAAAAGTCGGCGCAAGAGCCGCGAGGCGAGAACGAAGCCGGACAGACAGCAGCTTTCTATGGATGATGTGGGCGCGCACGGGCGGGGCTGGTGGAGCCGGCTCGTTGGAACTGCATCTGCGGCGTTGGAATTCCACATGCGGCGCAAGAGGTCGGTCTCTCGCGCCAGACACGTGGAGCTTCTTTTGGTGGCGGATGAGACCATGACCAAGAAGTACGGCAAGGACTTAAACCACTATCTCCTAACGCTGGCCTCCATTGCGTCCAAGCTATACGGGCACGCCAGTATCGAGAACCCCATCCGGCTGTCCGTGGTTAAAATCACCACTGTCACCGACAAAGACAAAGGGCTGGAAGTGTCCAAGAACGCGGCGGCAACTCTCAAAAGCTTCTGCAAGTGGCAGAACCAGCAAAACCCGCTGGACGACGACCACCAACACCACCACGATGCGGCCATCCTCTTCACTAGGCAGGTAAACAAACTTCCGTCGCTGGGCTTCCCGTCCCGAGGCGCCGGGTGCTTGTCCTCCCGCCCGCACAGCAGCTTAGAGCCCAGGTGCGATGCCAAGGGAAAGGAGTGACGCCATCGCTTGTTTTGATTTCGATGGCGGGCAGCTGCTTCTCTTTGCCCACTGGGTGACACGGTGCACATTTAAGCACACATGAAAGTTGCTGACATGTCTCGTTAGTTTCCTCGTGAGTCAATGCGTGAAGGACACACATGGAGACCAAAGGTAGTGGCCATGTTGACTGAGCTGTCTGTTTTGTTGACCCTTTGAATCCCAGTCTGGAGAATCTGATTCCCACATGCCTCAGCACCCATTTCTGTCATCCTCCATGTGCTGAATTTTGTGTGCTTAACGCTGCTCAGCATCTGTGAAACAGCCATAAAAGCTGTATTTCCTGCGTGTGGTGTTTTTCTGGGCAGACTCTTCTGTCTCCAGCCTGCCCTCCCAGTCCCCTGACAGCCTACAAGCCTCAGAGGCTGAGAGCCGAGGCTTTTGCTAGCATGCTTTGCAGAGAAATTCTTCCCAGGAATTTTAAAATTAGTACCCCAGAAACATACCTAAAACATCCAGTGTGACTTAATAAGGCAGTCTCCCAAGCCTTGTATTATCCTCCCATCACTCCAGTCTGCACATTTTTCTTGGTTACTTTTACAGAATCTGTCAGCTGAGCCTGTCAGAAAAACAAACACAGGCTGTATGGAGACCACACTAATTTAGCCTTTCTTTCACCCAACTTCTCTCTGCCTTACTTCAGACTCCCTCCTTCCCTATACTGCCTGCACCACAGCCACACCTTTCTGCTCTTCAAGCAAGCATCCGGAGTATTACTTTGGATCTGTAAAGGCTTCACGTGTCGGTTTGGTGCCGTCATTCATTGGCAGCGGTGTCAAAAGGAGTTGGCAAAGAGTCCCAGTCCCCGCGTGCCAACCACCTACAAACCTTGTTGACACTCCACCTGCCTGGGCAAGCCCACAGAGGAGGCTGGTTTGGATTCTGCAGGTGGCGGCTCTCAGTCAGTCAATGCATCCATTAATAGCAATACCATGCGACTTATCATATGAATCCAGATGTTATTAGAGCCCCTGATGTTCTACATTCTGCCTGAGATGACGTGTTCACCAGAATTCCACTCCCCATCACTGTTTCCTGTGAAACTAACAAAGTCTATAATCAGTCTCCTCCCTAAAAATATAATTTCATTCTCATATTGCTTACTTCAATTGCAAAAATGTACTTTTTTCTAAAAAAAAAATTTATTATGGCTTTTCATTTTTATCATCCAAAATAAGTAATAATGGCCTGAATGTCTCCATCTAGCCCATGTGTGGATGTTAACTCTTTAACCTAACACTACACTTCTCTGCAACCTTTTCAATGACTTCATACATGAACTGAAAGAAGCAGGCAAACCCTAACCTGCCCTGCAACCCAGAAAATTAATCGAATTATCGGCCACATGTCATTCGGACAGTAGCTAAGTATAATGTCTGGGTTTTCATGACCCCATTTTTAGGTCATGCCCTTCATAAGCCCATAAAAGCAGTCGTCAGTTTACTTTAATTTTGACCCCTGACCTGTTTGGCTCTTAAAGCCCATCCTCAAGATTCTTGGCGGTGTCTTAAGCACTAAAATTGCCATCACTTTAACCTGTCAGTCAACATGATGGGCAGACCTGCACATCTAAACACTGCAGGAAAGTAGTGAGTGAAACAGGAATGCACAAACACAAGGTTACTGTTTCCCTTGAAAGAGCACTGCCAGGAAATAACTGGGTTTGGCTCAGGTGTCTTGCACCCAGCTGCATTGTGGGTGAAAAAAGAAATCAAAGAAATTCAGCATGTGAGACAAGGATATTTGAACCATTTCTCAATAGTCTGTCTGGCCATTTCATTTTCCTTGAGATTTTTTTCTGTGCTGTCATGTACTTTTTCAAGCATGGTTTTTCAAAAATGGTGAGTAAAACAGAGGTTTGCTTTACATTTGAAAGAATACAATAACATTCCGTCAGGAGGCAGCACAGTGGTCTGGGTGGCACATCTGCTTCACAGTTCTAACATTCCTCTTGTGAATCTCGGCTCCGGCCTTTGTCTGTGGTGTTTGCATTTCCACCTGAATTGTAAAGAGATACTTGACTCATTGAGCCAATTTCAGCAGCAAAAGGTTAAAGGGACAGTAATGTGAAAAATCTACTTCTTTGAGTTTTTAACCATGTTAAAATGCTAATTTGTCACCAAAAACATGACCGAAGTGGTGTTTTCCTCCATTTGCCCCTCTATGAGAAATTCTAGGTAATTCTGGTCTCCAAGCACCAGCCCCTCCCAACCTCAGAAAACGAGCGGATGCTCACAGTATGACGTCATCAGTTGCGGACCCACCCCCGCACCGCCTCTGCGGACTAAACGCACGGCCACTTTCTCTGAGCCCTCCATGCTCGCAGGATAGTGAGAAAAGTAGCCTTTATCAGTAAACATTCTGTCCAAATGAATTCAAAGCAATCAATTATCCTTCACATTTGCAATGCCAAAGTGCAATGATAATTGTCCGTCTTAAAATCTCTGAAAAGGTTGTGGCTGACATTTGTGTAAACTTTTTTCACTCTTGAACCTACCTGAACGAATGGTGTAGTGTTTAGCGCGCTCGCCATGTAAGCAGCAGGTCCCCAATTTGCGACCCACTGAGGTTGTTGTTTTCCTTCTTCTTTCCGCTCTCTTTTCCCCTCTTCTCCCCGCCTCCTCCACTACAATATCAAGGAGCTGTTTTGTTTCAAATGTTTATTGAAGAATTGATGGCTTGCGTGGCCATTCAGAGGAGTGCTCGAAGGCAGCTCTCCAGCAGCAGCTGGCTCGGACGAGAAGGGGCGCGGCAACCACACGGGGAGAGGCGGGGTTTTACTGAACCGGCGTTTTACTTCCGCGTTAGAAAAATAACCAGCAAAACACCTAATATTTCATAAATACATTACATTGCCATGATGTCAAAGGTAAGGTTGAATCATTATATGTTTATAGTTAACTGTGGAAGGGCTAAAAATACTGTGATGTAATCCCTTTAATATATTGTCCAGAATGAATTTGATAACTTCATTATTTTTCATGTACAATTAATACCTTTAAAAATATATTTTCCCCACTTGCTGTTGACTGAAGATGACATCACCGGTGCTGAGGAAATAGGTAATGACCAATCACGGCTCAGATGTTTTCTGGGTTTGGTCAGCAACCTGAGCCATGATTGGTCGTTAGCTGTTTCCTCAGCACATGTCATCTTCAGTTGACAGCAAGTGGAAAAATGTGTTTTTAAAGGTATAAATTGTTCATGAAAAGTAATGACGTTATCACATTATGTATAGACAAAATATTATCTTCTTTCTGTGAAAATGGCTCAATGAGTCAAATATCCATTTAAAAACATTCCTTTTAAAAACAGGAAAATTATGTGCATAAAGTAGACTAAATTGCACATATAGTAGCTATTTGTACACTGCTATTGTCTGTCGACCTGTACAGGGTGTAACCCGCTTCTCGCCCAAAGTCAGTTGTGATAAGCATCACAAAAGTAACTGATGGATGGCTATCACATCAATGAGCGCAAATCAGACTGAGCTGAACAAGCATGAAGCAGCCATTGTGGCTGAGACCTTCAAACAGCGCAGTTTTCTGAATGGATGCGGCAGGGGAGGCCAAAGCTGTATGACACCAGTTCGGTGTAAAAGCTTCAAGCACTGTGCCCCCAGAGGAGTGCAGACGTTGCCCCTGTTTTCTTTCACATATCACTCTGATATTTGGATGGTCATTGCCTCAGGTGCTTGCAATGATCCTGAGACAGGTCAAAGTCTGGTCAGTTTCTACATGTTATCTCAAGAGTCAAAAACAAACCCAAACATTTGGGAACTATTTGGGATTAACGGTGGCCCGGCAGTCGATGCAAAATGACAGTATGATGTTGTGGGATGCCCTGGGTGCATACCATTCCTTAAATGCACAAAATCCTGCCCTGCTCGGCACATGTCTGCTGACTTTGTCCACATAGTTTTGTCACTTAACCTTTTACATGGAATTTACACGTGTGGCGGCGACTCCTCCCTTTCCTGTGCACTTGACAAACCCACAACCCACCGCATCCATAAGTTTTTGTCTACATCATAGTGTACATTTCCCAGCTCTTGCCGCCGTCGCAGACAGCCCTTCTATTTGTTTTAGCTTTTCTTGATATTTCACACGTTATACTTCGTCTGGCATCTGTTGACGACCTGCAGACAGCCCCTGGGGCCCACAGCCTCGACCCTGGCCAGCGGGCACGCCGCATGGGCCTCACCCTCAGCTCACCTTGATGCATTAGTGAATTCTGGCGATTCTTCTTTCAAAAACTCATACTGGCACTCGACTATCTTATTGCATCCTTATATCTAGTTAATAAATAATAATAATGCATCGGATTTATATAGCGCTTTTCTAGACACTCAAAGACGCTTTACAAGGGAATGGATACATTATTCATTCATTCACACATTCACACATTCACACTGTGGTGGAGGTAAGCTACTAAAGTAGCCCCAGCTGCCCTGGGGCTGGCTGACGGAAGCATGGCTACCAGTGTGTGCCTACGGCCTCTCCGACCACCACCAAACATTCGCACCTTCCATACACTAGTGTGAGTAGCACTGGAGGCAATGTGTGTGAAGTGCCTTGCCCAAGGATACGACACATGACTTGGGCAGAGCGGGGATCGAACAGCTGACCTTCTGGTTACTGAACGACCGTTTCTACACCCTGAGCCACAGCGCCAACGTTATAGGCGTAGTCAACCTAATTTTTTTCTTTTCTATATGTTCTATGTGGCCCCACTAGTCTAATCATGAAATTATGATTAATATTGGGCATGTGGAATATAAACAAAGCAGTAAAATCCACCCGGTTTTACCCATCTCAGGGGAAGGCCATTTCATTCATTCATTTTATTTGTTCATTTATTTCAGGCAGCAATCAACATCAACAATATATAAATGTTTCCAAACTACTCAACTAAAATCTGGCCTGAAAATGAGTGGGCGGTAGAAAAACGTATTAAGTCCCACCCCCAATCTCATTAATATTAAGCTTTGAAAACAAATTTAGCTACTTTTCTACAAGCTTGCTGTAACCAACAGCAGTTTTCATGAACACGGAAAAACTGTTTGTTTTCAAATAAGACAAACAGAACAGATGTTGTTGTCGCCTGAAAATGACATCACAGTTTCTCAGAGGTCAGATATTGACCAATCACGGGCCACGGCTCACCCATTTTCTGAGTTTGATCATGTGATGTTCGCAAGCTGTGCTGTGATTGGCACCTGAGATAATGACCAATCACGACTCACTTGTTTTCTGAGTTTGATCATGTGATGTTCGCTAGCTGTACTGTGATTGGTACCTGAACCCAGAGCAACTGTGATGTCATTTTCAATCGACAGCATTTGGTAAAATGGTTGCCCCCCTCAGATAGATAAAAACGATGGATTTTTCTGCTTAACATATATTCCACAAACACAGTATTAATTTGAATGTCGTGTTTAGACTAGTGAGAGGGCATACAACATATTGTAAAGAGAATTTTTGGGTTGACTTAAAACCTTCGCTGAGGAAGTTATTGTTTCCTCACTTCTTTACTACTTCTCCACTACGACTTCCACTTTAAGTGCTCCATTTTCTGCACATACATTGTTGTACAGATCCAAATAGTTAAAGTTCAACTTTGGTGGTGGTCTCCCCTCCATGAGTCATGACATCAGATGTGTAGTGTGTTTTCAGGGTGAGCTAAACTAGCTTAGTCAGACTTTTAACATGTGTGTCTGGTTGGCTGTTTGTTTAACTCAAATCTTGGCGAAGACCAGTCAAGCTCTCACGCATCTGCACACAACCCGCCTGACTTTCGCATCCAGCCTGCCACCTGTTCCCCTTTTATTTCTGCCAATACCCCAATTACTCTATGGCACCCCCCACCCCACCCAGTTCCTCGCATTAATTTCCGGCATCTCTCCATTCCCATTCTTTGGTCAATTTCCTTTGATTTGTTTCTCTTTTATGACCATCTTTCTTCTCTCCCTAGTGTATTTTGAAATGAAAACCAATGTTTGGAGTAAAAACAAGCACACTTTCTATTTTTCTTCTTTTGATCTACTCTTAGCTCTGAAAACACGAGCTTTCACACCATGGTCTTGGATGGGTTTGGTGAAGAAACAAATACAAAAGAAATGGGGTGAAAGAGTGTAAGAAACTTTCTATACACTCCCACTGTGAGACTCAAAACCAACATTGTGCTTGTCTGCACATAAAGAGAGCAGAGGGCACTCGGTGGGCAGAGTTTCCCTTCATTGGCCATGTGTGTGTTCAGCAGTTACTTGTCAAACACGGTCACTATTTTGCCATATTGCACATGTTCATCCTGTTTGTTTCCTGTAAGTACATGTACTGTATTTATGTGCATGAACAGGAGTGATGTACATCTATGTGTGCACTGTGCAGTGGTCCCACCCAGTCAGTCAATGTGAGTGCAAAACACAAGGCAGTTTGTTCCTAACTGGTCCACCCGGAATGGGTAAACACCCTCCCCGTAGAGCCTCTCCCTCGCTACCCAGCAGGCCTGTCAGCGCCACTTAATATGATGGTTCATCTTCACGGGACACGCATGTGTTTTTTGTTCCACTTTTTGCGCACATGCACGGATGTTTGTCCACATACGTTCATGTTTGTTGGCATACGTTCATGTCACTTGATCTCTGACATGATTGGGCGGGAAGGTTAACCGATTGATCGGTGCGTTCGGCGATCCGTGGCAAGACACCCTGAGGGCTCGTCTGCATGCATGTGCGAAAATCGTTTTCATGCACTACTGTGGGTTTAGCAAATGGTGGTGGAAGAAACAGTGAAGGGAAACAGTAACTAGCAAGTCCTCGGGCTGATTTAAAGTCTTTGCATTGCCTCTTTGCAGGACCTCTGCGGCCATCACTCCTGTGACACCCTGGGAATGGCAGACGTTGGCACTATCTGCTCTCCAGAGAGAAGCTGTGCTGTCATTGAGGATGACGGGCTTCACGCCGCGTTCACAGTGGCGCACGAGATCGGTAAGCATGGATACACTTGTTGAGGCGTAAACAGAGATACAGACAAGCTTGGGCTGGCTCATCTGTCAGCACCTCTGTGGTTGTTGAACCTCACGTGAGCATTACCCGAGTGCTTATTGTGTTTTCTATTCTCATTCTTGCTGCAAGTGCAAACCTGTGCCATCATTTCTCGCCTTCATTGGCCGTACATAACATTTAAATTCCTTCCCCCTGTCTGCCTCAGGCCATTTGCTCGGCTTGTCCCATGACGATTCCAAATTCTGCGAGGAGCGTTTTGGTGTAAACAGCGACAAGAGGCTCATGTCCTCCATCCTCACCTCCATTGACGCGTCCAAACCTTGGAGCCGCTGTACCTCGGCCACCATCACAGACTTCTTTGACGATGGCAATGGTGAGGGTTTTACAGCATCTTCTCGAGTGAACAGAAGCAAACATATGGGATTACTTTGAAAGTTAAAACTCCTAGGAGCCTATAAAATATTTATTCTCTTTCTACAACTTGCATCCATGTGAATTCCCACTGTGGCCTATCTATCACTGAGCAAGGAATGTGTTTGTACACAGTAAATTATGTCGAGTAAATTTGACTCTAGAGTAAATTTGACTCTATTTAGGGTGGTACCAAATAGACTCCGTTTTAGAGTAATATTTACACTTGGAAGAGAGTAAAATTAAAAAAAAATGGGGGAAAAAACATCACTCAAGGGTTGAGAAACAAACTCATGACCTTCAGCTTGGGAGACTGCCACACTACCACCTGAGGTATGCCCCTCCTACTGTTAGCTTATATCCAAGAGGATACCAAAAACATTGGCCGTTTCTCAATATCAAGAACACAGAGTACGTTCTTGTGACGCAATGAGTAGTGTCTTGGTAAGCCCGGTAAGCACGCATATCTCGCTGGCGTATTTCCGTAATTCATTGCAGTTTTATCATGTGACTTGATGAATTTGTACTACTATGTTGATGTTTCAAAATGTGTTTGTACAACATACATCGGTTAAAAACCTTACTTACGTCCTTGTGATTTTGTGAGACGTCATCAATGGCGGCCCAAGTACTGTTCCAATCGAAAGCATGCGTAAGCCAAGGCCACACGGATTTCCTGGATATCGTTCTTTTTGCTAGCTTAAACCAAGGATGCATCAGTTGTTGCTTGGTGAAGGCTTGGCTGGGAAAATATCCCAAGATACATTTCGTACTTCAAGGAACGAATGGCAGCGGAGGATCATCGCGTTTGTCTTCTTTAATTTCCTGCAGACTAGGCACGGCATGTGCATTGCTGCCCCCTACCAGCATCACGTTAGTAAGTACAGTATTCCTCCCCTTTTATGATCATAAATAATAATAAATATTTAACGTGTAAAGTACAACTTTATTAAATCTAGTCCTTTCTTTACACAACTTAGTGTAACAACTGCAAATTACAATATTATATATATATATATATATATATATATATATATATAGAAAGAGAGAGAGAAATAGATAGATAGATAGATAGATAGATAGATAGATAGATAGATAGATAGATAGATAGATAGATAGATAGATAGATAGATAGATAGATAGATAGATAGATAGATAGATAGATAGATAGATAGATAGATATAAAAAAAACTGTTTCAAGAGAATCAGAACGAAACCTGCAACTCACATCGATGTCTTTCCAGAACCTTTTTCTTTTCCCAATATAATCCTAAATTGGATAAATCCCATGTATAATTTCAATCTTTAATATATTACTCGTATTTATATTACACCTAGTCACGTGGTACACAGTTACGGCAATGCGTCAGAGCTACGAAGCTCGCAGTAAGAATAACATCTGGGTATTCCGTCCGTTTTTTGCTCAACATTTTGCGTGCTTGCAATTGGAACAGTACTTGGGCCGCGACTGATGACATTTCAAGACATCACAACGACGTAAGTACGGACAAGAATGCATATTGGAAACAACCATTTAGTTATACTAACACACAGCAGGAGCTGCGTGGCGCAGGGAGTCTGTCTCCCAAGATGAAGTTATGGGTTTGTTTCTCAACCCTTGAATGACTTTTATTTATTTATTTCAATTCTTTATTTTACTCTTTTCCAAGTGTAAATATTAGTCTAAAACTGAATCTATTTGATCCCACTCTAAATGGAGTAAAATTTACTCTACAGAATTTACTGTGCAGCACAACCAAAGATCATATAATCACCATGGCCACAAAATATAGTGTGAAGACATTTTGACCGAACACCAAGGTAATGTTCCACCAGCATCATCTTATGCTTGACACTTTCCCCATTGCAGCCGAGTGTCTCCTCGACTTGCCCCGTCAGCCCCTGTTGGGTCCCGAAGAGCTCCCGGGTCAGAGCTATGACGCCGTGCGCCAGTGCCGCCTGGCTTTCGGGCCAGAATACACCGTGTGCCCTGGTATGGACGTGTGCTCTCGGCTGTGGTGCGCAGTGATTCGCCAGGGTCAAATGGTGTGTCTGACCAAGAAGTTGCCAGCTGTGGAGGGAACACCCTGCGGCAAGGGACGCATCTGCCTGCAGGGCAAGTGTGTGGACAAAACGCGCAAGCGACATTACTCGGTAGGAGGTTACTCCATTTGAAACGTTCCAGGGAAGCGGTGAAAGTTTGATCAGACTGACCTTTCTGCTCTCCTCTGTGCTCCAGTCATCCAATCATGGCAGCTGGAGCTCTTGGGGTTCTTGGGGGTCATGTACCAGAACATGTGGTGGTGGAGTGCAATTCGCCCAGCGGCTGTGCAACAACCCTCCACCGCGGAACAACGGGCGTTACTGCACTGGGAAGAGAGCCATCTACCGGTCCTGCAATGTTACACCATGCCCACCATCAAGTAAGTCCACCATCATGTACAGTATTTGTATAGGTTGTAACCACAATACAATAATAAATGTTTCTTTTCATGCTGTTATCCTTTAGATAAGAGTTTCCGGCAGGAGCAATGTGAGGTGCGTAATGGCCCTCAGACAGATCCTAAAGGGGTGAAAACCTTTGTTGAGTGGGTGCCCAAATATGCTGGCGTTCTCCCGAAAGATGTGTGCAAGCTCACCTGCAGAGCAAAAGGAACCGGTTACTATGTGGTGTTCTCGCACAGGGTGAGCTACTGGCAAAAAACATTGTGCTGGGACCTATTAGTAAAACCTCACATTTTTAGGAAGATGTTGAAGAAAGTCTCTGTTTTCAGGTGATAGATGGGACGGAATGTCGACCTTATAGCAGCTCAGTCTGTGTGAAGGGGAAGTGCGTGCGAACAGGCTGCGACGGCATTATAGGCTCCAAACTTCAGTTTGACAAGTGTGGAATATGTGGAGGCGACAGCACAGGATGCATCCGGGTTGTGGGAAACTTCACCAAGAAAAGGTACGAAAAAAGGAAACTCCCAACTCGTGGCAAAAACATCTACTTTTGTATACATGCTTGTATAGAGTTATTACATCTCAGTTGAGCAGATGTGTGAGAACCTTAACATGGTATAGAGTCGACCTGGTGTAAGAAATACGCACAGGGAGGCATGTTCGGGGGGTGTAATACGGTATTCAATTGCCCACATCACATGTGTAGTCGACTACATCATATGCAAGGGGAGATCTTACAGTTTACCAAGCCCTTGGGTTATGTAAACATATGAGCGCACTGTATGGTGAGAAAAAGGCTTAATGTCCATAAAATCCAAAATACTGTGGCAATTGTTGTGATATTTTCAGAAGTTGAAGTTGACATGAGTAGCAATGTGCATGCAAATTTTGGTGACAATACATAGCAGTTTTGTATCATTAAGCCACAATTAGTTTTTGTACATTTACAGTTGTGCTCATAAGTTTACATACCCCAAGGGTATGTAAATTTTCAGCCACAACTGTATAATTGCACTTCGTGCATGCCAATCTCATCTCTCAAAGCCCACCAAGTGCATTTGATTCTGCAATGTCAAGCATGGTGTGAGCTCCGACAGCTCTGATTTTATTGCAAATGAGAGATGCTACTATGATTGGCTGGGAAGGAGTCCCGAATAAACTCGAATCACTTCATAGTCCAACATATGACAAATAAAATGTTATTAAAATAATAAATGGTAAATGGAGTGCACTTAAATAGCACTTTGTCTTCATATGTTTATTAAGCCTGAGATCACATTCAAACAGTTCATTCAAACAAATTGAGTTGTCGAAGCATACATTGGCAGTAGAGAGAGAGAGAAAGGTTTTCAAATAAATTATTTAAACTCCAGGACCTCGCGTCGCCACCCTGGCAAGCAGGAGATGTCGTTTTGTCTTTGGTAACATTTTAAATCCATCCGCGTTATGTGTACTAGCTTGTTGTAGCTTCGTCTTTGCTAATGCTACTGCTAAGTGAGTTCATCTCCAAGGTCTGCCCGCGTCCACGTTTGCAAACTCCCTTTCCCTCCCTTTCCCTGTTGCTAAGTGCATTGTAGCGAACGGTAGTGTCTGGATCAATTATTGCACACTTTGTGCTATAAAACCGGAGTAAATAGTCCTCGTGGCTACATGTTTTAGCTTGCATCCTTGGTACACTAACTAGTGGTGAACATCATAGATATATTAGCAATAGAGCTGGCTGAGTGTGAGATGT
Organism: Leptonotus elevatus; assembly: GCF_054856555.1. NCBI lineage: Eukaryota > Metazoa > Chordata > Actinopteri > Syngnathiformes > Syngnathidae > Leptonotus > Leptonotus elevatus. Next base: position 5,969,468 of record NC_141240.1, on the reverse strand, counting down.
ATTGAACTCTATGCAGTCAGCCGCTTACTTGAAAATGGACGTGAAAAGCTTTCTTCTTTTGAAGGACAGTGTAGCATTTCAAAATGTCTGGTGCAGCTTGGCTTTTGTTGACATTTGAACTAACAACCGGGAAGAAAAAAAGCCCCGATAGCACCGCTCGATCCAGTCACTATTTAACGGCGTAGGCTATGTTATTTTCTCTCCTCCTGCTCTTCCAGGTACACGCCTGTAGCAGTATAGACACATTGTTTTTGAAAATGCAACAACTGGCGTTTCCACAAATCCGTAACTGTTAAACTGTCAAAAGTGCACTCGAGCTAAGTAGTGCCATGCGAATACCGGTTCCGGTGACGTCACACCATTTGATCCGAGTCTGCAAATTATGATTCAAGTATTAATTTGCCATGCCCACTCGAATGAATGACCGAATTACCACCCATTTGTGCACAGCTCTACTGTAGTTCCATCCCACAACAGTGCACAGTGGTGTACACGCTAAAGTCACCTGCGCAAAGGAATCCAATTATGGTTTCACAAATGAGTAAAGGGCAAACATAAACATGTAAAAAGATATTCAAGTCATCAAAAGAAGAACATGTGGTTGGCTTAAAAAAAATGCATAGAAATTAGACAAATAAATTGTCATGGAAAAGCAAAAGTTGTCTGCTGACTTACATACGCTTGCCAGTTTTGTGTTTCTAATACCATGACTATCATCTGTGTAGTAATAACTGCTTCCGGCTTAGCTAACCAAATCTCTACTTTCACTCTGACAAACAGTAAAGGCTACACTGATGTAGTGAAGATTCCTGCAGGCTCCACCCACATCAAGGTTCGTCAGCACAAGGCAAAAGAGCAGACCCGCTACACCGCCTACCTCGCACTTCGGAGACCCAGTGGAGATTACCTCCTCAATGGCAAGTTTATGATCTCCACCTCCGAGACTATCATTCCGCTCAACGGCTCTGTGCTTAACTACAGTGGCTGGAGTCAAAGGGATGAGTGGCTCCACAGCATGGGGCCTGGGGCCCTTCAAGAAGCCTTGGTAGTCCAGATCCTTGCGACAGATGCTAAAAAGCCCCTGGATGTTCGTTACAGCTTCTTCATGCCACGCCGGACAACTCCACAGCAGCCACAACTGCTTGGCCCAAGTTTGAATTTGGCCCATTTGCAGGGCTCCACAGTGGACACAACCAAAACCAGCACCAGTAGAGCTACTACATCCTCTCCCGCTCCCACTATCCTGGTTCCTGCGCCAACTACGGCTTCCAGTCTGTCTACACCACCGCCCGGACCCCAATGGGTGACAGGAGTATGGATGAGCTGCTCCAGGACTTGTGACACCGGTTGGCAGAGCAGGACAGTTCAGTGTAAGGACCAGGGCGGGAAGCTGTCCAAGGGATGTTTGCTGAATTCCCGACCCTCCGCTTTCAAACACTGTCTTGTGAGAAAATGTTAAACTGGCAGGAGGAGGGGAACAAGACTTCATAGTATCAAGTGCTGCATGGTGGAATATGGACCAATGAATTTATGACATAATCTAGAACCTTAATCAGGATTGTGAATGTTGGACCACGTCTCGCAGACTCTGCTTGAAGAATGTCTCAGAATCACACTTGCAGAGTTAAGCGAGGACCCGTTTTTTGTTTTTTAAGTCAAGGACTTGTGTTGCATGTTGGTGACTCAACTTTGTTTCGGCATCCAAAACGTATTTTATCTTATTGTTGTGTCTTTGTGCGTGTGTGTGTGTGTGTCTAAGATCTATGTCCTCCTAAATAAGGGTGACACACGTCATTTGCCCTCCAGCTTACTTCATAGAGATCCTGACGTTGACATCACGTGTCCCTAAATGGCCATCAGCGCAGCCATTTTGGCAGCATAGAAAACGCGTCTGCCACTTTGAGTAAACAGCAAACGCCACATTATAACAATGATTGGCAGCTGTTGTGGACCAGCTGCCACAACGAGAAGAGGCAAAAAAAAGGATTGAGCATGCTACAGGCTACTAAAAGATGAACCAATGCGTAGCCAATGTTGCACTTTGTACATGGTGGCTAAATCAGCAGATGCTAACTGCTACCACACGCAAAACGTGGGGAAAATAAGCTGTTTCGTTCATTTGTTCGGTTTAATAGATATTACACAGTTTAATTTAACTGACCAACACCATAAAGAAGACTTACGGTATAAATGATAGTGGCCACCGCCGATTTAGCAGCTGCTAAGTTGCTAATGTACATAAATAACACTGCAACACTTGCATAAACAGTCCATTTCGATGGCATTTTGAGCACACTTAAAGGGGAAATAAACCCGGATTGTACAAACTTGTAAATCCTTTGTATGATTAGATTTGAAAGCACTCACCGGCAAGAGAGGAGGTAATTCCACATAGCAGCGTCGCCGAGGTGAAAAAAAAGCACTCCTGACACTTCATTGGCAATCTAAACATGTCCACATCGCGCATGTATATCATGTCCTTTTCATCAAAGTGACTGTCAATGCTCTTGGGCGGAAAATTGACAGATAAATGTTAGCTTTAGCCTTCCTCGCTGCCATTAACGCTGCACCGCTACTTTTCCTGCCGCAGGGGCCCGGGAGGCATGTTCAGAGAAAAATCACGTGACGTCAGGATCTCTATTGCTTTGACCGTCCAGCTAAGCAGGGATGGGGGCAGACGTTGACCAACAATGGATGGGGAAACCCAGACATTCGGCGTTTAAATGGTGCTTTTCAGTCTGTCCATTCTGCACAATACTACAAAAAGTAGGGAAAACGGCTATACTGAGGTCGAGACTTGCTCAGGATCTCAAAGTTCTTTCAACTTCCACAACTCAGGAAGAATGTTCTTCCTTACGACACAAGTGTTGATTGCGCTAATCCCCTGCACATGCTAAAAAACACAAGAGTGTCCTTGCCAAGTAAGCTGTCAGAGGGGTAACGTAATCAGGACTCCATGACTGTCCTTAAGATTCACATTCTTGGAGGTTAAAGACGCATCGCTTATTTTGCTTCATTTTTGAAGTGTGTGTGACTGCGCGGGTATGTGTCCGTGCGTGTAGATGTATTGCGAGTGGAAGTAAAAATGCAAACAAAGACAATACACTGGGAAATTTCCATTGGTGTGCACTGCCTTAAGCGGGGAACACACACACTGATAATCTGACCGAATATTTTCCACACTTCTAATCAAAGTCAGTGGTCAGTGGACAAATGGTTTTATGTGTGGTGTGCTGTGTTGGTTATTTCAAGTATGGCACACACACGAAGACACACATGGTGATTTCAAAATCAGTACTGTATGTGTGTACCCCGCTTTACACGTTGCAATATAACAACTCAATGTAAACCTTTTTGAACAGTGGATGATTACAATGTATGTGTTAGTATTCCAAGCGATTTGCAGAGCCATATGCACATCTGTACACCTCATTGAAACACACACTTTCTTCCGTTGAGGAAAGCCCTCTCGCTGAACAGCAAAAACGGCACTGAGCTTGTAATTTATTGTTTGTACAACTGCTATGTGTGAATAACAAAGCAACGAGATGAGGTTTATTTATTGTAGTAATTTTGTATCAGATTACTATTTAACTTAGATCTATGCAGAATCCTCACTGTAAGGATATAGTGTTTCTTTTCTAGTTGTGTGATGTACATAAAATATCTATATTTAAACATCCCATTGTCTGTCATTTTCTCTGTTATTTATCAACACAAACACTTGATTGAATAAGACAAAATCCACTCTTTTTACTCTTAAGAACTGATAGTAAAACACATTTGTTTGTGACACTTCCCATGTAAGCTACTACCAATCCAAGTATGTCCCAAATGGACTCGAGAAGTACATGTTAAAGATGACTGTGCATACACACAGCAAACTACAAAATTATATTTGGTATTTTGCATTACTTGTTGTAGTCTCCATTATAGGAAACACTCTGAGCCTCCAAATAACAAACAACGCTTGCCTGCCAGCACAGTGGTCCAGTAGCATATGTCTGCTTCACAGTCGAGAATTCCCAGGTTTAGATCTCGGCTCAAACTTAAACTTCCTTTTACTGTACATTCCAAAACACGCATGTTAGATTCTAGGAAGACTAACTTGAACCTGTGACCTGCTGGCAACCAGAGCAGAATATACCCAACATCTCGCCTAAAATCAGCTGAGACAAGTTCCAGCTCAGCAATGACTAAAATGTAGGACGAGCGCTATAAATCGTAGATAGATGGCAATTGTGGTAAACATGGTGGTCTAGATTAGTGATTTGATATCCGACTAGTACGCCATGTGAGATCATCAGAAGTGCGCATGAAATTATCCAATAGGTTCCGTAAATTATTATGTGCTATTATACTACAAATAATGTATCAACATTCATTTGGCTATGCGCTTCATACAACAGAACAATCTTGCATAAATTACCTGGAAACGATACTTGAGTAAATGAACAAGTATCTTCACAAAAGACCTTGTTGAATAAACTTGTGAAAGTCTTGCAAGTATATAGCATTTTGTCGCTGCTATGTGAAAAACATGAGTGCATGTTACCATTTATGTCCATTTTCGTCTCTTTTTTTTAAACATTATTTACATTTTTGTTTTTGGGATACAACTGAATGCAGACATCCCAACGTTTTATTTTTTTTTTATGGAAAAAAATTGTCATAAGTGTTTTTCACATAGCAGCGATGATTTGCTACTTGGGTATCAAAAGTCATTATCTAACATTAAATGTACTGGAGTAAAAGTATTTTTAGTCAGTAATTAGAATTGTTATTATGTCCTCATTCAAATTTGATTTCATGTATTCCATTTAGTTTGGTGGTGTACATGAGTTGAAGATCTGCAAGTTCGCACATGAGCAAAGTTAGCAAATGGCCATACCAGGGTTCAGATCCAGAAAGTAAAAACCCTGCCACAGATTGGCTATAGCCACAGGTGCTTCTACTCAGCTGGCAGGTAAACGAGCTCATCTACGCCTGTTGACTAGAACCTAAAGCCAAATTATTTCACGGTTTTTACTTTCTGTACCTGGATTATTCAACCATGGGCATAACACAATACAGACGTCTGTTGGTTGACCTTAAACTAGAAGGAGTGACACACACACACACACACACACCCACACACAGACAGACACACACGAAAGGGCCTCTTTGAAAAGTCAAATCTCCTAACCTTTATACCACATTTCCTTAACTTTTTGTGGGAAATGCCATTTGGTCGAGGGGAGATGAACAGCTGCCTCCTTTCAAACACAAGAAAAGACAACACAGTTTAAAATTAATTTGACTCAATTTTTCCTAACCAACATAATCACGTCATGACGAGTATTTCTGATGCAAGTCTGCAGCGTGAAAGCACTATTTTCTGAAGATAGACTGTAAAAAGTGTTTCTTGATCCATTCATGCCTGTCATATTTATTTCAATCAGGTTGTTGCTAAGGGTTAGAATAAAGATATTCCTTTACAATATGTTCTATGCACCCCAAGTCTAAAGACGATATTCTGATTAATATTACGTTTGCAAAATATGAATTAAGCAGAAAAATCTACCGGCTTTTCTCAGGAGGCAGCCTGTTTGTTTTTCTTGCACTCAATCACACAAACATGCACACGTACAAACATGGTCAAGGGCTACGTGACATGACAGCAACAACAACAGTGACCTGATGCGGTCTGACAGAAACCAGAAGACTATATACAAACATATTGCTCACCTGCCACGCTGTACAAAATGGATGGATGGCAGATGCCTTTCTGCGGACATTTGACTGACCCAAGAGCTTTAAGTTTCTGTGGACCCTCCAAGGTAATACAACATCGCCATCTTTCGGTTGTACTGGTGATTGCAGGAACCAACGCTCGGCCTTTATTTAGCTTGTTGCTGACACATAGTGGATATATGTTGAATTACAATCACTCTTTTTTTCATGCTGTTATTTTTAAGGTGGACGATTTAAAATGTGATTGATTTGGTTTACAAAAGCTTCACAAAGAAATGAATCTAATGAGGATATACGGTACATAAATTTGATTAATGGATGGAACCTATACCACTATTATTGGTTGCTTTCCATTTATGTCAGTAATATTCTCACCTAGGTTATTTAGGATATTGATCTAATTTTTATAAAGACAGATTCGTTGTTTCCGACGATCGTGTCTGCATTTCATATTTGAAGCGAATAAGTTAAAGTGAGAAGTGAAGTTTTTCTTCAGAGTGGTGCAACAGTTATTTAGGTGAAACCCCAGGCTACTTTATTCGCGGACCGCGCTGAGGAGGACAAATCTGGGCGGGCGGGGTAAGAGATCCACTGACGGGGGCTGAATATGTATGGATTCCAATGCAGGAGCTGCCCCAGTTTACAAAGCAGTCCACCTTAAGACCTCAACGGCCCCTCTCTGCTCCCTCTCCCCGAGAAGTTGCGTTGAGTCGCCGCCTGGCTTCGGCTCTACGCAGCCGACTTGGCCGGGAGAAGCTCAGCACGCCACTCCGAGCCCTGCCGAGTGCAATATGGTTACAATTCCCTGTCCTGTTGATTCTTTTCCTTCCCTAATCGCACACTTCAACGTAAGGTTCCTTATAAATTTTACTTTAAAAAATCTTAAATTGTGGAAATGTATGTGTGCTATTCACATACGGAGAAAGAAACAGTCTGTTTATATTTAGGGTTACATTAAACGACATTCAGGGTTCAAATTTCCCTCTGCCCTCAATTCACTTTTTTTTTTAACACAATGATTGATTATTATGACAACCTGAAACGTTTTGGTTGCGCACGGGACTTGGCCCCTCTCAGATCAAAGGGCCCTCAAAAAGGGGGTGGGACACCGGGCCGGGGCGTATTTAAAGTCAGACAATTCTGACTGCCAGTCAAAAAGCAGCGAATCTATCTGGGGGTCAGCAGAACCAAAAACCAACGCTGCACCTTAAAGACAAAACCAGGCTCTGATAGCTTTTCAGTTTGGGAGGAAAAGAGGGCGAAAGACCTGTTGGATTTACTACTGAGATCCAGCCTTTACTTTCATTGACTCAAATAGGCTTTTCGTTAGTGTGACTGTTAACTTTAAATTGGATTTGCACTGGATTTCATCCTTTTTTTGTACTTATGCACAGTGTGGCGATAGTTTTGTGGAAGTTGTATGTCATAAGTTAGTCGGACTTTACTTACGTCGCCACATCAACGTTTCCATCCTTTCCATTTGCTTCTTGGATTCCACTTCTGTATGATGTGGCTTGTCTGTGTTTCTCTTGGTTTCATGGCTGGTCTGTGCTCCAGCGCGACACAAAGCGCTTGGGAAGAGAGTACCGTAGTGCCTGTCAGGCTAGACCCAACCGCCCGGCCGGCGAGTGACACCGAACCGGAGCGAACCCTCTCCCCTGAAGAAAAGCAGAAACTGTCAGAGATGAGGGTGTACAGGCTGGACGTGTTTGGTAAAGAGATAATTTTGCAGTTGGAGCCGGATCAAACTTTCCTCTCCCCGGGGTTTGTTTTCCACATTGTGGGCAGTCCCGAATCCGTACCGAGCCAGGACGCAGACGAGTCCGGTTGTTTCTTCTCCGGCACGGTGAACGGAGAAGAGCACTCCGCCGCTGCGCTAAACCTTTGCGAGGGACTGAGTGGTGGATTTTACTTTGACGGCCAAGAGTACTTCATCAAACATCTCAACACAAGTGACTTCCCGGGTGACGAGGAGAAGGAGGAGGAGGTCCACCTTATCCGCCGAAGAGCTCGGGCTGAGGCCGGTGAGGGCAGCTCCAAGTGTGGGGTCAACGAGGACGAGGATAGAGTGCCAACAAAACTGGACAAGGAGCCCGAACGCGACGCCGCCCTCTCAGGCCAGACAGGTAAATTTTTTCATATATTTATTTTCATATATAGAAATAAATCATATATCACACACACACACACACACATACATATATATATATATATATATATTTATTTGTTTATAGTGGGATTTTATAAAGCGATATAAGTGTGTGTGTGTGTAGAATAATAGGTTAATAACTATGCAAAAACCAAAGCAGTCATACGCTGATCCAGCAACGTGTGTTTGCGTGTGCGCGCGCAGATATTGACGACCCAGCAACAATTTGACAGCGCCGTACACCCTGTGCCAGCAGGGGCGGAGTATGGGTTGGAGAGGGTGGCACAGGTCCTATTTTACATCCCCGAGGGGAAACAAGAGGGAGGAGGGGTAGGCAAGGGTTTAAGCAGAGCCAGTCGCAGCCCGGCAGTACTGAGACGTGCTAACTCACCTCCTGGTACAGAAATGTGTCCCCCTACAAAGGATTTTCCCCTATAAACTATCTTAGAATTTTCCAGCAGAAAAGGTCATTTTGAGATCACAAAGTGGAAGGAGGAGCCATGACGCAGAGTCATGCCGTTCTGCCTCCACCACACACACACGGCTCACTGTGAAACTCAATACTCAATATCCAACCATCTGCTTTTCACAGTAATTTTCAATCTTCGTTGATGCAAGCATGCATGTTTTTTCAATGTGGGAGGAAGTTGGAGTACCGTACCTGGCGAAAACCCACACAAGCAGAGAAAGTGCTTACACATTCCAGACAGGGGGATCCCAGCCAGAGATTGGAACAGAGAACCTCTCGATCATGACGCAGGCTGGCTAACCACTAGACCACCATGCTGCCCTCATTAACAGCAGATTATGCTTAACACTACAGGAATAAAGCAAGAATGGTTTTCATTTACTTGAACGTTTTTCTTTTCACACTTGCACACGACACTGTATTTGACCTCTTCACGAAAAAAAATCTGATAGGAACAATTTCACTCAAAACAACAAGAAGAAACACTGTTACACATCAAGAGATGAGTTGTAATATATTTTCTTACACCCCCAGCCCACCACAGGACCAGGCGTTTTGTTTCCACTCCTCGCTACCTGGAGATTATGCTGGTGGCTGACCAGTCCATGGCTGAGTTCCACGGTGCCGGGCTCAAGGCTTACCTCCTCACCATTATGGCCGTGGCATCCCGTCTGTACCGCCACCCCAGCATCCACAACTCCATCAGCCTGGCCGTGGTAAAGCTGCTGGTTGTCTACGAGGAGGAGAGAGGCCCTCAAGTGTCGTCCAATGCTGCCATGACCCTCCGCAACTTCTGCCAGTGGCAGCGGCAGCACAACCCCCCCAGTGACCGCCACCCTGAGCACTACGACACAGCCATGCTCTTCACCAGGACGGTAGGTTGGAGGGAGAAGAGAAAAATTGTGGGAAATAAGGATAGGAAAAAGGACTAAAGAGAATGTTTTGACTTTTTCATCTGCTTCTATAGGATCTGTGTGGTGCCCATTCATGTGACACTCTTGGAATGGCTGATGTCGGTACGGTTTGTGATCCAGACAGAAGCTGTTCAATCATTGAAGATGATGGGCTGCAAGCTGCATTCACCGTGGCACATGAACTTGGTAAGTAGAGAAAGGCTGTGTTCTAATGTGTGACAATGAAACATCATGTGAAGTGATGGCCAAATGAAGCTTGATGAAGCACGTGACATTTTTTGACTCCTATAGATGGCACTCTTGGTTAAAAATACAGTGGAAATATTTTCTATTTCCATTGCACTACCCTTTGTTAACTCAATCATTCCCAGCCATTTTCACTGAAGCAACCCCCTTCACTCCTGACTGGTTTACTGGATTTTGACTGATTTTGCAAGGTCAACAGAATAGTGTGTTCTATTGCTATAAAAACATGTAACCTACCAAAAGAAAGATTAGTCTCATCTTTAATCAGGAAAAAAGTATATTTGTATCTGTTTCTGTTTTGCAGCAATTAGCATTAGAAGTTTAATCATTATTGACAAACCTGTTGAAAACACTGGCAAAAAGAGCTTGTTGCAACATGGCCCTGGCTGATTTCTTATACTCTGCTACCTCCTGCTGGCCGTTTTTGTAATATTTACCATTGCTTTAAGCGACCTCTTCATGTCAGAAGCTGTATCAAAGCCTTCTGTATGCTCTAGCATTAAAAAACGTATTAATACATTTTTGGGAGTGCAGGACAAAATATTTAAAAAAATATTTATATGTGTTTTTGGGTTTGAATGAGGTAAATTAAGAGCACCATCTAGAGGAGTCAAAAAATATTACAAGTGCTTCATGAAGCTTAATTTTCCCATCACTAATTATCGCTGTACTGTCCTGCAGGCCATGTTTTCAACATGCCTCATGATGATGCCCAGATGTGCTCTGGGGTGAATGGCCCCCACTGGGGATCCCACATGATGGCTTCCACCCTTTCCAATCTTGACCAGCAGCAGCCATGGTCGCCCTGTTCCGCCCTCATGGTCACCACTTTTCTCGACAATGGCCACGGTCAGTGTCTGCTTGATAAGCCGCTCAAGCCTCAAGCGCTCCCTCAGCCCCTCCCCGGGACAGTCTACGATGCCGACCATCAGTGTCGGCTGACTTTCGGGGACGACTCCCAACACTGCCCTGACCTGAGCACCACTTGTGCGGCCCTGTGGTGCACCGTTACAACATCCAATGGTTTGCTGGTGTGCCAGACCAAGAACTCCCCATGGGCTGATGGAACCCCTTGTGGGCACGACAGCTACTGCCTGGCCGGGCAGTGTCTCACAAAGAGCCAAGCTTCCAAACATCAAGTAGGAACTATCCTCATTTTGACCATTCAATAGGAATATATTTTAGTTTTATGTCTATCAGACTGTAACCTGTGTAATATTTCTAGATTCCTGTCAACGGTGGCTGGGGCGTGTGGGGTCCCTGGGGTGACTGCTCTCGGACATGCGGGGGAGGCGTGCAGTACTCCTTCCGTTCATGTGATAACCCTTTGCCGAAAAATGGAGGCAAGTACTGTGAGGGCAAGAGGATTCAGTACCGCTCCTGTAACACACAGTCCTGCCCTGACACAAATGGTAAGTCAAAATTGACGTCGCAGAGAAATAGTCACTTTTGTGGTAACTATTCAAAACGTGCATTTGTGGGGGGAAATAGCAAACAAACCTGACCACGAGACTTCTTGTTACTCTTCAGGCTTGTCATTTCGGGAAGAACAGTGCCTGGCTCACAATGACATGTCAGCCCAAGTGTCTCTTGGATCAGGCGAGGGTGTTGAATGGGTGCCCAAATATGCCGGCGTTTCACCCAAAGACCGGTGTAAGCTCGTGTGCAGGGCCAAAGGAACTGGCTACTTCTTTGTCCTCAAATCAAAGGTAAGAATTGTAGAAAACATGTTGTTACATTATGTTTTGATAACTCCTGATCACCCTTGTGCTGACATAGAAGCCGAATGATCGGGTTTTGTCTTGTAGCACTGGGATGACAATGTACTGTTTATTTAACAATTTATTTAAATCAGGCATAAAAATAAGAGTAGTTTAATACAGTAGCTTGAAAATAAAAAATAAAAAAATTAAAACCACCAACGAAAGATAGAAAAATAAATCATCAAAAAAACAAAGGTAATAAACTACCTGATTACAAGCACGGATCTTTTACATCTTCGAAACGGAGGAGGAAGTATAACCGTATATATTCCTACACCCATATATTTATTTTGTTATAGTAGGAATGTTCAATACCACTTTTTTTCCGACTGATGCCAGTATGAGTGCTCAACTCTTGGGTACTCACCGATACCAAGTCACCAACACCATTAATACATTTGATACATCAAATTTCTATTAAACTAATGACAGTTAATTTTAAAGAAAATACTTCCATTTATTTCTGACAAAAGGCAGAGAAGTCACTCTAGAGAATTTAAGTTCACTCTGATTTAGAAGCATTTGTAATAAATTAATAGAAGAGCCAAATAAAACTGACAGCTCCTTGAGTTTCAGTCTTTGTTCAAAATAAAGTGAAGTGCAAAATAATACAGATTCAACTGTTAACTGTTAAGTATGACACTGTGAAGCTAACTTTTGTTCATCAAATATGTTTGTGTCATCTCTTGATATACTGTACATACATAACTCATTCCTTGGCATGAGGCTTTAATTTCAGTCTGTTCCTCTATTGCCCCCAGGTGGCGGATGGAACACCCTGCAGCCCTGACTCCACTTCAGTTTGTGTTCAAGGCCAATGTGTCAAGGCTGGATGTGATCGTGTAATTGGCTCCAATCAGCGCTACGATAAATGTGGTGTGTGTGGAGGGGATGGTTCCACCTGCAAGAAAGTATCAGGCTCACTGGAGCGTGCCAGGTAATGTCCAAGACACTTTTTGTTGTGAACATTAACCCTATAAAGCCTGAACCATGTAATATTTGAGAGACAATTCAGATTCTTTGTAAATAGAGTATTTATTGGTCCTTCTGAACAATTTTTTTTTTGAAAATCAAATTCCAACTACGACTTTTGACTTGTGTCATATTTGATATATCCAGTCACAATGCTTTAAATTCGTACATTTGTAACTGTCAAAAATATAATAATAAACCAACATATCAAGCATATTAGTATTCCCAAAAATCAGAAAGAACATTTCCCACTGTTCACTCATTCAAACTCAGAACCTTTTTCTTTTGCTTTTATATGTTAGAGCATACAGAAGGCTTTGATGCAGCTTCTAACTTTAAGTGGTCGCTTGAAGCAATGGTAGTTATTACGAAAAACGGCCAGCAGGTGGCAGCAGAGTATATGAGATCAGCCAGGGCCTTGTTGAAACAAGCTCTTTTTGCTATATTCTAATGCTAATTGCTGCAAAATGGAAACAGATACAAATGTACTTTTTTTCCCTGATGAAAGAAGAGACTCTAATCTTTTGTTTGTTTGTTTGTTTTTATAGCAATAGAACACAATATTCTGTGGGCCTTGCAAAATCAGTCAAAATCCAGTAAAACAGGCGGGAGCGAAGGCGGTTGCTTCAGTGAAAAGGGCTGGGAGTGAATGAGTTAATAAGTATAGATAGGTCTCCTTTCTCAATTGGGGTGATCTTCCAAGGTCGCTGAAAAAGCCATCAGATGGGTGATACTGCCCTCTAATGGATTATCCGTGCAACGCATGTGCCAGAACATGTACGCCAGGGTTATATTGGGAAAGAAAATATTATACTCATGAAATAGAGGGCTCGAAATATCTTGTATTTATATGAACATTTGGCTTTATAGGGTTAATAAAGACAGGTAGTTATTTACTGCCAGGTCAAGACATGCTTGAACAGCATTAGGGGAGTGATTTGGCGAAACTAACCAACTGTTGTCTTTGTGACAGGCCTGGGTACCAAGATGTGGTGACCATCCCAGCAGGCGCTACCCATCTTGACGTCAAACAGCGCGCCCCTGGCAATGGTCGTCAAGACAACAGTTACTTGGCAGTGCGCCGACAGGATGGTACCTACCTGTTGAATGGTGCTTATAAGCTAATGACCATGGAGTCGGACATCACTCTGCAAGGGGCGCTGCTGCGGTACAGCGGTTCTTCTGCCAGTCTTGAGCGGCTCCGCAGCTTTTCCCCCCTCCCTGAGCCTCTCACTATCCAGGTACTGTCTGTGGGCGAAGCCCCAAGGCCCAGAGTCAAGTACAGCTACTTTGCTCCCAGACCCAACAATGCTGCTTCTACCAACAACAACGGAGGACGCCGGCATTCGATCAATGCTATCCGAGAGTTGGGCGGTGCTGAGTGGGCCCTGATGGAGTGGGGTCCCTGCTCTCAGACCTGTGGAGGTGGCATGCAACACAGAGAGGTGGTGTGTCTGGATCCCCAGGGCCGTCCATCCAAGGACTGCCCAGAGGAGCTTCGACCTTTAGCCTCACGATCCTGCGCCTCCCACCTGTGCCCCTCCTGGCTTCTTGGAGAATGGTCCGTATGCTCAAAGACCTGTGGAAGAGGTTTCCGAAAACGCCAACTTCGCTGCATCAGCTATGACGACCACACACTGACCCACGACAGCTGTGACTCCAAAGACCGACCACGACCCCTGCTGGAGCTGTGCTATCAAGGTGCCTGCTAAGGACTGCTTTGACAATCTGACCTCTTTTTTCTTCGTCTTTTTTTTTTTTTTTTTTTTTTACAAATTCATTAATTCCCCATGTCAATGACTGCATCTATACATTCCACACCCACACACACACACACATTGTCGGAAAACACACTGACTGTGTCACACACATGGAGCAAATAAGTCTGCCACCTGTCTTTGGAGTACAGCAGTTGCACATCAGCAAGGATAACAGTCTTTAATGAATTTGAGCATGTTGTTTACAATTCCAATGGTATGCTTGTGTATGAGATTATGTTTTAGATTTGAGACATATATTTTGTTTGTCCAAGCTGGGCTGGACAGATTTTAATGGTCATGGAGATGACTGTGGCATAGCTCATATTCTACTTAGTCACCCCATCAGGTATGGAAATTGAGATTTTTTTCTGAACTACCAGTCAACATTTATTTATCACAAACCTGTAGCACTTCACTTTTTTTTTAAACTTTTTTTTTTACCAGCGGCACATTGTTACACTCATTTTCTCTCTATGAATGCCTTGTGTTTTGTCATTTAGCCATATCTTGAAAACCAAAGAACTTGTGTGCGTGTGTGTGTGTGTGTGTGCGCGCGTGTGTTGACATATGTGTATGTGGAGACTTAACGAGGGACTTGTCTCCAGCTACTACTTCATAAGTAAGTCTCTCCTGCCTTCTGCGAAGGCATCTTGTTTGTGCAGTTTTTCCTCTTTTGTACAAAATATCCAATCGTTATTTATTTTTGTACAGCCTGTTAAATATAATCATGTGGCCGTTTTAATATTATTTGTTATTGAGAGCATAGAAGGAAATATAGAATATAAAGAGTATTTATGCAATGTTTTATATATGTATATGGTTTTTGGTTCATGAATAAAATATTGACTCTGGAGATGTTTGTTGTTTGAAAGTGTTAGACACACTCCTGCAAACACTAATGACAACAACAAAATGAGCGACCTACTTTTTACCTGCTTGTTTTGTATGATTCAGCATCATTACCACTTGAACGAAGTATCTGGAAGACATTACGGATCATTGCTGCAGTGAGCGGCAGAGCTGAATTATCTATCATTCGAATCCTCACCTATCCTTAACGCCCAGAAAACACTAACATACGCAGGATCCGGCATTAGGATAACGGTCCACTAATGGCTTGGGGCCAGCATGGTGCTGTGTTGTGCATGGTGCTTTACAGACAGTGGCCAGCACAGTATAAATTTAATAAATTAACACTTGTTAAAAAAACTGGGAAAAAAGTGCATCCAGGTCAAATTGTCAATATGATCTGTGGCATTTTTTGAGGGAGCCATGAAAGCCAACACTTACTGTGAAGACTGAAGCAAAGCATGAGCCCCTCCCTCCGCACCTCTGGAAAGGTTTTTGATATCGTATTTTGGCAGGGCATTAGGTACAGGTCTAAAGTTTTCAAAAATCCATGGAGACAACTTGGGGTGTCTCCCTAGTGGCTGGTATGCATACCATGCAAAATGGCTCCCAACGGAAAGAGATATAGTTATATCTCAGCTTCCTTTAGTCTTGAATTGTTGATTAATGTCATTTTTCTATTTTGCTTGACATAAGGAATCAAATTCTGATATATTCTTATTTTAAGCATTGTTTTTTTAAACGTTAACTCTATTATGATAGTCATCTTTAGTTAACTATCAATATCTCTGAAAAAGTCACACTGAAATATTACTCAGGGCACTAAACCCATATTTTTACTTCCAAGGTATGTTTTTCTTAGGTCACTAGTGACCAAAATGATTGTTGAGGATTTAAATAAACACAATTTCAGAACTAAACCACAGTGAAAAGCTCATAAATTGAAATGGAAAATGCATGCAAGTTATGTAAAATCAACGATAGCAAAATCAATTGCCATATTATCTAAGGTGAAGGATGTTTTGAACCAACATGCTTTGTATATTTTGTATTATTCTTTGGTTGTGCCTTATTTAACATATTGTTTGGAAATATGGGGGAATGCATATCCCACACATACAAGATCAATATTTATTCTACAAAAGAGAGCTGTAAGGATAATAACAAAGTCAAATAGTAGCGAACCATCAAATGGGTTATTTATGATTATTATTGTGTGTGGGGGGGGGGGGGGGCGTGCGTGTGTGTGGGGGGGGGGGCGTGTGCGTGTGTGCGTGTAATAGAAGAGAAAAAGGGGTGGGGCTGAAGGGGCTGTGGTGCTTGTTGAGTCAGGACCTCCAAGGACCACGTAGGAGTTGAATTAAAAAGTTGGCTTGCATGTGACGCTTACAGTAAAATAATATGTTCCATTTTTTAAAGGATAAACTACGACAAATGCCGTCTTAATATAATGGGTTCTGTCAGATTAAACTTTTCAGCTCAAGATTCAAAACAAATTTGGTTCCTACCCACGAACCATAATAAATAAGCAGTATAGCAATATTTTGTGTGCGTGTGACTGCGTGTGAGTGCGTGTTGTTTATGTTTTAGATTCTTCAAAGTAGCTCACTCTTGCTTTTGTGTTTCATGAGGTAATCACTTGAAATACTTGAAGGAGTTCCCAGAGGTGCTGAGCACCCATTGGCTGCTTTGCTTCACCCTGCAGTCCAACTCATCATTTCAATTGGGTATACACTCTAAAAAAGATAATTGTTGAACCAAGATTGCCAACTTTTTTTTTTAATCGCTTCAAGTGGTAACACACAATTGAATTAAGTTAGTCCAAAGTGAATATATTAAGTTTAAAGTTAGCCCAAAGTGAATATATTAAGTTTAAAGTTAGCCCAAAGTGAATATATTAAGCTTAAGATATTATGAGTTCATTAAACTTAATTGTTTGGATTGGAGTCACTTTGGATTTACTTACTTAATTCAAACAATTTTAAAGTTGGTCAACAATTCAATTTGTAATCTTAAATTGGTTCAACAATTCTCTTTTTAGAGTGTACATCAGTTGATTGTGGAGGCCACGCCATCTGATGAAGACCTCCCATCACCCTCTTTCTCGGTCAAATAGCCCTTATATATATCATTGTTTGCCATAATATGGATTAGAACAGTACTCAAATAGGGCCATTCACTGTATACCAACTATACGTATCTCTTCACAACAAAGCTGATGATGGTGTCAAATACATTAATTAAAAGGTCAAGAAATGTAAGCAATTAACTGGATAATGCGGTGCTATGAAGTGAAAGTCATTCCAGGTCATAATGTATCGTCCACATCATAAAGGTGACTGAGAAAATATGTGCAAAGCTGTCATCTGGTCAAAAGGTGCTACTTTGAAGAACCTAATTGTGAAACATTCTAGTCTGATTAAAACGTTTTTATCAGATAATAAAATCAACATTTCTTCATAATGATGACTTAAATATTACAATTACTACAATTAATAATGAATATTTAGAATAATGAATAAATATTGAATTAGAGGGTGTTTTCAAACTTTTGACTAATAGTGTGTCTGTGCGCACGTGTGTGTGTGTTATATGTGTATGTATGAATGTAAATGTATATTTGTATATGCTTGTATATTTGCATGTATTGTGCAGCTATATACATACATACATTGTTAAAGAAAAACTCAGAATAGTGAGCGAAATAACTTGAGACTGCAATTTGCCAGAATGCATATTGATGGGAGAATGTGCTTTGGTTGAGACAGAAGTGGAGCTGTTAGGAAAGTCGTATCAACTCTGTTCACAGATACAAAAATGAATGTCATATGCGTACTGTATTGTTTAACGTTACAGTGGCTCTAGTCTGTAATAAACTGTTCAGGATATGTTGCAGGTGGCAGTCAAGCCCAGTGCAAAGGCTGTTTGGAGTGGTGAGTTATTACGACACACCATCTTTTATGCACCGTAAAATTGGTTATTTCAGGCAAAAGCGCAAGATGAGAGCGAAAGACGCTAACGCTCTCACCATCTTAGCGGGGAGTCGTGTATTTTAATCACCACCAGAGCTGTCAACATTTAGAATTTCTCTTCCATAACAATTTATCAGAATTTCCATATTTTTTATTTTATTAATATTACCGGATAATAACAGGTAAATAGGATATAGCGTACAAATAATTATGCTGACTGTTTTATTGTATGTTAATCTTTTCTTCCACTTGGTGTCACTTCTGAATTATGTTTGGCCAAAAGCTGTCATGAGCCTGAGCTATGGATGCCCATAAGTGATTAAAACAAACAGAAAATAAACCACAAAACAACCTTGGCCACGACACTGCAAAAAATTGAGGGCAGCACTAAGATTAACTTTGGTGCCAAGTGGGGGCCGCAAGTAATCATTCATTTATGGGTTGGTTATATATTTATTGCATCAACCTTGTAATGGTGCACACGCAGTAGCAGCCGGATTCAAAGTATATGAGATGTCAATACCAATCACTTCAGTATTTCACGTCTACATACCTTCCAGAAGTTGAGCGAAAGTTCAACATGGACGCGCATTTTCCTGTTAACTATTTCATCACATTCAATTATGAAATGTGTACTAGCATCTTAGTGGTCTGACAAGGCATACGGCGCTGTGCTGGTGTTGTTGGACTCCAGAACAAAATGTCTTCTTCACAACTTGTAGCCTGGACTGAGTCTAAAAGCTGACTCATTTTGACTTGCACGACGCCATTCACCACAAGTGCTCACGCTCACGCTCACACCGCTGACTTACAAGCAGGTGATGCCGTTGGTCACTGATGCCGCAACTTAAACGTGTTTGTTTGATATAATTTCTCCCCCTCTTCCTCATATGTGACTGTTTGTGTGTACAGGACCTACACATAATATATAAAACTAACAATAATACAACAGCTAAGTGGAAATTTGTGGCAATAGACAGATATAATTATGACACTGTTTCACAAATTAGCTATTCAGTAATGTTTAACTCCCTTGATTGTATTGCAACATGGCTTGCTTTAGTGCATGAAAACATTGAATAAAAAAGAGAGTTGTTAAAGAAAGCGATCCTGGAACTGAAGATTAACTCTATATTTACATTACAATACAAACATTTGCCGGTGTCGCTATCCAATGGCGATATTTTCCTCTGCTATAAGTTAAAATGGCTTAAACCTTTCATTGTTTGTTGTTGTTAGGCAGCCCTATATTTCCATCTTTATTTCTCTTGTGACTGAACCGGAATATTGATGGGCATTTGGTGTCATGCTGGTGGGTCATTTACATAAATCATTTGTAAAATGTTATTAGTGGCGGGGAATTCAGGAATTATTTTGAGGCATGTTCCCCTAGATGCTCGCAACAAATCGGCCTAAACACATTAGCATACTCATTGTCTACCAATCACTTATTTTTACACACTTTGACTATCACAAATGTCTATATGGCATAGGCAAACTAGGCGGTTTCTTAGAGTGCTACTTGCTACTGCAAGAAAGGCCTCATTTTTTGAATTACATAAAATAAATGGGACATTTCAAACTCAGAAAAAAAGTCCATCAATGCATTAAATATTCAAATTAGAAAATATCTGAAAAACGTGGGCTTTCTATCAATCTATAAAAGCTCACATATCCAGAAGAATGATGGGGTGAAATATCACTTTGCTATTTTACTTAATTACAAAGAATGGTACATCTAGTCACTAACGCTGAATCAAACAACTAGACTTCTATCCACCATTCTAGTAGTTGATATGTCAATGAATCAAAAAAAATAATAAACTTGCATTTCTTATATATATAATTCTTATTGTAACATTTACTACCAAAAACTGGAGTGTCTTTTACATTAGTCCCTTTTCAACAGCCATTAAATGAAACACAGAACAAGAATAATATTCTGAGTCATCGTACTGTTTCTTCATCATCTAAGCTTTAATGAGTTTCCACATACCCTGGAAACTCATTAGAGGCCTCACTATAAGAGCTGGACCCTTTTGTGATGAACAAAATAATGTTCACATGTCCTCTTTTAAAGTTACATAAAATAGTTGATCTGCTTTGCCAGCTGATGCTTGATGCAGACAGTTCTTGTTACAGTAAAATAGTTCGCAAATATCATATCTTGAGTCACTGTCAATCTTTTAGTCATATGATGGTATGCAAATTGAGATGACTACACATCAGCAAATATGATCATGCTGTAGGTCTATCTACCCTAAAAAGGGTCTGACCAAATCCTCTGCAGTGCAACCAACTGAAAAATTTAGTAACATCAGTGTTATCAGTGCAAAAGTTAGTGTAGAGGCTTGCCCCAGAGGACTTTGTGAACATGTCAAAATGACCAAAACTATCCAGAGCACAGGG
The DNA here is from genome assembly GCF_054856555.1 of Leptonotus elevatus. Lineage (NCBI taxonomy): Eukaryota > Metazoa > Chordata > Actinopteri > Syngnathiformes > Syngnathidae > Leptonotus > Leptonotus elevatus. The sequence continues at coordinate 5,949,232 of NC_141240.1, read as the reverse complement.
AAGAAAGAAAGAGGGAAGAAGAAAAGAGGAGGAAAAATGGGAGAAATAGCGGTCACGTTGATGGTCTTTATGGTTTGTCCAATAAAATTAGGTGGCGCAACAGCAAATCACTTGCATAATTTGTTTGACAGTATGACAGTCATGAAATAAAGAAAATGTTCTATTTGATATTTTAAATTGTGTGACGTTATCATATACATTATAGACAATGTCAAAATTTCAACTTCTCTTGTAAGCTATGTAAATTGTCAATGGAGGGTGGCGCCAAATAAAATCCTGGCTAGGGCGCCACACACACTGGTGTGAGTGAACTGCACCAAGGAAAAGAGACAAACTACAGTTTGAAGGGACCCAAATATTTAGTTGTTTGGCCATTCTGTCACAATTTACTTACTATCCGCCCTAACTACAGATAAGGAATAATTCCAGTCGGAAACTAGTTTTGCACTGGTAGTGTAGTGAGACATGCTATTCCCCTTTCATGCAGACAGCTAGGGTTCAGTTCCTGGACAATGTCCCACTTGCAGAAGAAATCCCACCCACGCACGGCCCCCTTAGAAATTGTGACCACAGGGGATGATGTCACCCATGGCATGCGATTTAGAGTTCGACAGCAAAAGAACAGAATAATGCTTTGGTTAAAAATGTAAATTGGGTTAGGCGAAACACAACCTATCTGAACCTATATGACCAAGTAATTGACCCATGACCCATTTCCAAGGGTGAGGGGCTCCAGTGAACGACTGTCAGAGCCATTATCCACAAATGGAGAAAACAGTGGCATACCTTGCCACGAGTGGTCGACTAACAAAGATTACTCCAAGAGTGTGACATAATGACTCATCCAGGAGGTCACAAAATAACCTAGAAAAACATCTCAGTTAAGGTCAATGTTAACGACTCTAAAGGACAACTGGCAAAAAATAGCATCCTTGGAAGGGTTCCCAGGCGAAAAGCACTGCTGTCACAAAAGAACACAAAGGCTCGTCTCACATTAGCCAAAAAGCCTATTCATGATCCTCGAGACTTTTGGGTAAAAACCTGTGGTCTGATGAGTCAAAAATTTAACTTTTTGGAAGGTGTGCAGCCCCTTACATCTCGTATAAAAATGGCACAGCATTTTATTAAAAAAAAAGAAAAAGAAGAAAGAACATGATGCCAGTAGTAAAGCATGGTGGTGGAAGTGTGATGGTTTGGTCTGGGGCTGTTTAGCTTCCTCAGGACCAGGACAACTTGCTGTGATTGACAGAAAAATTAATTCTGCTGTTTACCAGGAGATCCTGAAGGAGAACGTCCGGTTATCGGTTTGTGCCCTCAAACTCAAGCACTCTTGGATCTTACAGCAGGACAACAATCCCAAACATACCAGCAAGTCCACCTCAAAATGGCTCAAAAAGAACAAAATTAAGGTTTTGGAGTGACTCCCTCCTCTTTCATCTATAATTGCTTCAAACATCAAAACATATGTAGGAATGCAAAAAAAAAAAGAAGGGTTGGTTGGTTTGTTATGATTGTATTATTGTTAAATGTTTTATGTTAGGTGTTCTGTATGCGCTTTGTGACAGCTGTGGCTGTTTGAAAGCGCTATATAAATAAAGATGACTTGACACACAGATAACAAACTAGTGTTGCAGTACGGACACGGACACTAGATTGGGGTTCTGCCACTCAGCACCAGTTGAAGGGAATTGAGTGATTAGAAGATTTAAAGATGCGACACACTTTGGATATTAAAAGTCAAGATCATGTTTTCAATGATCAGTGCCTGGCATTTTTTATGTGGTGTTCAAGTGACTGGGACTGTACCATTAAAAAAAATGACTACGAGGTATTGCTGAATCCTTCAAATTGGAGATGGAGCTAACACTCCTTTTACCTGTCTTCTTTCTCAGCTACTTTGATTGATATTTCAGTGGATAAATGAAAGTAACTTTGCCGTCAATACGAGTATCATGTTGTCACCCACCTCAAATAAAGGCTTGAGTCATGTTTTCATTTTTTGTTTTCAGATATCACGAAAAGCTGAACCAAATTGTACTGATTATATATATTTATCAATAATTTCATATCAGGGACAAAAATTATTTTTGTCAAAATGTCTTGAGGGTGTCAATATGCAGATCTGCCATTTTTGCCACTAGAGGGCAGAAAACGCTCATCAAACTAATTTAATGGGGCCCAGTATTTTAGAAGTTTATACCAGAATAATTTACTTTAATTAAATGTACAAAATACATGTTCGTCGTGGTGATGTGAATTGTGATTTGCTTTTACTAAACCTGCAAGCAAAGCTTTGTTGTCTGCCATTTTCCCTTCAGAAAATCAGATAAATGTATATTATTTAAATACATATATTTAAAAAAAATTATAAAAATGATATCGGCCACTATTTAGCGTGCTCCTCTACTTAATGTTAACTATTGCTTGGCTTCAGCTCGGGATGGTGCAGTCTTATGTACTCCACTTTTCTGCAACAGCCCTTTTTCTTGCTGACCAACCGCCTCGTGTTGCAAAAATACAATCCGCTGTTATATGTGAGAATTTCATTCTGGCTCATGCATTCAATGTAGGGATGTAACGATAACGGCAATATCGTCATATTGCGATATTAAAACTGCCACAATATATCGTCGGCCTCATGTCATGATATTAAAAGTAGCACATCTTTTAAACGTCAGGTTGATTTCCATTTGTGCAGTTCTAGCACATGCTGGTGTTTTTTTTTTTTTAGTGCAGTTTAATTTTCATTAGGGATGTTTTGTCCCTTCTATGTTTAAAATCCACGCTAATGGTCAGATGAAGGTCAACATAATATGCTTGTGAACCGAGTCAATATGTGAAGGAAATCAATGTGTGCATGCATTAGCAAGTAAGTGCCTCAATATTAAGTGTTATTAGTATTGTAGGTTATTTATATGCATTGCCTTAATGTACAAAAGCACAATGTTGTGTTTTTTATAGTATGAGCTAATTTTTTTGCAATATTGTGACATTTTTTGTATCGCCAACCTCCCCACAATATCGTGATAATTATCGCATTGTGACCTTCATATCATGATATCGTATTGTGATGTTTGGATATTGTTACATCCCTAATTCAACGTGGGTTTTGCAGATCCATCTATCGGCATGTTTCCTTTACCACTTCCTTATACTTAAGGGATCTCCCCCCCACCCCCACCCCACCCCAACTGAGGTGTAGGTTAAGCAATTTACTGTCCAACATTAAAAAAAATTACGTTTATAACAAGCAACAACTTCATCATATTGAGGTGATAACAGAAATGATTGAAAAAATGTATTTGAGCTAAAGCGATGTGTATTTTTATTTTTGCATAAGCCTCAGGTCCTCCACCTCCATCCACCTACAATGACGAGATGAATCCCACAACTCTGCACCCTCCACCTTACACAATGACTCAGCCTGGGCCGGCCAACTACTCCCCTCCAACTCCTCCTCCTCCTTACCCGAGGTGCATGAGGAAATGATTGCATGTATCTTCCACTGGCGGCTGAAATGAAGCTCTTGTGGCTTGTATGATGGTTATACAAGCAAGAGAATAATAACCTCGTGTGTTTCGAGCAGGGCGCAGTGCAATAATGATTCAGCACTCGGGTTGCCTGAGGAGTCAACTGTTCTGCTGAGTAGATGAAAACGGATGGTGTTGAGGAATTTAATCATAATTTAATACAATGTAGGACAAGACAATGAGGCACTGCAACTTGCTGTGCTATTCTGCAGCCAAAACTAAAAGCGTCACTTCAAAGGGAATGAGCTACCTTTTTAAATTTGAATACTTTTCTAAGCTTTTTTGGGACTATTATTAAACCAGGAAGAAAATCTTCACGTTACAAGACAGTTTCTTTCTTTTAATTAATTTATTTATTATTTAATCGATGTAACCAGATGTAAAATACATTTCTGAAAAAAGCAAGGCTGCCATAACCAGGGTGAAAAATGAAATAGGCTTTCCACTTTTATTTGAAATAGGCCTAATGTTAATAATAATACTGTAATGTGATTGCATCATGACTGAAAATGGTTGCCGAGAGTTTATTGTTTTAAGTGCATAAACTGACAGTGTCTCCTGACCGTGTTTATTTGTATTATGAATTAAAGATGCAAATAAATGTGGCAGCCTCGTGGCAGTGATAAACAGTGCCATGCACTTTATACTTGCCAACAATTGCTTGCACTGTTGGTCTTGGGACCTGCAGATGCTTTGAGATGGCTCCAAGCAACTTTCAGATCAGTTTTGACACTGCTGAGCTCCTTTGACTGTCCATTGTTGCATTTGTGGGCACTTATAATCACACACAAGAAGTTGAGAGGCAATGGTATGAAGCTCATTTCATTGACAAACTTTCTAAGTCACCAAAATTGCTCATTCATGTTGCTATATGTATATTTTCGACCCAGCAGATTCAGTCACTTTTTCTGTTAACCACTAATAAAGTCATAAAATAACAAAATTTCCTGAATGTTTTTGTGACAATAAAGTATCTGCTCCAAATACTATATCAGAGAAAAACAGCATTATGTAAATAACTGGAAGCTCAGGAGAGCCATGATATTATGTTCTTTACAAGTGTATGTAAACTTTTGATCACGACTATATAATGTAATGTAATGTACTGGCTATTTTTTATGTCAATTTCAAAACAAGTGACGCTAGGTTGGGGTACCTGACCTGGAAAAAGTAGCCATTCTGACAAAAACGTTTTTGCAGCAGTAAAACATTTCTGACGATACACAGGAAAAGTAATGGTTGTTTAATTTAAAAAAAGAACATTCTAGCATACTAGCAATTTCCCTGATAATCCCCAGAGATTTTGTATCCTTGTTGCAAACAAAACTAATGTGCTCTTTTGAAGTACGTTTCTTGTCAATTAATATCCCTAGGAATCTTGTAGATGTGACTTTAATGATTTCTTCACCATCAATATGCACTTTCACTGAATCCAAATTATAATAATTTCGCCTGCACATACCATAAAATGTCATTCCCCCACACATATTTAATGCCAATTAATTTGTTTGAAACCATTTTGGGAAAACATGAATGCCATTGTTAACTAAAAAATTTCCATTGGAAATATGTAAACAAATAATATTGGACATACAGTGTTTGATACGGCAGTAAGATTATTCATACGTATATATGAAACAATAATGGCCCTAAAATAGAACCTTGTAGTACCCAACACTGTAGCATATGCCTCTTCGGACTTTATACCATTTACAGTATATTAACATATTGGAGTGTCTTACAAAAATAATTAAAGCCACTTCAAAGGAGGGCCATGAAATCCATATCAGGTCATTTTTTATATATATATATATATATATAACATTTCACGATTGACAAGATCAAATGCCTTTGAGAGATAAAAAAATGTATATTAAATGCAAATTGTTTGTTCTCTAAAGCAGTGTAAATATTGTCAACTAGATGTGAGAAGGCCATGTGGACAGAATGATTTTTGCGGAATCCATATTAGTGTTTATTAATTATTTTATATGTGTTTAAGTGGTTAAGAATGTGTTTATGTAGCAGTTTTTCGAAAATTTTGGAGAAGCATGGTAATTTGTAAAAAGCCCATGATCACCTAATTTAAAACAGGAATAATCTTTGCAATCTTATCAGAAAGAACAACAGCAGTTTCCAAGGAAACCCAAAAATATGTAATAATGGTTCAAAAATAAATTATTTTACTTCTTTAACAGGCGATGCAGTAATGTCATCATGACCTGTAGCAATTTTTTTTAACCCAATTATAATATCTTTTCTCATTGATATCAGGAAGGTCAAAATGGCAAACTAATGGAAAACAGTCCCTAATATAAACAGTTGGCCTTTTGGAGCCTATCCAAGCTGACTTCGGGCAAATGGCGGACGGCACCCAGAAGTGAACTGGTCCCCAGTCAGTCAGGCACATATAGAGATGGACAACCATTCACACTCACGTTCACATACTGAATTGAACCCACACCACACTTCCTGCGCCAAAGTCATGTGAATGTACAGCCATGCTGACTCTGCCCTATGAATAATGATTGGATAGAAGGATGGAATTCTAAAAAGTTACTGCTCCACATGATGCCATTCTTGCATGTGATGCCTTTTCAACGTCCACATGCTAAGATGCAATTGACACCTTTCTCATTGCAGTATCCATTACAATTACAGCTTGTTAACTGCAATAGCTCCTCAGGAGCCATAGGGTCAAGTGTGGGAATCGGCCCATAGAGTAAGCATGAAACTCCCACTATCCAGTCCAGAGACATGCTCTGCAGAATCATCCAGACACAGGCTTGGAGCTTGGCACTGACTGAAGTGCTGTGCAGCTGCACCCTCTGTTGGAGGTAAACTTTCTGTTTTATCAGCCCTGCCACGGCTTTTTGAAAGAGCTTGTATCATAAAGCTGTTAACTGGTGGATAATTATTGGCACCACTAGCTAAGATGTGTTCTTTGACTTTTTAGTTTTTTTTTTTTTAATATAGGACCAATGACCAACATTTTTTTTTTTAGAGGAAAATCCAACCTTTAATTCAAGTGCATTTAGGCGGTGGAAGAAATAAATCCCACATTAAAGGAGAAGTTACCCCAAAAATGGTCTTTACAGTAATACGTTATATCCCCCACCAGTCTAAACACCGCATTCTGATTATATTATGTTTATGGAATATGAGTGAAGCAGCTAAATCAACTCATTTTTATTCATCTCAGAGGGTGGCCATTTTGCCACTTGCTGTCGAATGAAAATGAGATCATCGTTGCTCAGGTCTCAGGGCTCTAGACTGCCCCTAAATCAGAGGTGGGACTCGAGGGCCGGAGTCCTGCAGGTTTTGCATGTTGCCCTTCTCCAACACAGCTGATTTATGATCACCTCATTAGCAAGCTCTGCATAAGCCTGATAACGATCCTGTTGATTGGAATCAGCTTGTGTTGGAAGTGCGAAACCTCCAAAACCTGCAGGACTCCGGCCCTCGAGGACCGAGATTGCCCACCTCTGCTCTAAATGGTCGCATTTTGCTCCTAAAATACAGAACAGCGCGAGTAAATGTTTCATCCACTCGGGCAAGTGTGAACGGTAAATCTATTGACGGTGAACCGTTTCACCCCTAATATGTAGCTATATAAGTCATTCATGTATAATTCATGTTTGAAATAATGGCTCAACTATGAAAAAATGTCTATACCAATCAACATTAGTTGATGACATGATGAAACGGTTATTTGTAATGCCAATCACCTGTCATGTTTGGGTTCTGTTTTTCCTTGTGTGTCTCCCTTGGTTTCCTTAAGTGTAATCCTGCCCTTCCTCGTGTCAACCAATCAGTGCCCTCAGCCACTTGTGTCTTGCCCCAGGTTTGTCTTTCAAAAGTCGGTGCCGTCTATGATTAAATAAATAAATCACCGCGGTACCCATTCTGCATGCGAATTATTGCGCAGACACTTTGGCCCCGCCCTCTGCACGCCCCTGTTCCACGGACGGACCCCAACTTTCAGCAGTTCTCACGTATTTTCCCGCGACCACGAGTTAAAAGTAAACAATTTCATATGAGTTAATAGACAGCTCTATGAACACGATAATAAAGGGAATTTATTCCCACACTTTTACCATTTTAACCTAATCTAATATGAAGCAATACTAAACCAGACTACATACCTACAGTACATGAACGCGCTTGTGACGATGACGACAGCCCGGGCGGACGCGCTTATCCCACTCCTCCATGGTCACGTGATCTGGCACGGAGCAGCTGTGCAGTTTGGGTCTCGCGCGGAGTCAGACAACGGGAGTCAGTCGCTGAGCACACGCAGTCTCTCACCCTACGAAACTTGTAACTGTTCGGAAAAACTGTGCCTACAGGAGTGTCGTGTCCGCGAAACGACATGGGGGAGAGAGTGGCTTTATGGCTACTGGCCGTTGCGGCGTCGACTCTGGCTGGCGAGGTAAGAAGCTGTTTTTATACCGTTACAATGCATGACTCCGTTTTGATGCGGCTGTCGTTGGAACTAAGCTCGCTGATGTTAGCCGCAGCCAGACCGGAACCTTTCACAACGCCATAAAGCAAATCACAAAGTAAACCCTAAACGGGGTACCATTAGCCATGGAATGACAAACGGTTGAAACTACATGCATTTAGCATTTGGTTGAGTATATGGTTATAAATCAAAGCTCGTCTTGCATACAATTTTGGAGATTCTAGATATTTTGACTGTGAAAGAACCGGAAGTGTAGCCTTAAGATTGGTTTGTCCGACACCTATTGTTTAACGCGATGTAATACTAGACCGAGCATATATACAGCATTGTAAATTGCCATCTAGCGTTAATAATCAGAGTAGAACCCGTTTAATGCAAGCATGTTGCATGAATATCTAATTTCATGAGCACGTAATACATTTTTGTGTGTGGGGGGAAAGCCTCAGGTCAAACCTGTGGCAACTGTTTTTTTTTCCTTGAGACCATTCGAATGGATGTTGGCCGTTTTGATTTTTACCCTCTAAGTAGTAGTTTAAAATTGTCCGTAGTGTAAATTGATACATAATAGGCCATTTCTTTCTTGTTACTGGTAAACGTGACAGGGTGCCATTTTCTGTTGTTTAGTACCTATATATTGGTGAACTGAAAATCATATTGTATCCTTGTCCGGAGCCGAAGGCTACATTTAGGCGAGTGGGCGTGTTTGGGAGTGAAACGAGGCGACATACGTATACAGTTACATATATAGTGTTCCAAATCCCCACGGCGTGAAGACGCATAGCATAGCGACCGTGTAGATTAACAATGTGAGCGACAAAGTACGCATTTCAGTCGTTTCATGTAGAAAAGCGAAGTAAGATGGCGGCGGTGCACTGCAGCATTAGGGTCGAGAGAGCTCATGTAAAAGCTGGAAAGCCACGGACGCTATTGTTGCATTCCTGCTCTTTCCTTCTTTGTAAGCGACAGCCCTATTATGTTTATGTACTTGACCACGTAACATGCAAAATGCAGTTTCCATAATAGGTGTAGAAGAACATAGCACATTTTCTCCCAGCTTTCTTGACGCACGTACAAAATTAAGCAAGTGTACGTAAGTCGGAAAACGCCGTAGCCTTTCACCAACCTAGTCTCCTAGTCTATCGCACAAATAATAATTTGAGTAAATATTTGTATGAAAAACACTTCTAGACCATAACACAAAACAAACGCAGACACAGTAAGTGCAGCAGTAATTGAACATGCCTTCTCTTCCACCATATGACGACGTCGTTAACAAATGTCCAATGTCGGTACCGTCGTATGTCGAGGACCCGCTGTAATTAATCCATTGGAAGATTTTCAGTTACTCAAACATATGTAACCGGAATTACTCGCAGAGATGACTACATAAGCAAGGCTCCTTTCATTAACTCTGCCTAGCAGGGGACAAGCTTAGATTGTCATTTGAGAGACTCTCAAGTTTGTTTGCAGCATTCTGCAAAACTGCGGTGACCAGATTTTCTAAATTAAAACCCGGGACACTACAATTTTGCTGTAAATAAAGTGCAAAGAAATTTCCACCAGGAAATATTTATACAATTTTTCATTAAAATCACAAGTCAATCTGGTGATTGTTTTCACTTGAGCTAATGCTATCCTGCTTGACAGTTAAAAGTGCTAACAAGTCAATGTATTCACCACGATCCAAACATTTTTGCTCGGTCCCGGTGTTTTGGCAATGTTTACCCTAGAACAAATTTGTATTGCCTGCAACATGAGTTGACATGTGGCTGTTAAATAAAATTATAAAAAAAAAATTATAAAATGTTTCCACATACCCAGTGTAATGTGCACACGTGCTATTCATTACTGCATAATTGAATGAGTATTTCTAATGATATATGAGATTTCCTACTGTGTGAGTAATCATTGAACGCACCTCGAGTCAACTGCTGAACGCGAGTGAGTATAGTATAGCAGCAGGGGATAAAAACATTCTAACATTTTCAGGGGTAACTACATTAGCACAACATACCTCGTGGTCCGACATTGTAGCATTGAAAACAGCCTCCAGAAATGCTGAACTTGGTTCAGCTTGACTACATTTCCCATGATTCTTAGTCACGGAAGCAGGAAATAGTTCTACTTCTGGTATCAGGCGAACGTGAATGTAAAAGTAAATAGGAAGGAATGTAACAGTAAAATTTATTTTTAATTGTTTTTTTGTGAATCGCTATGGCGACTGTGTGATTGACATACACATGGCACAAACCAATGGGGCTGCCGAAATCCGTAGACACTCTGGACATAACGCTCTAAATTGGGACTGAACTTTTTACTTGTTATGAACTTTCTTATGAATTTCTCACAGAGCTATTTTTTAACAGTGTATTAATATCAAACCTGTGAATTTGAATTCAAATGGTACATTTTCCTTTTACACTTTCACGAGAGCTTTGTTTTAAAAAACCTTGTAAAAATACATTTACACATATGAGTGCTATTTTAGGTACTAGGCCTGGGCGATCAATATAAATATGTATTGCGATAGACACGTAAGCAATTTCAATACTAGATGAGTTTGATTTTTTTTTTTATCACTATTTATTTAGTCTTGACCAGTTAATTTGACTTTTTTAAAGTTTAGTTTGTTAACCTCTTATTAAAAGTTAAGTACACTAAGATGACCTAAACCAGCCTTTCTTCTCTGGGTACAAAGTACAAAAAAATAAAAATTCAATAATTTATATTGACTTGTGAAATTCTTACTGTATATCATGATACACTTTTCAGCCATATCACTCAGCTCTAATAGGTACTTTAAACATGTTACTGAGCTCCTATTCATGGGCTAGTGTAGATATTAGGGGTGTAACAAAAAAACAATTTGAATCAGAAAATCATTTTATATTTTAAAAGATGTGAGTGCATCGACTTGAACCAAATCAAATCATCCACTAGGGCTGCCATTTTCCCCCCGCTTGCTGTTTTATTAACAATTATTGTTGTTTATTTGGTGCTAAAAAAAAGGGTTTGATGTACTCACCCACCTACAAATAATGTCTACGGTGGTCCTGGTCATTTAAAATTTGGTGTTACACTTGCAGCTGATGTTGATGTTAATGCTGATGTTCATTCCTCAAGTAATGTAATAATAATATACATACCTAAATACACCATTCTCTTGGGAACAGTTAACTGTGCATTCTCTTCATATAATTTTTTTTGTGTTAATTTAAATGTACCGTGTGCGTCGTCTACTGAACGAGGGAGTGAGTGAGAGTGAAAATCTGTGCAGTATTTGCTCAGTACTTCGCTGTGGTGTGTTGCTTTTCTTGTTTCAATTCGGACATTTCTCCACTTTCATATCCTTGTGCCTCCACGCCCCTTGAAATCAATTCACATGGAATGAATCATTTTGGCTGCACCTTAAGCAGAGCAGTCTTTGTTCCTAGTCCTTTGCTTACATGACTCATGGCAGTCTTTACTTTCTGAGGCCTGAAAACCTCAAGGATCGAAATAATGACAGGATCACGAATAAGCCCAAATTGAAAAGATATGTGGTGTTCCTAAAGTCCTTGTTTAGGCTTATTTGTGCGCTTACAAAAACGTCTCACTTCCAGGAAGGCACTTTACCAGGTGGACCCACCATACAGTATACATTGTGGCCATGTACACTGTGAGAGTTGGATGTCTGCGTGTATGTGTGTGTGTTTTGCTACCTGGTCAGGCCCTTATTTTACAGAACTAATTTTTTCATACGTTTCAAAAAAAATTCTGCCATACCTTTTGACAACAACAACATGACTTGTGTGTGGGTCAACACTGAAAAAAACTATTTTGAGACATTATTGCTACAGTTTATAAATTATGTTACACATAATGGTTTGAACATTACAGACTGAATCATGTTTGCTTAAATTGTGTTGTACCACCACCAGGAAACACACACAATCCCCTTTCTCTGTATTAGGTAAAGAATTTCTGAGCTTTTCATGCTGCTGTTTCTGTCATCATTGTCCCAGTAACAGGGGATGATGTTCATCTGCTAATCCCCCCCCCCCCCCAACCTATCACGACAACTCTAAAATTCCAGCCATTTTACCAGTAGTTAAATTGAGAACAGTACAATCTTGTCTAGCTTCTTTTCCAAAATAGGCGAAATAGCTGTGCCACCTGTACCTTTTATATAATGTGAGATTGTAGGAATTTGGCAGAATGTTACCCACCATTAAATGTAACAGAAAAAAAGCTCAACAGTGCTCAGTCAGCGGTGACTTTCTCAAACAAAGCACAAATCTACCCATGCCTCATGGTAGTTATCTTGTTTAGTGACACAAATGACGGTTTGTTACCTTTGTAATAATTAGTCAAAAGCCTCAAACGGTCCTGGGCTTTTATTTCTCTTTTGGTTGGGGTCTTGTTCTCTACGATAGAATGCTTGCTGTTTCGAAATGTGACTTCCATGGCAAAAAGGCATTTCGATACAGTAGATTAGAGATGATGAGGACCAAAGAAAGTAGTTTATTATAGTTCAGATTCAGATTTACACACTCCCAAAATCTGATTTCAATCATTAATTTATAAAAGTTACACTTCAGTGTAACTTCCTGTTTATTTTTATTTTTGTCTGCAAAGTGGGACTAATGCTGAGCTCGAAGCCTCATTAATGTGCTCTACTGGGCCCAAAATGTATACTCCTATACTCCATCCTACTTCTTCTCCGCAAGTAGCGTCATTCATCACTGTCAGGGCGTGACACCCGCCTGTAAATGTCAGCAAGTGTGCTGCCAGAGCGTGCCCTTCATTTCACAGCTGGCGAGTAGGCAGCTGTTAGTGCCGGATTTTATTAATAATTGTGAAGTGAGTTGCGCTGATCTGCCTCCTTACTCAGCGCAAGCGTGTAGGCTGTGCACATTCAAGGGTGTATATGCCATTTCACGTCCAGATCATGATGGTGCCGCCATGCCTTTCGAATGACGAAGCTTTGCTCACATCAAGGCTGTGGCGTGTGTTTGACCTTCCCTTTGAGAGGCCATTGAAATTAGGGGTGGGACGATACGGGTAACTCACGATTCGATATTGTGACGATATGTGGCCCACGATAACAATAATATCACGGTACACGATATCTATGATTTCCGATATGTTAGAATTTTTCTCAATATATCACGATATTAAGTATGTGAGTGACAGTGGAAACTTGCCAACTGTTCTTCATCACCAATAGTGTCTAGACGCAAGTTCTTTGCCACTGCTTCTGCATACTTTACCGCCATTTAGAGGATTAGCGCCCCTATAAACAGGACAGGGGAGACTAAGTACTGACGGTGATCGCAAAGGATCACAAACGTCACAGTTCAGATCGGATGACGCATTTGAGTCACAGATCTAATCATATTTTGGAGCAGAAAACAAAACAAGTTAAATAGATTTATTTTATAAAACACTCTTGCCCATTAAAGCTACTGAACATAGAATATTCCATTTCGAATCACTACTGCCACCTGCTGATGAAAAATTAAACTGCACATTGTCACATCCGCAGACAGGGCGCGGGAAATTCTAACCTGAATCCAGTCTGAAAACTATTGGCCAGAGGCTTGCAGGAGTACCCATTGTGAACAGCTAAGGTGTTAATCTTAGAAGGCATTTCAGTCATAAATGGTCAAATAAAAAGCTTATTGTAAAGTTATTTTGGGGAAAAAAGTTCCATATTGTAGCTTTAAATAAAAACAAATTAACTGAAAATGACCAATATGGTTTTAAGGATTTAGGAACACAACTTTAAGTGCAAAATATACATTCTTATTTTATACATGCTCCATGCATAAAATAACAAGGTATTAATGGCTTTAAGTTGTGCTCCTAAAATCTAAACGGCAATATTTGACATTTTGAGTTGAATGTTTTTATTTATTGGCAAAGTTGTTTTAAAATAAATGTAGAAAAAGTTATTTTATTTAATTTTTTTAATAATGAAAAAGGCAATTTAAGGACACATTCCCTTCCTTTAAACATGGAGAGTGAATTACAAAATACAAAATAGCGTAGGTCCAGGATATTGAACTTTATATATATATATGTGTGTGTGTGTGTGTGTGTAAAAACAAAACGATACTATTGTTATCGTGATAGTTAAGTTTGGGGAAAATATGTCATCTGGAAATGTTATTGCGACAGGCCTATCTGTAGCTCTATCAACACCTCAAATGCAACATGAACAACCTGGCAGCATCTGTGTACTTTAAACTGTTCGTGCATTGCATGCATAATCTGGAGCCTTGCGGATTTCACATCTTGACACATCATGACACAAATTATGGTCCCATGTGAGTTAAGGTGTTGCCTCCGTTGCCACAGTGATGATGGCAGAGAGAAGACAGAGCTGTTGGTTTCCCAATGGTGGGAAGGGGGGATGTGTGCATCCTCAGTCTCTATGGCAATTACGACTAAGGGAACATGGAGTACCTCCATCATATGGAGACAAATGCAGTTGATGTTCTTCTTCCACGTGTCAAATTAATTTCACACATTTGTATGTGATGGATTGAAAGCAACACTGGGATCAGGAGGAACTGCTATTACATTTCCTGCCAACAAACTATTGTTTGAGGCTCTTAAATTGCATATCTCATAAAAAGATGATTCGATACTTACCTCGATACATGGGGTGCGTTACAATTTAAGGATGCAACGATTGTAAATTGTAATGATTTCATTTGGTTCGTCTAATCAAAATGATTTTATGATTCGAATCAGTTTTTGTTAAACCCCTAGTGGCGACCAAATAAAACACAATTCGACAATGCTGTGATGCAGCACTCCAGATGTGTTAATTATAACTTGTCATGTTTGATGGGACAAGAAATGTCACAGATTGTACGCATGCACACCAGGAAGTGTTCCCCTTGGGTTAGGACAAAAACAAACTAACAGCCCCCCTCCCACCACCCACACCCTGCTCCCCACGGCAGGCATGGGCCACACTGATAAGGCTGCGTAATTAATAGCGCAGCAAGACCAAGACCCAGAAAGGGGGTGGCCATGGTGGGACAACACTTCAAAAAATGCGTGGTAGCTATAGGGTGTTCTTATCGTGCCCACAAATACGTTAAACGCTTTCAAGGCTTATGCTGAGGAAGAAGATGTGTGTAACATTGTTAGTTGCTGTGGATCTTGACACCTTAAAAATGCTAAATGAAAGGAAAACTTGACTGATGGATTCAGACAGGAAGTATGATGATGAGGTGAAAGCATGTTTTGCATTTCATGATTTTACTTTCCTGCTGTTGCCGTTTGTCTGCATAACCACTAGGGGTGTTAGAAAAAAATAATGTTGGAAAAAATAGATTCGGCAATATGTCGCGATATTACAGCGCGCAATTCTTGAATCGACTCGATATGCGGCCGAATTGATTTTTAAACATACATTTTTATGGGAATATTCAACAAAACGTCTTATTTAGGGTTAGGATTCACACACAAAGCATAGAAGAATGTTACATTAATGGAACATTAAGCCTTAATATTTTATTTCAGTTCTGTTCAAACATGAAATTAGTATTTTCTAAATTTGAGTAAAAAAAATAGCAATAATCAATTTATAGATTCGTATGGGGATTAATCGGTATCATATCGAATCGGGACCTATGAATCGTGATACGAATCGAATCGCCAGGTACTAGGCAATTCACACCCCTAATAACCACACAATATGCTAAACAATTATGTCATTAGGAACTATTGGGGTGTTTCATGTGCAAACTGATCATCAGAGAGATGACAAGCTAGGCTGCAGTCCTGCAAGCGATCCATTAATCAAGCGACCTTCCTTCGTCATCCCAGGAGAACTCGTTGTTTATGTGAAGCCGTACTTGAAGTCACCACAAAAGGAGAGAAAAAGGAACAGTATGTTGTCTCGATTCTCTTGCATAACCTAGCACACCAACAGCGTAAAATATTTGGATAGAGCTAAACCTTTGACGGAAGCCGTCAAAACGGCCATTTTGACACAAAATATGGCCTTTTAACTTGTGTATAAGTAGATGTAAATACCTGGAAATAAAAGCTAAAATTGGCTCATACAGTATTTTATCTTTTGATTATTTTTCTGCAAAAAAATAGAAAAAGTAATTGGCATCACTGTTCCAATACTTTGAAAGCAGAGTGCTTCATATTTCACAATATAATCTAAATCTAGCAATAGTTTGGAAAGCATTTCGATTAGTAGCTGCCTTTGTAGCACCATGTATAATTTCTACTGCAGAAGAATTTGCACGCCTTGCATTTATGTGCCTGGAGTTTCTGCTGACTTAAACGGAACTATGTTCTCCGGGTCAAGCTCATATAACATCAGTCCCAGTTCCCCTGGTTTATTCCCTGCAGATATCGCAAAATATATCATGGCAGATTGAGACTAAAGGGAGATATTTTGTCTGACTGGGTTTCTGTCCTAATCCTCACTGCCCAGATTACCAACCCCCGCTCTTTAGTGTCCTGCACAATGACAGGATTGAGAAGCAAAGATAGGAAAGATGAAGACAGAAAAGTCATTCCTATAATAATAAACATTCATATTTTGCCCTTTACAGGCTTTCGGGCCGTCTGTAGAGTTTCGTGCAAAGATATTCTCGCCCTTACCATTTTTTAAAATGTATTTGCAAAGTGGGCTCAGTGTAGCATCTCATTGAGATTTTGAAAAAAAAATTGCCCGACTATCCATGTCCATTCATTGACTATCCATTCTGTTCATCCTAATGTGTATCTCCTAATTTTCCCCAATCCCTTTCTCGTGTTCGGCCATCTGCTCAAGCTTGTTGTCAAATCACTCCTGGTTTGCCGTCATCACACTCATTGTTGTCTCTCTACCCACTCCTGCCTCCGCTGTCATCCCGGGACACTGATTTATAAGCTTGCAAGGGACGGTTTGGCTCGCCCATTGCTTTCTCCTCCAGTAGAATCAGTGACGTAGTAACGGCAGTTGAGGAGCAGGAGGGAAATGATGGGCGTGGACATGACTAATAGGCTAAAACAGGATGAAACAAACCATTTTCATTCGTTAGAGACAGGGTTGGCAACGAGTCGCTTACCTGGATCCCAGGCAGAGAGAGAAAGTGACATATCGTGTTCGATAAGGGACAGTGAGAGACCAGAGGCACAGTGGATGAGGTCACCGTAAGAACTGGACATTGATTAAATGATCGGACACATAAAAATGACTCGAGTTGAAAGCATTCAACTCTTTGCCCCAAGTTTTGCTGCTTGTAGCAAAATTGGACTTGATCTTTTAGTTTTCCAGTCTCAGACTGTAGCACGCACTATCAGAAAAGCAGAACCCATAAAAAACACTGTTGTGCAGATGGCTTAGTGTCATAACTGATGGAGTTTTTGTGTCAAAACTGATGGTTTTTAAGTTGCCATGTGTTGCAGTGGAGGAACACTTGGGAAACTGCGTTACTTTAAGACACAAGAAAAAATGTCACTTTGCCCCCTATTTTTCGCGTGCGTTTGATCTCAAGATACGAACATAGCTGCTTCATTCATGCCACGCCTCAACAGAGAAGAGGATGGGCTTTTCCTTCTCGAGTGACGCACGCACACAAAAATAACCATTGCTAGTAGGGGTGTGAATTGCCTAGTACCTGGCAATTCGATTCATAGATCACGATTCGATTCAATACGATTAATCCCGAGTCTATTAATTGATTATTGCGATATTTTTTTGGCCTCAAATTTAAAAAATACTCATCAGTAAACTTGTACATGTACACTGTAAGATTTGTATGAAAATGTATTTATTTATCTGAAAATGTAGGCTTATAACTGAGCCACTGCATTTAACAAACAGGTTGCAGTCTGTTTCATGTTTGAACAGCACTGGAATAAAATATTAAGGCTTATTGTTCCATCAATATAACATTCTTCCATGCTTTATGTGTGAATCCTAACCCTAAGTAAGACGTTTTGTTGAATATTCCCATAAAAAAATCGATTCGGGTGCATATCGAATCGATTCGTGAATTGCGCGCTGTAATATCGCAATATATTGCCGAATCGATGTTTTCTAACACCCCTAATTGCTAGTCAATCTGGTGGTTAGTGATGCTAAAATTTCGGCTGATCCTAATTATTATTTCTATGTTGGTTCACATTTGAACTGCTGTAAACAACTAAATTGACTAACAAGATAAATCGTAGATTTTTCTTGGCTCCACCAATCATCCAATCAACGAATCCCTGCTTATGATTGGCTCTATATCAATGCTACGACATGACATGCAATTGGCACCTAGTATCTATGCAACCTTCGCACTTATTTTCTGGGCATCCAGCATTACTTGTGAAGAGGACTTCATGCCTTAGACTGCACTGGGTGAATCAGTCTGCAGGGGGGAAGGAGGCTCCATCTCATAAAACAACATTTGTTTGCCTGCCAGGGGCTTCAAAACCATTAACAAGATTAGGGCGAGCACAATGGAACTGTTCCCTCTTTTCCCTCCCTCAGCTCCTACCCCTCAGTATTCCCTCTGATTTTGTTCAGGCTGATTTAGAAATACAATGCCAACAGTGTTTTTCCTGCAGTGGCTCCTAAAAAACAAAATTATTCAATTCAGGCTATCCTCTGTTGCAGCTCACGCGCACCACTACATTGCTCTTGCAGTGATGGAGAAATTTTGAGATTTGACTCAACAGAGAGATTATACAGTATATATAACATGATGTTGATGGAGAACATGAAAAAGCCTGCAACGAAGGAAGAAACAATCAAAACCCCAGGCTCTGAGGAGCACCAACTGCCTTGGCCGGTGAAATGAAGAGACAGAGTAGAACGACAGAAGGTAAATAGATAAAACGAGATAGCGGAGTTTATCAATGAGAGGGCACAAATATAGCTGTATCAACAACAGTAAAGTTCCATGATGACAGCAACGTCGTCAATGCTCCCAACACTTACGTCCTCACCACCACTGATGACAAGCAGATGGCTCCAGAAACGGGAAGCACAAACCACAGGAGAGAGAAAGAGGAAGAGAGGGGAAACAGGTTAACAACATATACGTCAGGGAAAAAAATACTGCCGATTACCGATTAATTAGCCAATTAAAAACTATATATAATGCATAAAATAACAATGAAATACAAATATGCAGTAGCCAGAAAAAATCGCAATCAAAATATGTGGTTGTACAACTTTCAAGGAATATTAGTGAAGTGCAAAGTATTAAAATGAATACAACAGTGCTTCAGGTAACAGTTAGTAATACCTACAATTTAACCAGAGTTTTAGCAACACAAATTTGTCCCCTTGTTCTAAAGGCATCAATTTATCCAACAGTGGTGTCCTAATCTGAGCACTTTTTACCCATGTAAAAATATGACTTGTAAAGTAGAAGGAATAAAGAATGAATGCAGAGGACACAAAAAAGAAGTATGGCATCATGTCGAATGGAGACTGATTCTTAGAAGACCTTGCTTCAGAGGTGCCGGATGATAATTTCAGTTTTATCTGGGTTTTAGGAAATTACCAGTCATCCAGTTTTTGATGTCTTTGAGACGCATGCCTGGAGTTTGGAGAACTGACTGGATTCATTCAGTTTCATTAATAAAAGTTGCTTGTAGGGCTGGGCGATATGGCCAAAATATAAAATCTCAATGTTTTCATTCATTCAGGGCAAGTTATGATTTTAATTGTTTTTTTCTAATAAACCCAACAAACATTTATTTAAAGGTTTCATTTCTTCAAAATAATAATTCCTGTGCAAAATGTTCAGACAACGATAATGTGCAGTACACTGATTCTAAATCGGTTTCAACAAAATTAACATTCATAGTTTGTGCTTAAATGCCACAATTAAATATTCGGTAGCTATTGTTAACATGTCTTGTAAACCACCCATCCACCATTCTGCCAATATTACAACTCATAATAACATTTGGATGTAAGAGAACATAAGAACAGCCGTTTTTTTAATAAACCAGAAGACAAAACTCAATTTCACGGGGGCCGTGGCTCAAGAGGTTGAGAGGGTTGTGCAGTAACCGAAGGATCAGCTAACTGATTCCTACTGTCTTCAAGTCATGTTTTCGTTGTGTTCTTGAGCAAGACACTCTGCTCTAATTTCGTAGACTAATGTATGTGAACTAGGCATAAAAATGGGCACATCTCAATTTTCATGACAGTGGAACACGATTCTGTGCTGTCTTGCACTTTTCTGGGCGTTCCGGCGGACACAACTTCTGTGCCTCCATTGCATCTGGCAATTTTGTAACAGAAAGTAGACTGCTGTCAGGTGCATTTGATGGAGAGGTGCAGGCAGACGAATCGGCGCGCCACGTACCTGTGTGGTGGATGTCATCATATAAATTTGATAATAGCGTGGGACAAACCCTCTAAATCATTGTACGAATCAATTCAGTGAATGTATTATTATCACACTAAATACCTTGTATATTTTTAATGCAGCACCCCCCTGGTGGTACAATAATGAGTGGTGAGGAGCGCACAGTGGTGCGGTCCCACACACGTCGTGGGTGCAAGGTGATTTCAAATTGCCCACATCACATAATCTGGAAGGGGAGATCTGCCGATGTCATTCACGGACCCCAACAAGTCTATTTCAGTTTCTGCGATGTCAGGCCCGGCGTACTCTGGTTGACTGCGCTCAGAGCACTCCTCCCTTTTCAAATGAGGGTGGCAGTTACGATTGGCCGAGTTACTTGCCGAGTCAATGCCGAGCTACTTGTGTGTTTCAGTCAACAGTGATGTAAGCCGCTATCCTGCAGCCAGGTTCTCAAAACATGCCATTATAAAAAAAACCTCTCACCTTGTCTTATAGGTGCCGACAGATGGTTTGACGGGACTGCTAGCTGAGCCCCAGGTGGCCATGTTCTGCGGTAAACTCAACATGCATGTCAATGTGCAGAGTGGCAAGTGGGAATCAGACCCCTCAGGCACCAAGAGCTGTGTTGAGACCAAGGAAGGCATCCTGCAGTACTGCCAGGAGGTAAGAGGCTCTATTTATATTTGTCTATTTTCTGTTAGTAATCTTGGGGTCACGTGGAAGTGTGGAAAAAATAGGTAAGCGAGAAGCAGCCAGAGAAGTAATTTTCTCCCTGGGCGTTTTATCATCTCCATTTTTGATGCAATCGGTACTTGAGCTGCATTTAGCCTATTGCTAGTTGTTATAACATGGTTATTTTTGTCGCAGTGAGCAAACAAAAACAAAAAAAGAGAAGAAAAGAACCTGGTTCATAATGTTCCCTTTAGCTGACTATAATAAGGGGCAGTTTTTGCCATACATTGTGTATATTTTCCATCAGATTTACTGCATGACCTTATTTATTAGGGAAAGTGTGTACATATCTGTGTCCAATAAACAAGCCCCTTTCATCCATGTGACTTATGCCACAAGCTCAGTCTTTAAGTTGATAACAAAAATTAAGTTTAAGTAGTACAAAAGTGTATTTTGTTGATTATAAACTAGTTGCTAGTAACAGAAATGTTACACAGTGAAAATGGGTTATTTAAAGAGATGACACTCATGATGTTGTGCACAGTATCTGTCAAGGCGCCACACCAATCAATATACTACATTAAAATTGTACCACAATCAACAGAATCTTTGAAATCAGCTTCCCTTTTTCAGAGGAGATAAAGAAGTATGCATTCAGAATCAACAGTGTGATAACCTGTCCGAAAACCTTAGACAAATTATTTCCATGTGCAGGTTTATCCAGAGCTCCAGATTACCAATGTGGTTGAGGCCAACCAACCCGTCAGCATCCAGAACTGGTGCAAGAAGGGTCGCAAGCAGTGTCGCAGTCACATGCACATCGTTGTGCCCTACCGCTGTTTGGGTGAGTTCAGCTTTTGCACTGACTCAGGTGCTTTTTTTCTCCCAAGCAATTGTTGGCAGACCCCTACAATTGACAATTTGGATTGTACAAACCCTAATTCCAATGAATTCGGGACATGTTATAAATGTGAATAAACTAATATAATGATTGAAATCCTTTTCAAACTATGTTAAAAAGTGAATACACTACAAAAGCAAGATATTTAACTCTTTGACTGCCATAAACGTTATAAAACGTTTAGCATAAACCTAGGGAAGGGCGCCGAGGACGTTAAAAGACGTCCCCTATGTTTTTTTTTTTTTTTTCAAAAACGGGTGCAGGAAAGCCTTGGGCAGCTGTGCTGAAAGAATCAGGCTGATCTGATTAGTCAAAGACTCGTTTTGGCCCCTAGAGGGCAGCGATGACTCTCTTTGCACAAGGTTGGATGGGCCGCCCACCGTGGGCGTCAGTAGAAGACGTGAGGCGGAGCTAGAGTGTTGAGGAGACAATGGCTGATCCAAGCCACAATGGCTTGACCAAGCAACCGGTTACAAGCAGCTCAGCTTGAGCATTTTTTTCAAAGACGGAAAGCATCAATCAATACTAAAAAGCGCATTGATGTCAACGATGATGATGACAACGAGCTCTACGCCAAAGTTGGAAGCTTTGGCGTGACTGTTATGAACACGTAGTAAGCCTCACGGCTAAGCGCGGCTAGCGCGGCTAGCGCTGCTAAGGCCGGAAAACGCGCACAATAGCCGGCCGGGTACTTCTACACAATCGGACATTCGATCGGGCGATGGAGAGTTGGCATCGACCAATGCAGATTGATGATGATGATGAAGATGACTCTACGCCAACGTGACTGTTATGAACACGTAGTAAGCCCCACCGGCAAAGCGCGGCTAGCGCGGCTAGCGCGGCTAGCGCGGCTAGCGCTGCTAAGGCCGGAAAACGCGGAGCTGCACAAGCGGACATTCGATCGGACAATGAAGAGTACCCCGAGTCCAATGCATATTCATCGGAGGAGCGGGTACAGTCTGATCACGGAGAAGACACTGTTTCTGGACTACGATGCCACCATGAATGGAGTGGATAAAATGGATCAGAACATCTCCGACCAACCCGGTATAGCAACTGAAGGACACGGGGAAGCGAGACGTAACACCACCGTAACGTAACCGTAGCATGATCCTGATATTAGACGTGATGACACACTGCAGTATATACTTGCTATTCCCCGGAAAAAAACGGCCTGCAAGAAAGTGGCACACGCGAAGAGGCAATCTGTTGTGCAAATGCTGTTACGTCTCTTTGCACGCAGGAGAGTGTTACAAAAAGAAAAACTGTCGTTGAAACATCCACATATTTGTAAATAGCACCACAGTTGCACACATTTGTAAATAGTTTGCCAAATTGTTGTCAAAT
Organism: Leptonotus elevatus; assembly: GCF_054856555.1. Lineage (NCBI taxonomy): Eukaryota > Metazoa > Chordata > Actinopteri > Syngnathiformes > Syngnathidae > Leptonotus > Leptonotus elevatus. The sequence goes on along the minus strand of NC_141240.1, from coordinate 5,925,991 downwards.
TGTTACACTGTTGAATGTAAATAAACGTATTTTGCTATCAAAAAACACTTTTTCATTCTTGGTGGTAGTGTTTTATAGAAGTAAAGCACTATTTAGGTGTTTGTGGCATCATTCATGGACAAAAAGAAGTGTCAAATTCACTAGAATGCATGAAATAATATCGTTTCACTAAAAGCTTGATTTCTCCGTATTTTGGTCCAACACGGGCGAAATTGGGTCAAACTAACCATTTTCTATTGTTGATTACTAAAGAACGGAATAAGGTAGAAACAAACTCTTTTTTTCTGATGAAAGATGAAAGTCCAATCTTTCATTTGGTAGTACGTGTGTTTCCATAGTCCAAACAGAACATTTTCTGTGGACCTTGAAAATCAGTCAAAATGCTTAAATCGGCTGGCACTGGCGGCATCCCTTTTCTGAAAACGTCTGGCAGTCAAAGAGTTAATGTTCAAACTAATGTTGGGCAATATTTATCATGAAGACTTCTAACCGTGGTTATTGTCATTTGTCACATACAGCAAACAAAATAAGTGACAGAGAACGCTTGTTTAACGAATAAAAGCATTATTTCTGCACACTTGTATCACACAGCTGTCACTAGGTGGCAGCTTGAACAAATGGACATAGCAATACGGTGCCAAAGTAAATGTAACGTCTATCCATACATACATTATATCAACCGCTTGTAGTCAAATTTGATAGCAAACAAGGTGGATAAAAGCAAATAACAAATACTACTACTTTGAAAAACTTAACTAAAACAACAAACCCATAATTATTATTATTATTATTTATTTTTTTAAAAGCCACTTCAAAGCATGCTGGGTACTCCTTCCCAATAATTTCAAGGGCTAACACAAGGCTTGAAATAATCGGTTTGTGGATCTAATGCATTATTAGCCTTATCAGAACACGTATTTGAAAGTTTTTCAGAAAATTGAACTGTGGAAAAAGAGCTTTGCTGGCATGCCTCCGTTACATACAAGCGGGTATTCAAGTCGAGACGATCGTTTCTACTACATCGCAACATAGCAACAAGCTTTGGCAGGCTACTGCACGTAAACATGTTGCGCTTCCGCTCCTAAATTGGTAATCACAGCCTCCATGACGGCGTATAAGAAGTACTTCTTTAGTTACAAGTATCGAAGTTCTCACAAACAGATTACGAGGCGTGATTGACGAGGAAAAGATGGAGAAGCCTTGCTAATTGCTATGTTAACCGGCTAATGTTTTCATGAAACTGGCATTAATTTAATTGCTTGGATGATCGATTACACTTTTTACAAAGTTCTCGCTGGTACTGCTTTAAAGTAGAACGTGTCCAACTTTGAATAACAAAATGGCAGCCATTTTAATGAGTCTCTGGAGATAAAAACTAATGCTACACACTTAGCAAAATGCTACAACATGCTTAGTTAAACAGAACATGGTGTGATTGTTATGGCGTCCCGTATGTCAGCCGGGAAGAGGAAGATTAAATGTATTGATAAGCGATTCAGAGCATGGATGGATATACGAAAAGCAAATACATTTAATGTCACTCAAGGTTATTTGTTTTCACAATGCAGTCCTGACATTTGATTTTGACTCTTGAAATCTGCATGTTTTCAAAATTACATAAAGCTCATCATAAAAAAAAAAATCTGTCTGAAACTTTTTATTTTTTTTAATCATAAATACATTTGTGAAAAATATATCGGTTATTGTGCCACTTCTGTTAACATTTGATAATTTTATATAGCAGCACTACTGGATGCATATAACTTGAGTTAGTGTATTCAATTGAATATAGGTTTAAATTGATTTGCAAATCATTTTTATTGCTTTCATTTACATTTTACACGTCAGGATTTCAGTACGGGGTTGAAGACCCAAACGCAGGGATTCGAGGCAGGAATGCTTTAAAAAAAAAAGGGGGAGAAAAAAGGAGTTTAGTCAAAGAAAAAAAAGGGCAAACCAGGTACGAGTTATCCAAAAAACATAAAACCAACACCAACCAAGTCCAAAACAAGTTCAAACAAATATGGGAAAATGACTCGACTTGACTCAAGTGGGAACAAATGGCAATCAAAAAGGACGAGGACACAACATTGACAATGAACCAAGGACCGAAAGAAACCAAAGAAATAATTACACATACTCAGGTGAGACAACGAGAGACATCTGGACAAGACACACGTGGCTGACGGAGCTGATTGGACAAGCACGGGTGAACACCAAACTTAACGAGAGAGACGACACCAGGGACACAAGGAAAATATGACAAGTGAAATCTAACCAAAACCAAAAGCAACAAACTCGAAACATGACACACGACATCCCAAGCTCCAATTAATTGATATTAGAATTTGAGTTTTATATAAACCTGCTTGATTGGGTTTTGTCATTTAAGTTGCATTGTTTGTCACTTTTCTACATGTGACTGCCACCTCTGGCCGAAAGCGTAACTGCAGCATCTGTGTCAAGCTCGTACATTTTTTTCTTCAGTTTTGGAGTCTGAGCTGGAATTAAGGCTGTGCTGGAAGCCAGCCTCGTATTGTTTTGTTTTTCAGTTTCCTTCCCAATACATGTCCACAGGGCAGAGATGGGAAAATCAGGTCCAGAAAGTAAAAACACTGCCACAGTTTGGCTTTAGCCACAGGTGCTTCTACTCAACTGGCAGATAAATGAGCTTGGGTGAGTAGAAGCACCTGTGGGCTTGTGGCTGCAGCCAAACAGTGGCAGGGTTTTGACTTTCTGGACTTTCCCATCTCTGCCGCAGGGATGAGCTTGACGTCACGTTCCACCACTCTACCCCTCCCCACTCCCAAGAAACCGAACACGCCACACTGAAGGGAAGATACAAGCAGTCCCAATGAAAATTAGTCAGAGATCTTTGTACTCATCTGGGCATTGGTGGAGCATGCATGATGTAGAAAACTATTTTAACATTTTAAACTCTGCAATGCACCTTTAAGTTTAATGCTATTTTCACTGGCAAAAGGAAAATGTGACAATGTTAGTAAGTGAGTGAAACTAATTTGCGTAAATGAAAATTGGTTCAATAATTTTTGCCTACTAAAGAGTCAGACAAACAGGTAAAGTTATTTGTCTTGTAAAAGGTACAGTCAAAGTTGCTCTCTATCTGGATGTTGTAACCCATCTCTGAGTGGGCAGCAACCATGTCACGCCCCAGAAACCTACTCTGATCTTGTGACCTTGGTCAGTCAACTTACTGAAAATAGGCTTAATGTGTTTTTGGTTTGGAGGTAAACTCAAGTACATGTAGAATACAACATATGTATGCAGAGAACATGCAAGGCCCCCAAAATCTGTTAAGATTGGTCCAAGGTGGAATTGCACTAGTAGAGTCCTTCTTACCATATCAAACCTCTTCCTTTGAGGACGTGAAGGTGAAGCAGTGTTATTCAAACAGAAGACAACTGACCCGTGTTTTCCATAGCTACAAAAGGGTACAATACGGGAAAAGTGCTACCATGACACCGAGCTGAAGTCGCATATTTATTGTGTATTAAATAGGGATGTTATCTGTGTTGCAGTGGGAGAATTTGTGAGCGACGCATTGCTGGTTCCTGATAAGTGCAAGTTCTTGCATCAGGAGCGCATGGACCAGTGTGAGAGCCACCTGCACTGGCATACTGTGGCCAAGGAAGTGAGGACAGACCCATGCACACAAACATCACTTCTGTGTCAGACAGGAAAAATAGACCTTTCTTCTCACGCTGTCCTTGTAATTTTCAACAATTCTGTAGTCCTGCACAGACCGGACCATGAATCTCCATGACTACGGAATGCTTCTTCCATGCGGTATTGACCGTTTCCGAGGGGTGGAGTTTGTGTGCTGTCCAACAGAGGCCGAGCGTGACGCTGACAGTGCCGAGCAGGATGGCGACGATTCTGATGTTTGGTGGGGTGGAGCGGAGACGGACTATTCTGACAACAGGTACAGGCATGTTAAAATGCAGAAATTTGAGATACCTGAGAGCTCGTCACTCAGCTGGATCACTGAAAGATTATAATAACGTAGTTATTGACACATGGGCTGGTAAATGTTTCAATAAAGGAGTGATAGTCAGCCTTTCCAGCCCATCATAAAAGTGTGCAGTGCTCACAGACAACTTAAGTATATTTGCCAACCTGCTCCATTTCCTTATGACTAGTCTCACCCAAACACAAGGGGGAAATTAAAGCAATGCCCACATAAGGGGGAGGTCGAGTTGATGCGTATGATTGTTACTACATGTGAGAATTTCATAGTGAGCATACCAAATTAAGTTGTTGTCAGAAGTTTACATACATTCATTAAAGTAATGAATGTCAGTCATTTGCGGCTTTTAATTTTGATAGTATATAGTCAAGTTTCAAAAAACTAAGTTAAAGTTACATACATGTTATACAAACTTGTGTATTACATAACATATATTCACCTAAATCTTTGAAAGTGGTGATGAATGTTCTAGAATGTCTTTTAGCTCGACAGGGCCAAGCCCTTTTAACTTCTTCTTGGTGAGTGTGGTTGATTGCAGCTGGCAGTTTCTCTTTAGCAGTATAAAAACGATAGATATTTTTTTACCAGTATGCAAAACGCTGGGGAATTCCAAAGATGTAAGAAGAACTAAAGAATTGTAGATTGAAATACACTGGGGAAGTGTTTTTGAGCGATACCTAAACAATTAAAAATTCCAACATTAATTAATAAAAGTTATCTGGATGTGTCACAACTTTGACAAGATCTTGGCGCTACCCTCAGGTGAAAGGAAATTGCTTAGGATGTTAAGAAACAAGACAGGAACCACTTAGTTTCTAGCCTACCATGAGCAGGAAACTACTGAAATGCAAATACTTTACACAGTGAAACAAGTTTTACATCGCATGGCCAATCAAGAAAGAAGCCTATTCTTTACAAACGCACATTCAGACTTGACTGAAATTTGCAGCTACCACCTACATGGACAAGCCAAATGTCCATCCATCCATTTTCTTAACCGCTTATTCCTCACTAGGGTCGCGGGGGTGCTGGAGCCTATCCCAGCTAGCTTCGGGCAGTAGGCAGAGTACACCCTGAACTGGTTGCCAGCCAATCACAGGTCACACGAGACGAACAACCATCCACACTCACAATCACACCTAGGGACAATTTAGTGTTCAATTAACCTGCCATGCATTTCTTTGGAATGTGGGAGGAAACCGGAGTACCCGGAAAAAATCCACACAGGCACGGGGAGAACATGCAAACTCCACCCAGAAAGGCCGAAGCCCGGACTCGATCTCACGTCCTCTGCACTGGAAGGGCGAACGTGCTAACCAGTCATTCACCGTGCCGCCCCAAGCCAAATGTGTTCTGGGAAAAAGTTATACGATCAGACAAGACAAAGATCTGACAGCAATACCGAGTTTGAACGTGCATTGCACTGGATGGAGTAATGAAGGAGAAGGACTCCCTGAACATTCATTCCAATATCATCAGCTAGATGGCTGAAAGTTGGACACCTTGGTCTAACAGGTCGATGATCTCAAATCTGCATCTAACCTTGTTTTGGAATTAATGATGGCTACAAAAAGTGTCTGGTAGAGGTCAAAGGGAATGAAGAACGGTTCTAATAAGCCTAAACCTAATATGACATTCTTGCCTCTTGAACGGGTGTCTGCAAACGTTTGGACTCAACTGTTCCCTTAGTGGCTGTACATGATAGTGTAAGGCAAATGTAAGTGTTTAGACAGTTTCACATAATATTCTTTGTTTGAGTTTGATTCTGTTGAAAGATGCGGCAGTGCTATTTAGTGTTGTTAAAATGTGGAATTGGTGAAAATGCATGATTCACAGCATTCACATGATAAATGATGGATGATGGGCAATGCTGCACAATAAACCAACTCGCAAAATTACAGTATTGTGACATGTAACAGGAGCTTCTGTCCTCATCATCCTCTTTCTCGGTTCATTTTGATTGCCCTTTTCCTTCCCCATCTTCCTTTCCCCTTCCATGCCTTCCTCTTTGCGCTTCCTCTCCCAGTATGGTGCGGGATCCAGAGCCAGTTGAGCAGCAAGCGGAGACCAAGCAATCTGTGTTGGAGGAAGAGGCAGCTGAGGAAGATGAGGAAGAGGACGTGCTGGACAATGACCAAGATGGAGATGGGGAGGAGGATGAGGAAGACGAAGAGGAGGAGGAAGACATGGCTGACACGCTTGATGATGATGATGACGACGATGAGCCAGCCGCCAATGTTGCCATGACAACAACCACCACCACTACCACCACTGAGTCAGTTGAGGAGGTCGTCAGGGGTGAGTTAGCACTTCCGTTGCACATGTGTTGTAGTCTTGTCTCATCTGGAAAATTGTGTAGGTAATTCATGTTAAACTCAAATAAGCGCCATAGAAATATTTTTTTCTTAGTGCAGCACTTTCAGTTTTCAGTGTGTTTTACATTCAGTTCCAGCTACTGAATATGATTTGTTAAACGCGTGGGGGTGGGGTTTTTTTTGTTTTGTTTTTTTGCGATAAGGGTGCAACCTGTTGAGAATTCAAGTGAATATGTTAGTAGATCATATTGCTAGGTGATGCAGTGGATGTGGATGGTGACAGGTTTGTGTGTATACTCTCCAAGATGTGTGCTGGGCCAGTGCAGAGACTGGTCCATGCCGGGCCATGCTGCCCCGCTGGTACTTTGACCGCCAGGACGGCCACTGTGCTCAGTTTATCTACGGCGGCTGCGGAGGCAACAGGAATAACTTTGAGTCGGAGGAATACTGCCTGTCTGTCTGCAGAAGTGTCAGTAAGTTCTGCGAGCAGCAGATGACCCAGACCTGCTACCCTCTTGACGGAGTGCTGCTTGTTTGACTCTAACCTCCAGCGAGATGCTAACTGCTCCTTCTGAACTTTCCCTACCTCCTGCCTCTATTTTTTGCTAATATATTAACTTTTCCTAATCTTGTGTGTTTTTAATATATTGTCCTTCATTCGATCTTTTGCGAGAATATCAAATAGTTATTCGGTGAGGAGCTAATTTCAGTGTTTGTAAGGTCTGTTATGGATGGATGTGTTTTTCTTTAGAGTTGTGAGCAGAGATGGGAAGTAATGGAGTGCAAATACATTGTTACTGTACTTGAGTAGTTTTTTTTTAGTACTTTGTACTTTCCTGGTTATTTATTTTTTAAACTACTTTTTACTTTTATCAGTTACATTTTAACATGAGTATCTGTACTTTTTACTTGATACATTTTCAAAACAAGGTTGTTACTTTTGTTTTTAAATGCATAAAAACGATTCAATAACTTGACCTCAATGTCGCCTGGCTCCGCCAATCATATGAAGCGTTATACACGGGTCCCCTTTACATCTCAGCTTGTGATTGGCTTTACGACACGCTTTCACATGACATGCAATTGGCTAGATTAGAACAACTCAACAGTGTGAACTCAACGCAGGGCAAATCAGAGAGTCAACTGGCCGATGTATCTCCATTTTTGCCCTATTGTGTGGAATAAGCGGTTAAGAAAATGGATGGATGGATAGCTAATATCTTTTAAATTGACGTAGTAGGAAACATCCGGTAAAAATACTTATACTTGTCAAGTACATTTCAGAGCCTATACTTTTTTACTTTTACTTCAGTAATTTTTTGAGTGAGTACTTTTACCGACGTTGATTTTGACACAAGTAATTGTACTTTTACTCAAGTAGAGAATGTCAGTACTTTTCACATCTCTGGTTGTGAGTTTAGTCAAAGTGAGAGTTTATTGCAGCAACCTATTAATGCTAATATTCACATGGGTTCAATGCCTCTGCTTTGGCCAAGACTTGTCCCGAATTGTTGGGGCTTGCCATGAATGTGGTGGTGATTTTTTTATTTTTTTCCCTATGGAGGCCGGCTGTTTTTATAGCTGTACGCCCACTTGACGGACGTTTAAATAGTGAGTAAAATCCTTTGAGTGTTTTTTTGTGTCCTGTGCAGTCACGCACTCTGAGCCGACATAACCAATTTTGATTGATGTCTGACCTTCATGCCCACACACCAACCAAGCACTTTTTGATGGTTCTTACTGAAGATAATCAATTCTGCTGATGACTAGTAATTCAGGTTTCACGGCATGTGTCTTAGTAAGATGTTCCACGATGTAGGATTAGTTTGAGCTCAGTACTTTCAGATGAGCGATACTCCACCCTGCTTTTAAAAACTGGGAGAGTGTTTTAAGGTTGTCATACAAAGGATGATGGGTCACATGAGGTGTTTGGTTTGCTTTCCTTTTCAACTCGTCAGGTCTCCACTTGCTATCATCTTGTTTACTTCCCTTCTTCTTGCCCTATTTTGAGCTCTATGTCCTCTATCAGCCGCACGTGACAATACAAATGATGCTTTATTTGTAATCCCAGTCCTCGTCTCCTCTTCTTTCCTCTTGTTGACACAGTCCCCACAGCCACACCTGGCTCTCCTGACGCTGTGGACCACTACCTGGAGACGCCTGCTGATGAAAATGAGCACACCCATTTTCAGAAGGCTAAAGAGAGCTTGGAGGCTAAGCACCGTGAAAGGATGTCCCAGGTATGCAAAGACGTATGCATATGATAGGATGATGACTTTTTGTATAATTAATATTTAGTTGCTTCTTCCATTAGAATAGTCAATAAAGTGTATTAGTACATGTGATTGTAGCGCCAAAGAAAAGAAAGGTTGTCTTTATAGCTGGGAAAATGATCAATGTTTTCTTTTTTTAATAATAAGAAATTGGGAGCAGAAAAGTTGTAGCAAAAACGGATAAGTGCATCTGTTAATCTTCCCCCGGGTGGGATGGCTGAACCGATTCTATTTTAATTTAATTCCTTAATGAAGTGATTCGCAGCAGATGGTGCGCACTGCACAGCAACAGCTTCAAAGCTGCAGACGAGGACACCTTGTGCAAAACTTGGAATGTCATATCCTTGTGCTGGAGTTTGTTGGGAGCGTTTGTTTTTGCTCAACTGGCTTCAGGACCCGCATCATCAGGTTTAACACAGTTGACTTCCCCTTTACAGACGCCGTTGTGTGTCGGGTGCAGGCCTGGGCTTAGTCAGAGAGGATGCAACAGAAAAGAGATAATACTTGCAAATACTGTATCATTTCTATGCTCGCAGTCAGCAGTGGAACGTTTGTGTAATTTTGTGACTCTGGAGAAACAGTCATGCCTACAAATGCTATTAGTAAAGTATTATTTTTCTTCCACGTGTCTCTAAAGCCCTATAATTGCAGAAAAGTTTTTCCCTTACTTTCACCAACCCAAACACAAATTGTTTCATAAAAGCAGTGTTGCAGCAACAATGTCATGTTATCACTACAGCTCTGCTCATAAACTGGAGATTGCATATTGGGGTGGATCTAATGTGTGAAGCATTGTTAAAGCAGTTGTTTTCTTTCAGCAGTCACACAATTACTAGCAATTTGTAGTTCATGTACATGATGTTTCTCTCTACTTGTGTGCAGGTGATGAGAGAGTGGGAAGAGGCTGAGAGGGAAGCAAAGAATCTTCCGCGCGCAGACAAGAAGGCAGTCATCCAGGTTAGAATATGCATCTTGTGAACATTTCAAATGCTGGCTTAGGAGATTCTTACCCGATCATGACTTCAAATGTTTCGATTGTGCATTTAGCGTTTCCAAGAGAAGGTGGAGACACTGGAGCAGGAAGCGGCCAGTGAACGGCAACAGCTGGTGGAGACTCACATGGCCCGAGTGGAAGCTCTTCACAACGACCGCCGCCGTTTGGCTCTGGAGAGCTACCTGACTGCGCTGCAGCAGGATCCCCCCAGGGTACACGACACACACACACACGCACACACACAAATCCACTATTTGAAGTGTCACATTTCTGTTTTCTTTCTGTTCTCCTGACCTGTGTCACGTTTTTCTTTTAACAGTCGCAAATATATATATTTTTTTTTTGGAGCGATGATTTATAAATGAGATATTTTGAGTTTGCCAAGTCTACTGTGTGTATTGTCCCCTATTGCTGTTCTCGACTTTCTCGCTCTATCTTCTGAAGCACTGAGACCATGTCAAGGCTAAAGCGCTAATGGAAAAGCTTTGTAACTGACTCAGACGCCTCAATTTCACAGTTCATAAATTCTAGTTTCATCGAATGTGTATCCAATCATGCTGTCCTGAGCCGCGTTCTGCCTGTCGCAGCCTCGTCATGTCTTCAGCCTGTTGAAGAAGTACGTGCGTGCTGAGCAAAAGGACAGACAACACACCCTTAAACACTTTGAACACGTCCGTATGGTGGACCCAAAGAAGGCGGCGCAAATCAGGCCTCAGGTATCACACACACAACCCCAACATTTGACTCTGAGTTAGTGATGAGTAAGTTGAAATGTGATCTTCACTATTTCAGTATTTATATCATTTGTGACATTTTTTGTTTGATGGGGGGCTGCAACATTTTTCTAATAGTAAAAATGGTTGCCTTGGCTCAAAGATTGGGCAACACTTCCTTCAATGCACTTTAAATGTGTGTGTGATGGTGTATGTAGGTGCTGACGCACCTGCGTGTCATTGAAGAGCGAATGAACCAGTCATTGGGACTTCTCTACAAGGTGCCCGGTGTGGCTGATGACATCCAGGACCAAGTTGGTACGTTTCACGTCACTCTATCCAAGAGAGTTTCAGCCCCTTAGTGTTTCGTTGAAAATGTGACATTTAAAGTGTAAGTCAATCTTAAACATATCTTGACAATAATATGTTATATGTGACCTCACTAGTCTAAACATGACATTGTGATCGACTGAAGATGACATCAATGTTGCTCAGGTAACAACCAATCACAACTCAGCTTCAGAAAACAGGTGAACTGTGATTGTTCGTTGCCTGAGCCCTGAGCAACATTGATGTCATCTTCAGTCGACAGCAAGTGGCAAAATGGCCGCCCCCTGAGATGGATAAAAATGGCTGGATTTTGCTGCCTAACTCGTATTCCACTAACACAATACTACCCAGAATACCATATTTAGACCAGTGGGGCTGCATAAAACATATTATTGTCAAAAAATAATTTGGGGTTGACTTCTCCTTTAAGCTTTTACAATGTAACCTGAATTATGTAGCTGTCTGTTTCGTGCCCAAAGACGTGTTCCTGTGATTGTATTACTTGTAACAGCAGGATTGAAAGGGCTAAATTCCATTCATATTATTCTTTCTTTTCTTCTTTTTTTTACTGATAAGAACATTGCATCTATTTGACCCAATTCTTGAGCGCATTCAAATTAAATTGTTTGTTGGGGAGATAAATCTGCCTGTCATCCCTTACTTTTTTCTCCCCATGCTTATTGGAGTTATATGCGTCACACAACCATCTGTGTCTCTGAGACTGTGACAGTCTGTAGTGCACTATGGATGATGCACAAAACCTTAGCAAGAAGCAAAAACCATGGATCACCGTTGAACTCAAATTTTGAGACATTATTGGAATCTTTTGTGTGGTTAATTTTGTGAGATGCAGTAATTTCTCGTTTTTGGGACATTTACCATCACTAAAAAAGTGCATCCTGATTCCTTCATTATATTTGTTTTATGAAATCAACAATGAGATAATAGTCCAGTAGATTCTGACTCATCCGTGACCCATCTCCTTGTGATTTTGTCTCTCATCAGAGCTTTTGCAGAGGGAACAGGCTGAGATGGCCCAACAGCTGGCCAACCTGCAGACAGATGTGAGGGTGAGCTACGGTAATGATGCTCTGATGCCCGACCAGGAGCTGGGAGATGGCCAAACTGAGCTGCTGACTCAGGAGGACACACTGGGCTTGGGAGGAGTCGGCTTTATCCATCCCGAGAGCTTCAACCAGCCTAACACTGACAACCAAGGTGATTACTATTTGGTCATTTGTGATAGTCGAAGTAACGAGTGCAAGTTGTACGAGAATCTGTCCTTCATAACTGAAGTGTTTCCTTCCTCCCTACAGTTGAACCTGTGGACTCCCGCCCCAGTCTTGAAAGAGGTGTCCCCACACGATCAGGTGGGCCTGCATGAAACATTTGTCTCACTGTTGTATTGGCAGGGGTGTCAAATTTCGATCCAGAAGGTAAAAACCCTGCCACAGTTTGGTTTTAACCACAGTTGCTTCTAATCAACCGGCAGGTAAACGAAACTGACTCCCCGGGAGAAGAACCTGTGGCTAAAGCCAAACTGCGGCAGTTTTTTTTTTTTACTTTGTGGACCTGGATTTGTCATCTCTGTTTATTGCGAGAATTGGCAGCGGACTCACTCGTATTTATATGAAAACATTGAAAATGTGTCTCAACTCAACTTAATTTATAAAGCACTTTAAAACAAGCATTGCTGTATACTCAGTGCTGTATATAGAACAGAAATCCGTCATGCGGTAAAGATGAGTAAAACAAGAACAACAAAACAAAACAAACATTGAAAGTAAGTATACAAGTAAATTCAAGTTGGTACATAGACAGTTGCAAATGTAAAAAACTGTTTTGCTTTATGAGGTTTTTATAGCATTAATGGCTAGGGATGTACCAAAATAAAATTTTGGGGCCAAAACCAAAGATGAGAAATGCTGAAACGCCCCAAAAAAATGTTACCAATTTTTTGTTATCATTGCATTTATTATAATTAATTAAAATGATAGACATGTTGCCGATTGCTACATTAAACACCAAACGCGGGGTGAGCAACTGCGCATTTTAATGTACAGTAGTTCGCACCGGCGGGCACGGATGCATGCGGTGCGGTGCAGATGGCGCATTTGTAGGCTATTTGGAGCGGGACACCGTGCCGCGCACTTAAAATCGGCACATTCACATATTCATATTAGAGTAAAATTTACACTTGGAAGAGAGCAAAATAAAATAAAAAAGATAAAAGTCACTTAGGGTTGAGGAACGAGCTCACGACCTACAGTTTGGGAGATTGCCACACTACCACCTGAGCTATGCCACGCCTACTACTGTTTGATTACCTCCAAGGGGAGACTAAAAACATCGACAACAGCTGACATGAGCGATATATTAAAGTAGCACAAATGAGCATTTGGTTTTTGTTGATTATGGCGGCACCTTTGGACAAAAGTGGTATTGTTTTCCCTTGAATTTCCCTTGAAAGAACCACATTTCCCATGAGGCCAAGCGGTTCATCATGAAATCCGGACGTCCAAGGTGTCCGCAGTTGGACTGAATTACATTGTTTCCAGTGGCTCTTTTCTATTTTTTTCTTCATACAGTACTGTAACGTTTCTCAACTATGTTAACAGCAGACGGTGGTTGTGAGCTTACCCTTCTTCACACAAACGGCTGCGCTCCCCCCCTCCCTGCCTTCCCGCGATGCATTCACAAACATTCGGAAACAAGAAAGAACACACCTTTTGTGTTGCGTGGCTGGTCGGGTCAGTGTGGAAAGGCGAACTATCAAGCTGATGGCTATTTATTGCTACCACGCAATTTTCCAATAGCTAACATTAGTATAATTATTTTTGATTTGAGTATGGAAAGCTACCTAATAAAAAAAAAAGCTGAGGCAAAGGCAAAATCCCCCCCGTCTTTCGCCTCCCCAGAGTGAAATCCTCCAGGTAGGCTTTTTATCATCATTATTATTGTCGCCTCAGACAAGACTCGTTTCTTGGGGTGTTTTGTAGCTTCTGCATGATAACAGTAATCGTGCGTAGACGTTTGACTCGACTTCCGTCTGGAACGACTGGGAAAAGGACGTATGCCGTAAAGCAGTTGGCACGTTTGTAGTTTTTTTTTTTTTTGTGGCAGAGTTCACATCATCCACCTCAAAGTTTTTTAGTGCCAGTAAAAATGATACAGACCCCTCAGGCCATAACAAAGGTTTCATAATCTAGCTGTAAGTCAATGTTTCATCAGCAGAATTATGAAAATATGAATTGAAGGTTCAATTTCAAATCCTATTTAGTATTGCTTTAACACACAGCAGGAGCTGCATGGCTCAGGGAGTAGATCGACTGTCTCCCAACCTGAAGTTGTGGGTTTGCTCCTCAACCCTTGAGTGACTTTTTTTTTACTGTCTTCCAAGTGTAAATTTGACTTTATTTACAGTGGAACCATATAGACTCAGTTTAGAGTAAAATTTACTCTGCAGAATTTACTGTGTGCCTCTGATTAAACCCATATAAAGTAGTCACATTTTACAGCACAATCCATGGTTCATAGAGGGCTTTCACAGCATCAGAGCAATCTCGTTGTTCAAAGTGTTCAGTAAGGAGAAGGGTACACATTAATATCCAAGGCATTAAATATACCATGGAACACAGACAAAACAGTCAGCTCTAAAACTGAGTTTAAAAAAATAAAAAATAAACGGTCAAGGAGGCTGCCAAGAGGCCGACACACACATTGAAGGAATTGCAGGGATTTCTGGCAAGTACAATTTAGTACATGTGGCAACCACCTCCTGTCTTCTTTGTCAGGGCTGCTGTTGGATGGCAAGAAGGGCGGGCTTATTTTTATGAAGAGAAAAATCCTAGACTGTCTAACTTTTGCAACAAAAAAGCAAAACAAAAAAACCTTCTCAAACTTATGTAGGAAAATGTGTTATGAGCGTCCAATGAAACCAAGGTTGAACTATCTAGCCTTAATTTGAAAATGGAAGATTTGTTCAAACACAACACAGCTCATCACCAAAAGAATATCATAGCTGCAATGAAGCATGGTAGTGGCAGCATCATACTTTGGGGCAGATTTTTCTTCAGCTGGAACTTGGGCCTTAGTCAAAAGGGAAATACCAAGAGTAACAAATTCCAGTCAGTGTCAGGCTCTTGCTAGAAAATTTAAAATGAAGAGGAACTTCTTGAGCATGACAATGAGCCAAAGCACACATCAAAATCAACAAAGGGATGGTTTCACTATAAGAAGAGCAACATTTTGGAATAACCCAGCCGGAGTCCAAACCTGAATCGGATCGAACAGCTGAAAAGGACTTCATTACACAGAAGAAGCCCTTGCAATCTGACACATTTGAAGCATTTTTGGAAGATGATTGAGTGCAGTAATAAAAGCCTGAGGTGCTACATCAAAGTATTAGTTTTAGGGTGTACATATTTACACAACCAGTTACAGTGGAACCTCGGAGTTTGAACGTCTCGGAACTCGTACAATTCAGACTTCAACCAAAAAATCGGAGTAAAAATGGCCTCGGAGTTTGAACTCATTTTCGGAGTTTGAACACCCAAACAAAGCAAGCTAAGCCGTACATGCCTTAAAAACGACTAGCCGAGTGAAGCCGAGCGGAGCCGAGCAATGCCGAATGCTCACGTTGCGGTAGTTGAGACGATGCACTGCTCATTTCCAGTCAGATTGTGAATACTCCCGCAGGTGCTCCATACTTGCGAGTGCATTTTGATTTTTCCACGACAATTTTCTTCGCCATGGGCCCAAAGAAAGACAACATTGCCAGTGGCAGAAAAAAAACCATAGTGCTACAAACCACAGTGGAATTAGGAAGGAGATTATCGCGCCGTTTTTACTAACGTGACTACTTCCGTAAATACTGACACAAAGACCCCGCTTAGCTGTTCAACAACGTGCCTGACGTTAAACAACGCACGAAAGAACCGCTCAGTAGTCTAACAATATGCCCAATGTAAAATACACAAACTCAGCACTGAACTAAAGATAGCATTAACATAGCATTTATCATCCACTGATACCATCACACCACAAAAGCTAAGCTAAAGTATTTTTATTGTTCAAATACTGTACTATACTGTAAATGTAAAAAAAAACAAATAGAAATTAAAATAGGATTTTTCTGTTTTTGGACCTTAGGAACGGATTAACTGCATTTACATTATTTCCTATGGAAAACAATTTTTGGGAGGTTGAACAATTCGGACTTTGAACACTTTGCAGGAACGAATTATGTTCGAACTCTAAGGTACCACTGTATTGTTTTTACCCCCGTTTGTTTTTCCATTGAGTTGTGCAGATTATAGGTGAAAAGAGTTTTGTAATTTATCTTGGTCTCTTTGTACAGGGGTGTCCATACTTTATATATCAACTGTACTGTATGTATGCAAGCAAGCGCATGACTGTCCCCATCCATAATAGATGACATTTCTCCTTCTTGCCAGTGACTGGGATGAAGATGGAGGCTATTCCTGAACTCCGAATGGAAAAGGGGGACAGACAGAGTACTGAATATGAAGTTCACCACCAGAAACTGGTAACCAAATTTGCTTCGTCTGCAATGTCAGAAATGAAAAGATACATTTGCTGACACGTGCAAGCCCCGCCCTCACCCACCCACCTCAACTGTCTTCTGGTAAATGCCAATGGCTGTTGCCGTGGAGATGGCTGTCCATCGACACCCATATGGATGCGTCAATCATCTCTGTAGTTTAACATCCCCCCCAAAAAAAACATTCATAACAGATTAAAAATAAGAGGGCTACCATTTCAAGATGCAATTTGTCTTAACATATTACCGTACTCAATTGCAGCTTGTGAATGCATGCGTGTCAACATGACAAGTTTCTCTCCTTCAGGTCTTCTTTGCTGAAGATGTAGGCTCCAACAAGGGTGCCATCATTGGCCTGATGGTTGGCGGCGTTGTCATAGCGACAGTGATCGTCATCACCTTGGTGATGCTCAGGAAGAAGCAGTACACCTCCATCCATCACGGAGTCATCGAGGTCAGAAGCAGCTGACGCGTGTATTGGGGCGGGTGATGGCCAAGCTGTTCTGGTGCCTACATGTATGTTGCGCATGTGCATGTGTGTAACCCAGCATCTCTCTGGCTCCACTCCAGGTGGACGCCGCTGTTACCCCCGAGGAGCGCCACCTGTCGAAAATGCAGCAGAATGGCTATGAGAACCCAACCTACAAGTTCTTTGAACAGATGCAGAACTGAGGGGGATGTCACGCACGCACACACACGATGACATTTCATTCCACACCTTAAGCACCTTCCCTCCCTCCCTCCCCTTCCCCCCTTCCCAGAGTAGAGTGCCGTCAGCAGTGCGTACTGAAGCAAGCAGTGACGGAGTACATGGAGCTTTTGCAAGCCGGGTTTCTTCCACGACTGCCTGGGCGGATATTGTGGCCAAGACAATTTGCACCACGTTTGTTCACTTTATTGGAGCGATACGCCTTTGACTTCGAGTTTTTATGTTGCTCCGTCTGATGTATGAGATTGGCCTTACCCAGTGCAAGCAAACCCACCGTTAATGGAAGAAGCCTGTTCTCTCTAAACTGATCTAGGGCCAGTATATTGTATTTTTTTTTCTTAGCTTGTAGCATATTTAGATGTGAACAGGAAAATCTGGCCTCTGATCAGCAGGACTACAGTTGCATGGCTCCATGCACCTCAAGTGCTCCATTTTTAATGAGAAAAAAAATTACTTGGTTTTTAATACAATATAGGCTAAGGTGAATCTGCATTTTACCAGGAATGAGGTCCAGTCTTTTTGTCTCCCTTTTTTGCACCACTACTGCACTCTACTCTCTACACTGGAGAATAATGACCGCAATTAATACCCCCACCCTACAACACCCTGCACCCCTTTTCCACACCCACTCACTCATCCATCCTTCTTTCTTTTATTTGTGAATTCTCATGACAGCTGGGCTGTGTTTGGTCACACAAGGCTCTTAAGGCTAAATATATGGAGTTGATAATGAAAATGTTGATGACCATGCTAGTAATTATGTATTCTGAAAGAACTGGTTTTATTTTAATTTTCTCTATGGGTTCAATTTTGTTTTTCAAAAAAAGAATGAAAACAGAGTGTAAAAAAAGATGTAAAGTCATTTTTTTAAACTTGTGTGTGATGTGCTGAAGTAATGCTGAAGTTGTAGTCGTTCCTATGTAGTGCATGACAAAAATGACAACAGGATTTCTAAAAGAAAAAAAAAAGATCTTAACACTGCTCTCTCGACCGTCTCTCACTTATAGATTATGCTAGCAAGATTGTACATTTCGTATCCTCTCGTGATTGCGTGACTTCAAACCATGATGAAAAAAAGATATAAGTCTACATCAACAGGCTCTGCTTTGATATTTAATACACACTTAAAACTGATCTGTGATTTTTTGAATTTTAAGTGTGTTTCTTTGTTTCATTTTTTGTTCAACATTTTCAGTTTTCTTGAAGGAGAAGGAGGAGCTGGCTTCATCTGTATATTATTTTCAGTTAATTCAATGTTGTATCATCATAAAAACCTGGTGTTAGGGGCCCAGCCCTTTTTCATTTTTGCTTTGAAGTTCGACTCTGGATTTTTTTTCTGCAAGGTATCTTATGGGTGATGGTTTGCAGGATTCTAGCAAAGGATGGGTTAGAATAACGTGTGCATTTTGTCATTTTTAGTCCAGTGTTTTGCTCTTTTAGCTGGCATTGTATCCAATTGTGGTTGAGCAATATGATTTTTTTTTTTATGTCTGTCTGCTGATAGGATAGGTGGAGCGCTGACGGGAAGGAGGGGAGATGTGAGTGATGTAGAAAGGAAATGACTTGCAGTTCTGGTTGGATAGCCAGGCTGGCAGGCAGACTGTATTTATAATGGGTTTTATGTCATTACCCCCTCCCTTCCTCCTCGCCTCTCTCCTTTGCCTTTGTTTCTCTTCAGGCATGCTGCTCACATCTCTATGCCATCCATGCACATTCGAGTTTTCTACTGTCTGTATATTGATCATTGTGCTGGAGCTGCTGGGACTGAGAGAAGTTATGAAGGCAAAGCTCAAACATTCATTTGATTCTAATGATAACAGTCACAAAAGCTGACAGCTCTTTCCAACGGCTTATTGCATCCCATTATCACATTGAAAGTCAAATGCGACCTCTCGCTGCGGTAAACATTTAAACTACTTATGAATGGTCATTGAATTTGTCTTTGGCAACAGATTTGTTGGCATGCTGTCACGCAAGTGCTCTCAAGAAGCACGACAGAGGGTAGTAGAGTGGAATTGTTCTGTTGATTGCATTGGTTTTTGTTCCGTGTAATATTCTGCAGACCATTTGCATTGACTGGGGAAATGCTTTCTACACTGTATTCCATAATAAAGTTTTGAATGTACCTACAGATGTGTGTGTTTTTTATGCAACATTGCTTCCATCAATTTGATATGCTTTGTAATACTGTATTGCACTGTGACTAAATATTTGGAACTACTGCCACTCAGATAAGTCTGCGTCTCAATCTTTCTGTTTGGAGTTAGCATGCCATATCCTTCTGTACAATACATCTTTCCAAGTGCCGTAGTACTCCACTTCCTCCTACAGTACAAAAACATGCATGGTTTTCTGAAGACTCTAAAATGAACGTAGGACGGTGTGTATAGTTGTTGGTGATCAGTCCTGGATGAGTACCAGGTTCAGTTATAAATAAAATGTACATTTGTTAAAGGGGAAGTCTAACCCAAAAATGTCTTTACCATAATATGTTCTATGCAGTCTCACTAGTCTAAACACGGTATTTTCGTTATTACCTTTGTGGAATATGAATTAAGCAGCAAAATCCATCCGTTTGTATCCATCTGAGAGGGGAGCCATTTTTGCACTTGCTGTCGACTGAAAATCACAGTTGCTCAGATAATGACCAATCATGGCTTGTCTGTTTTCTGAAGCTGAACTGTGATTGGTTGTTACCTGAGCAACTGTGAGATCCTTTTCAGTCAGCAGTAAATGGCAAAATGGCCACCACCTAAGATGGATAAAAACTGTTGGATTTTGCTACTTGGATTCCACAAACACAATGCTGTTCGGAATACTGTGTTTAGACTAGTTGTAAAGGAAAGTTTTTAGTTGACTTAACGACGCTTAAAAGAAAGAAATAATAAAAATTTCCCATGCAGGCCTAAAGGTTGCATACTCATACAGTGGTGTGTCCAGGAAGTGGCCAAGAAGCCCTATTCCAGGATCTCATTGGCCAATCCAGAGCAGATCCTTCTCCATTTGTCTGTTGGACAAGGCCATTAACCCATCATATTACAGGGTACAACATGCTGATCTACTGATGCACTGCCAAGTATCCCTTTCCAAATATACTGTAAGAATGTTAAACGAGTACACGAGGACTAATCTCCGGTCAAAATAGTGTTGATCAATTAAGTTTAGATGCAACTAGCCTGGAAATGGACCAACCGTTCAGGAAACAGGATGGCCACCACGCCTCTGACTACATTATTTGTTTAGTACACATTTTTCAGTTACGTATATATGACAGTCACTGCATTAGTCAGATATTGATATTTGCAGTGATAGTATGAAATATGATTGTCCAAAGATTTTAGAATTAAGGGCACATTCAGCAAAAGTAAAACAGTTAGAAAATTCAAGGCTTCACTCAACTCAAGTTCCTTCATGGATTAGCCATTTGTATGATTTTACTGGAGCTTAATTTGCTACATTTTTAGTGGGATGCTTTGGTGAAATAAAATTTAATTTAACGTGGAATAACTTGTAGGTTAGCGCACTACTTTGCCCAAAACGCCACAGAGTCTCTACCTGGAGTAGATTGGCTGGTTACTCTGAAACGTCAGCACGTCTGCCATGTTGAATGTGTCAGATCTGTTCTTAAATGTCCCTGATTTCATAAGTGACAACCTACAAACTAAGTGCACAAAATGTATGCCTCTCATTTACCCATTTCCACATACACTAATATTTGTGAAGCAAAAAGGAACCGGACACCCAAAAAACAAAACAAAATAAACAACTCTAAAGCTGATAAATATATATTTATTAAACTCCCTCAAATAATAAAGTTTTCATTTTGATACTGATTTAATAGTATTACGTGTACTCTAATTATATTCAGGAACTAAATACAGCTACATTTGGTCAGGAACACTATCATTTACACATCAGGTGAATTTTTCTGTATTTTTGTCCAGCCCACCATTGATTTCCCACAATACAACGCGCGCAGTCCTCCACATTTGCTTGCTGGGTTCCAAGTGTCAAATCCAAGGTGAGTATTTTTCTACATTATTGGCATCAATTGTTTTAACGGCCTCCGTGTGCTGAATACGAGGTTAAATGAACATTGGTGTGTTTAGAATGCCTGTCGTTGGCGTGACTCATAAAACGGTTGAAGAAACGCTGCTGTTTGTCGCGCTAGCGAGCTGAAGCTAACATCACGTTAGCTTCAGTCGACAAATGAAGCCAAGCTGAAGCTAACTAGCCTTTAGCCAAACTCAAACGACCTTGCATTGAGTATTGGCAAATGGCTGTTAATATAAACATAATGAATAAACTGTGACTGTAACCAGTCTTTGACGCTAATGCACTAGCGTGCTACTGTAGATAAGTATTTTCTGAAAGAAGCTAACGTGTGCGCTACACAGTACATACATGCTAACGCTTTGCGAATTGATTCCGTTTGCTTCTCCTTGACAAAACCTAAAACCTTCAAGGAAATTTGCATTTAAAAGTGGGACTCGGCGCTCGGGAGTTAGTGTGTGTCTAATGCTTAGAATGTGTATCACGAGCTGAGGTTTTCGGCTGCCGCTTCGTAACGCTTCATGTGTCCGCCTTCAGATGGCGCTACATCGCTTCCTCCAGCTGTCCTCCATGCTGCGATCCGCGGTCAGTCTGACCCTGCGCAGGAACATTGGCCTCTCCGCTGTCGTCCTGAACCGGGCCAAAGAGCTGGACCCCGTGCAGAAACTGTTCCTGGACAAGATCCGAGACTACAACACTAAGAGCAAGTTAGTCATTGATAAGTGAAGAACATTCTGCTTTTCGAATGAGTTTTCACTGCAGGCCCAAGTGCTCAATTTCACATTTGGAAGATGTATTGACACAATTTGTATCCTAGCGCAATTTTTGAGTGAAGCTTGAACATAAACGTTGATGGAAGCTACAAGCTGCTGATTAATGGGCTCGACACACGATAAGCAGCCGCCGCGGCAACATACGTCACTCGTGTTACAACAGATTTGATTGACTATTAAAATTGGAGGGAATCTAAACATTTTCATTGTAATGTAAACACATACGTTTCACTACAGTATGTAATTCCAGTATGAAGATCCATCCATTTATTATTATTATTATTATTATTATTGTTATTAACTGTTACAAACACGGTAAAGAAAACTTACCGGACAAATGAACCCTGTACCAACAAGCTCGCATGCACCGGCCTTTTTGTTGACGTCACGGAAATTATTGCGTGACGTATTGTACAAAATAATAGTTTTTTGTTTGTTTTTTACAAAATGATAAACGCTGCTAAAATTACCTCATCCATTTTGCTGGATAGCCTACTGTGTAGCATGCCCTGCCTGCGTTCATTGGCTCATCAATAAAACTTTCACTGATTGGTTGAAGCCCCGGCGACAGCGACAAAAGTTTAACCTGTTTCAACTTTCTAGTATCGCGTCGCGGGCCTACGTGTGCACGTCTACGTGTATGCGCACAATTTTTCACATGCACGAATGTCGCGTGTCGCTGAGGGGGAAGGCGATTTTTGCCTTGTCGCCCTGCTTCCGTAGGAAATGAAATGAGAGCGACGTCGCCTCGCGTGTGCAGAGCCCATTATTTTTGTTGCAGCCGGTCTCAAATTTGTAAAAAAAATGACATTCCCCTCATCATTTTCCGTTCTTCTTTTTTCAACATTTAATGCTGTGGCTGCCCCAGGGCTTCTGGTGGCATCGTGGATGCAGGACCCTCTTATCAGAAGAACATGTCCGAAGAGGTTTCTAAACTCGAGAGGCTATATGGTGGTGGAGACCTCACCAAGTTCCCTGACTTCAAATTTCAAGGTGGGAAATGTCTCCATTTCACTGTCTTGTCCTATGACAAAGAGCAAATGATGTTTATGTTAACTCGGGGTACATCCTTTGCCGTTTCAGGGCTCTACTCTAACTTTTACAGTGGTAGCACTGGTGCAACCGACTTTTTCAGTATTCCTTTCTTTGTCTCATTCGGAATAACTGAACGGTACTTTTGCAAAAGGCTCTGAGTTTCAGAACTGTCGGAGTGTACTTCCGATCGCACTCACGGATAAGGAAACGGTGCTCTATTATTGCAAAGTGCAGGGGGAGACTGGCTAAAGTAGTGAAAAAGATAGCGACTTTCAACCACAGTTTAAACAATGAGACTGCAGAGAGAGCATTAAAACATGCACTTAAAAAAAAAAGGGGGAAATAACTTACCAGCACACACTGAAAAGCTTGGCTGCATTTGCGAGCATATCGGTCACAGTCTTGAGGCCAGCTTTGCTCTGGAAACTAATTGTTAGAATTTATGTTGACGACCGTTCATGTTGTGGATAATTATCTGCCCAAAGCTTTTTAACATGGCTGTTCACGGTTAAATTCTGAAAACTATTGACCCAAATAATACTATATAATAGTCCTGAACTTCTTCATTTACAATTTTTTTTTATGACATGATCAACCGTTCTTTTTTTGTGCTGTGATTTATCTTCATCTAATAATACTCAAAAGTTGTGACGCCATTCAAGCAAGATAACTTTTTTTAAGCATCTTCAAGTTCTTTTGGGACCCTTTTATCTCTGTGCTCCAGTGTTTTCAATTTGCGTCCTTTTTCTCTTCATAACACATTTCTTTTGTTGTCCAAGTTTCTCTTGTCTACTTTGCACTAATGTTTTTTTTTTTTGCATGTTTCTTCCCCCTCCATAGAACCCAAGCTTGATGAAGTGCCCAAGTGAATGCTGTTCATCTTGTAAATCACCAATGTATAATATTTAATAATAAAAAGAGCTATGATGGTTGGATCATTGAGAGTTCCACTGAGTTGTTTGTAATGACACAAACTGTAGTAAAAGTATAATGTATTACTACTCATTGACGAGAGGAATTCTAGCCGTATGCAGGCTATCACACCAAATATGGTATATATGGCACATAAAGTCACAGTGTCATTCCTATTGTCTTGGGCTGCCGTTCCGTTCCGTCTTCAATTCCGCTTATCCGTGGTCGGGTCGCGGGGGCAGCAGCTTTAGCAGGGAAGCCCAGACTTCCCTCTCCCCAGCCACTTCAGCCAGCTCCTCCGATGGGATCCCAAGGTGTTCCCAAGCCAGCCGTGAGACGTAGTCTCTCCAGTGTGTCCTGGGTCGTCCCCGGGGCCTCCTGCCGGTAGGACATGCCCGGAACACCTCCCCAGGGAGGCGCCCAGGAGGCATCCGAACCAGATGCCCCAGCCACCTCAACGTGGAGGAGTAGCGGCTCGACGCTGAGTCCCTCCCGAATGACCGAGCTTCTCACCCTATCTCTAAGGGAGAGCCCGGCTACCCTGCGGAGGAAACTCATTTCGGCCGCTTGTATCCGGGATCTTGTTCTTTCGGTCACGACCCACAGCTCGTGACCATAGGTGAGGACAGGAACGTAGATCGACCGGTAAATCGAGAGCTTTGCCTTTCGGCTCAGCTCCTTCTTCACCACAACGGACCGATACAGCGTCCGCATCACTGCAGACGCTGCACCGATCCGTCTGTCGATCTCCCGCTCCAACCTACCCTCACTCGTGAACAAGACCCCAAGATACTTGAACTCCTCCACTTGGGGCAGGACCTCATCCCCGACCCGCAGAGGGCACTCCACCCTTTTCCGACTGAGGACCATGGTCTCGGATTTGGAGGTGCTGATCCTCATCCCAACCGCTTCACACTCGGCTGCAAACCGCTCCAGCGAGAGCTGGAGATCACGGCTTGAAGAAGCCAACAGCACCACATCATCTGCAAAAAGCAGAGATGCAATGTTGAGGCCACCAAACCGGACCCCCTCAACACTCCGGCTGCGTCTAGAAATTCTGTCCATAAAAGTTACGAGTCTTGGGCTGCCATTAGATTTATTTTAGCAGATGTTTTTATTTCTACAATATCACATTCTTTAAGAATATGTCGAGAATTTCAGTAAAGCCAACTGCTTTGATAGGCTAAAATGCCTTTTCATGTACGGTGCCAAAATAAACCTTATAAAGATTATGGAATGAACTAGTGATGCTTCCCAACCGGCTTGTAGTAATAGTAGGTATGAAAATTCACTGCTAACAACTTCAAGCAAGCCAAATGTCATCTGACCTAGTTGAGTGTCTGCTGTCACTTTGAATCGGTCTGAAATGACATCACTTTAGGGTAAAGATCAGAGACACATTTTATCCTCTCCAGGGTGAATATTTGAAGCTCAAAGTTATGTCACATGGGGCACATTCCATCTGACCTGTTACCTTCCTGTGCAGCTTTAATGTCAAGCCCTGGAGACACACCAAACAAAAGCTTACTGTGATCTGTGGAAATTGTGATCCAGATGTAGAGAATGAATAAAAATAGAATGGCATAATGACATTTTCAGTGGAATGTAAGCTTTGAACTGCAGTGCGTCAAGCTGCTAGTCAGCATATTAATGTGTTCCTTACAGGTTCTTTGGGAATACAGCAGTAATGTCACCATGTGTGGTGGTATACAGATAAAACAACAAACAAAAAGCAGGATTACTCATTAGTTTGTCACCCATGATGCACATACAAAGACGATTTAAATAGAAAACCTTTTTATTACTGATACAACATTCAAATAAAATTATAAACAATCCATTCACACTGTCTAAAAACTGACACACTTTTTTAACAGTGGCACAAAAAATATAAAGACAGAAAAGTAAGGCAAGGTTGTTGTTTTTTCTTTTCTTTTTTTACAAAAAAAAACATCAATTGATATATATATTTATATATATATGACAAATAAAAAAGGCACAAGGTATATATTGTATATATAAAAAAAGACCATGCAGGCACATTAGGATGGAATGGGATTGGTCTTTATAAATGACTAGAGTGACTAATTTTCCTGGGCTGGATTTTGTGTTGTAAATATTAACACAATGGACATGAGGCCCTTAGAACACTTGAGGCCCTCGGAACACTTTTGAGGCCCCAGTGTTATAGAATGGCGAGTGGAGCAATACTGAGGTAAACGACTGTTTGTTACAAAAGATTGATAATGCAGTGGAGCATCATCTTAAGAGGATTGTTTTAATGCAACATAATTCCTTAAGGGAGCCAGTCTTTGGTAAACGAAAATATAGGCAGTAAAAACAATCGGCCGGTTTAGGAAGTGTATAAACTAAATTTGGGGGGAAATCCAGTTCCAACATTGGCCACCAAGGGGTAGCAGAGCGACATTAAAGTACTGTATATGTCCTGGAAGTCCACATTAGGCAGAACTGAACAGGCTATGCACACAACTACGCAAGAGTATAAAGCCTTGCAAATGTCAAAATTGACCCATCAATGCCCCCCAACAAACAACGACAAAACAATAGTTCATTACAAATAAGAGCATATAATTGGAAGATCAAAAGCTTTTTCAGAGTTCGCAAGGCTGAGAATGAATCCAGAATCCAATATTGGCACCTTTATCAACAGGCTAATTGATGTCTTGTCAAGAGGAAGGCCAGCTTCTCACAGCATGAATGACTGTGTGTGTTTGAAATCCTGTGGCTGAAGAAGACAGAAAAGGATGTTTGACTGAAACACACCACAATAGCTCAGACATTTACTTAATCAGTTGTGTGCGCACGCTGCTGTTGAATAAAGCGGCCTGCACTTGATTAGCAGTTGTTTAAAGCAAAACAAACAAACAAAAATAAACACGATTAGCTTTCTCTGGAGTTGCTATTTTGATGAAGCTTTCTGTTCTCATTTGAGGTATGTAGAATGGAGTCCACATATCTTGATAATTAGGACGACTTTGAACGTTGGCAGTGACTAGAAGCTGGCTAGCGGTGTAACTGGTTGTGTTTATTGTTTTGAAAATGAAAAGGACTTTTTCTCTCAAGGGCAAAAGGGGGGCTTGACCGATACATAGGAATGCTGAAAAAAAAAATCTAAATATATTTCAGAATATCAAATAAAATACTTGGAGGAGCTCAAGTGAGGCTACTCATATTTGGGAAAGGGCTATTGCTAGCTCCCGAGCCTCCACCCATCCTCGGTGTAGCGCCATCCCTGACCACTATAAAAATGACAAGAAGAGTTTGCAGCCAGGGGCGGAGCCATGTGGTTGGCCAGTTTTCACTCTCTGGCCAGCCCACATCAATGGGAAGATTTTGATACCTGTGACTTTTCTGCCATTTTCACTTGGATGCAATGTTCTTGGACCCCTTGATACTTGGCCACGATTCATTTAGAGTAACTCCAAATTTAAAGAATAGACTGACAACTGATCTGAATGAAAACTTTAAAAGAATCTACCGGAAATGTCATCCAAAATCATTACTCTTACGCCATAGAATGCAAACAGTACGGCAGAGAAGGCATTGTTTATCATATCATCAGGCTAAGGGAGTAACGGAATACATGTTGATTAGTTACGTAATCAGATTGCAAAAAATATATATAACTGTATTCCATTACAGTTACAGGAAAAAAACATGTAATTAGATTACAGGTACATTTATTAAAAATGGGGATTACTTCAAGGGATTACAATTTCTAAGATGAGAGAGAGTGCAAAAGAGGGTGGGAGAGAGAGAGAAGGACAGAGCGAGAGAGAGCGCATGCACGCCCGTGCGAGTGGGACTGTTGCTACATGTCGAGGAGGTGGGAACAAACGAACTGACTAGTCGTGTCCTCCACACACGGGCAATTTGAAAAAGCTTCACGGACGGGAGGAGGAAATGGCGACTGGTATTCACTGGAACTTACTCGGAGCGAAAGTTTGAGCTGAGAGTCCAGCGGCATGCTATGCGCTGTAGCTTCTTGCTAGCTAGCCCGCTAGCCTACAACCATAATGTGAGTTACACCTCCCAAACAATTCTTCCTCCCACCAATTCACTATTTAAACATCATACAAAACATATACACGGCTAAACTTGTGACTGGGATAAAAGTTCATTTATCTATCTATCTATTTATCTGTCTATCCGTCCATCTATCTATCTATCTATCTATCTATCTATCTATCTATCTATCTATCTATCTATCTATCTATCCATCCATCCATCCATCCATCCATCCATCCATCCATCCATCCATCTATCCATCTATCCATCTATGAGGTGTGGTTGCTTTTAGTGACAGTTCGAAAACAGCATATGGCCTTCAATCAATCAATCAATCAATCAATAGCCTACATGCTTTTTAATTACACAAGGATTTTTGCTATTTGTAGGCTGCCCGGGTCCCTATCACCCGCAAATAGCAGGGGCACATTGTATGGAATATATATTGTGGAGATATTTATTTTTATTTTGTCTTCATGAGCATACTCAATATTGGAGTAATCCAAAAGTAATCCGTTACATTACTTTAATATTATGGTACTTGGATTACGTTACTAACTACATTTTCTTAGCAGGTAACTTGTAACTGTAATGGATTACATTTTAAAAGTAACCCTCCCAACCCTGCATATCATCCACATAGTCATGTTTTCATGAAATTAAATGCACACATATACCAGTCTTACCCAACACTCATAAAGTCAAGTCATCTTTATGCCACTGAGCAGAGGAATGTTTGCGAACGTAGTGAATGTTGATTTCTCATCAAGGTTCGTTCAATGTTCACCAAATGTTTTAATGTTTTTCCTTGTCCTAAAGGACATGTTCAAAAATTTCTTGTGACAAGAAAAACATTAAAACTGTTGGCGAATGTCTTGCCATTCTTTAGGGAATTTGCGACCTTGAAGGAACCCTGATAAGAAATCAACAATCGCTACCTTTGCAAACAAAAACGTTTGCCCCCTTAGTGGGATACGGACTTCAAAGCAGCAACAAACCAAAACAAAACATATTTAGAATTATGAAGAATGAAGAGATTTTTTTTGTCATTGTGCTTTTTAGATGTGATATGAATGAATGAACCATCAATCACAGTAAGACCGTCTGTTATAATTTGAACACTCTGATTTGCTGTTAGCTAGCCAATGAGTGCACGTGATAGAATTGTACTCAAACACTAAACAACGGTTAAGCTGAGCAAAACATTGGTTTGTATTACTCCATAGATGTGTTTCTGTTTTTTTCATGAGTGTGTTAGACCCAGTTCTGTATATATGTGCCTTTTATTTTATGAAACCCTGACTGTGGAGGGTATGATAAACAATGATTTCTTGGTTACAGATGGGGTTACAAAAAGTGATGATGTGCGCATATGGCCATCCGTCAGTGAGGTGTTGTGTCACCCTGGCCACCCCACTGAAAAAAAATTCTGGCTCTGCCCCTGTTTGCAACTGCACTGCTGTTATGAGATATGCTAACATTTAGCCTGTATTTTTCTATTTTTTTTATCATCTGACGATCCAATGTTTTTGTGCTCAGGCCAAAACACCGGGGCTCATTTCATTCCTCTAATTCCACGTTTGTAGGTCCTCGCTCCTCTGTTTACATGCTAGCACCTCCCACCGGGCATTCCATCGAGGACGGAAGAGATTCCCTTACCAAAAAGTAGTATATTTAAGTATGCTTGAAGTATACTCAAAATTAGGAGAGTATATTTCCAGTTTACATTTCTTGTACCTTTTGGAAGTATACTCCACCAAATAAATGTTAAGTGTACTTGTAAGTATACTAAAACTTATACTAGAAGTTTACATACTGTGGTATATACTCGTGTTGTTCTGATATTGGTGTCGGGAGAGGGCCCGATACCACATTAAAACAGTGGTATTGGCATCGGCAAGTACTAACAAGTAACATGCCGATACCATTATTTGTGACGCTAATATAGAACTTTGGATGCATCATCTTGTGTCTTGCTTGTGCACGACATTCACTGATGTGTGATGTGTTCACTGCATGCCGAGCCAACCAATGGCAGGGCAGCTTTTTCATATTGAAAAAACAAACAAAAAACAAACTAGGTATCGGTACAGCAAAACTGGGTATCGTAATCGATATCGGAGGCCAAAAAACGGTACTTAGAATGTACTTGTACTTTTTGAAGTATACTAAAAAATAGGAGAGTATATATCCAGTTTGCTTTTCTTGTACTTATTGGAAGTATACTGCACCAAGTAAATGTTAAGTCTACTTGTAAGTATACTAAAACATATACTAAAAGTTTACATACTGTAGTATATACTTGGAAGGTACTCGCTAAGGAACCAAAATTATAGGTTACATTTATTTAAATAGCCCAAAAGATCATGTGACTGGATAGCCGAGAGGTTAAGGTTTCGTACCAGTGTTTCTGTCAATTCATCACTGGGCTTTTTGCTGTTAACTAAACTGTGGACATAAGTGTACCACAAAATATACTTTCAAGTGCACTTAAATATACTATAAAGTATACTTAAAAGTATGCTTAAGTATACTTATTAATATACTTTATAATATACTTAAGTATACTTCTAAGTGTATTAAAATGTTCCAATTCAGTCTTACTTTTAGTACAAGAATAAGTACACTTGAAAAATCTTTTTAGGTATACTTAAGTATAGTCTATATTATATACTTTAAGTATACTATTTTTGGTAAGGGTTATCACCACAATGTCCCCTTTTTGCTTTACGTGAGATTAAAGTCAAATATCACCACTGTTACGCTTCACAACTTTGCAGATGCAAAGACGAATACGATTGGTCTGTCCCAAAACCTGCATCCGCCCATTTGAATGTGAACCATCATAACTGTAAGCCAGACTAACCACTTGTCACTGTTCTGCCACAATATATTTGATATAGAGAGAGATACTTACTTCTTGGGGTGGAGGGATATAGTTGACATTGGACCTGAAAGACAAAGTAATGATCAGTACCACTTCAGATTTTTTGACAAGAGAAGAACCTTGATGTCCGTTGGCCTTATCCTGACTCGTATCCCGTCCTTTATCTATCGCTTTCAGTTTCTGTCATGCCCCTCAGCGTTACACTCACGTGTCCTCAGTTCTGTTCAGGTTTTGGCTGCTGATGTGAGCGGCACCATGACACTCGGAGATCCAAAATGACCTGTTGGGGGGGTGGGGTTGGTGGTCAGGTTGACTGCTTTAAACGTGTTCGAGAAGTGGGCCTGATTTGGGATTGGCACCGCACACCATGCTTTTTATGGAGTTGAGATCATTACCATGCAGCCAATCATGATGCGGCAGCGCCAATGGGGATGCAAAGGTGAAAGTGGTCGAGTAATGAGCCATTCACATGCAGCAATCCAACCTATGAATGCTTTTTGCAAATATTTCTTAGGTGTTCCCCAAGGCTCTCGTTTAGAGCTACTAGATTTCTATTTATTTTCTATCAACATTGCTGTGTGAGTGGACTTTGTTTTTGTTAAATATTTGTTGGAATAAATGTACATAAGTTGTCCCATATTTACTCTTATAGTATTGCAAAGCATGACTCATGCTCTTGCAGCTGCAAAACAGGAACTGTGCAAGATAGCGGCTGAAACACTTTGCGGATGAAATGTTGAATTTTGACTGTTGAAACCTTCAACGCCGAAGAAAGACACGTCTGTATTATTATCTGCACAATGTATCCGTGACGGCTGCTGCTGTGTGTTCACCCAACCTTTAGTGCAACAACGACTGTGTCCTAAAATAAATAAAAAGAGAGGGCTGGGCAGAATGTGCTTCAGAGCGGTATGAGATTGTAACTGTGCACATCTCTGTCCGTTCTCCTCGCGAGCAAAAAAGAATCCAAGTCTCTTGTCTTCCTTCCTTGTCTGTTGTTTATTAAATGTTCTAGGTTGACTGAACCTGATAATAATGTCCTAATTACAAGCCACATATGTTGTTTAAAAAGTCAAACTATATCACTGAGCTGCTTCCCTGCCCTGTTAAATTGTGCTTACAAATTGTGCATCGGAAATCGTGTTGCATTGTCTTGGGGTCTTTGTGAAGAAGTGTCTTCTATAAATAGGAAGTTGACACTGACAGCTCCAGTTAGCTCAGTGGGATAAGCATCAGACTTGAACCTAGACAAAGAGCTCTCGCATCAGCGCTGGCTCTCTCCATCAAATACTGCGCAGTAACAAGCGAGTAATCAAATAATGTCAAGCGAGATGGGCCAAGGGTGGGGGTGGGGGGGCGTCGTGCATTTCTGCCTCTATGGCCAGCCAGGCATGGACTGTACAGTGTAAAGCCATCCCTTGTCACTGTGCGTTGTCATGCCAACGTCTAAGTAGAGATGAAATAATCCATTTCGAGTCACTGTCTAATCAGTTTAATAGGCTGCAGTGATCTCAGATCTCCTTGCTGATTAACAGTCACTAATTATTGTGCGTATAATTGATGCTCTTGTCCAGGAAAGTTTTGACACAGTTTCACTGGATATTTACATGTGTCAGCGTCAATCGACCAGCGGAAAGCAAGCCCCTGCTAAATGCACACATATAGACACACGCACAAGCACAGCTGTCACTCTGCTCAGGCCTGACTCAGCACGCAGACGCGACAACAGCCCCACCCCACCCACCCCGCCCCCCTTCCCTTCAATCCTCTGTGTTTACGATATTAGGCCGTGTTTGCTCACGTCAATGTTAATGCAATCACAGAGCTCTTACCTTCCTCTGTGTCCTGCTGGCGGATTATCCCACACAGCCATGGAATGGAAAACAAGAGTAGACATCACTTTTTTACTCAGAAAAAAACTAATAATGAAGAGCGGACAAACTCACGCGTGAAGAAGCCGTTGCGGTGCATGAGGAAGCCCCCGCATCCGCACACCAACACCACCAAACAGACCACAAGCACTGCTACCACCACCGCTGTGATGTTGACATCCTCTGGAAGGAAAACACAAACAATAAGTCAGGTTGTGCTAACAGAACAAACTCCAAACATGCGTTTTATGTTCTCACATCAAATTGGGATCTGATTCTATTGCCAACTGCACTCTCTCATGCTAGCAGCTAGTTGCTAAAGGTGAGCACTCTTTAATCTTTTAGAAGCATGGTGAAAAATGTTAGCGGGTTTTCCTCTCCACTGCTCCTCTGATTTTGTCCAGTGCTGAAAGGTGTGGGTGCAAACACACAAGCAGACGTGCACGCACGCACACACACACACACCTATCGTCATGTGCCTGCCCTCACACATCATGGGCTTTCCCACCCCGTTGGAAGCCCGGCAGCTGTACCGGCCACTGTCCGCTTTAGCCACAGCTTTGAACTCCTGCAGACCAGACATAGAGGAGACTGAAGCCTAATAAACGAACAATCCGAGGTGATCCTGCTATTGTGGTGTTTAATGGCCGCGTGATATCTCCACGTCCTGGCACTCACCAGCACGCCAGTGTGTGTGTCGATAAGATAGGTGGCATTGGCGTGGCGTAGGGGGATCATCAGCTGATTGTCCTTGTACCAGGTGTACGTAGCAGGCGGGATGCTCTGATGGTCCCGACAGCGCAGCTGCACAGCAGAGCCCGTCACCACCGAACTCGGGATTTCGCAGGAGGGTGTGTTGGGGGGTACTGGGGGGAGTGCACGTGCACAATGTACCAGCCGTTCTGATGACTTTTCAATGATACATTTGCAATGGGTCTTACCTAAGACTCTGAGTGTGACGTTGGTCTCGCCCAAATTGACAGAATCAAAAGGAGCGCTGATCTCGCAGCGGTACTCGCCGGCATCCTCCTGGGTCACCCTGCGCAAGGTCACGGTGGCCCCCTCGATGCTCGCCCGCCCCTCAAATGGACCTGAGGTCAGGATGTAGTGTAAAGGTTAGGCTGCTGAACACGTCACACACTTTTAGCATCACAGTATACGTGGAGCAACCATCCGTCTCTGATTAACTGCATTAGATTGTGGCCATTCAGATTCCTAATCCTTAAAGGGGAAGTCAACATTAAACATTTCTTGACAAAAATATGATATTATGTGACCTGACTAGTCTAAGCAAGACAGTCTGATTACGATTGTGGAATATGAGTTATGCAGCCAAATAAAGCCGTTGTTATCCATCTCAGGGGCGGCCATTTTGCCACCTGTTGTCGACAGGCAACAGCCAAACACAGCTCACTTATTTTCTGAAGCTGAGCTGTGATTGGTTGTTACCTGAGCAACATTGATTAATTGATTATTCAGAATGTCATGTTTAGACTTGTGAGGTCATATATAACATATTATTATTGTTATTATTATTATTGTATTATTGTCTGCAGCAAAATCCAGCCATTTTTATCCATCTCAGGGGGCGGCCATTTTGCCACTTGGTGTCGACTGAAGATGACATCAATGTTGCTCAGGGCTAAGGCAACAATAGGCATAACATGTCCTTCCCGTGATCCATCTTCATTACGCAGCCCCACTAGTCTAAATACGCTATTCTGGTTAATATTGCGTTAGTGGAATATGAGTTAAGCAGTAAAAATCTAACAATTTTTATCAATATCAGAAGGCGGCCATTTTGCCACTTGCTGTCGACTGAAGATGACATCACAGTTGCTCAGGGCTCAGGCAATGACCAATCACAGCTCACCTGTTTTCTAAAGCTGAGCTGTGATTGGTTCTTACCTGAGCCCTGAGGAACTGTGATGTCATTTTCCCTCGGCAGCAAGTGGCAAAATGGCCTCCCCCTAAAATAGATAAAAATGGCCGGGATTTAGTTGCGTAATTCATATTCCGCAAATAATATTAGTAATATATTTTTTTTTCAAGTATTAGTAATATTAATAATCAGTCCCACTAGTCTAAATACGTTATTGATGTTGAGTTAAGCAGCAAAATCCAGCAGTTTTTATCAATATCAGAAGGTGACCATTTTGCTGTTGAGTTAAAATAACATCACAGTTGCTCAGGTCTCAGGTAACGACCAATCACAGCTCAGCTTTAGAAAACAGATGATCTGTGATTGGTCATAGCCTGAGCCCTGAGCAACTGTGATGTCATCTTCAGTCGACAGCAAGTGGCAAAATGGCCGCCTTCTGATATTGATAAAAGCTGCTGGATTTTACTGCTCAACTCAACTCATACTCCACCAAGGCAATATTAACCAGAATAGCGTATTTAGACTAGTGGGGCTGCTTAATGAAGATGGATCATGGGAAGGACATGTTATGCCTTGGCAGTTGGCACAGGTGACAACTTGGACAGCGCTTGAAACATCCCAATACGAGAGTAGTGAACTCCTCCCAGCCCGTGCACCAAACTCATTACAGTAAATGACCCTTGTTGCCTAGCGATAAAGAGCAACGTGTGCCTTCTCACCTCGGAAGTGTCCGTCAAAGTATACGAAAGAAACATCTTTGCCCTTCTTCTTCCACTCAATTCGCGGGTTCTGGTCCCTCTCGGTGCGGAACATGCAGGACAGCACTGCATCTGAAATAGGCGAGTGATGAGATATTTATGGCACCAGTCACAGGAAAAAGAAAACAAAAATTCTATTTAAAGCCTTATCCTGTCAAGGAAGCATCAAGTCGAGAAGGGCCAGAGATGTGCTGCTCCCCCCCCCCCCCTCCTCACCTGAGAACTCGTGCACCTCCACCTTTTGTTTGTTGGTCGATACGGTGACAGGATGGGAGGGGCAACCTGGAGGTGGCGGGGACGAGAACAAGGAGAGTTAAGGAGACACGGAGAGGTGGGTGCGCTGACTGCACAATGCAATATTGCTTGTCATCCATTAGGGGGCAAGGTGAATTGGGTAACACGCGCCACCTTGCCCGCCAAGCGCACGAGGAGAATGCTTAATGCCGCTGTCGGTTACTGTTGCTTCATTGAGATGGGAAGGCGGGATTATTCCCTCGTCCACTTTAATCCCGCCAGGTTAAGGAGCAGCCAGCCGTATGTCTACTTAAGAGCAGGTTAAGATAAGGGCGCCCAACACCTCGCAAAGCTCACTGCAACAGCTTGTCCAGATTAACCTGCTCGGACCCAAAGACGTCGAGGTGTGTTTGCTTCCTCCGCCGCCTGCGTACCACTGATACCTCTCATCCAAACAGGGGAAGCAGCCGCAGTCTTTCCTGCGTGCTGATTGGTTTATCAGTCATAGTCCATTTTACAGGTTGAATGTGGGTGAAGGTCGCCTGAGGGGGAAGCCGGTTGGAAGCGCCGCACATGGCGAGGACGTTAAAGTGCTGCCGCATGAAAGATGCTGTCCCGTAGGTCAGCAAATTAAGGATGAGCCATGCCTTTTTGAAAAGTGCATCAATATGAAATGAGCCTCCAGAGAACTTGCTTAGCATTAAGGCCTCTAAAAAATTTCAATGTGATGCTGAAGACTTGTCAATTTTTCACAAGGAGTGCCACACAAATGCACGTCCACCAGAGGGCTGGACTGGCCATCTGGCATACAGGGCAGATGCCGGGTGGGTCCGCCTCTTTTGAGGCAGATGCAGTGCTTTTTAATGATTATTTTCCTACATTTTACCCCAAGAGACTGGCCAGCAATTTTGAGGGACAAGTCCGTTCACTCAGTTTGAATATAGATAGCAAACTGAAACATCATCAATATCACATCAGTGGCAGAACTACACGTTAGGCAGGAGTTGGGATTGGCCGGGCCGGTGGGCCAAAGTCAAAATGCCAGGGCCCATTTTTTTGTGTGTGCCAGTCCAGCCCTGGACATGAGTCATGCAGAAAAATCTCCCCTGTTCTAATTTTGACAAGTTTCCTGAGCTACTTCCCGTCCACTGGCCCATTGTTTGGGACTTCGCTGAGCACAGAGACGAAAGCAACAGGAAGGCAGACATGTTGGATTGACTTTGTTTTTCCTCAGTATTATGTCCATGGAGCAGTAATAACACACACTCCAAATGCAGCCGCTCGAGACGCTCTGCTGTTGGACTCAATTTGCGCCACCCTCACTTGTCAAACTTTCAATTAAGTGAATTAAAACTGCATACTCTCACCACCCTCCCCTCCCCGTGCCAACGCGTCGACTAGCGGAAGTGTAAAAGGATTAGGATTGTAGCCACGACTCACACACCCCCATGCCCTCGGAGAAGCATTGTCTCGCTGAAGGCACAACCCGAGGAATGGAGGGTGATACAATGAGATTAAGCGGGCACGGGAATGTATGGCAAAGAAGGGCCGATCGGCCCTGAGTGGAGATGACACGATTTAAGGGAGCGAGGGCGGGGATCCGGAGGAGCATGAATAAAAAGCGGGATTGAAGGCGAGGGAGATCCTCTCAGACAGGAAGACAATGAATGGGACAATCTCTTGTCACACAGCGAGACACGGCCCGCCGCCACCTTGAAGGGCGTCTCTTTGAGCACAAGCGGCCAAGCTGACAACATGCCCGACCGCGTGCGTGGCACGCACGCAAGGAAATGAGCGAAGCGTTTGTGCCTGCGTGCGAGGTCTCACTTGCTTCGCGCTACCACAACCGCTGTCAGTTTCAGTGGCCTCAATTAGCCACGATGGTGTTGGGGCGGACAACCAACACATGGCCTCTTTAGTCACCAGTGGAATGCTAACCAGGGATGTTAACGATATCCAAACATCACAATATGATCAATATCACGATACGGTATCGGTACGGTACGATATCACAATGTTGTGGGCAGGTTGGCGATGTAAATAAATTGCCCACGATAATGTGTAAAAACTCACAATAATGTAAAACAAAAACAAACAAAAAGAAGCTCATATTGTTGTGTTTGGCTGAAGCGGGCCAAAAAAATAAAAACTAATTTTGATGGAGATACTGAAAACTATTTGCTGGTATGATTTATAGGAGTGATAACTGCCACAGCGGCCAAAACATTCCTGTTTAATATTAAACTGTACGAATGAACTAACCACCAGAGGGTGCTAGAACTGCACAAATGGAATACAACCTCGCCTTATTAACTCATTTGCTCCCCAAAACATATAAAAAACATTATATTTTAAATATTGCCATGGTCCCAATTTTTTTTAAAAAAAATTATGCTAGAGCATACAGGAGGCTTAGATGCAGCCTCTGACTTGAAGAGGATGCTTAAAGCAATGGTAGTTATTACAAAAACGGCCAGCAGAGTATAAGAGATCAACCAGGGCTGTGTTGCAAAAAAGCAATTGTCCCAGTGTTTTAAACATATTTGTGAATAATGATGAAACTTAGCTATATTCATTAATGCTAATTGTTGGAAAACGGAAACAGATATAATTATAATTTTTTTCCTGATGAAAGAAAATACTCTAATATTCAGTGAAAATGGCTGGGAGTAAACGAGTTAACGGATGTGCTTCTTTTAATATTGTGAAATAACTGCGACAATATTGTGGCACTTAATATCATGCTATTGCTGTTATTGTTACATCCCTAATAATAATGTAAGGTTAAAAAATGACTAAGATTTAAGTTAATTTGTTAAAATATATATTTACTTATACATTTATGTTTCCAGAATTATTATTTACACATTTATACATACATATATATATTTTTTATAGGCTACAAGTAGCTAAATTAATGTGTTAAATCTGCTGTTCTCATTCACTTGCATTTACATAAAGTTTGCTAGCTCCTGATTGGTTAGTGTGGGTCAGCAGTGTTGTCGCTGTAGCTGCGTGTGTGACGAGTAAGCAGGTTGTTACAAAAGAAATCCGTCTCCATCCTGCTTTCTCATTTTAATTGATTGATTGATTGAAATTGATTGAAATATTTATTGACAACAAGCGAAGCATGTTTAAAAACATACGACACTGCTGCCAAAGGGATATAAACACAATAAAGCCATAGCCATTGCGGTCCCAAGAGTGCGTGAGTGTGTATGTGTCCATGTGCCAGAATGTCCATGAATGTATGTACATAATGTCCATAGGGGAAATGTGTGGGGGTGCCTCCACACAGAAAAGGGGGTGTAAAGGATCATACTCAAAACACAATAGGAAACGTAACAATAACTTAAACCGTTACAATATGCAGTTTCGAAAAGACTATACAACAAAGAAATTCAACCCCCCCCCAAAAAACTCTCTCCCATTCTCTCTTTCCTTCCCCCCTTAACCATTCCTTTAGGGCAGAGTAAAGAGTGTTCCATTAGCCACCAACGAACCCTCACGTGACACTAACATGGTGCTACTTCTTAAGAAAGAGACCAAAGCAGCCAGCTTTGACGTAAACAAGCCACAACCTGGGATTTTGCTTCTCGTAAGAGTTTTCTTTTCTAGAAGTTCTTCTGCACTCTGGTGGCACCAGGTATGACGCCGGCGGGCCGATGGGCCCGTTGTGCCTCAGTCGAGCACTGCGACAGCTCCGACTCACCGAGGGACAGCCACCCGCCTGCCCGAGCAAAAAATTGAAAGATGGCACGCTCGCTGCTTGGCACACGACTTTAGCCTCATTACCAGAGTGTTAGAGACGGGCCGAGGTGTTGCCAGGGTCAAAAGCATGGCTCGGTAATAATCAAGGCACTTATTCAAATGAGCAAAGGAACACGTGTGAAATGTAGGGAGGGCGACCCACAGGAAGCGTCCACTGCCTGTCTGTGTGAGCAAGATAACGGCACACGAGGTCAGAGGGAAAACAGGGCCAGGGGAGCTTGTGTCTCCGTTTGAACAAAGCCCCTCTGTAACACTGGAGCAACAGCTGTCCCAGTATGTGTGTGTGTTTGTGTGTGTGTCAGTTGAAATGGGGGATGTTGCCACAAAGTCCCACCCTTAACACTTCCTGCTTGACTCCAGCTACAATGCAACCTGCGTCAACCTGAGTGTCAACAATCAGAGAGCGAGATGATGAGTGGCGGCTGCTGGTTCATTGCAACCACATACACGCACACGCCGGTGAACTCCTGACCTGACAGGTGGCAAAATGAGGACCTAAGTAAAATGTGCGTCACTCACTGCGCTGTCTCATCACATCTATATCAATGCCACATTAGCACTTCTCCCCCGCGGTGCCAGCGATCACGCAGCCTTCCCTTGTGTGTGTCAGATTTCTTGTTCGCATGTTCACGTTTTGTCCCCAACACGCACACGCCCACCATACAATATGTTCCATTATCAGCTCTGGTGGCAGTACAACCACTGACCTCATCCAGCAAGGCAGGTGCCCACACGCTCGGGGTGCCAGGTACAAGTTGTGGGAAACCTGCCTTGGCTGTGGACAACTTGAGCGCAGAATTCACGACTAGCTGGGGAATCAAACATCTCTCGCGTGCAAATGTGTTATTATATTTTTGTCACAGAACACGCCAAGCGCGGATTCAAAAGAGTTAGTTGTGAGGGAAAAGAATAGTTTCAGCGGGCCACTTACATTGCATGAGTAAAATGATAATCGGCACACACAGGGACGTCCCCTCCATGGTCGTCCACAACTGTGGCTGAGTCTTGTCTTCTCGCGACGGGGCGACGAGGCGGATCCGTAGCCCTCAGCTTTCTTCTCGCACTTATTCGCAACTCTCCGATCATTCATCCAGCTTCCAGGGACGACACTCTTCTCTGCTGGGGAGAGTGTGGGGGCCGACGACCGGAGCGACCCGCCGCCGAGCGTCACGCGGCGCGGTCGTTCGTTCGTTCGTTGCGAGGCGCGCCTCGCGGAGCTTTCTGGTGGCCCGATGCCGGCGTCTTGGCCAGAGGAGAAGGGCGAGCCGCGAGTGGGAGCCAAGACGCGGGTCAGTGTCCTCTCTCGTCTGCCGGTTGAGGTGGAGATGGAGATGGAGGTGGAGGGACGGGGCGGGGTGGCGCTTGCTGAACGCGAGCAGAGGCGATCGAGAGCGCAACGCCGTGTCCAAGACGCGCACTGCAATGCGAAGTGGACACAACATCGCCTGGCTGGGAATG
Source organism: Leptonotus elevatus (assembly GCF_054856555.1). Lineage (NCBI taxonomy): Eukaryota > Metazoa > Chordata > Actinopteri > Syngnathiformes > Syngnathidae > Leptonotus > Leptonotus elevatus. The sequence goes on along the minus strand of NC_141240.1, from coordinate 5,885,443 downwards.
GCCACACACAGAACCAGACATTCACGTTCAACCTGAATAATAATTATATATAAAACAACATTAAAGCATCTTTCTCAAAGTGAAATCCATCCGATCAAGTAGAACTTGTCTACTACATTAACGTGGGCGTTCTAGGTTTACGACGTTCCCGTGATACGACGTTTGGGGTGCAATTGTTTGTGTAACGCCGTGGTCACGTGGCACAACAAGGCGTTTCTAGACCAGTTTTAATGTGGGGAACCTCTGGGGTCAGGTGTACAAGGGCACATTCAACCCGTTTCTAAGGCACACAACCAAGCAAGTCTACAACAGCAGCCTATTACATTCATTGATGTTATCCATGGACTTGGTTGCTGGAATATTGTGTCTTCTTCCCCATCACGTTTTGTCTATAGTTTAAAACGAACAATGAAAGACATTTTATTTCTGTAACCATAAATATAAATGAAACCGAGGCAGATATTGACAACACAATTTAGACAATAGTGTATCATCATTTTGAACAGCATAGACTAAATAAAATTGACCCCCCCCACCCCCACCCCATGAACATACATGTAGGCAACATGAAATTTGGGGTATTGATGTGTCTTGGTCAAGGACTCCACAATCGTGGAATGGTCTTCAACCGGGATTGCTTTTCTTCCTGCCTCACTGAGAGAAATGTCATGCTAATCTTAGAAACGTGCTCCTCGAAATCCATAAAATAACGTGGTATGCCTCAAGGGTCAGTTTTAGGTACTGTCTTGTTTAATTTGTATATGCTTCCTCTTGAGAATCTACATTTGGGGTGGGAAAACTCAGTCCTTGAGGGCTGGAGTCCTGCAGGTTTTGTCTATATGTAGATTCTACATATAGACAGAAATAATAAACGGCATGCGCAAGGTTCCAAAATCCTGTATGTGCCCTTGTATCTGCATGTCTCCTGATCGACATCAGTAACAATAAAAGCTATTTTTAACTGCATTGAGGTATCAAATCCTGAATAGTAGAGAACTTGCAGGGCAAAAACAGTCTTAGACGTTCTTGAGGCCCTGAGAGAACAACTTTTAACTAAATTACAAGCACTCCCTTTGAATCCCTCTTCTTTAATGTTGGAGTCATTTCAGGCATTGAGCTACTTTTATTCCACACATTCAAAATGTAACGAAAATAGGTCATCACTTAAAGAACACACATACCCATTCTCTTTTGGAGAGAAAGAACATCATGGAGACGCTAATGCATGCTTTTATCGCCATCCGGATTGATTATTGTAATGCTTTGCATTCAGATCTTCCTAAAAAGAGTATTAGGTTGACTTATTAAATAATTCAATAATATGTGTCCTGAGGACGACTAGAAGGCGGGAGCACATTTGACCAATTTCAAAATCCCTGCAACGGCAGGATCGATTTCACGGTTCTTTTATGTTTTCCAATTGTCTTTATGATCTTGAGCCTTCTTTTCTTTCAGAGTTGCTTTATACTCGACGTATCTTTGCAGTTCCTGAGAACCTCCAGATCTTGCCTTTTAGGACACACACTCCCACCTTTTCAATTATATATAAAACATAAGACTTTTATTAGCATTAATTGTACTTTATCTTGGAGGCACGGTGGCTGACTGGTTAGCACGTCCGCCTCCCATTCCAGAGGACGTGAGATTGAGTCCGGGCTTCGGCCTTCCTGGACCTGGGTGGAGTTTGCATGTTCTCCCCGTGCTTGCGTGGGTTTTCTCCGGGTACTCTGGTTTCTGCCCACATTCCAAAGACATGCATAGCAGGTTAATTGAACACTAAATTGTCCATAGGTGTGATTGTGAGTGTGGATGGTTGTTTGTCTCTGTGTGATCTGTGATTGGCTGGCAACCAGTTCAGGGTGTACCCTGCCTACTGTCCAAAGCCAGCTGGGATAGGCTCCAGCACCCCCGCGACCCTTGTGAGGACAAGCGGTTAAGAAAATGGATGGATGTTTTTATCTTTATGCTGCTTTTAATAGTTTTAGCTCTTGTATTTACATTTTAAATTTCACAGCTTTTATAGTTTTACATTTTTTCCTGATTATTTTACTGTCTTTCAGTACTGCACTGGAGATTGTGATGGTCGGTTGCCTGCCCTTTGGCTTCATATCGATGTCCTGGGGCCGCAGGGTCTGTTACTGCTCCTGCTGCAGATGGTGCCTTAAATTGGTGTTTCCTCACTTGGCTACTCTTCCCAGCCATACGTCGTAGGTCACCATCTCAATATTTTTCATCTGCGTGTGTGTTTCTGCACAAATGGGTACATTTTAACTACTGTAATGTAAAAGCATTTTGAGTTTTGATACCAGTAGGAGTATACAACTCCGATACCAAGTACTGGTCCCACTAGTATTTTGCTACACACAACAATCATAGATCATTTTAACTAATTTACTGCCATTGACGGCTATAGACGTCAACAATTCATTTGAACTATTTCTATTAGTTTAACATCTTTTGCCACTTTTGTTAACAAGAGTATGCAAATCTAGATTTTTTTTTATTGTACATTTAGAAGAGATATCAAATTTGTGACTAATCGTGAGTTAACTAGTGAAGTCATGCGATTAATTCCGATTTTAAAAATATATTACCTGACGCCCCTAATTTTTAATAATCTTTTTTTTTTTTATCGCGTCAGCCGTCGTAATTAATCGCATGACTTCAATAGTTAACTCACGATTAATCACAAATATGATATCTGTTCTAAATGTACAATTAAAAAATCCTAGGTTTTCATACTCTTGTTAACAAAAGGGGATTATTTTTTTTTTTACTAATAGAAATAGTTCAAATTAATTTTTGACATCTATAGCCGTCAATGGCAGTGAATGAGTTCAAGAAAGACCTATATATCAGCATTTTGCTGAAGTTAATGGCAAATTTTCAGGAAATTTAGGAAATTTAGTTGCTGATCATAAAACAGTAGCTGCCGTTGTGAGTACCGATACCTTGAAATATGGCTGGCTATCGGCCTGATTTGGATACCTGGTATTAGTACTCACCCATCCTCATATTTTGGTCTTCCTCAAGGACAACAATGAATGAACAGAAGTTAATGTATTCCCCAAAACACAGAAATATAAAGTGCTTTTTGGTACAGGTACAAATACATGACTGAGAACCCAACAATGAACGTTCGCTCCGGTTAGCTTGATGATGATGATGTCACCTTGACTACAATTTGGGGAGCACAATGTTAAATATAAAGGAACAAAGTGTTTCTTTAATTTTTCCGAGTAGTGTATTTGATTAGATTAATTGAGTCTGACGAACGTCGGTTTTGTTTCAAACTGAGTTGGAGTGGTCGACACGTTTTGGGATTGTTTTATTGCGCCCTCTCTTGAGAAATGTTGAAGGAAATGGAGTCATGCCAAAAACTACAGAAATGGGGTTTGTATTTGAGACACATTGCATTTATTGGTGGAGGTAAAGTTAGATATTTTTGGATTCATACACGTGATCATTCTTTTATTAGTTTCAGTTGTTGCTGCTGCATTTGCATTTATTTCTCTCTTTCTCCTGTTGACTCCCCTTGCCCACTTGTGATGCCGTGCGAATATATCACTTATCAGCCTACGGCAGGCAGATCAATGGTCCAACAGCCAATTACCATAACCATTGTCTGCTTGACTGGATGAGCGGAAAAAGACGGCAACTCCCCGACCAACTGCCTCAAGTGGCCTCGCACCAGGGAACAGGACGAGGGAGGCTGCGCAGAAGTTAATGAGTCACTTCTTCCAATGCTTTCAAGTCTGATATGAAATGAGCCTCATTGTGTGCCTCATGCGTCGTCAGGGTGTGTGGGGTCGCTGGAGATGGTTGGTGAATGTTTGAGGCTTGAGATGGCGCAACAGCTGCAAAGTGGACACATTTTCAGGCCCCTTAGGCTGTTCTCACATCACCCCTGATGATTTTGTGCTTAAACAGGCCATAAAGGACCCCCAAAGGAAGCACACAAAGTGTGAAAATGTTTCGGCAACTGCACGGTGTTCTGCTTTCTGTGCAGCACAAATATCAAGAGGGGATTTGAGAAATGATACGTTTGGAATTGCACGCAAACCAATAGATTTTCTCATTTGCCAGTTGTCTACAAGCACCTGTCACACATGGTTGACTTAATAGAAAATTAACTCCACACATTACTGTCTCATGCTCAATCATGAATAGACGCATCAAAGCCGTGCAGTGGTAAAAATATTTATAGACCATAGGAACCAATCAAATGAAAAATGGTGAAAGTCAGCTTCCTGTATCGATTGATGACATTTTATGCAACTGCTCATTCCTATCCTCAAAATAGACATTTGTACTGTTGGAAAACTGAGAACTCCAAAGGAAAGTTCTTTGGATTGTTTTTGTTTTTTTGTTGCCTTCATACGACGGCGTATTAGGGCCACGTATAAATAATTATTTTTTGAGGGGCAGGGGGTGTAATATGCCTATAAAAAGACTCACACATTTGCGAGAAAAAAACCTAGCAAATTTGCAACTTTATAGTGGTAAATTTGCGAGAAAATGTATGCTATTTCTTGATTTTTTTCATGCAAATTTGCCACTTTATATAGTCGCAAATTTAAGATTTTTTTCTCGCAAATCTGCCACTTTATAAATTCGCAAATGTATTAGTTTTTTTTCACGCAAATCTACCAATTTGTTCCTTTATAAAGTGGCAAATAAGACACTGCAGGAATATAAAAATAAAGAGTTTTTGCAAAATATTACATCACTTCTTTTCCCTCTCGTGAAAACTTGATTGAAAATGTTTAGGTTTCATATTCTGCGTATTAAGTCATGAAATGTCTTTTCTGAGGTCATGACAACCTTGACTAGCAATCTAATCACTTCTTGTGCGGACGCGCATGGATGCCAGATGCAATAAAAGTGCCCGAGATGTCGTTTTTACAAGTACAGGGGTGGCTTGACAACGGGGTGAAAATTAAAAATAGATCCAGTCTGACAGTTGTCCATCTTCTGAGCAAACTCTTGGCAGAAAAGCTAATGAGCGATCCCCTCTTCAGTATTGTCACTTGATATAAACATCACGAACAAGTGAAAGTGTAAGAAGCAGGAGTGTTGGGTGGGTGTCATGTGTCAGCGGCGGACTGGCATGGTCTCGCGGTGGCCTCAGAACACATTCAGACAGCCACCTGTCTGACAAGTGACGCACGCCACAGCTGCCAACAGGACAACCTCCAGTCCATACACACTCCGCGTTTGTTGTCGCAAATCGCTCGGGCACACGTGCGCAACACACGCTTCCAATATCACTCCAACATGCTCAGCTTCACAAAAAGACCATTGATGTGATTTCAGTGAAAACACGTGCAAATGAGTCGCCAGTTTGTTTAGTCAGTTTTATTGTTCAAATAATACATGGCAAGTGTGTGTGTGTGTGTGTGTGTGTGTGTGTGAAGAATTATACTGTTACTGGCTGCTTGATTGTGGAGCGGGAGCAGCAACAGGAGGCGGAGCCACTTCCTTAGGCGGCGGCACCTCCACCTCCACCTGTGGGTCAAAAACAGGTGATTTGTTATGAATGCACAGCTTTGCCTTTTTATCTGTTGCTTCATTAATTAACATACTGTACTTTGCTATTACTAAAGGAGACATTGTTGAAAGTTTTGATTGCAACAGCATCTATCCATATAAGCCCCGGTTTACAACGAGCCTGGTATTCCCATTAGAATGAAGCTGAACGTCCAAACCAAATTAAAATGTTCCATATAAATGCCTCAATTGGAATAAACAAGCCGAATTGCGGGCTTGGTCTTCATTTTAAATATATGTATTTGGGTATTGCTGTACGTTTGTCCAGAAGAAGGTAGGTCAAACATTTGTATTCGAATTGTAGTTTTTATTATTAAGCAACATATAGTGACCTTTTTAACAAATATAAATACTACATATGCTACAAAAAACTACTACTAAAACTAGAACAAAACATTTTACCCCAAAAAACCCTAATAAAAACAAATCTGCACTAAAAGCTAATTAAAACTAACCGAATTAAAAAAGAAAAAAGAAACACAAAAGAAAAAAAAAACCCCAAACGATTGAGATTTTTAACTGCTCTTAACCTGGGTCTTGTATTCTTCGTTATAGTTACTTTTTGTTTCATTTTTAAATTCAGTTAGTTTGAATTTGATGTTGAAGCAGGTTGACTCGTTTTAATTTTTTAAAGTTTTTATTATATTTTAGTAATTTGCATTCTTTGCAGATTTTTTTGTCAACAGTTTAAAATATTTTTCATTTAATTTTTTCCCCTCCCCATTTTTCTTCCATTTTTCGTGGAAAATGTACACTGAATGTTTATCAGCATTCTTTTGAGGAATTTTTAAAAATGTTTGACATGGCATCATCATCAACACTTTAGATTGGCCAATAACTTGTACAAATGACACCAACAAGTGTGGACTGACCAAAAGTACAGATGTCTGAAAAAATAGGAAATTTGCCAAATTGTGCCAGCGTGATATTATATATATCGCCACTCTATTATAACCACAAATGCATTTCACTTCTACGTGGATTTACGTTATTCGTGGGCCAGCCCAGTCCCCATCACCCGACAACTCTATATGAACAATTCGTCTTGTGTAACAAAAAAAGGTCACTATTAGGCATTGTGTAATATCAAGTCAAGCAACTACAATACTCAAACAGCTGTTCAACATTATTTTTCCTTCCATACAGATGTGCAGTAATATGCAGGCTTTCCCTCAGCGTTTTATGAGCCCGGCGGCTCACCAGGCTCTTTGTACTGACCCGGTTGGGCCAGTGTCCGTGAACTTGGGGTGGTCGTACACAGTCACATTCTGGCCCTGAGCCACTGTGAATGTAAACCCTGCAGTAGAACAAAACTGCTCTAATTTGGGTCTCTGAAATGCATACGGACCCGCCAAGTGTGAAATTAAAGCTTAAAGGAGGAGAAAGCTCCAATGACAACAAAAAGAGCGAACCGTTTGTTGCTTAGTTGGCAACACTGAGAAGCCACCGTGCCCAAGCTCCGCCCCAGTCGTTATGGTAACAAAAATGGACGTCCACTTGTACAAAGTAGAACCGCCCCTCCTCCAAAGTGAGTGACTTCAACCAGTGTGATAAATTGGTATTGAATGAGAATAAATTATTCATCATTAGTGCAGGGGGACAGACAAATGTCAAGAGATTATTATTAATAGAGATAGACCAATATGTTTTTTTTCCAAAGCCGATACTGATTATTAGTAGTCATGGAGGCTGAAAACTGATATTTGAAGCTGATATAAATTTCAAGTAAAAAAAAAAAAGGGGGGGGGGGAATTTACATTGATTTTTTTTTTTTTAAATACATATGCCAATCTGGAATTTGTTGTAATGTCGTAAATCATTTTTATTGAACATTTTCACTTTTCAAAATGTAGGTTTTTTTTGTTTTTACTTTTAAGACAATAGACAACTTTAAATTAAAAACAAAATGTTCAGGGTTATCAGTACATCTTAAACAGTTAAATGGAAACTTAAACAAGTAAATACCATAGCGCTCTTTAGTTTTCTACAGTAAATATTTTTTTCTCAAATTTAAAAACACCAGAAATTTAAAATATTTTATATTTTTTTGTTGTAATGTCAAACAAAAACAAAAGGTTCAGAAGGTGAAAACTGTGGAATGATATTGAATGGCATGGAATGCTGCAGAATGACCTGGGAAGAGCTGAATAATCTTCCCTTAAGTGAAATGAAAGAGTTCAATGTTTTGAATGTCACTTTGAAAGGATATAAATGTGAAATGTTGAATCTGCCATTAGGAATGCATGGGGGAAATTAGGGTACAAAATCAATAATTGTAGGTAAGCCGTGAATATTTGCAATACTAAAAAAAAATGGGACCTAGAAGGATGAATATTTGGAATATGTTAAAATTAGATTGACAAGAATCGGATGAATTATGTGGAACTAGATAGATGCCCCAAAAAATGGGCAGAATAATATTAACAAGTTTAAAGTATAGGAATAACGTTTTTTTATTATTAATTTGAGTTTTTTTTTTTTAATTGAGTTAGTTTTAATTAGTTTTCAAGGTGGTTTTGTTAGTTAATTTTTATTAGTTTTAGTTAGTTTCAGTATTAGTTATTTTTTTTAACTATTTTTTTATTTTTAAATGTGTATTACTTGTGTGCAATATTTAATAAACATAAACACTATGGTCAAAAAATTTCTTACCAGGGTTGCATTTGGGCTGAGTTAACTGAAAAAGCAGGCAAATTTGTCGCCAAGGAGCGACGTCATCTGAAGGTGCTTTTCTATTGGCTGCTGCTAGATGACGTCACTTCTGTGTGACACACTTTCAAATGCGGTTAATATCGAAATAAAAATACTTTAAATCACATTTAAAATCATCCCCAAAGGCTCATGCATCAAATTAATTACCAAAGACTAAAATGAAGGACATTTTGGCTATAATTATAGTAAGTTTTAGTTAGTTTTGTAAATATAAAATTTTGTTTGTTATTTTTGTTTTTTTTAAAAAGCATTTTGGTTTTTATTTTATTTTGTTAACAAAATAGTTTTTTTAATTTTAGTTTTTTTGTGTGTGTTAGTTTTCGTTAACTAAAATTTCTTCATCGGCACCGATAATCGGCAAGTCTATCCCCAATTATTAGGACACCTGTGACCTGTCTAAAAATCTAACGCATACATAGGACAACTCCTCGAAAGAAAGTTGGCACGCCCATCCTTCAGCAATGGCTCTTCTGCTGATTGTGAGTGAGACGCTCCGCTCTGGGACAAAAAGGACATGCTAACATTGCAAGCTGCGTGAGATGACGTCCTCCAGTCCAAAGCCATAAAAAGGGAGCAGCAGCCCTCCATGCAAATCTCATGCGTGTCAGAACTCCACCAAGAAGTGATCCACATATCATTCAATCCTGACGCTGATCCGACTCCATACGTTTGCCTTTAACAAAGTGCACTTTCAATTCCCCAAATAACAGTGGCGCTGTGAAAAGGAAATGTAGGCCGCGCAGCATCGTATGTCATCAGCTGCCAAATCAAGCGTGCCTATTAATGAGCAGTCCTTTTCCCGCACTACACACTCAGTGAGGCAGTGATGCACAGAGAATGCCAGAAAGGCTGCAGCAGAAATGTATTCTGCCTAGATAGCTCCATCCAAAATTAACTCAGCCTCGTTTCATCAGCAGGGATTTATGCATCTTTGCTGCTTCACTCGCAATCCACTTGTGTCGCCAAGCACCTCGTGGAGAGTCTGGAGAGATTTAAAAATACTTTTCGGGATCCTTCCTTGATGTCAACTTCACAAACGGGCGGTTTGTCCTTCATGAGCAGGATGAGAGCCCTTTCGCAATCTGTGCCAAAAACATAAACGCAAAGCCATAAAAAAAAAGACGACGTTAAATCCTCGCCTCTGGCTACAGTGTGAAACGTGGAGTGATGAGGGGCATCCAGGGTAAGGGCCTGGCTGGATTTAGAACAAGCGCTAATTTGGACTAGCATCAAGCATGGAGACCCGAGCGCTGCCTCGCTAGTAACGGCCCAGCCTGGGCTGGCAGCAGCGCGCTCGCTTTGATGTTTCCTGTGTGAAACAGGGATGTTTGTTCTCACCAGTTTGACTGCTCGCTGCCTCAGTTTCCTCCAGACTGTATGGTGGGCCTGCATCAACAACACAACGTGACTAGCAGTCACATGGACACACAATTCTGGCCAATCACACGTGACAGTTAACATATCCGCTAAACTCAAACATTTTTTGGGATTGGAGTCATCCATCCTACCTCCAGCTGCGACGGCAGTGAGAGGCCCTGCGCGCGGCGATGGAGGCCCCAGCGCCCTGCGCCCAGGCTGTGGAGCGCCGTCACCTCGTACTGGAAACACAGGCCTGTTCTGGCCACCAGGGGGCCCCCGCTCAAGAGAACATAATCAGCACACCTAGGAAACAGTGAGGGAGGGGGAGACTTTAGTTAGGCTTGGCATTTTTCATCACTTCTGACAGCAGTCGTTCGTAATATAATAGTTTCAAATAGCTCCAAGTTCTGCACTCAAATGATTATTTCTGTATCTGTAAACAGGTTATTTTATTTATTTTGCTGTCTGCCATTTTGCAAATAAAGTCTTCTCATCCGGAACTCAATTCAAGTCAATTTTATGTATACAGCGGAAGTTCCCAACCAATTTTTCAAGGCACTTAGCAAATGGAGCCGGGCAAAAATCTAGCTGGATGAGTAAGCAAAAATTCAACATCACAGAGAACAAAGACTCATTTTGGAGATCCGCCTGCCTCAGACCGAATGGGACTTACAAATTACACTGCATAGTTCAAGTGACCGTTCTGATGTTTTGCTCCCAAGTATGGAGGACCAAAACTAAATAAATGAAAGTAAAAATAAAAAAACGAGATTCAAAAAATAAAAATTTATATAAAAATAAATACAAAATTAAAGATATAAATATAATTAAATATCAATCAATAAATAAAAATGCTCTGCTCTCACATTTATTTATTTTATGCTGCAGACGCTCTGTCAGGTCGAAATGTTATTCAAATAAAGGGGCGGTCCTTGGCGTGTCTTGGGTTGGGTTCCGCTGTTGCAAATTGCCTTTCAGTGTTTGAGTGAGCGGCTCGGCGAAGAAGGAAGTCTCGCCGGCTTGCATTGGTGATCTCCAGCAATGGACGACTATCTTGTCCACTGTCAACACGACTTGCGACTTGAGTTGCTGGACAACAAGTCGTGAATCTAATAGTGAATCTTGAGGTCTTCACACTAATGGTGATTGTAAAAGTCAGAGTTGCTACAGGTTTCTTCTAGTTAAATTGAAGACTTCTAAAAACTTATTTAAGACCATTAAAAAAAAAAACTAAATTTTTTACAGCCTTATTGGCAAAGAAAAAACAAATTTGTGAATTTGCGTTAAAATTATTTCTCCAATGTGGAAATGTGGAATTTATTGATTGATTTTGTTTATTAAACATATAAACAAGTAGCAGAAAAAACCAAAGATAAAAAAAGGGAGAAAAAAACCAAAATTTTATACAAGCATCATTAGTTACAGTTTATATGCTCAAAAGGGAGTAAGAAGAAGTTGAAAACTTATCTAGTCCTACCCCTTATTCATTCTATGTTTTGACTTATTTCAATATTGATACAATAATAGGTTAATTGTATTTCAACAAAAGAAAATGTATAAACCTAGTCATATATACAAGTGCACTTTGACATGCGTACATTTGCCAGCAACATACGTACATGAAATTCATAGGCATATACCATAATACATTTATGACTCATATCCTTATACTCACATATAAAATGTTCATTACACTCATACCGATATATAAAAAAACAACAACAGCAATTTTAACAGCTCATGCCTGATTTAAGCAATTTTTCTAATTCAGCAAGTGACTGACATCTTTTCAGGTCAGTTCCAAAATTATCCCACAAAATAACACCTTTTACAGAAACACACCTTTGCTTAATATTTGTTCTTGTTTTAATTTTTTTGTAGACACTGTTGTAGACACTATGCTATAAGAACTCGCTCTAATTTCAAACAGCTTCTGAGTACTGCGGCAAAGTAGATTGTTGTGTACTTTGTACATTATTTGTGCTATTTCAAACCCGACTAAGTTGTAAAATGTCATTGTATTTGATTGAATAAATAGAGAATGTGTTGGTTCTGTATATTTTAAACGATTAATAATGCGTGCATGATGTAAGAATGCAAGATATGGAGTAGGCTACTCATGAAACACCAACACAGTGCACATGGCAGACACAGACAATATTACAATATTGTGGCGCCTAGTTTGCCAATGACTGTAAAAGCGATGTCAGGCTAAGACAAGGGGAGCTTAACACCGATAACGAACATGCCAACTAAATGAAAGGATTGTTTACTCAACCATGCGTCGTTGAATTTACAGTTCCTCATATTTCTAATATGGAATGGGTGGCTACGTGTAAACCAGGGATAGGCAAGTTCGGTCCTAGAGAGCCGCAATCCTGCATGTTTTCGGTGTCTCCTGCCTCCAACCCAGGTGTTTCAAATCATCAGCTCATAGTTACTTACGTTCTGCAGGAGCCTCTCATCTAACATCAAAAACATGCAGGACTGTGGCTCTCTAGGACTGAACTTGCCTACCCCTGGTTTAAACAAACCAAAAAATCTGCGTGACTGCATTGTGTAGTGGTGCTGGTTCATCTTCAGTGGACTATTGGAGCCATAGATTGTAATGAGTCTGACCCAGGGAAGTGTTGCACTCCCAATGATTGTCTCATCCGTCCTATTTATTTAGACTACACATCAAAATCAGGGCTCTAGACTAACTTTTTGTACTGGTTGCACTGGTGCGCCAACTTTTTTTTCTTGGTTGCATCAGTGCTAAAATGAGTTGCACCAAATGTTTTGACCACATCGCATTCACAGAGCTGCTAACCTATAGAAATTCACTTCCTGAACAATTTATTTTAATTGTCATATTTTTACATTTCTGTCAGGAACATCACAGCAGGACTGTGCGGAGAAGTGTTTTATATATCGCTGGAGTCAGGCCAAAATCGTCACTGCTCAGGAGACCCCCAAAATGTCCTATTTGTTCAACCATTAACATTGCATCATCATGGAGAGCAAGCCATTTTCAACACTTCAGATTGATCAATAATTCCTAAAAATGACACCCGCACGTGTGGACAGACCAAAACTATAGATTTTTGAAAAAAATAATGAAATTTGCCAAATTGTGATTTATAAGGCGATATATATTTCATAATATATATTAGGCATATTATTATTATTATTAAATTATGCTTGAAAGACTAAATCACTCACAAAATGTGTTGCTTAACAGTGACATTTCAACAACGCACATTGTGTGGCATGGCATGCATTTGGCGAAATAGGTCTTGTGGTCAATGTTGCAAACAAAGTTTGAGCTAACACGGCTGTCTGTTTATATATGTCCAATGTCCCTAGCTTGCATGTTCATAAGATCGTTAGTGTCTGTAAATGTCACCTGTAAAGCGTCACTGTCCCGTTGGGATTCTGGGCTGCCTTCTGCTCCACCGCTTCCTGTTGACACCTGAAACAGAAATTGAAGTCTTAGAGGTGTAGAGGTACATCATGTGATGATAGACACGGGGTGGTATGCATCTACCTGCTGTGTGAGAAGACTTCTAGTGCCACAGAGGGGGCCACCTCCAGAGGCTCCCAGGGCAAGTCCTGGAAAATGAGCTGCTGCGCTCCTCTCGTCAGAGAGCGCAATGACTCCTAGAGCATAAACACAAGCACGTGAGCTCCTGTGAGATCTGAAAGGCAGCAGCTAGTAAGCCAAAGGCATCCAACCTCAGAGGGAGTCCAAGAGTCTAGCTGAGGGTCCAGGACCAAGTCACAAAGAAAAGCCCCTGAAGTAACTGCAGGGAATGTATTCATGAAACAAGCTGCAGGACAAATCCAGGCAAAATCAAATATGAATAGTGAAACCCTAAACAAGCCTTCTACCTGGCACCTCTGGTGTGCTGAGCAACTCGACGGACAATTGGTCCTTGAAGGCCGTCTCCAGCACCTGGCCGAGAAGGGCAGCACAGGAACGCCAATAAGCCTGTCAATGAGGAAAAGGGGAGAGGCTGCTTTAAAAGGGACATAATATGGAAAATTGACTTTTTAAAAATAATTGGCTCTCAGGTTTGTTTTGTCTACCTGCCCAGCGACAACAGACGCAAATGAGCTGGATCAATTTATTTGAACTCATTCACTCCCAGCCATTTTCACTGAAGCAATCCCCTTCGCTCCTGGCTGTTTTACTGGATTTTGATTTTGCAATGTCCACAGAATATTATGTTCTGTTGCTATAAAAACATGGAACCTACCAAAAGAAAGATTAGAGTCTCTTCTTTCAACAGGAAAAAAACTATATTTATGGACCTATATTTAAGGCACATATTACTATCCTAGAAAAAAGGGAAAAGGGTTTATTATTTTCCGCAAAAATGCGGCCCGTACCGTAAATCGCACCGGCACAAATGAGGTATCAAACGATGCGGCTCGATCTGACTCGCTGCGGCATTATTTTTCTAAGAATTCAGAGTTACCATGGCGACGCTATTCCCCAAAAAGTCCCAAAAAAAAGTCCAAGACACGCTGCGCGCGCATACGTTAACCGACCGATATGAATTTTAGCTTATTTTGTTGCAATTTTTCCCATCTTTAGCTCAGTGTCCAAAAAAAATTTAAGGAATGAAAGCTCTTCCCCTTGTGCGGGTTCAAAGACAGTGAGCGAAATAGCCTTTTAACATTGGTGTGTATTGCGTCGGCTTGAGTGGAGCAATTAGCCTTTGAGTGACGGGAACCAAAAAATCTATTTCCAAAAGTTTCACTTCAACTCGTCACCATGGCCACAATCTTTGCTCACTAGACATCAAATTCGCACATTTTGTAGTCACAAGGGTCTGCTTTCAGACAAACCCACTTTTATTTGGCTAAGGTGTCATTTAGTACCTTTATTTTCACTTTAAGCGAGGAGAAGTCGGACTTTTTCGCCTATCTTTTCCATGTTAATTTCGGCGCCTTTCTCTCTTCATTTTTTTATAAATCATAAGTTTTCAACCTGCTCTAATTTGGTCATTTCTCATCCGATGAAAAAAATGAGAACATGCTCGCGTTCCCCAAACCTTTGCCGTTCTAACGAGCCATTTTTGGAATCTGCATCTTCAAACGTTAAGTCGTGAGAGGCTTTTGTTCGAGGTGTGCGTATCTCATGCATTTGTGTTGAATGTGTGTGCGTGATGTCTCCATGTTCAACTCCAATGTGTGTGCGGGAATGTGCATGTTTCTTAAAGAGACAGTAAGATACGTTTAGTTTATGTTGATTATGGTTAACTTCCACATTTCTTGACCGATTTCTATCGTTTAAATTTTATACTGTTCAGCTCTTTTACATAAAAAAAAACCCCGCAACATTATTATTCTTTTTTTTAAAGGCAATGGAATGGACTGCTATTTAAATAGTGCTTTTTTAGCTATACTGCCTGGTCTCTCACGTCTGCATAGCAACTGCCTCAGCCAATCATCTCTCTTACTGTTGAGCTCAACTCACCCCCTTTTTTTCTTGGTGTACTCAAGGCTTGGCCTATGTACGACTACTACTATTGCAAATACTATTACTACTACTACTATCTTGGACATATGATTAGGTACACCCTGGACTCTCGCCACTCCACCCACCCAGGGTGGCGGCCATCTTGGCCAATTAATTAGGTACACCAAGGATTCTCGCCACTCCGCTCGCCCAGGGCGGCGGCCATCTTGGCCAATTGATTCGGTATGCCAAGGACTCTCTCCCCCTCGCCCACCTGGGTCGGCGGCCATCTTGGCCATTTGACTACTACTAAAATTACTACAACTACAAGTACTACTAATACTACTAAAAGTACTTGCTACTACTACAAGTACTTGCTACTACTATTGCTACAAGTATTGCGTCTTTCCACCTTGCAAGAGTCAGCAGGCCCATTCAAAATTTCCGCGGAAATTTTTCTAGTTCTATCTGTTTCTGCATTTCAGCAATTAGCATTAGAATATAGCTAAATTTCATCGTTATTCACAAACCTGTTGAAAACACTGGGGAAAAAGAGCTTGTTGCAACATGGCCCTGGTTGATCTCTTATACTCTGCTGCCACCTTCTGGCCGTTTTTGTAATATCTACCATTGCTTTAATCAACCTCTTCAGGTCAGAAGTTGTATCAAAGCCTTCTGTATGATCTAGCATTAAAAAAACATAAAATATGTTTTTGGGAGTGAAGGACAAAGTATTAAAAAACTTATTTCTAAGTTTTCGGGTTTCAATTAGTTAATTGTGCACTATCCCTGTAAAAATAAACAATAAATGATAACATGAAAATAAAGAACACTCTGAGGGGGGTGATGAAGAGTGGAAACTAAGGCTGTTGGTCCTGATAATATGACGATGAAGATATGGAAGTGCCTCCAGAAGATGGCAGTGGATTTGTTGCCAATTTTTGAGAGCAATGGTGATGTGAAGAGTTGTAGCAACGGCAGAGGAAACAGGTTGATGGGCCACACAATGACAACCTTGGAAAGTGTAGTGGAAGTCAACTTGAGACAAGAAGGGAAGGGGGTGGGGGTGGTGGTGGGGGTGGGGGGCTGGGGGGGTTTGTGAGCAGCAACAGTATGGTTTTCATGCCTACAAAGAGCACCCCAGATATTTGCCCTGAGAATACTGATGATGGAGGACAGAGATGATCAGAAGGAGCTCCATTGTGTCTTTGTGGATTCAGAAAAAGCGAGATGCTGTGGTTCTGCGTCAGGGAATCTGAAGTGGCGAAGAAGTATGTCAGATGAGTCTCGTTATAATGATCAGTCAATGACAGCAGTGAGGTGTGCTGCCTGAGTGAGAAAAGACTGATGTGAAGGCGGGATTCTGAGCCCCTTCGTGTTTGCTGTGGCGATGGGCACACTGACAGATGAGACGTGAATTGAAAGAAAAGTTTTATAGGACGGTGGTGAGACCAGCCATGTTTGTATAGGTTCCCAGATGGCAGCAATGAGCAGAGGACAGGAGAAAGAGCTGGAGGTGGCAGAGTTAAATATTCTGGGAGTGGCGGGGATGGACAGGATCAGAAATGAGCTCGTCAGTGGGACAGCACGGACTGACCGCTTCAGACCAGAGACCATGCGAGAAAGGGAAGCTTGATCTGGCTTGCACATGCCGCAAATGAAGCTGCCAGGTAGGAGGAAAAGAAGAAGGCGAGAGAGGAGATTTATGGATGTACTGAAGGAAGACTTGTGGATAGCTCGCCTTAGCGCAGAAGATGCTGAGGGCAGTGAAAGATGGGAGAGGATGATTCACTCTAACAACCCTTGCATAAGGTTAACCCGAATGCGAAAGAAGATGAAGAGTTGATGTATGAACACAAGTTGACATTAGTGTTAGAGAAGTCGTCGTAACAGATCTTTTAAGATTTTCCCCAAAACATAGAGCCAGCAGTTTTGATCCGCAGTCGCTGGTCAAATTCCCCTGGTTATGAAATGTCATGTACATTGGGATATAAATTTAATTCTCACAATTATAAGAACAAGGGTTGGGCGAGTACGGATACCAGGTATGAGTATCGGCTTATTTCAAGGTATCAATACATGTGGCTACTATAGCAGAATAGACAATTCCCATTAATTTCATGCAATTTTAATGAAAAATGCTATATTGTGATTTACCCGATACAACTTTTTCACTTCCGATACGATACCAATATTGCACTGTACTGTCAGACAGGGCGGGACGATTAACTCTTTGACTGCCAGACGTTTTCAGAAAAGGGATGCCGCCAGTGCCAGCCGATTTAAGCATTTTGACTGATCTTTCAAGGTCCACAGAAAATGTTCTGTTTGGACTATGGAAACACACATACTACCAAATGAAAGATTGGACTTTCATCTTTCATCAGAAAAAAAATGTTTGTTTCTACCTTATTCCGTTCTTTAGTAATCAACAATAGAAAATGGTTAGTTTGACCCAATTTCGCCTGTTTTGGACCAAAATATGGAGAAATCAAGCTTTTAGTGAAACGATATTATTTCATGCATTCTAGTGAATTTTACACTTCTTTTTGTCCATGAACGATACCACAAACACCTAAATAGTGCTTTACTTCTATAAAACACTACCACCAAGAATGAAAAAGTGTTTTTTGATAGCAAAATACGTTTATTTACATTCAACAGTGTAACAATTTGACAACAATTTGGCAAACTATTTACAAATGTGTGCAACTGTGGTGCTATTTACAAATATGTGGATGTTTCAACGACAGTTTTTCTTTTTGTAACACTCTCCTGCGTGCAAAGAGACGCAACAGCATTTGCACAACAGATTGCCTCTTCGCGTGCGCCACTTTCTTGCAGGCCGTTTTTTTCCGGGGAATAGCAAGTATATACTGCAGTGTGTCATCAAGTCTAATATCAGGATCATGCTACGGTTTCGTTACGTCTCGCTTCCCCGTGTCCTTCAGTTGCTATACCGGGTGGTAGGAGATGTTCTGATCCATTTTATCCACTCCATTCATGGTGGCATCGTAGTCCAGAAACAGTGTCTTCTCCGTGATCAGACTGTACCCGCTCCTCCGATGAATATGCATTGGACTCGGGGTACTCTTCATTGTCCGATCGAATGTCCGCTTGTGCAGCTCCGCGTTTTCCGGCGTTAGCAGCGCTAGCCGGTGAGGCTTTATGACGAGAGAATAACGGCCGCGTCAAGGCTTCCAACTCCGGCGTCAACCTCGGGAGTGACCATCATCATCATCATCAATGTGCATTGGTCGATGCTTTTCGACTACTCTCCATCGTCCGATCGAATGTCCGCTTGTGCAGAAGTACCCGGCCGGCTATTGTGCGCGTTTTCCGGCCTTAGCAGCGCTAGCCGCGCTTAGCCGGTGAGGCTTACTACGTGATCGTAAACACGTCCAGGCTTCCAACTTTGGCGTCAAACTCGGAGTCATCATCATCATCATCATCAATCTGCATTGGTCGATGCCAACTCTCCATCGCCCGATCGAATGTCCGCTTGTGCAGAAGTACCCGGCCGGCTATTGTGCGCGTTTTCCGGCCTTAGCAGCGCTAGCCGCGCTAGCCGCGCTTAGCCGGTGAGGCTTACTACTTGATAGTAACAGTCGCGCCAAAGCTTCCAACTTTGGCGTAGAGCTCGGAGTCATCATCATCGTTGACATCAATGCGCTTTTTAGTATTGGTTGATGCTTTCCGTCTTTGAAAAAAATGCTCAAGCGTGAGCTGCTTGTAACCGGTTGCTTGGTCAGCCATTGTGGCTTCATCAGCCATTGTCTCCTCAACACTCTAGCTCCGCCTCACGTCTTCTACTGACGCCCACGGTGGGCGGCCCATCCAACCTTGTGCAAAGAGAGTCATCGCTGCCCTCTAGGGGCCAAAACGAGTCTTTGACTAATCATATCTGCCTGATACTTTCAGCACAGCTGCCCAAGGCTTTCCTGCACCCGTTTTTGAAAAAAAAACAAAAAAACATAGGGGACGTCTTTTAACGTCCTCGGCGCCCTTCCCTAGGTTTATGCTAAACGTTTTATAACGTTTATGGCAGTCAAAGAGTTAACCGACATTTTGGTGTGATTTTGATTTTGGCTTCTCTCGATCATTAAAACGGAATGATCGAAGAAAAACGATTAATGTGCAGAACACCGCGGCGTGTTTACAAGTTCCCTACGTTGTGAAAGTACCCTGAATGCACCA
Organism: Leptonotus elevatus; assembly: GCF_054856555.1. NCBI lineage: Eukaryota > Metazoa > Chordata > Actinopteri > Syngnathiformes > Syngnathidae > Leptonotus > Leptonotus elevatus. The sequence goes on along the minus strand of NC_141240.1, from coordinate 5,866,176 downwards.
TGTAGCTTGTAGCAAGCCCGGAGTGATTCAGTGTGATTCTGCCACCCATAAGCGTCCTTTAAGCTGTTTAATTACACTCCAGTTGGAGTTAAATGTAAAACTAAACAAATGATAAAAGAACTACATACAGTGTGTACTTAAATACAAAACATCCTTTGTTTTTAAAACATTGCTAGCTTAGCGCTAAAGAGCACGGCAGATCCAATTCAAACGCTAACAAGAAGTTAGCATCAACTTCAGGAGTAATAGTCCTTCATATAACGAATATTCACACACATTTGCTGTGGAAACGCATACCCACGGCCACAGGTAAGATAACACTACTCAAAGGCCAAAATTCTTCCCAATTTGTGAAAAACGAGCTATTTTAATCGAATTAAATTGCAACTTTCTTCTGTTCTCATTGTAAGTGTGTACACCACGGATGCACGGCACCACACTGCCCCTAAGTGGCCAAAACACACAGGAACACCCAGTATTTGTTTTGCAATTACTGTTTTAGTATACAGTATTTCTATGTTACTTTTTATTTTATTTTAACTTTTTCTAGTTTAAGGATTCACAGAATTTTCTTTTCCTCAAAATTCAAGGATACAAAATATATCCAAGGACTTTTTTTTGTGGTTATGCCAACACACATTTCCACACAAACTATAATGTCTGAGGTCCCAGATTAGCCCACCAAGTCCCCAGACTTGTGAAAATAAAATAAGAGAAAATAAATATGATAAAGAAGGTAATGTAATTCTTATGTTTGAAAATTAAGAATGAAAATTAGAGCTGTCAAACGATTACATTTTTAAATCAGATTAATCACATCTTAGAATTTTGATTAATCACGATTAATCACTTAAATAAAAAGGTTTTTTTTATCAACACCCCCCCCCCCCGCCAAATTTGAAGCACACCGGTTATGTGTTAATTCTTTTGACATTCAATGTTATGAGGATGTCTTCAACATTTTTTGATCCACTGTACGCGCTCATCCTCGTCTTTTTCTAATCAGTTAATTATTTGCATAATTTAAAATTGAAAAAAAATTACCCTAATATTTTGACATGCACAAATATTCAAAATGTAATACGCAAACATGTATTAAATGCTCTACTTTAATGCATGTAATTACGTTTATTGCTCAAACCATAACCAGTGCTACCTTAAATGTAGCCATCCGCTGTCACGCTAAAGGATCATCTTCATCTATGATCAAAATTAATAGTGCGATTAATCTGCGTTAATTCATGATTAATGCGATAATTCTTTTGTGATTAATTAATCAGTTAACGATTTAACTTTGACAACACTAATGAAAATGCAAGCGGCTTGAATTTCTTATTCCATAAGGTTATGTTATACTTTACAAAAAGAATAGTTTTTAAGAATAAAGTGTTCAACGTGAAGGGATGAATGGGCGTAAGGCTATGAGTTTTAAAATCAATGAATAATCGTATTATTAATCATGATTTCAATCTCAATCAAAATAACCGTGATTATTATTTTTCCCATAATCCTCCAGCCCTACTGTCGGATATCAATATCGATTCAATATCAGCAGGAATGATACATGCTTTAATTAATTTTTTAGTATGAAATGTTAAAAGAGACTTGATCAAGTGATACTATTCAAACAAAGAACAATAGTCAGCAACACTAGGTATGAGAATATATGACCCATTTAATCCAATCTTTTGGGTTACTGAGTTTTTGTATGTAGACCAATATAATCAGACAGTTTTTTTTTTGGGGGGGGGGTTGATATTGGACTGATCTCTAAAATCAATATCAGATCGGGACATCCCAAATATGCACATGTGAAAATGGTCAGAATAGTAGCACCTCTGCCTTAATTTGGGCCAGAAAACATGTCATTTAAATATAAATTACATTGACAGTTTACCTGGTTGACCAATGTGGGGTTGTCATCTTTAAATGTGAGCAACGCGAGTGTGCAGGAGTGAGTGAGCGGCTGGTGGAGAGGCCACGGTTCGCCATCCACCAGGGCCAAAGCAGAGTTGGTCACATGATGCTCTGTCAGGTCTGCAGGACACACAGAAGAAGGGTCTATTTAAAGTCCCGTACACGAGGAACACATGCAAACAAGACCAAATGGTGTTCTCAGGACTTGGAACTGGTCCCTTTAACTCACGCCTTGCACAGCTCTGCGGTGTGGACATTCCTCTGTTCATGATGAGCAGAGTACCATCCAGCCCTGGGCCCTGCATGGACACCTCGATCTTTTCCACACGGGGGTACAGAGCCCGCTGCCGGGCCTGCTCTCTGGAGAAGACGGCATTGCGGTGGCTGAGAGTCTCGAGACGCGCTGCTGCTACTGCTGCTGCTGCTGCTGCTGACCTAAAACCTGTGAAAATGGCAAAATTGACAGGTGCTGGAATGAACAGATTTCAATGATACATCAATTACAAGACATCTGACTAACCTTTATGCATTTTTAGTGTCTGTATGTGTTCATTTTTAGATTCAATAGTTCATTAGTACACATACATAACAAGTCCATACACTTCATGGGATCATCTGTTTACTGTCCCAACATACACACTCGACCCTAACAAACGTTGACGCAATGAACTTATTTGCCCAGCGGCGTAAAAACACGTGACACAAAACTGTCATTATGATTTTACTACTACTTTAGCGTAGATTAGTGATATACTACGGCGTAAACTGAAGATTTGCTGTTTTTTGACGAGTTAATATGAGGTGAAAGTGGGAGTTGTTGACACGGTTCGGCTGGACTTCGGTGGTGAGTTTGCTGGTCTGCTCCAGCACGAAGAACCGTAAATCACACTCGTACAAATAAAACTTCATTTAGCATTAGCTCCGAATAATGCACATTGAGCGAAAATTTCAGTATAATTGCTGTTTTGAGATAATAACATCGAAGGTTTAATTTACTTGAGGGGGTTTCACATCTTTCTATCAACGCTATTTGTTAGCTCCTATTTGAGCGACTTGTCATTGCTCGCAGTTTGCAACTTACGGCGTTGGAGGCGCTGGCAAGTAGCCCTGATTAGCATCGTGAATAATTTTTCGATGATAGCCTAAAAAGACCGCACACTGTCTATTTCGTTGGCCTCAAACTGAAGGACGCCATGCTAGGTCCTTGTGCTTCAGTATTGGGTCCGACAGGGAACTAAAACCTTAAGCTTCAGTTCCGTTTGGCCATGGAAGGAAACCAGTTACAATTGCGCCCACTAGGCGTCGCTGTTAGCTCTAACTTCTGCAGTTACGTAAACGACCCGCTACTTAAATGTACAGATGGAAAATCAGGGCGTGTCAGTGGCACATCATTAAGGTGAAGATACACGCCACGTCATGGTTTTACTTTTAAAACGGACCTCAGTGTTGCCCCAAATGACCTGGATGAACTATAGCCATTTTGCTAATTGGATTGCATCCAAACTTATGATCTTGGCAATGGTGTCTGACTCTCATGTGTCCTCTACTTTCATTCTCTAATGCACATTAACAAGACTTGAATGGAATTTGATGAATGCTGAAGTTTGAAAGTCCAAAATCAGCAGTAAGTACTGGAACAAATGGCAGCAGCAGATCAGGGACATCATCTGCAGGAACAACACATAAATCATCCACATCACAAATCCTCTATTAGGCAGAGCAAGGTCTGTTTTCACTATGAGACTGGAAGACATCTTGAGTTTGGAAGGAGACAAGTGGTTCAAAGTAAATGATATCCAGATGGAAAAATATATTGGACATTTTCTGCTCCATATTAATTTCTACCACAACCTTTGTTGTTTGCAGGGTCACGGGACGGATACACTCACATGTTCATCTAGACTTCAATAGAGTCTTCAATGAACCTAAACATACTGATTTTCAACATCTTAATGATCTTATCTTTAAAATGTGAGAGACCTAGTTAATATATAATAGCTGATAGCTAATCTTTTGTTTTTGTCATTCTTTCATTATTCTAGTTTAAATTGCAAGCTATTTTGCTGAGTTTGTTTTATTATGGACACTATACTGAGATTATTATACGTTTTTTTGGTAATACAGAGTTCTACACTGTTTTTGAATTCCACATAATACATATGCAAAATTAAACATACTGTATATTGTGTATATTTTATACACATTTGTGAGTCACAACATACAAGTTGTGAGTGAAGGATGTGGGGGGAGTGTGCAGGTGGCTGTGAAAGCTCACTTAGGATCATCTCTGCGTATGCAGAGTTGTGAAGCATAACAGTGTTGATTATATTTTAGTTTAATCATACCACTTGAAAAATGCAGCATGTGTTGTGATAGTCATAATTCAAATTAATTTGTGACACGCGTCAACAACGTAATGTCATCTTTAATTGATGTCTCTGTGAAATTACATCATCGAAAAGCGATTGTCTCATTCCTCCAAACGTTTGGCACTTCTCGATCCTGTATTGTTCACTTCGGCCGTTTCTCAATATGAAGAATGTCGAGTGCAGTCTAGTGAACTCCCCAAGTACGGTCTTGCTTAGAACGTACTTGAGAGCGTCCTTCGTAAGAACGTGAGACTCTTTATACATTGGAATGGCTGTATACTTGTTAACTTCACCCCTATTATTATTCCTGTGATGGCAACACGATATGCAACTTGGGATATTTTCCTAGCCAAACCGTATCCAACCGAGTCATCCTTGATTTAAGATAGCTGACAACAAAAACATCCGGGTAATCTTGGTTTATTTGTATTTTCAATAGGATCAGTACTTTGGCCACAACTGATGACATTTCACAAGATCACAAGGACGTAAGAATGGATAAGAACGCAAACTGAGAAACAGCTCTTGTCTCCTTGGCGGGATCTCTCAAAGGAGTCGCTAACATGTAAACTGAGGACTGCAGATGTTGCAACTAAGCAATGGTGGCAAATCCAGGTCCAGAAAGTAAAAACCCTGCCACAGTTTGGCTCGAGCCCCTTGTGCTAGCTTCCTAGCAGGTATCAGAGCACCCGGGGAGCTAGTTAGAGAGCTCGCTAGCTAGCACCTGGGGCTAAAGCCAAACTGTGGCAGGGATTTTATTTTCTGGACCTGGATTTGCCACCTCTGCAACTAAAGAAATGACATTCGACCTATATTTCCACCGAAAATCGCGGATCCCTTTCCCTGAACCAGCCTGTCATGGTAACACGACTGACCTGCAGCACGGTATCGCAGTGCATACAGAACGACGTAAAATACAAAGAAGAATAGTTGTGAAAACAAAGAACTAGTAGAACAAACTGCTAGCTGATCATCGTGCTCCTCCTTTTGTGTCCACAATCTTCATAATTGGCGATCATTCTGATTCCTGTCACAATCATGGTGTCTGTGGCTCGGCTGATCTTGGTGTTGACCACACACATAAGGATTTGTTATCAGAAATATTGAACATGTTTAACATTTATGATTGTCGACTCTACCTTTTCTAAGCAGATCGCTAAGGAAAAATTACTCTCAACACACAACACTGCAGAGTACAATAATAACTGAGGAAAATATTTTAGAGAAGTGAAGTGAAAGTGCACGCATACAGAGAAGGAACACAAACCAGCATGATACATTGGTGCAATAAAGATCAATTTATTTTTTGTTGAAAATAAGTGATGAGAGCTACTAACTGATGCAATTCAAGATACACTGTCACTATCATGTTCATCATACAAGGCATTTGTATCATCTGTAAGGTGTCAAGTGTCTACAAATTTCAACAATGATTGATTGAAATTGTCTCTTTGGGTGAGATTGTACTCAAGGTCAGCGTGAGAGTACAACTTCATGCACACATCATCCACGTTTGCGACATTTGGGATATTCCCAGAGGTGGCAAATCCAGGTCCAGAAAGTAAAAACCCTGCCACAGTTTGGTTTTAGCCACAGGTGCTAGTTAGTAGCTCCCTAGCTAGCTCCCATGGTGCTCGTTTACCTAGCTAGCTAGCTAGCATCAATGGGTAAAGTCAAACTGTGGCAGGGTTTTTACTTTCTGGACCTGGATTTTCCACCTCTGGATATTCCAAAGGAATCTCCTCAAAAGGTGCAGCTTTTTATTCTTAGACATTCATTCATCTATTCATTCATTCATAGTTAGGCGGGCCGGCTGCTGGGCCGACCGCTGGGGTGACACCTTCACAGTGCTGCTGCTCGACATCTGTGTAGAAATCTGCTGTTTGGTCTTTGCACCGTCAAGAAGAGTGCAAAAGGGAAACAGGACAGATATCGTATATTTGCTGCTGTCTTTTTCTTGGCTTCCCAAATTGATTTAGGGCTCCAATCCTCTTTGTTGATGGCTTTTAAGGTGGTTTTGGCACTGCACCACCTTTGGGAAAGCCCCTGAAATTGGCTGTGTACCAGGAGGGGGCTGATGGATGTGGGAGTTCAAAGGAAAATCCACCCTGTGTCCAAGAGATTTGATTTGATCTCATCTGTCTGCCTCACTGGATGCTTTCCTACATTTCCCAGCATGCCTCTCAGCCAAAGTGCATGCCTGACATGGAAATAAGAAGTGGCAACAGCAAGATTTTTCCTTGAGTCCTCTCCAACTTCAATCCATCAACATGATTTTATTTGCATTTGTCCACGCCTTCGGATCCATCAGCCTTGCGCCCTTCGGCAGGCCGATGGGCTGCTACTGTACGCTACAGGCGGGGCAGCATGCCTCCCTGCGGTCCGGCAGAGGGCAAAAATCCATCTGCCGCACGATCTCGGTGAAAAGCTCGTCCACCATTGTCTTGCTCTTGGCAGAGGTCTCCATGAAGGGGCATCCCCAGTCTTCTGCCAGCGCCTGGCCCTCGCTGGGCGACACCTCCCTTTCGTCCTCCAGGTCCACCTTGTTTCCCACCAGCACCACCGGCACCTGCTGGTACCTGGAAAGAAAAAAGGAAGCCATATGTAATAACTGTAGCCTTCTCTGTTTTGCACTAACTACTTCAGGAACTTCCAGATGCCTCAGAGGAAAAGTCAGTGATGCAGTGAGTGTCGGCCTATATATTGTCAGCTGCGGAAAGCGCAAGAACGATGCACAATGGAACAAGAGGAAAGTGACAAACACAGCTCTTCCAGCTTCCCAGGAGGCTGCCAGCCTTTTGTGGGTGTTTAATATCTGTAGGCGGTCCCATTAGAGAACTGTCACGACAAAATAATTCCTCTTTGTAACAATGCCTTCGCTTAGCATGCAAGCGGCGCATCTAACGGCATCTAATAACTGCTATTGTGCAATACGCGTGCCTTTCTTCTAAGCGTGCCATGTACCTCCCACCTGCGCCATCGATATGAGGAGACCAGGCTGGAGTGAGTAATGGATAACAGGTTAGTGAATAAATGAAAACACCAACAGATCACTATCGCCGATTCTTGATCTTTTTCATGCCACTCCTCTCCAGGTATTGTCCACCTGGATTCCTCAACTCCTGCCTCTGCTTTTGTGAGATGCCGGAGGAAGACAGAAAGGAAGGAAGAGTGGCATGGACAAGCTTGTCGTCCGACCTGTGTGTTCAGTGAGGGTGTGAACAAGGAGAGTGCCACGTGGGCAAATGCAAGCTGACAGTCTCGCAGGAGAAACTCTAAATATATCTACAAAGACGCAGGGAGTGCCGGCTTCTCCGTGGTGGAGCGGGTGGAGAGCTTGCTTCGCTTGTTTGTTGCCATGCTGGGCTGCATGCTGGCACTGTTCTGCCTCGCAGGGGTTACTTGCATACTGTGTAGGACAGTATATATTTTTCACAGCCAAGTGGCATCTAGTTGGAATGCTCGTGTTGTCCCAGTCGAAATGCACTGGCGGGTCATCGATTAATTGGTCAAAATGTGCCTGCTTCCACAGATACTGCATGCAGTATGTGCCACTTTCATAATTTTTTTTTTCTGGAGACAATGAAACTCAGGATTCTTTTAAACAATTTAAATTCATTGAACTGCACAACCCACGTAACCACTGTCAGAAATGGCATATGACGTCACATTGGGTGTCTTAAGTGGGTAACAAAGTTTTTTAACATCCTCCATATTTGAACACCCCCAAAATTTGACCCACGTGTGCTTACTACTTAACCTGGCATTAGCCAGATTGATAATTGTGATTCACTCAAGGGAGTTCTTCACACTATCAATCTGGGACTGCTCCACTGTGATTTGCTCGGAACAGGCAGTACATTCTGTACAATACTTCAAGCTGATTGGACAATGCGTAAACTTGTGCACGCATATCAAACTTTTGTTTTGACCAATCATGGCAACGGATTTTAATGTTGTCGTCGTAGGAGAATGGAGTATATGCCACGGAGGAGGCGGGACTTCCGACTTCCTGGTTTTCACACATCAGCTTTGTTTCTGTTTCCTGTTTGCGACGCGTGGGCCGCATCCCAATTCTTGCCCTTCCACCTTTGTGCCCCTCGGTTTCGCGTTCCCGTCAATGGGTGCGAGTGTGTAGTGTGTCTGTCTCAGTTGTCCGAAGCATTTGAGAAGTTGGGGTGGGGGGCGCAGGGGTGGGGGTGCGAGTGTCGGAACGAGGCCATTAGTGGCTGGAAACTACGCTAATATGTGGAACCCGGAAGGCCGAAGTCCGTGACATCTACCCCATAAAAAGCACATCTTTACCAGCTAAAACTGCACAAAGCGCCTCTCGCTGTTCAACATTCAACAAGGAGACGGTGAGTAATTCTGTAAGAACAGAATTAATTTCAGTGTCCATTCGTCTATGTTAGGTTTGTTTGTTTGTTTCCACTTCCTGGTTTCATCACAGCTTAATGTTCCACCCTAAACAACACCTGATTTGTTCTACCTAGAACATAGGTGTGAAACTTAGGTCCTCGAGGGCCGCAGTCCTGCAGGTTTTGGATGTTTCTCTTCTCCAACACAGCTGATATATGATCAGCTCATCAGCAAGCTCTGCATAAGTCTGATAACAATCCTGCTGATTGGAATCAGCTTGAGTTGGAAGAGGGAAACTTCCAAAACCTGCAGGTGTATGGCCCTCGAGGACCGGAGTTTGACACCTTTGACCTAGAAGGTCGGTCGCGAACGGATCAGCGGGAGCAGTACAAGACGGATTCTCGTGTTGTTTGTGAACAAATACCGCGAGAATTCAGCTTGCTGGCAAGGTTACTTACTACTTATAGCGTATTTCCACTGGAGCCCAGCACCGCACTGCTCGACTCGCTGGCGGGTCAGCTCAGCCCAACTCACGCACGCACTGTGTTTCCACCTCCAACATTCATCTGGGATGCTGGGCTGAAGTAGCACATAATCGGCTGCGCCAAAATAGTAGAGCGCGGGAAACAACACATAAACAAAACACAGAAGCCATGGAGGATGACGCTGCTTGGTATCGGTTGCTCGTTCTGTCTTTTGTGGTGCTTCAGATGTGGCGCTTTTTCAGTGCTCGCAACGCAAGGAGGATCCCCGCCGCGAAGAAAAGGACGTTGGAAAGCCCTCGAGGCTATACACGCTGATAGCAGTGGGAGCGAAGAAGAAGATGAACACTTGTCAAAAAGGACACGGCTGGTAAGTTTTTTTTTTTTTTTTGCCCCTCACCGATGTCCATTACTGATGGCATCACAGGACCGACCGCCCAATCAACTGCCGTGGTGTTTTACGTCATGTCCTGGGCTCGCTCTGGCCCACCGTAGGGTCCACTTCCGACACGGTCAGCTGTAATGGAAACGCTCGCCAACACCGTGCTGGCTTCGTACGGTGCGGTGCTGGGCTCCAGTGGAAATACGCTATTAATGTGTGTGGTGTGTACTTAACATGACTACCTCAGTTCACCACACAAGACATCGAACTTCTGTTGTAGTACCAACACTGACCTAATATTGTGCCCAAGGGCATCCAGACTGCTGAAAAATACAAAAAAGAAAGGCAGGCGCAGAAGAAGAAATACATTCCCCTCCGAAAGTATTTGGAACGGCAAAGTCACGTCCTTTGTTTTTGATGTACTGAAGATATTTGGGTTTCTGATTAAGAGAATAATAAAAGACAAAAGTTCAGAATTTCTACTTTATTTCATGTTATGTACATTTAGATGTGTTAAACAACTCAGGACAGAGCACCTTCTGTTTGAAAGTATTGGAACATTTGTATCATAAGCAGACTTTGGCCTTTCTTTCACTTTGGTAGAGACAAATTTTGGTCTCAACAGTCCATAAAACTTTGTAGTTTGTACCAAGTGGCTGTGCAAGAAGCTAGGCTAATTTTTTGCTTATCTGGTGGGTGCAAACTCTTCTCGTCTTTTTTTATTGGGGTGAATGACTTTTGAGACACGTTAAACACTCAATACAGCCTGCCAGTTTCAACACTTTTTTCTCCAGCAACTTTGGCTTGTTAGCTTTGGGTCATTTCCTAATTGGCTATTGTTAAATTTCAATTTCATGTCACAGTCTGCAGCTTAGTAGACCTTAGTGTTGACCATAAAATAAGGGATTTGTGATTGAAAATATTGAGCAGGTTTATTGATGGTGATTGTCTGACTCAAGATAAACCTTTTTTTCCAGTAGGTTGAGAAGGGGAAAAAAATCACTCATAACACTCCCGATGATTTGGTACGATTTCAGTTGTGCTAACTTGCAGAGGTGGGCAAATCCGTCAATACATCGGCCTGTCATTGATGGATGCACACCTTTCGGTGAACCTTCCGCATTTTCGGCGAGTGCTCTATGACACGAAGCTTCGTAAAAATACATGGACTGAGCACCGAGTGAAGCAGGTTTACGTCCGTCAGTCAGGGTCAGCATAGACAGTCCTTCTCAGTCTTGTGTATTTTATGAGGGTTTGCATCAAAGTACTTACCTCTGCTAACATGTTCTTGTGTTAATAGTTAATTTTCAGTCTGGCTTACAATTCAACGTTAAGTGTGTTCAATATCTAAAAACTTTCTACTTGGGATAAGCGATTCATAAAATGGATGCTGCTTTCATGTGTCTCACAATTGAGGGTGCGCTTGATGTTTGTTGTTGTGGCTATAAAGCTGCAAACATTCCTGCAATGTCATTAACAGACGCAGAGTTAAACTTTAGTTGTAGCTAATTACCGCTGAGGGTTGCTGTGCCGGGAATATACACAAAGAAAAGCAGTGTTTATATCTAGCAAAAAAAAGTGGGGATGTTTCACTTTATCCTCGGGGCACACAGCCTTATTAAAGCTACCTGCTGTTCTAAATAGCGTTTTTTACAAGGCCCATATCAGCAGCAAGCAAACCAGCATGAAGGCCTTCAATGCTGCAGTCTGCATCTGCTGCTAATTAGCAGCTGCAGGGCTGCAGCCAGCGTGTGTGTATGTGCCACACAAACAAACAAACAAATTCTTGAGTTGCGTGTGAAGTCTTGAATAAGTGCACAACAAATCTTCTGGCTTTTTGTGCTATTCAGCATTGCTACAATAAAAACAGTGATTGGGCCAGTGCAGCAAATGTGATGTGCTAATTAATTTCAACCATATTCTCAATGTTGTGAACAAAATCTGAGATTTTTTTTTCAGGTAGGGTTTTAAACAGGACAGTCTCGATGTTGAGTCATGTGTCCCAAGTCCTGGTGGATTTCACCAGACCCCTTGTTTTGTCCCACTTTTACACAGGTGTCATCCTGGCGCAGTGTTGCCAACTCCCTACTAACGAAAGTAGCTATTGGCTGTCCTAGAAGTCGCTAAATGATATAATTGCGTAATGTGCATAATTGGTAATTTGCATGTAATTGTATTGGACGCTGTAGGACAGAGGAATCTGTTTTTTATTTTATTTTGCCTTTGAAATAGGCCATCACTTCTCAAAATAACTTAATGACTTAAATGCTTTGTCGACCAGAAAATGTCGCTAGATTTGTCGCTTTTCACAAGAAAAATCACCAAGGGGCTTTGGAAAGTCACCGAATTTAGCGAGAAAGTTACCAAGATGGCAACACAGTCCAGTGTACTGTTTATTTATTTAGATATTTTTTAGTTGAGTCAACAAGCCAATTGTTTGGGCCATGTGTATTGTATATCAATCACACAGTTGCCATAGAGATTTATAAACCAATTAAAATGGAATTTAAAGGGAATGTATTTTATATAACTATAGACATATGATTAAATCTTACCTTTGACACCAAAGGGGAATGATTTTTTTTTTTTTTTTTTTAAACCCTGCTTGGGACAGAAACCCAGAACCTTCTGCTTACTGGGTGAGCGCACTAACCACTTCACCATTCATTCAATTAGGTTCAACAGTGTAGAAATTGTACTTGTAGATAACACAACTTTGGCATTGCAAATGTGAAGGATAATTGATTGCTTTGAATTTATTTGGACCAAATGTTTACTGATAAAGGATACTTTTGTCACTATCCCATGGAGGCCTCAGAGAAAGTGGGCGTGCCTTTAGTCCGCAGAGGCGATGTGGGGGTTGGTCCGCACCTGATGACGTCATAGAGCAGGGAATACGGCCCGTGGGCTAGATCAGGCCCGCAAAGGGGTTTAATCCGCAAGACGATTTTGTAAGGTAAAAACAAATAAATCGCAATGTCGGACTAATTAATCAGCCGGCCACAATCAAAACATACATTTGTAATTTCACAAGCAGCCCTCAGATGAGCAATGCAACTTTTAGTTGTACTTTTAATTGTCCTGGATGTCATTATTTTACACACAACCTAAAGTTACGGTATGTTTAAAAAATGCTTAAAAAAAAAATCATAGATTGACATAAACGTGTTAAATCCCACCCAAACTCAATTACTGGTAACACAAATACATATGACAAGGATTAACGTCCTTATATCTTCATTAACTGTGCCACACAGTGCATTCTGGGAACAATACATATGCAAAACAGGTCGATTTAACACGTTCGGAACTCATACGGGCAAAGTGTTGCTGCGTTCTATTTGCATTCGTGTTATTTTTTTTTTTTTAACAATATGATTACAGTGAAGCTCCGTAATTTATCCCTTACCAAAAAGGAGTATACATTAAGTGCATAATATAGAGTATACTTACGTATACCTAAGCTTATTTTTCGAGTGTACTTATTCTTGTACTAAAAGTAAACTTTAATTAAACTCCCTGGGACAAAATTGGAAATTTTTTAGTATACTTAAGTATGAAGTATATAGTGATGAATTAATAATAATAATGCATAAGATTTATATAGCGCTTTTTTGGACACTTCACAATTGATACATTATTCATGCACTCACATCATTCACACTGTGGCGGCGGTAAGCTACTAAAGTAGTCACAGCTGTCCTGGGACAGACTGACGGAAGCGTGGCTGCCAGTGTGCGCCTAAAGCCCCTGCGACCACCACCAAAGATTTACACCCTGCGCTATGGCCGCCACAGGATTGAATGGACAGGGATCGACCCAGCAAACACTGGTACTAAAGGTAGCGCGACCTTAACCTCTAGGCTATCCAGCCACATGATCTTTAGGGCTTTATAAATAAATGCAACCTATAATTTTGGTTCCTTACTTCGCAAGTGCCTTCTAAGTATATACTACAGTATGTAAACTTTTAGTACATGTTTTAGTATACTTACAAGAACACTTAACATTTACTTGGTGGAGTATACTTCTAAAAAGTACAAGAAAAGTAAACTGGAAGTATACTCTCCTAATTTTGAGTATACGTCAAGCATACATATACTTATTTTTGGTAAGAGAGGGTTTACCTACAAATAGCGAAAATCTGCATATAATTGACGGCAATTGTTTTTAAGTTATATACCATGATTTTACCACTTGCTAATATGAGTTTGACACCCCTGTCCTTTTCTCGGGTTGGGAGGGGCTGGTGCTTGGAGAGCAGAATAACCTAGAATTTCTCATAGAGGGGCAAATGGAGGAAAACACCACTTCAGTGATGTTTGGAATTAGCATTTTAACATGGCTAAAAGCTCCAAAAAGTTTATTTTTAATGTTACTGTCCGTTTAACCATTACATTCCTTCCTATTTTCTTTCACATTCTCATTCTCATTTGCAGTTAATCGTTAGCAGATGTATTTTCGTCATACGAGAACTACTTCCTGCTTCTGTAAGAATCATGGGAAATGTAGTCCTACTAGCCTAATGCCGCGGTCGCTGGAGACACAACACAAGCTAAGCATTTCTGGCGGTGTATTTTCAATGTTACAATGCTGGACCGGTGCGAGGTAAGGGGCACAGCCAGCTTCCAATAGCTGCCGGGATCAAGAAACAGCAAGTGCATTGACTTGTTTAACGCTGTTGAACTATCAACCAAGATAGAATTTAGCATTAGCTAAAGTTAGAACACAACCACCGGTCATCAGATTGACTAGTGATTACGTTTGTTTATAAATAATTCTTGGTGAAAATTTGTTGTATATTTGTTTTGTAGCCACATTTTAGTGTCTCGGTTTTAATTTTGAAAATGTGGTCACCCTAGTATGCTGCAAGCACGCCGTCAAGAGAAGCACTTAACTGGTGACCCCTCCATTGCTTGCACTCCAAGTTGGCCGCTAACAACGCTAAAAGCCTGAGGTCCAAACACGCTTTGTGGCCGCACCAGAGGGCCCCCTGAGATGCATAATTTTGGTCTCCACCCTGTTCCCGATCCCCTCCTGCTATTAGACACAGCACCAGTGCAGCGTGAAAAGGCGGCTTTGAAGCCCCCTCGCCCTCTTGGCACACGCGCGACGAGATGATCCGATTGTGTGAAAAAGTACGTAGCCGGGCGTCACCAGGTGGCGCATGCTAGCTCGCACTCTGTGGCATGGAGCAGCATGCAGCCTCATGTGAGAGCGAGGTCTGCAGCACACATTCTTTCCCACATAAGAGCCCAGCATTCCAGTTTACACGACTCCCTAATGGACGCCTGATGTCTTTTTGGCTTCAAACCCAACTCAATTCCATTAGGTTCTGGTGAGTGGGTTCATGCAACTTCACCGCATGTTGTTGGCTGGCTCAGCACAAATGTGGATCAGCAGGGAGGATGATCTCCTAAACGTGATGGCGACGCCCTGCGAACACAACGTGCACGGAGCGCCTTGTTAACTGTCTGCGACGGGCCATTTTGAGCACTTCGTCAGCTGCAAAATTCATCTGGTGCTCATCGGAACGTCTGCACCAGCGGGAAAGCATTGTTATTCTGCAGCAAAAGCAGACTCTCCACCAGCGAGTTGTTATCATCATCGTGGGACTTTGTGGGACCCACACGACAGGGTAAAATATCGTCAGGTTTGTTCTTAATGGTTTTCGTGTGTGTGTGGTGTAATCGAGATGGCCAACACAGCACACCACATATGTCCAGTGGCAATCATGAGCCCTTTCCAACATACCAGATATATATTGTAGTACCAGAGATGACCTGTGAAGGGCAGCACAGGCCATCCAGTCTAATAGAAGTACAAAAAAGAAGAAGACGGAGTAGTAGAAGAGGAACTAGAATAAGCTAGGCTGTTAGCTTATACATGCAGCAATGGTCACCCAGCCTGACCGATATACAAACAAGAAGACAACAGTGTAGTAGAAGAGAAAATAGAACAAGCTAGGCTAACTGTTAGCTTATCTCTGTGTTTACCGCACAATATATTTAGCTTTTATGATTTGGGAGGGAATTTTTTAATGGACCCCACACCACAGGATAATTGCTTAGGATGATCATATATTTTTGTAGACAGCGCAAGCAGAAATGCCGATGTATCGTGATTTTCATGCAGGACTTGGTCAGATTGCTCTGCGTCATGCCAGCACAAGATGCCCGGCATATCTGACAGCTTAGTGGCAGAAAGCCTTTCTAACTTTTTACGCCTGCTAAGACCACGTCAAAGTCTGGGGCAGGGAGTAGACCGTTGGTGTCACGCGATTGTGGTGAATTTAATCGGGGCGCAGGCAGACGGAATCGCAGGCTTGTAAACATGACTACTACTAAAAGTTTGAACATTTATGAAATAACAAATTGTACCCCTAGTGAGATATTTTTAATAACGAAAACAATTATCATATTTTACCTTTTGAAAAAATTGTTGGAAAAATTGGCCATGACATTTCGACTTAAACTGACCCACACAACTCCTGACTACCATGTACAATAGCTCTGCCACTGATGTTGATTTGTTCAGTTTGCAGTCTACACTATATTGTAAATGGATTAATGGGCTGCTCATCTGAATTGCAGGCCAGTCCGTTGAGGTAAAATAGAGGAAAATAATAATTAAATAGCCCCAAAAGAGCTGGCCCAGAGGGCATCTGCCCTGTATGCCAGATGGCCAGTCCAGCCATGCTACAACATTATCACACTATCTCATCAGTAATAATTGTTATAACAGCCCCTTCAATTAATTACATTGGTTTTTTTGTGTGGTTATGCTAGTGATTGCAAAGACATACACTCAACAAAAATATAAATGCAACACTTTTGTTTTTGCTTCCATTTTTCATTAGATGAACTTAACGATGTAAAACTTCTTCCACGTACACAATATCAGCATTTCTCTCAAATATTGTTCACAAACCAGTCTAAATCTGTGATATGGAGCACTTCTCCTTTGCCGAGATAATCCATCCCACCTCACAGGTGTGCCATATCAAGATGCTGATTAGACACCATTATTAGTGCACAGGTGTGCCTTAGACTGCCCACAATAAAAGGCCCCTTTGAAAAGTGCAGTTTTGTTTTATTGGAGGAGGGGGGGGGGGGTCTGTGGCCTCAGAAAAGCTGACTGTCTAATCAGCATCTTGAAATGGTGATATTGTGTATGTAGAAGAAGTTTTAGCTCTGAGTTTATCTCATTAAAGAATGGGAGCAAAAACAAAAGTGTTGCATTTATATTTTTGTTGAGTATATGATAACCAGAAATATAGAATTTACAGGATTAGCTGTAGGCTAAGTAGCATGTGATCCCAAAAGGCACACATGACTTTTTCTGGGCTAAAAATTTGTGTTTTTCTTTCTGAGGTACCTAATAATGTGATCAGCTTATTTTTCCATGTTTTGTTGAATCCTCCATCTTCTCATTCCAAATTGGCTTTTGCAGCAATTTATTAAAACAACAACAAAAAACAATAGCAAGTGTAGATTAATCAGACAGATGTTATGACTTATGATTATATAAGCGTGAATCTCATACAGTGAAAAAAAACACTTGAGAAGTACAGCGGTGTGAAAAAAGAAACATGAAATATTCATGAGCCACATGTACACTTGGTCGGCACACAGCACACAGCAGTGTCCCGCCGTCTATTTTTTTTGTTCATTCGGAGCCCCTCGACAGATGCATCAGCGACACGAGGACGGTGATGTCTGATGGCCTGCTGCTAATTGTGACTGTTCAAATGAAAGAAGGGTGGCTCAACTTCAATTTGAATTGAAAATATCTTCAGTAAGATGAGCATTGCAACACATTACAACTCAGATGGTCACATCTTAAAACAATGGTGGTGGCTGAGCCTAACATAGGGGTGGACCACACAGACATAAGGATTTGTGATCCTAATAAGTATTGAACAGGTTTTTGGCCTGACTGTTTTCTGAGCATATTGGGGACGGAACATCACTCTAAACACACCACACACCACAGGATAATCACTTAGGGTAATCTTTAAGAGACATTTGATGATCTAACCTTTCATTACTTTGATCGGAAGGTCGCCAGTCTACACCAGGTCACGTATAAACAAACAACCATTAACATGCACATTCACACCAAAAGTACCCAAGGTAAAGTGCGTATTCCTAGATCAAATTGAACTTCATCATCAAAAAAAAAATGTATAAATCACAGTGAGTATATTTGAAGGCCACATCAGTCACATGGTGTAACAAAGAGACTTTATTCAGTCAATTTATTATGAAAGCGATCCGAGATAAGGCCCAAGTATGCTGTGGGTTTGTGGGATGATTTCAGTGGGCTTGTTGACTAATGGTCTCAACTAAGTGATCAGAAGCACATCCCGAGTTAGTCATATGTATGAGTGTACAGCTGCAGGGCTCAGCAGCTGATTTTGTAGCACATGTCACTGCACTCATCAATGCAAAAAAAAAAAAAAACCCAGTGTATATTCATTGTTTTGATCTTATTTCTACTACAGTACAGAGTATCTATCTATCTATCTATCTATCTATCTATCTATCTATCTATCTATCTATCTATCTATCTATCTATCTATCTATCTATCTATCAATCTATCGATCGATCGAAATCCCACACCTTACAAATTGCAAGCTCACCTCTTGACCCTGATAATCTGGTCCCTCATGGGCTTGATGTCCTGAAAGCTCTGCTGGTTGACCAGACTGTAGACCAGGATGAAGCCCTGGCCGTTCCTGATGTAAAGGTCCCGCATGGAGGCGAACTGCTCGGTGCCGGCAGTGTCGAGGATCTCCAGCACGGACGGGGACGAGTCCACCTCGATCTCCTTCCGGTAGAAGTCTTCAATGGTCGGGTCGTACTTCTCGATGAACGTTCCGGTGACGAACTGCACGGTCAGGGCCGACTTGCCCACCCCGCCGCTACCTAGCACCACCACCTTGTACTCCCGCATCGCGCCCGGCTTTCACATCCGGCACATCCCGACCGCCCGACCAACCGACAGACCTCACGTTGTGCGCTCACGCCGCCGCCACGACGCGCCGAATGCGGTGCAGGCGGAGGAGATGTTGCATTCAGTCTCTACGGAGACGTTCCCACGCTATCTGGACGGAACCCCCTTCCACGCGCATCCATAATGCAATAGGCAGAAATAAGACTGGCTATAATTAGAAGCAAGCCGGCTGCACATCTAGCTAATGTGCTAAAACGACATTTCCCCCTCCCTCCCTCTTTCTCTCTGTGCTCAGCGACAGTAGAAAGGAAGGCGAATGTTTTTGTCTCCGGGAATACAAAAAAAAAAAAAGGTGCAGGGAATCCACGCCTTTGGATTAGATATTAGTGTATCTCTCAGGGTGACAGTGCAAGACTAGACTAGGGGGACCCTCGACATAGCCAAGATTTGCCGTACAGTTTTTCAATTTGATTGTTGCATATTCTTATGGCCTAGATTTTTTTTTTCATATATTTTCTGTAATTATTTTTTACAATTTATCAGTTCAGATTTAAGTTATCGCCGCCCCATATAAGGGAAATTGTCGTAAACCGAGGACCAAGCTACAAGTAGCATTAATAGGCCTACTATGTTGTTAAACTACCTCTTGGGCGGCTGAATATTGTTCTTGTTATCAATAGTATTTTTCATCCATCCATTATTTTCTGTAACTGGACAAATTTTACCATGTACGTTTAACGTTTCATATAGAATACTGTAAAAACAGTGGAATTAGGTGAGCCATTTGACTATTAGGAACATAACACAAAGAATACATTTCTCAAAAAATAAATAAATAAAATACAGCAAAACTATTAGAAATGCGTCTGCAGTCTCAAACCATCTCCATTGTTACCCCCTCTGCTGGCCAAAGCTGCGAATTACACCACGTCACGCAGGGGTCAACGAGTTCTACATCCTTGACTGTTTTACTCCGTTGTACTCGCCTCTTTTGGCTTCCAGTGAATAAACATGGCTTCATATAGCAGTAATTATTCCTTTATTTGAAATGAAAGTACGAAGGGGGTCATGAACAGAACGTCTCTACAAATTGTTTACAAAAAAGAAAACCATACACACAATGGACTTGAGATAAGGCAATGAGTTTGGATACGCTGAGTCTGCTCAGGGGACCAACAGTTAGGAAAGTTCTTCTGTTGGCCTTCTTTTACCATCCACTGTCCATGCTTAAAATACATGTCAAGGGCTTTGTGGGCAACAAAACATACCTCCCACCCCAACATTCATTTGAAAACACATTGTCCCCATGCAACATGGGTGGATTGTTGCACATATCTCTCTTGTGTAGGTTACAGGAAACAGCGTTTAATCAGTGTGAAAAGTGCAATCCTTAACTCTCATGTTACACTGAATAAAACATCTCAGTGTGGAGCCTGAATGTCCTTTGTCAGGCTAAGTCCTCAACATTTCATTCATAGATTTTGTCATTGTGTACATACATATTTATATATTCATATGGTGATTCAGTCTAGTGAGTGTCACAGCTCTACAGCGGCTGTTTTCTAGTGAAAAAATTAGTTCACTGTTACAATTTCAGCGAAGAATAAGAAATGTTATTATCTCCGTTACAATCTACCTGTATACAGTGTTCTAGGGGGAAAAAAAGTTAACTAAATTATGTCTTTTACAAAAATACCAAACTTTAGTAACTGCAACATTTGGATGCCACAGCAACAACTTAATATCGTTATGAAATACTAGCATACTAGAGTGAAAAGTACATCTTCATTTTTTTCTCTTTTTTGGTAAAATGTCATCTATACATTACACAGATTTTTGTTGTCCGACAACACAAGCAACTTTATTCCTACTCGCTCACTTCTTCTTTTCCACTTTGCAACAACAAGGTCATGTAGGTCCAGTATAGCTTCCAGCAGTCTACTGCTAGACTTGGAAGCTTCCTCCTCCATACAGCCGCCGGCGTGGCACAGCTCAATAAGTTACATTCATTTCAAATGTGTTTACAACAAAGTCATTAACAAGAACATAAGATAAATTACAGCAAAATATAACCTTTTAAGCGACCACAAATAAAACATGCACGCACTGCATGAAGATAATCGAGGAGAATGAAAGCCAAACTTGTGGATTGTCGGTGGTCATCAAGCATCATGAAATTACATTTGTTCTCAGTTAAAACAAATACAAATCATTTTTTAAAAACATTTTACAATATGAAATCTGCCGATTGGTTTAAAAAAACAAAACAACACAAAACATTTCATTTCTTGACTTGCATGAAGTGCAGGTGCACAGGGGTCCGAACATACTTTGATAGCACACACATCACAAACTTTAGAACCAGAATATAAACTAAATATCTACATTACATTACACACATCACCCCCCCTTCTCACTCATATTCCTTTTGTAAACTACTAATAAGAAATGATGGTACGTCGTCAGAGCTAGTTGGAGTTCCAGAAAGACACTTGTGATGTCCCAAAAATCTTTTTATTTCTTTCCCACGCCAAATGTGACGCCATCTTGTCTGCGACTGGCCATGATCCTGGTGAGCATGTTTAGGCACTTCTACAGTTTTCTAAGATGAAAGAGAATCGCGGGCCATGGCGGAGTCAGACGCGGATCGCCCTCCGACTTCAAGTCTTTAGGGTTGCCCGTTGCACCGTTTTGTTTAGCACTTAAAAAGCCCGCCACAACCTTCACCAAGTCCAGCATGCTCCCATGTCTGCCGGCAGACTCACGTACACACGTGGTTTGGGATGTCCGGGTGGGTCGAAAGCCCATCAAGCCCTTGGCACTGGCCCAACATCTTCTCCAGGTGGGACTTTGGCAAAATGCTTCAGGGTTGATACGATGCAGGTCACACTTGAATATGGCGTCAGGGGCAGATGGAGTCTGAGCTCAAAAACACTTGAGTGGGTCATAAGTTTCTGTGACTTCCTGTCTCCCACTACAATAGAGCGCACCATACGTCATAGTGCAAATCAAGCAGATTGTGTGTGTGTGTTTTTTTTTGTTGTTGTTGTTTCTTTTACTAAACAAGAACAGAAATTGTGTAGAAATGTGTCAAATAAATATGAAAGAAAGGTGGCGCTGTGACTATTGTGTGTGTGTGTGTGTGTGTGTAGGACAATACATTACCAATATCTTTGACTCTTATCGTCACATTTTCACTCTATATGGTGCTTGTGTGTTTGTGTGTTAAGCCGACACTGCAGTAAGTGCAGTTAAGTGTTACACTCTTAGCATGCAGGTTGCTGGACCTCTATGGGAGAGGGAAAGTAGTATTTACAGGCGGGCAGTTTGGGGGATTCTAGTGCAGCTTCTTCACACGCCGGCCCTTTTGTGGCGCTTACTTTAGGATGATCTGCAGAGGAGACACACAAAGAGGGAGAAACATTTCAACAGACATTCTACTCAGCACATTTTCTTTTTGCATCCGTTTTTCTGCCTATGTATTGCCTTGGACCCAGATCCAATCAGTCGTGGTACTTCATTTGGGAAAATTGGGAGAACATTTTTTAGATGGTGAGTAAAGTGCAGAGGTGGCAAATCCAGGTCCAGAAAGTAAAAACCCTGCCACAGTTTGGCTTTAGCCCCTGCTGCTTGCTAGCTAGCTAGCTCCCTAGCAGGTAAATGAGCACCATGGGAGTTAGCTAGCTAGCACCTGGGGCTAAAGCCAAACTGTGGCAGGGTTTTTACCTTCTGGACCGGGATTTGCCACCTCTAGTGAAGTGGTCTCCACAGGTGTAGGAAGCTGCTCATTAGTTGGCAAAAGCCAGCCAGTGAACATGACAAGGTGACAACAAATGGGGAGTGCATGCCACGTTGAAAGAGGTCCCATGCTGTCATCTGTTGGCTTTATAATCGTACAATTTCAACTTCATACAACCTGGATTTAATCGGCAGGTCAAACAAAGTGTTTCGATGATCATTTCAAGTGACGTGTATCCCATATGGACGACATGAGTCCACATGCACCGACGCCCACATTGCCCATTGAAAATGACGTGGCGGAAATGACGGACCTGAAATGGCACAATTTACCTAGCAATAGGCGCACGGCTCCTTTTGTCACCCGTTTGTAAAAAAGATAACAAAATATATTTCGCAGTATTGTTAAATAATCATACAATAATTATTGTGGAAATGTCCAGAAGCGTAAACTAAAAAAAATAAAAAGTTCCATATCACGTTATTACGTGAAAGCGTTTTAACATGATAAGTGTCATGTGATAATTATTACATTAAAACATGAAACTTATCATGCAAAAACTTGATCACTTTCATGTAATAATGTAAAAATTATGTAAAAACTTGAAAAACAAAACTTAGAATATCAAATAAAAATAAGTTCTACATCAGCTTCTTACTTTTTTTTTTTTTAAGTGATTGAGGCATTAGTAAAGTCAGATTACATAAAAATATTTTTAAGGTTGAAAATTGTAAAGGATTTATTCAGTAATGTTTTTGAAATACATTTTAGCTGCCTGATTATCTGCAACAGTGTTGCACCAAACAGTAAAACATATTTGATATGACAAACAAAATGTCTTTTAATTATCTGTTTTTCTTGAAAAGAAAAGAAAAAACGAAATAAAATGATGGCCCGTCTTTGAAATATGTTGGTGCCTAAATAGTCCTCCAATCCTTGACTGACCTTCATGCTGCAATGACGCACATGCAAACTGTACCACCTCAGAGCAAAAAATAATAAATAAACAACTAAATAAACAACTAAAAAACTAAGTAAAGAAGTAAGTAAGTAAATGAATCGTGTCACTTGATGGAGTGAAAATCCAGCCGAAAGGGGGCGCTGTAGTATAATTTGTGACCTGACCAGTCCTCGTAAAAGTTAGACTGCAACATGTGGGCAGTGGTGTCAAGTAACAAATTCATAATACTTCGTTACTTTACTTAAGTATAAATGTTAGGTTATTTCTAGTCATTGGAGTAGAGCAATTTTTCATCTTCATTTACATTTTATGCAAATATCTACTCTATGCTTTGCACTTTGACACACACACGCATGCACACACACACACGGTATCATTAGCATTTCATTTTGGATTGTATTCATTCCAGCTTGTCACTATCTGTTCAAAACATCTATACGGATAAATCACACCATGATAGATATAATTGATTTTAATTGTGGTTGGATGAGATTCGGCATTGTTATAGTGTTTTATGGTGTTGACTGTTTTCATTTGATTAATTCATTGTTTTAACTGTCTTTTTTTTTTTTTTTACTCCTCGTGCAGCACTTTGTAGTGGTTCTGGCTGTTTTAAAGTGCTCCTCTATAAATAAAGTCGAGCTGAATAAGCGGCATACAGTAAATGTAAGTCCCACAAATTACATTTGGCCAATTTTGTCATCTTACATCTGTGGCACTCACACACTCCTGCAGCAAAGTATGGATGCATCTTTACCTTCCAACAATGACACATTACATTTCATTACATTATATGAATGCATTTAATCAGAAAACTGCTTTGAAACCACTACTTTGGCACTTTTACTTAAGTAAAAAGCTCAAGTTGTCCTAATATCTATACTTCTACTTGAGTAATGAACATGAATACTTTTGACACTTCTGGATGTGGGCCAACTCAGTTTAGCATTGATTAGCATTGTTTGGATTCCAGTCCCAATTCAACCCTTTTTGTTTCAAGTGAACTCATTCTTTTTGCTTGTATGCTTTTTCTGGCTTCCTGCAACACAACCCCAAACACGCATGTTTGGTTCGCTGCAGAATGGCGGATCTGCATACTATTGTTAAGTGTTGTCTGTCTTTTGGTGTGTTAAAACTGTGACTGAGCTCAGGGTGTACCGCGCTCTCATAGGCTGCAGCTCCCTTGTGAACCTGAAAATGACAGGCAGTACATCATGAAGGGATGGATGGAATGATGTCACAGCTTGTCACAATCACATTCTACAGTCTATGTACAATACCCACATGTTTCACAGGTTGTCACAGGTATCGTTACTTTGCACATGTACCTAAAGCTGCGGCCAACGAGTCTATCTTCGCTGTATCTAAAAATAATTGTTTATTCGATGTTGCCAGGGAAACTATCTGTGGTGGGAGGGTAGGGGCCAGTCGCTCGAAGGACAGATGGAGGCAGACAGTAACGGGCTGACGTCACCGTTTTTCCTTGTCCTACATCCATGTTTAAAGCTGTGGCGCCACTTCCTGTTGTTGCTGCTGCATGCCAATTACAGGAAGTGTGACAGGAAATGACAAACATGGCCAGATCGTCACCTACGATTAATGCCCTTGTATTTTTCATTCATTACTTAGCATCCATCCATCCAAATTTTTGCTGCTTAGGTTACAGGTGAGCTGACCCCATTAAAGTAACCTGAGAAAACCCACGCAATCGCTGCTGACGGTCTACTTCCACATTTCCGCATTTTGTGACTTTTCCCCTGATATGTTCAATAAAAGCAGGGAAAAACAGTCCGATCTGTGTTAACGCTGCACTCGCATTGGCAGCTATCTGAAGCGTTACCAGATTTTTGATCCTCATTTGGAAGAGGTCTGATTATGAAATGAGGACATCTGACATCCATGCATTTTTCTCTCTCTTTGCAATGCCATGATGCACACCCCAATTGTATGGAAGCCCATTCCTGCCAGTAATACCCCCCCCCCCACACACACTACAGAGGTTCGTTTCTGCCAGTGGGGGGGGGGGGGGGGAAATGTTTTTGTTGTTGTGTTTTTTTAGAATCAGCCAGTGGGGGAAATAAAAGAAAGAAGTTTTAAGCCCGTTTTTTGTAATTATTTATTTATTTATTTTTTACTGGCGGGAATGGGCTTCCATATTGAACAAAAAATAAATAAATAAATCCACTAGCGGAAATGGGCTTCTAACATTGATAAAAAAATATATATACATTTTCCCCCTCACTGACGGAAATTGTCTTGGGGAAGGGGGGGGGGGGGGGGGTGATCCTACTGGCAGAAACGGGCTTCTCTGACAGTAAAAAAAAAAAAAAAGGGGGGGGGGGGTTCCCATTCCCACTGGCAGAAACGGGCTTCTTCTGACAGTAAAAAAAAAGAAAGAAAAAAAAAAAGAATAATTTTTGTTTTGTTTTGTTTTTTTAAATTATAACTGTCATTTCAACCATGCAGTGTAAATCCATCCTTTAGCCCAGAGGTGGGCAATCTCAGTCCTCGAGGGCCGGAGTCCTGCAGATTTTGGAGGTTTCTCACTTCCAACACAAGCGGATCTTGCTGATGAGCTGATCATATATCAGCTGTGTTGGAGAAGGGCAACATGCAAAACCTGCAGGACTCCGGCCCTCGATGTCCACCTCTGCTTTAGCCACTACTAGCTTCGGATGTAACCAAACGGATTAATCAAGTATTCTGGATAAAATTCTGACATCTTTGTTGTTTTATTGGCCTTTTTAAAGATAAACACATTACAGTCTGCTGATTGGTTGACTGAGGATTGTCACTGTGTTACAATTAAAAGTAATGGCGGAAAAAGTAGAAAACAAAAAGCGACATTTAAAAATACTGTAAATGATGACGGAAAAATGAATATATTGTGTTGCTTGCCAGCAAAACTGGCAGGTCTTGCTGCTATGATGTCACACTTTTGTACAACGTAGAAGAAGTCTGCATCCTGAAGGCAATTACCTCTGATTGACCTTTAACTTTCACTTTGCTGAAAGTCCAGGTTAAAAATGGGGAAACAGTGCACCCCTCTGATGCATCAAAATATTCAAGCTGTTGATGTGCCTGAACAAAGAAAAATGGAGGAGATGCAACTCCTTTTCTTAACGTCACATCATTGTCGTCATCCAGCGACTCTACCACTAATTCATCATCATCGCCATCATGATTATATGTCATTAGTACTTTCATAAAAGTTGAGCATTATTGGCATTTATTTTTCAAAGGGGAAGTCAAACCAAATATATATTTTTTCAATATGTTGCATGTGCCCCGACTAGTCTAAAAACAGCATTCTAATGAATATTGCATTTGTGGAATTTAGCCCCTTCGAACCCATAGATGATTGCAGTGGACAGGACATATTTGCATGTCTAAACCAATAAAAACGTATAATTTGGATGATGTCAACACTTCTGGCTCATGATTGGGTACTAGCTAACCAATCACAATTGCAAGTTGATTTGCATGATGTTTATGTTAAAAATGTTACATATAAACTTGGTAAGTTTACAACACGTTACAGCCATACTATCCTGGCGTCCACTATAAGAAATAAAAACACGAGGTAACCCCCCCAAATTTTTCCAGATTGTTCTTACGTGGGAAAAGTGTCAAAATCAGTAAAATAAATAAATAAAAAATTGCCCAGCAGAAAAATGCGGGTCTGAAGGGGTTAAGTCAAGCAGCAAAATCCACCAATTTTTAACAATCTCAGGGGGCGGCTATTTTGTCATTTGCTGTCAACTGAAAACAACATCACAGTTGCTCAGGGCTCAGGTAACGACCGATCAAGGCTCAGCTTCCAAACGTCACATGACCAAACTCAGAAAACAGGTGGACCACGATTGGTTACTACTACCCGAGCCCTAAGCAACTGTAATTTAATTTTTATTCGACAGCAAGTGGCAAAATGGCCCTGAGATGGATGAAAACTGGTGGATTTTGCTGCTTAATTCATATTCCACAAACACAATATTAATCAGAATTCCAAATTTACACTTGTGGAGGCGCATACAACATATTGTTAAGACAATTTTTGTGTTGACTTCCCTTTTAACTAATTTGCTGCCAAAAGGTATTAATAGGTTCTATTTTAATTATTACCATGGTGACAAAAAACATAATTATACGTTTTGTTTTATTTTTTTAACTGTTTTTTGTGCAAGAGCATAAAGAAGGCTTTGGTGCAGCTTCTGACATGGGCTTAAAGCAATGGTAGTTATTACAAAAAAACAGCCAGCAAGCGGCAGCAGAGTAAAAGAGATCAACCAGGGCCATGTTGCAACAAGCTCTTTTCCCCAGTGTTTTCAACAGGTTTGTGAATAATGATGAAACTTAGCTGTATCTTAATGCTAATTGCTGCAAAACGGTAACAGATAGAAATACACTTTTTTTTCCTGATGAAAGAAGAGACTCTGATGTTTCTTTTGGTAGGTTCCGTGTTTTTTATAGCAATAGAACACATTATTCTGTGGGCCTTGCAAAATCAGTCAAAATCCAGTAAAACAGCTGGGAGCAAAGGGGGTTGCTTCAGTGAAAATGGCTGGGAGGGAATGAGTTAAACATAGTAGCCTACTGTAAACAAAACTTGAATTATTGGCATTGAGTATTGCAATGTTCTAAGATATTTGTAAGAATTTGAAATGACAAAGCGTGTTTTGGGACCATAGTTTATGGTATTGCTAATACAGTCAAGCATGAAAATTTTGAGGGTGTGGTTGTGAATTAACATACCTGCGGTTTTTCGCTATTTGTGGTAAGGCGTAATTGCACTTTTACCTTGCTACAAGGACACCAAAGGGGTGAAACCAGTATGTCCCGAATGGTATGTATGTGAATGTGCTAACTGTGTGCCTTTGCATAGCACACAAGGAATACAGGCAATTCCCCTGCTGCAAGATGGAGGTACGTATTTAACAATAAGAAATGTGGAAACTTGAAAAATCATGCAAAACAGAACCAGGAAGTGGTGCTACACAACACAACTACTACATTGCAAACATGGGAGCTCTGAAGAAGTACTTGGGGAGAGCACCTCAAGGGGCTACGTATTTCTAAGGAAACATGATAGGCCACCCAGGAGGAACCCTCTACTCCCTGGGAAACCCCCACTTGCGTGAGTTCGCACCAAACAGGTGGAAGAGACGGATGGGGAGGGGCGAGGTTACGGCCACTTTGTAATTGAAGGCAAGACTTGTTCAGAGCTCCGCGGACTGATGAGAGAAACTTTAAAAAGAACAAACCTGATTGGCTTGGGCTGTTGCTGCGTAGGGGACACTTGCGGCTGGAGTTGTTGCTGCAGAGACAGTAGCAGGCGTAGCACTGTACATCATTGGGACTTTGTTTTGGGGATGAGAAAGGGCGAGAGGGAGAGAGGAGGATTTGGCGCAGAATGACAACCATGGAAACAGGCGTGCCACGTGCATGTTGGTGCGTATCGTTTGTTGTTGTTGTTGCAGATGGTGGCAATTGCGGCGGATGTTACAGTGAGCCAGCAAGCCATCGTTAGGGTTACACCAGCAGATGGCATGAAACCATTTACAATGCAAAGCAAGGAAGGAGGAAGAAAAGAAAAAAAGAGGAGACAAGCAGATTACAATCACATGTTAGGATCTTATTTCTTTTTTGCCTTTCTTTTTCTTTTTAAACAGAAAATCAGTTAGCTGCTTTCCAAAAGACTGAACGACGCAAGACTTCAACTACAACAAACCACTCTTCTGGCAGCAGAGTTTGGATTTTATTTAAACAGATACTTGACCTTTTGAGCAATTTTCAACAGTAAGAAGATAATATTTTCTCTATAATTAATGTGATAATTTCATTATTTTTCATAAACAATAAGTACTTTAATTTATTTATTTCTATTTCCTGTCGACTAAAGATGACATCACCTCTGCTGAAGTGTAAATTTGACTCTATTTAGAGTAAGACCAAATAGACTCAGTTTTAGAATAATATTTACACTTGGAAGTAAAAATAAATAAATAAATAAAAGTCACTCAAGGCTTGAGGAACAAACTCACAACCTTCAGCTTGACAGCCGCTCTACTTCCTGTAGCGGCCGTGGCTCAGGGTATAGAGCCGGTCGTTCAGTGACCAGAAGGTGGGCTGTTCGATCCCGCTCTCCCCAAGTCATGTGTCGTTATGTCCTTGGGCAAGACACTTCACACACATTACCTCTAGTGCTACTCGCACTGGTGTATGGAAGGTGCAAATGTTTGGTGGTGGTTGCAGGGGCCACAGGCGCACACTGGCAGCCACACTTCCGTCAGCCTGCCCCAGGGCAGCTGGGGCTACTTAAGTAGCTTACTGCCACCACAGTGTGAATGTGTGAGCGCACGAATAATGTATCCACTGTGAAGCGTCTTTGAGTATCTGATTAGATAGAAAAGCGCTATATAAATCCGATGCATCATTATTATTATTATTATAGCTTGGGAAACAGCCACTCTACTTCCTGAACCACGCAGCTCCTGCTGTGTGTTAGTATATCGCTCATGTCAGCTGGAATCTTGCTAATTCCAAGAGACCAAAAATGATGTTTTTGGTTTCCTCTTGGAGAAAAGCAAAGAGTAGGAGGAGCATAGCCAAGGTGGTAGTGTGGCTCCCAAGCTGAAGGTCGTGAGTTTGTTCCTCAACCCTTGAGTGACTTTTATTTTTATTCCAGTTCTTTATTTTTCTCTCTTGCAAGTGTAAATATTAGCCTACTCTAAAATAGGGATGTAACAATAATGGCAATATCGTGATATTGCGATATTAAAACTGCCACACTATATCGTCGTTGTCGCGTTAGGATATTGACCATTTGCACCGACATCATGTTGTCACGTGGCTGCCCTATGACGGACGGCGGAAGGAAATGATTGTTGAATGGAAGTGGACGTGACCCGGAGCGATTTAGTGACGTAGCGACTGCTATTTTACAAATTAAAAGTTATTATTCCCCATTGAGCCATGGAATCTATTACTTCAACCGAAGTTCGCCTATCAATCGAAGTTGCACATTTAGTACTCTTAGAGCGCGGTATTTACTTAAGTTGGAGATCGCTAGTTTGAAAACAGCCCTTACCTACCTATATCATTATGTAGTCAATGCCGTCTGTTCTCCTTACACCGGGACTGAATTAAAAAAGCTTGTCGCTGGCTGAGTCTCTGGGACGAGATGCTACATTCACACCGGGGAACAATATACCTCGTAATGCAAAGGTAAAACTTGTTTATTATGCTAACTGACTTATTTTTACACAGTCCGTTCTATATTGAAACACTGTGATGATATGTTACTATGTTTTCTAGCATGGAACAAATGACTATCGTAGTGGCAAGCTATGCAGTAATTTCATGAATATGACTCCGGCTCCAGAGTGAAAAACTCCAAGCACAAAGACGAAATCCCCCATTATTAAACAGTCAAATGCACTTAATAGTTTTGAAGAAGGTGCATTTTAAAACTAAGCTGCGTGTTCGTGCAGTTGGAGTGGACTATCTGGCTGCTGATGTAGGACATGTGATTTTAAACACGCAATTCGACACCTCTGTTACAATCTTTCTTAGAGTGTACGTTTACTAGTAAAATGTATGAACATTTATCTACTAATTACAACATTTATCTACTAACCTCGTAATAAACGATCGCTGCAAATCCGTGAATACTTTATGGGCTGCCAGTCCTTTCTGTTGATTGCTGCTATCAATCGACGTCTTTTGTCTTCATAAGTAGGTATGCGATAAAAAGCAACTGTTGGTTTACTCTTTTGCCTGTCTGTACAATTGACCGCACAGCAAGATATGACCGTTTTATAAGATAATCGATTAGATAAAGGACTTTACGCTTTATGAGATTCAATGGTCACAATATAGGCAAGTGGCACTTTTGCCGTCCAGCATCCCGTAGAGGGCGTTCCCATGAGGGCTGTGACGTCACATGCAAAAGGTCAATTAAAAGCAGCACATCTGTTAAAAAAGGCAGGTTGATTTCCATTTGTGCAGTTCTAGCACCCTCTGGTGGGTAGTTTTTTAGTGCAGTTTAATTTTCACAAGGTATGTTTTGGCCCTTCTATGTTTAAAATCCACGCTAATGGTCAGATGAAGGGGAACGTAATATGCTTGTGAACAGAGTAACTCAATGTGTGCTTGCATTAGCAAGTAAGTGCCTCAATATAAGTATATATTTATAAATTTTTCATATATAAGATTTTTATAATATTTTTAATTGCTGAAATGTACAAAAGCACAGTATTGTTTTTTTTTTTTTTTAGTATGAGCTCTCTCTCTCTTTCTATTTTTATTTTTTTTACAATATTGTGCCTTTTTTTCGCCAACCTCCCCACATTATCGTGATAATTATTTTATTGTGACCTTCATATCGTGATAATATCGTATCGTGGTGTTTGGATATCGTTACATCCCTACTCTAAAACTGAGTCTATTTGGGCCCACTCTAAATAGAGACAAATTTACTCTTCAGAATTTACTGTGCAGAAAACAGGTGAGGCATAATTGGCCGTTACCTATTTCATCAGCACAGGTGATGTCATCTTCAGTCGACAGCAAATGGGAAAATGTGTTTTAATGGGTATCAATTGTACATGAAAAATAATGAAGCTGTCAAATTAATTCGGGACAAAATATGAACTTTTTACTGCAAAAAATTACTGAAATGAGTCAAGTATCCCTTTAATATCTTCTACTTAGACCTAAAGAAGTACGCCAAAAACAACCAGTTCCTTATGAAAATGCAGCTTCACTGAGCCTTTACTCATATAAGACATGCTGATTTGTTAACTTGGATATTTTGTTATTCCAAGCCTGCACTGAGAAAACTAAGTGGAACAGTCGACGTGTGGTTTACACTTACTTAACTTTAAATAACTTTAATTATCTAACAACATGCGATTATCATCTACACATATTACACGTAGTGTGTGTGTGTGTGACTGTGTGTGTTGACAGAGAGACAGAACATAAAATGTGAGGGTCAGAACCTACCAAGACTGCTAGCAGGTGTCATGCACAGGACTGACCCTGGTGTGTTCATGCAGAGAGAGAAGAAGGGATGGGGGTATGGGTTAATTGACAGGGAGGAGATTCACAAAGATTAGACAAGTTACTGTGCTGATGGAAGCAAGCAGAGGGGTTCCCGTTGACCAGTTATAGTAGTGACAAAATGTGCAGCCAAACATCACCAAGGCCTAGCCTCATCATGATGACTTAACCAGCTCTTTTAATGTTCTTTCATTTTAAATCAATGCTGGATTGTTGCCTATGCAATTGATCTTTCAAAAAAAAGAAAGAGAAAAGGAAAGTGGGAGGACTATTGTGATGTGCCATGCTTTGAATCCAAACTGCAGCCAACTTGAAAATGGAGATGCTGCTTGCCTCTTACACAAAATATCACACGAAACCTGATATGGGCGTGGTTACAGACTAATGTATTCGCCACAGTTCGACACAGCTGACAGCGATGGAACATCAAGGTGAAGGCTAAACAAAGTCAATGCCATCTTTGAAGGGCAGAACTGAACTGATTATGTTGCAAGGAAGTTTAGAGATGTTGCAGCAAATACTTGAGATGACGACAAAAATAACCTAACTATGGGTCAAAAATGGACTGATCCTCTACTTGGTTCAATTTGACCCAACTTTGTCAAGAAATGGGTAATTTTGTGTAAAACAGCTCATAAATATTGGTCAGATCCTTTACTTGGGTCAAAAAATTGGGTCGTTTTGTATATAACAACCCAGAAAGTTGGGTCAAATTGACCCATAAAGTGGATCGATCCATTTTTGGTCCATAACTGTTTTTAGAGTAAAGTTTATGTGCTTGGACTTAAGTCTTGGACCACATCTTAATTGATGAACTGATCAACACGGTATATTGACTCTCTTAGCCCCCCCCCTCTTAAATGGCACTGCGTCTCAATACTTTGGCAACTGGTCACGAGAGGTCACTTGCCCTATCTGCACTTACCTGTAGGAAAGAAAGCAGGCTGTTGGAGCTGTGCGCTGGCCAGTGCCTGCTGGTAATGCAAGATACTTGGATTAAATAGGGAGCTCGCACAGTTGCTTTTCTCCAGTGCCGCTCTCTTTGGTAGTGGCTGCAGGATGCTGTGGGGAAAGGCCTGCTCACCGGAAACATACGAGCACACACAAGAAAAGAACAGTCCGTTTATATTTACATTCAACAATGAAAATGACAAATCTACAGTCTGACTATGCTCAGCACATAAATGCAAGAATGGACCAGAAACTATACCCTAGCAAAAATATTCAGAAAATTGTGCAGACAGAAATATTTTATCATTAAAATGTTTTTTTTCTTTTCAGAAATGTACAATATAAACTGCAATTACCGTTGGTGTTCTTAAAAACAGTACACTAAGAAACTTCAAACTGCATTACAGTGTTTCACAGTAAGCAAAAGAGCCAACTTAAACTTTGTGAGTGGCTACAGTACAATTAAAGAAAGCTACATGCAAAGCAAAAGGTGAAAGGTCAAAGTACCAGGTCTACAGTTGCCTCGAGGGGTCGCTTCATTGCTTTGGCAGTCGACTGAGTCTTTAATTAGCAGGCAGCGAGCACATGATGGCAGTGGGCCAATGGGATTCAAGCGTATTAACATACAGGTAACAGCAAGCAGAGGTGCATCATGGGGGACAGCATTGCATTGTGGATAGGTGAGAAGGAAAAAAACAAAAACAAAAAGAATCTGAATGCAAGTATACCACATACAAAACCATAAGCATGCACATAAACAAAAAACTCTTTCATCTACTTTAAACATTTGCTACTTTTGGAATTAGTTCAAAAACCATTTAGACAAAAGTGAGACTATGTTGTATGTCATTACTACTGGGCAAACAATTTAGTAGCATGACTAACTACAACTTTTGACAGCAACAAAATGCATCAGGATAAACAAGATCAACTGAATTATGAGCTCATCTTCAACTCGGATGATGTGAGGTGGTTGTTTGTTCAAGCCATCCCGCAGCATGTACTTGATTGTGTCATGTGATCTCATTCAATAATTTCATGTGTAGCGCTGTTTATCCTCCAAGATACTGTACATATTTGAGCAACAGTATCACAGCTCTATAAAAGTAACAAGACAAAGTTGTAGGGATGTTTAATAGATAGATACCACTTGTTTTCAGACCGATACCAGTAGTCACAGATACCGATACCGAGCACTGATACCACTAGTATGTTGATACATAAAATTTCCCCCCAAAAACAATGGCAGATAATTTTAAGGAAATATATCACAATATAGCATTTTTCCTTAAAATTGAATGAAATTAATGGCAATTTGCTATTCTTCTAACTTTCGAGTACCGATACCTTGAAATAATGCCGGGTATCGATACTCGCCCATCCCTACAAAGTTGTCCATGCAACGAGGACACAGCCTAAAGAGATGGAACCCGAATATCCAAAGTCGCCTTGTGTGCAAATCGCATCACAATATTGTACTGATGTGCTGTGGCATGAATAAACAGTGAGGTTAGTTCAAGATGGAGGATGGCGCTCTGCCATGAGATGAGAAGCAAAGGTGGCAGCACACCACTGCGTATGAGGGAGCTCTTGGCAAGCAACAAAGAACGTGGCACACTCACACTCAAACAACACCAGAAACAGAAAATCTGCATTTTAGTTTCTCCGCTTTCGATAACTAATGTGATTTATGGATAGTGATATTTACAACAGTGAAGCAATAATGGCTTTATGGGTCTCTGCTTCAGCTTCGACAATGGGCTCAAAGAAAATTGGATGAAAGGTGCTGACTAAACAACTGAATCGGCCAAGGTTAACATCCTCACTTCCAGCACCGCATTCTGCGGCTGGTAAATATACAATTAGAGCCAATAAGATGGGGCACATGAGGACCACGTTGTACGTAATGTAAGGCAGATGAACAGAAATGTGTGTGGCAAATGGGGAAGTTAATGAGCTGAGGGACTGTGCAAATATTAGAAGATTGCACTAAGGGGTCATCGCTTTGCCCCAAGTGGCCTTATGTACTCTATGTTTGCATTCAGTGTCCCAGCCACTTCACACGATCACATTAGTCGATTATGGAGGACGGACAAGGAGAGCAAAGCAGCAATGATGGTTGCCAGTGAACTAACGGGGGGAAAACGTACGGGCACAAAACGGATATATATATATATATATATATAGTGTTACCTCGGAGTTTGAACATAATATGTTCCTGCGAAGTGTTCAAAGTCCGAATTGTTCAACCTCCGAGACATTTTTTTTCCCATAGGAAATAATCTAAATGCAATAAATCCATTCCCAAGCTCCAAAAACAGAAAATTCCTATTTTAATTTCTATTTATGTTTTTTTAAATTTACAGTACAGTACAGTATTTAAACAATAACAAATACCTTACCTTTTGTGTTGTGGTGTGATGGCATCAGTGGTTGATAAATGCTATGTTAATGCTTTAGTTCAGTGCTGAGTTTGTGTATTTTACATTGGGCATATTGTTAGACTACTAAGTGGTCTTTGCGTGCGTTGTTTAACGTCAGGCATGTTGTTGAACAGCAAAGGGGGGCCCTCGTGTCAGTATTTACGGAAGTAGTCACGGTAGTTAAAACGGCGCAATAATCTCCTTCCTAATTCCACTGTGGTTTGTAGCAATGTATGTTTTTCTTTGCTGCCACTGGCACTGTTGTCTTTCTTTGGGCCCATGGCGAAGAAAATTGTCGTGGAAAAATCAAAATGCACTCCCGAGTATGGAGCACCTCCGGGAGTATTCACGATCTGACTACCGCAACGTATTCGGCATTCAGCATTGCTCGGCTCCGCTTGGGTTCACTTGGCTACTCGTTTTCAAGGTATGTTTGGTTTAGCTTGCTTTGCTTGGGTGTTCAAACTCCAATAATGAGGTCAAACTTCGAGGCATTTTTTACTGATTTTTTTGGTTGAAGTCAGATTTGTACGAGTTCCGAGACGTTCAAACTCCGAGGTTCCACTGTATACACGTTTTTTATGTGTGTTTTTTTTAATGCTAGAGCATACAGAAGGCTTTGATACAGCTTCAGACATGAAGAGGTCCCTTAAAGCAATGCTAGTTATTACAAAAAACGGCCAGCAGGTGGCAACAGAGTATAAGAGATCAGCCAGGCCATGTTGCAACAAGCTGTTTTTGTCAGTGTTTTCAACAGGTTTGTGAATAATGATGAAACTTTGCTATATTCCAATGCTAATTACTGCAAAACAAAAACAGATACAAAGAGACTCTAATCTTTCTTTTGGTAGGTTCCATGTTTTTGTAGCAATAGAACAGAATATTATGTAGACCTTGCAAAATCAGTCAAAATCCAGTAAAACAGCTGGGAGTGAAGGGAGTTGCTTTAGTGGAAATGGCTGGGAGTGAATGAGTTAAAGAAAGTGCAGCGGCTAACAGCAGCCTTATGGGGAGCCTGGGGGAGGGTGGGGCACCGCTAACATGCAGCCAAACATGTCCACCATTTTGCCAGCATTTCCACCTGTGTTGGCCAGCTGGGGGATGTGATGTGACTTTCTCATCCATCCTTGATTTCATTAGCACTGATCTGCTGAGAGCTGAACTCATCAAGAGCAGGGACGGGAGGGTGGGGGTATTCTATGTGCTGTCTGAACCAAGGGCGTTGTACAATGAAAGTGCTCGGGTAATAACAGATTGTTCATGCAGTATTATTTGCCTCACTTTGGAAGGACTATTGTTAGTGGACTGCACACTGGAACCTACTGGAATGAACTTGCAGAGGTGGGAGGGTGCTTGATACAGTAATAACAAAACAGAGCTCCACATTTAATGTTACTGTGGGGGTGTAACAAAGCGCGGTGTGTGTTTAATTTAAAGGAGGTGGTGAATCTATTCTCATGTGATTGTTATCATATACACATACAGTGCTACGCAAAAGGCCAGCATTGTTCTTTTAACAATGCTATAAGGTCCTATGATAAAAAAAAAAAGGCAACATAAATGTATATGTGTGTTGATTTGGGCGGTGTCGTTATGATTCTTCAGTGGACAGTTCCATAGTTACTGACACCCAACAGTAAACATGAAATCCTCCAGCAGCACCTTTATCCATGTCGTTGTGAAAGTGTACCGGATTCTTAAAATTGTTTTAGCTCTTCTTTTTTTTTGCCTGATTCAACTAATTGTATCCTTCCTAATATTTAACGTTTCATTTTGTCAATTTAAATGCTGTGATAAAAAGTAGTCAAACAAGACAGCTAGCATACGAGTTTAGCACTGTACTGTACAGTTTATTTTATACTTTATTTTCCACATTATAAGTTATTAGTGGTGCAACGGATCACAAAAGTCACGGTTCACATCGGATCACAGATTTGAGTCACGGATTAGATTGTTTTTTGGAACAGCAAAAAAAAAAGAAAAAGGATAAATAGTACTTTTTCTTCATTTATTTTCTAAAACGCCTTTTCCGATCAAATAAAATAAAATAAAATTCAAAATGTCTAATATAACTGTTTAGGATTTAGGAATACAACTTTAAGTGCAACATGAGGTAGAAACATTCTGATTTCATACATGGTCCATATGTAAAATAACAAGGTATTAATGGCTTAAAGTTGTGTCCCTAAAATCTAAACGGTTATATCTGACATTTTGAGTTTAATGTTTTTTTTGTTTTGTTATTTCTTTAATGTGCAAAAGTGTTTTATAAAATAAATTATGACAAATTTCTATGTATCTTTTCTTTTCCTAATAATGAAAAGACATCAAAGTGCAATTTAAGGCACATTCCCTTTCTTTATGTCACACCGCGGTGAGGTTGGCTTGTCATTTCCTGTTTTATTTTGAAAATTCTGACTCCTTTCGTTTCTGGTCACTTGCCTTTCCTCATGTGGTGTCAGTGTCAACCCTGATTCCTGATTGTGTCCACCTGTTTCCCATTACCCTCATGTGTTAAATGGTCTGCGTCTCCCCTGTATTGTGCCTAAGTGTTTTCGTCAGAGCCACTCAAGCCAGTCATAGTCCTCAGCCTTGTTGTCCTGTATCTAGTCATAACTTTGGTTTGTATTTTTGTATAGCCACAGTATGGTTTTGTTTAGGAATTATATTGTTTTGTTTGTAGTTTAGACATCCTCCCTTTTTGGAGCGCCTTTAGTTAACTTTTAATAGCCTTTGTTTTTTCCCTCTAAACGAGGAGTTTTTTTTGTTTAATAAATGTTTGCCTTGGCCTCAAACCCCTATCTCTCCGTCTGAGTCCTAAAACTGCCACATCGTGTCACTTTAAACATTGAGCGTGAATTACAAAGTAGCCTTGGTCCAAAATATTGAAAAAGAATTCCAGCTGACAAACTCATTTACAGCTACCAGTCAGGCACTCATTGGAATGCTAAAAGCTAGCTGCTAGCGAGTAGCCACTTACGTCGGAGACTTCTGCCGTATCATACAATGACAGCGTAATTAATTAGCGGTTACTTAGCAATTGAATATGAGTTCGGGATAGCGTTGAGTTGATGTTGGTCGCAACTTCAATGTCAATCAGAACTACGATAAAGAAATCCTAAACGTCTAAAATGGAAGTCAAGCTAGCCATCACGCCACAATGTGGGCCAACTTCAAATTAAAAGTGCAATAAGGATATTTGCAATTTTGCATTGCCGTCAATGTATTATTTGGTAAACTTTATTTTGAAGTTAGCCTGTTTCAGCTTCCTTGACATGTCTGAATGGTGTGGGGAAAAGATGCTGAAAAGAATCCTGTATCATTAATTAGGGGAAAAATTTCACCCCAAGTTGCCAAAAATGCTGCCATTCATGCGACTTACGTGATCCACAATGGGTTTCAACTTCCTCTGCTGCTATTATAGTGAATGTGGATTGATCATGTTGCTTTTGTGTGAATGCGCACTTTGGCTTTTTTTTCCACACCAACCAATCCGCGGATCGTGCTCGATCGTAGGGTCTGATCTGAAGCGACCACGGATCAATGATGATCCGTTGCACCACTATTAGCTATGCTCTATTACAGTGGCATACATTTCAAACGTATACTGTGCATGAAGGCTGCAGTGCTGAGCTCTCACCATGGCTGCTGTCGTTGCGACGGCCGTCTGGTTGGCCTGGTGTTGGGTGGCCTTGATCTTGGCCTGCAGATGGGCCGGTGGGTGGAAGTACTTGCACTTCTCGCGGGAACAACGGCTCTTGATGTAGTCCATGCAGACGGTAACCGTGTTGTCACTGGTGTCGATCATGGGGCTGTCACACGGGTGGGCAAAGCGGCAGTCGGTTTCGCCG
Source organism: Leptonotus elevatus (assembly GCF_054856555.1). Taxonomy (NCBI): domain Eukaryota; kingdom Metazoa; phylum Chordata; class Actinopteri; order Syngnathiformes; family Syngnathidae; genus Leptonotus; species Leptonotus elevatus. The sequence goes on along the minus strand of NC_141240.1, from coordinate 5,826,720 downwards.
CGAGCGCAGTTGCCCCGTTGGAACTCACGACAAACCTGAACACACACACACACACAGATGAGATAACGTGCAGGAAATGACAAGAGAGAAAAGACGGTAACAATTAAATCACAAATCATTCATCTCCTCGTGGATTTACATTTGTCTTTTAAATAGAAGTACTTTTGAAAAGGACTGCATGACATGCAACTAAACTATTTTGTGCCAAACCCAAAGGACTGTGCAACTACTGAAGCAACCAGCACTGAGGCCTGACTCTAATTCACAGGGGGATCTGCTTGTCATTGTCACTATGGGGCCCGTCACACACAATCACACACATGCAGGTCATTTGCAACGATCCAAACGCATCAAAGTTCACGCATGATCTGTGTAGGAGCCCCTACACGTCTCTGAGGGATGCCGTTTCATTAGAGAGATTCATTTACAGTAGTTGCTAAGTGATCGCACTTGTGAAAACAAACACATCGAGGCATACGCCTACGCATCCCTATATCTCATATGGAGATGACAATTGTTTATCTTTCTAAAGGTCGAGGGGGGGAACCACTTCCCATGCCTTCACATCTAACGTCTTCTCATTCAGCATCGTCCATCAGTGGGTTATTGTGATCTCGTAACCCCCTACCTTTAACTTTGTTAAATACACATCACGTTTTACATACAGAATCAAATACTTTAAAAAATCACTGCAGATGCCGCTTTTTTTCCAGTAACATTTACATAAGGAGCTGTACAGTATTAACAATTCAGCCTTTTACAAAGATAAAATGGCTAATTATGTCAGATTGAATTTTGCATTTGTGTATAAAGCATCATGAAAACTACCTTACTTGCACATTTAGCAACATACACCTCTGAGTATAGTGCATTTTGGTTCTACGCCTACAATAATAAACAAACATGTTAAATGAATCATTTTAGATAATGTCAGTGAAAATTCATCATAATTATCGTTGTAAAATAAATTTTAATTGTTGATGTACTTTTGCTTTGGACCACATTATATGAACAAGGGATTTGGCTGGTAGGTATACCGTTGCAGGGGGAACATGTGGATATTTGGAATTGGTATTATTAATAGCTGGTCTTCATCTACATCACAATAGAAAAAAACCTTCAATTTCATTTCAAATCGCTACTGCCACATACATTTTCCCTTCTTCACATACACAACGCGTACATGATGCCACATCCGCAGACAGAGGATGGGAAATTTAAACCCGAATCCAGTCTGAAAACTATTGGCCAAATGTTTGCAGGAATTCACGTTATGAACAGCTGAGGTGATAATCTACTAATTAAAACAGGTTTCAGTCATAAATGGCAAAATAAATTGTAAATGCTATTGTAAAGATTTCCGATACTTGCTAACATCTCTGTTGACAAATCTAAAATATTAGTAAAACATTAAACCGAAAAGCATGTTATTAGACGACACAACAGAGGAAGTCTCTGCTGTCCCTCCAAAAATTACGAAGTTTGCAAAAGAGTGCCTGGATCGTCACAATGTGAAACAATCAAAAAGGCACAGTACATTGACATCAAAACCTCATCTCATCTGTGAAGTGTGGTGGAGGGAGCATCATGGTTTCAGACTGCTCTGCTCTTCAGTGCCCGGATGCAAAAACATCTTCTGCAAAGTCCTGACTTCAAACTGATTGAGATGCTTTGGCATGACCTCATGAGAGTGAGTATATGCAACAGGAAACGTTTGGTTTCTGCCAAAATACGTATTAAATCCAAATGTTCACATACTTTTTCCAACCTGCACTGATCAGATGTTATGACCAATAAATATACAGTAGGTAACTCCAAAATGGTTTAGTTCTTGTTGTTTTTACATATTTATTTTTTATTATTTAGATACATGCCCTTGATTGGCTGGCAACTGGTTTAGGGTGTACCCCGACTACTGCCCGAGGCCAGCTGGGATAGGCTCCAGCGCCCCCCCGCAACCCTTGTGAGGACAAGAGGTTAAGAAAATGGATGGATGGATATTTACAATATTATTTAAATTATTTAGATTTTAAAAAATTCATTAAATATTCCAAAAATGTCAGAGTCTACATTTTTAAGTTGTCAGAAAACGAGACAAAAGGTAGATGAAAAAGTTACTTAAAAATGCCCAAAGTGGAAGAGGAAAAGCAGAAAATTACTATAAAAAGTCCATACAATTGCCAAAAATGTCACAGAATTGAATAAAAAGGCAGTAAATAAAAGTAACTATAAAATGTCCAAAAACAAAAGAAAAAACGGCAGAAAATGACCATAAAAGGTCTTTGGAATTGCCAAAAAAGTCAGAAAATTTATTTTTAAAAAGACAGAAAAGAAAATGTTCAAATAGTGACCATAAAATGTCCAAAAACAAAAGAAGAAATCCCGAACATTACCATAAAATTTCCACAAAATTGTCAAAAATTTCAGAAAATTTATAGCAAAAAAGGCAGAAAATTTATAGCAAAAAAGGCAGAAAATTTTCAAAAAAACTGTCTCCCAAAAATCCAAAAAGGAGGAAGAGAGGCAGAAAATTACCACATGTCCATAAACTTGCCAAAAATGTCAAAGAATTGACAGAAAGGCAGAAAAGTCTCAAATGTATAAAAAAAGGAATAAATAAATAAATAAATAAAAATAAAATAAACAGAAAGGTAGGAAAAAATGAATGTCTACCTATTTGATTTCTCTCCTATTTTTGTGCTGTGGTGGAGTTCTAATTAGCTCTTGGGCCCTTAGTATATCAGGCTAACACTAACAACCTGTTTTCTTCATCACCATCTTCAAATGCTTTGCGGCTCCAGACAGATTTTCTGTTATTTATTTGGCCTAATATGGCACTTTTGACAGTAAAGATTGCTGACCCCTGCACTAGCAAGACCCTTTAAGATAGAAGGAACGTCAGGACGGGTTACCTCCAGCTTGTCTGTTCGCAACAGTTTTTGGTTGGTTGATGAGGCCGTTGCCAATGATGCAGGAGGGCTGCCTGGCATGATCATGGGGGTGCTGGGCAAGATTTCTGCAGGTACCAGGCCCATGCTGTGTGACATGGGGGTCAGGTATGGCGTGTAGCTCAAACCTGCACTGGAGCCTAGACCCTGGCTGACTGGAAAGGTCTGCTGCAGAGGAAAAACAGTTCACGTACTCATTTATTTAGAGACAGCTGCAAAGCAGAAATGCAGAGCAGGAGGAGGTCAGGATGAGCCACTTCCTGTAAGCAGCACTGACCACAGGTTGCATGGTGGTGCCGGGAATCATAAATTGCATCTGATGGGCCAACATAGCAGCCGCTGTCTTCTGCTGGATCAGGTTGTTGCGCCCATTGATCTCCAGCTGGGTTTTCAGGTGAGCGGGTGGGTGTAAGTACTTGCAGTTCTCCCGTGTGCAGCGACCCTGAAATGGACGACAGACAAAGTTGGTCAGTCATGGTTGTTTTTTTTTTGTGGTGGAGAACTTCAAAAGTGGCTGCTTTATCACAGTGATCCTAATGATACATAATGATAGCGCTTCTACCCTGAAGAGGGAACTGGACCAGTTACGACTTGAGCATAAACTGAAACCTGGTAATATTGTGATGGACATGTGCAAGATAATAGTATTAGTAGTTGTCATAATCGTAGTATTAGTAGTACAAGAAGAAGAAGATCGAGAAGAAGAAGATGAGGAGACTTGGACAGGGAAGATGTCAGAAACATAAATTACAGTTGAATGGAAGCCCAGATATTGGAGATATGATTTCTGTAAAAAGCAGAAGGGTGGGTTTGCAGATAGAAAACGAATCCAAGACAATAAGATTGTGCACAAAGAATGAGGGAAACATTTACTGTCAAGCACAGCAACGCTTCAAATTCTTTGCGTCATCTCATTGATCACATTGAACGATGCGTTTGATGGGCTCTTGTATTCATTATGATTACTGCTGTTAATGTACAAAAAGTGCAAAGGGTTTGGGGATTTATGTATCTATACCTGTATTGTTTATGTTAATTTATTTTAGCAATATACTAATAACCAAGCCAATCGAAATATTCATGCCATTTAATCTGTAATATACCATTAATCATTGTCGGACTGGGTGAATCAGGTGACACTGTAAAAGCATTTTGAGAACCTAGAAAAAGCGCCATCCAAGTGAAGTGCATTTACCATCTTTCCATTTATCAAATGGCAAACGGTAACACAATATAGGTCTTTGATGCAGTGCTTATTGTGAGCAGAACTTTATTGTAAGGAAGAAGGGTTATGAGCGTGAAAGTGAGTAGAGGATGACACAGGGGCACAAGCACGCTGAGAAGAAGATGCTGGCCATGACATAGCACATCCTGTGGAGGGCGGAGCCAAGTGAAGCGTGATGAGAATCAAGAAACGACTCGGAAGCTGGTGTTGCTAAGATGCTGTTGCTTTGTCATTGCAGGAAGAGCAAGGTGACCCCATAAAGCATCACTCATTTGCCATTGTTGCAATATATTTATTCCACCCTAAAGTAATGAAAATGAAAATAGATCTACATCTCTAAGACTGTACATGTATGTGCGAAAGCCACAAAGCTGGAGGGAGCCAAAATGATGAGCGACTCAGGCTGACTGACCTCTACGCCCTGCAGTGAGCTGCTTAAACCTCCTCCTTTATGCTTCACATGATGAACCAACTCACACCTGCCCACACATATGCATATTAAATGCCTGGATCACAACAAGCATCACCCACGCACACCAACACTGTCATGCTTGAGGACACGCACGCAAACAAAGCAGCCATGTCCAGCCCAGAGGAGTAAGGTTGGCACTGAAGCTCACAAGTAAAGACTCACAACTGTCACACAGACAGTCAGGTACACCTGCAGAAGGTAGCTGTGCTACAGTGCAAGTGAGATGACACGTGTTAACGTCGCTCGGTCTCAGTAGCTTTGCGCAACTATATATTGATTTTTTTGGCACTAATTACTGGTCCAGATGATTTTGCACAAGCCCTCTTTTCTCAGTTACCTACCTACCACTGGAATCAGGCCAAAACCTTGTAACTCCAAAATCGTCACTTTTCAGGAGACACCAAAATGCGTATTAAACCATTAACATTGCATCATCAAAGAGAGCAAGTCATTTTCAACGCTCTAGATTGGTCAATAATTTGTACAAATGACACCCACACACGTGGATAGATTTTAGAAAATAATACATTTGCCAAATTGGAACTTGTGAAGTTTTGGCCCGGCACTAGCAGCATGTAAACCTCTTTTTCTGATATTCTACTTTACTTTGTATTTATAATTCAACTTAACCCTGGAATTTAAAAAATTGCGACGGTCGTCCCTATTCACATGCAAATTGAAAATTACCATTCAGAGCTTACTTTGTGCAAGGAGTAAAGACTAAATTTTCCATGAGCACAATAGCCACAAGCAAATAGCCACCACATATTCCGCCAATGCAGGCACACTGAGTGACTGATGTAATGCTATTGATGGTGGTGCATGTGTTGATAAGGTTTATTTAGATACTGGTATAGTGTTTGATAGTGGATAGTTGATAGTGTGTTAAAGGTGTATTGTGATTTGGTGCCCTAAGTGAAAGTGTAGATTGTGGTGCCAGTCATAGTTACACAGTGTACTTCACCTCCTATTAGTCACACAATGCCAACCGGACATTTTCATGAATTTATAAACCCCCCGGACACCCCAACAGGAAGTAAGAAAATGGTCTGTCCTCCCAAATGAGGACCCATTTGGTCACCCTACCATTTACTATAAATGAATTGCCTTAAATTATTACATTTTATAGCCTTGAGTACAATTTATATTGTAAATAAACATTTTAACCTTGCTTGTTGCCTTTCTAAATACCTTAAAACAAAAATAAACCATACAGAAATACAGATTCTTAGTCAATAATACAGAATCTTGAGCAATAGCATTGCTAAATATTTACCAAAGAGCGTTTAGCACACTCCAGTGGACAAAAACGGCAACGTTTTACTATGCAGTAAATTACACAATGAACATGAAATATAGCAACAGTAGTTAAACAATGAAACATTGCTCCAATACGAACCTTGTTCCTTTCTCAGCCAGGTGAGACCTTTTCCTGTATCCTTCAAAATAAAAATATCAACTATATTATAATAGCACAATAAAACATCGCAATTCTGCAATACAAAAATGCAAAAACTAAAATAATAGCAGGGTCATTTACATATTTTATTTTAGAAAACCTGAGGAGGAAAAATATTTGTAATATTTTTTTTTTGCCCTGCAATTTGGTGCTCCCTCCACTAGATGGCGGCCTAGGCGGCTGCCCTGAGCTGCGTCTTCCGGGTGTATCATCTTAATAATTGGTCCTCGATCTCGTTAATCAATCTGACGTAACAAGGTTGTGTGTGCTCGTTCCTAGCTGCACATGTACACTTTGAGTGTTTGTAGCATGTAGCCGGTGAGCTTCGGATTCAGCCATTTATCGTTGTAGGTCCACCGATCCAACCGCAAACTTTGAAAATGGCTGAGATCCGCAAGAGGTCACCTGTCTATGAAGTGAGGCCGGACATTTGGTTTCTACTTTTCCAGAAGATCCTTGAATACATCTCTAAGTTTCTGCATACACTAGCTGGTAAATTCAGAACTTAATGAATATTAGGTTACAACCGCTGTGTGCCTCAAGGCTCTGTGCTTGGCTCTTAGCTTTTCATTCTTCACACCAATGATCTAGTTTCAATACGGATATTTCTTTGTACTAAGCTTGTTGCAGATAATGCCGAACTTTACAGATATTTCATGTTAGTAATTTTGATGATGACATTGATTTCATCTAGTCTGAACTGCGATGAGTTTATAGTTAGTATACAAGCAAGCAGTTGGAAATGGCAGCTGAAACATGTTTTGTAGTGCATTACTGTTTTGCTAACCCAAGGAGGGATTTTGAAACAGACGGTATCATAGCCCCTGTTATGTCTGTGAAACTTTTAATATTTCCTACCACTGTTCTACAATTGCACAAAAAAAAAGTTTTTAAAAGTTTATCTGTTTGCTAATTTAGACACCCGTATTGAGTTCTGGGTGAAGATAAAAATAGAGAGTTTTTTTCAGAGCCTGACTACATGCAACCTATTTAGTGCTCCTTTTATAGAAATATCTATTTATCTAAAATCTTTTCTGGGTACTCGTATAGCAAATGCTTAGACTAACTTAACCTTCAATAATTACCTCAATAACGCTTGTTTGATTTGAGTACGGTCTTCAAGGTCATTCATGGTTTAGTTGATATTAATTCAAATATTAGATATACGATATTGGACCTAAGAATTTCCATCCATCCATCCATTTTCTTAACCGCTTAGTCCTCACAAGGGTCGCGGGGGGCGCTGGAGCCTATCCCAGCTTGCTTCGGACTGGTACACCCTGAACTGGTTGCCAGCCAATCGCAGGGCACACAGAGACAAACAACCATCCACACTCACAATCACACCTATGGACGATTTGGAGTGTTCAATTAACCTGCCATGCATGTCTTTGGAATGTGGGAGGAAACTGGAGTACCCGGAGAAAACCCACGCAAGCACGGGGAGAACATGCAAACTCCACCCAGGAAGGCCGAACCTCGGACTCGATCCCACGTCCTCTGCACTGGGGGGCGGACGTGCTAAGACCTAAGAATTTCAAAAATTATTTTACTTTAGTGACATATCTGAATAATCTTAACATTGTGTACCCTGTCTCTCTTGTTTGTTGACTTTCCAAATAATAAAAACAAAATAACTGTGTGCTTTGATGCCTTGTGTGACCAGGAGAGTGTGTGGGAGGTTGCAGCAATGTATAACAGTGTGCATGCCAAGATCTGGATAGCATCCAAAGTGGAATCTGCCAGTGTAGCACGTTGTCAGCATTGTGACCTACATAGGTCACCAAAAGCACACATGCACTCTCACACTGCAGACCCACACTCCTCACTTTATTCATTCTGTGGACTTGAAGAGGAGTAATTTTCTCCCAAGTGCTACCAGGCTGCTCATTACTTCTTTCCCATTTAAAGGGATGAAGTAAATTGTGTCTAAGCCTCTTAGCTTCATAATGTGCAACTTAGTCCTTGGACCTCTGCTGAGTTAATTGTGTCAAACTATGAGTGCCTTTCTCACCTGGTCTTTGCATCATTTAGGTTTATTTATTTTGTCCCTGTGATACGTTTAGTGCCACTATACAATGTATCAACGTAGTGTAATTGAAACTACTTAATATTTCATTCTAAGTTAAGTCCAAAAACTTCAGAATTATAGACTCACACTGAGGTATTTCTAAATTGTGTGATTCTAGGAGACAAAGAGTCATCATCAAATAACAACACCATACACCCACTAAAATGATCCATTCATCCAAGTGAGGGAGGTGTTAATCGCTATTGTGCATTGTAGGGAATACAGCCATTACTCACATCATGCTTGTCCCTTCAGCATGAAAGAGTAAAAACATCTAACACAATTATTGCATCGTGACTGCTTTACATTTGGGTGTCTGGGATTAATAACACTGCTCATTAGCAGGGGTCTTTAGTTTCAGACTGCCATACCAGAAGATTTAAAGGTCATAAAAGCAGGGAAGCTATATTGCTGCATCACATTGAAAACATTGTAATCACTGATTGTTAAACATTTGGGATCAGATAGATGACTGACTACAGACATGTATTTCTAAAAGGAAGACACACGCACGCACACACACAAACACACACGTCTATTCATTGCAGTGGTCTATGAAAAGGATCTTTGACAAGCACCGAGGCTTCTCTGTGATTCGGGCACCAGCCGCCAGTTTACAGCCACAGCTACGTGATGCAATTAACCTTTCAATCAGGCCGCTCACATGACAGCCTCTTATTGTAACTCTGCACGTGCCAAAAACTATGGTCCATTGGTGGTGGGGCTCCTTAAACAAGTGAGCACTTTCAACCAGATTGGGTAATTATATGCTTCACTGCAAACACCACTGAAGTTAGATTACAACTCTTGACGGAAGCCAACTAAAGTCATAATCAGATGACACCCATTTTTCTTTTTGCAACCCCTTCATGTGTTGCACTTTTTGTAATTGGTGTCCATTTGTTGGATTCACATGCTTTAAAGCAGTAATTCTTAGCCACGAGTGCCACCATGCGGGCCACGAGAAACTTTTCTCAGTTTTGCACACCAGAGATCCAACTAAATACAGTGTACTATTTTCCATGAGACACTGAGCTGCAATACAGTTTCCCACCAGTGAGCAGTAGTAATGTGCAAATCAGTTATTTACAAGCTCCGATATAAGCAGATCAAAACACTCAGCCAGGCATTTGAGCAAGTTATTCATCCTCAAAAGGAAAAAAAACGACAATGAAAATTCTTCCAAATGTCTACATGCTTGCAAAAGTGCAATCCCTTCTTTATGAGTAGCTTTGTGAACGGGGACAATAGTCAGGTTTCCATCCAATTACTTTAAAAAAATTTCAGCGAATTTACTGAAAATGCGCAAAATGGACATGCGACTTATGCCTGTTTCCATCTGGTTCTTATTTACGAATATTGAGGGGACTCTGCCGCTGTAGGTGGCGGTATACATCATAGAGATGTGATCCACCTGTAATTTAAAAGAAGATGAAGAAGAAGAAGAAGAAGAAGAAGCGACTGCGCCATGTGATTACGTTGTATGAGTTTTCTTTTGTAATTCTTGATAAACCGTAGTGTTTCTTTGCTGTTTTCCATCTAAAATAGCATTAATATTCACTTATTTAATTAATTCCAAAACTATTTATTTTTCATCGTCCCCCCAAACATGCCTTACTTTATCGTCCGACATTGCTATGTGACTACAAACGTACGTGTGACGTAATATCCGGTCAAAATATGCGAAGTGTATCCAGTCATGCCAGCGGTTATTCGCAAAACTTGTTTCCATAGCCAAAATTCACATTTTCCTTTTTTCGATACGCTTCAAAATCCACCCCCTCTAACCTTAAAAACTTTTTTTGCGAAATGTTAAGCCCTTTTTTGAATTCCTAGTATTTCCATTCAGTTTTATTTTTGCATTTTTTGAAAATTTGAATACAAATGGGTGGATGGAAACCCAACTAATGAGGCAAAGCATGGGACATACGGTGCGGCATGTGGACTAAGATTCTGCAACAAAGTAAGAAGCCTAGAAACTATGCATTCAACAATTGTGGAAAAGAGAGTAGAATTCTTCTTGTCAACCAAAAATGGAGATTGCTGAAATAATAGGAAAACTAGATTTTCATTTTTACTTCATTCCAACTTTATTTATTGAAGTGCAACGCAAATATTCCTGGCCAAATCAATACAACTGCCCTCGTAACACTTGCCATTAGAAAGAGGGATCGATCACCATCTTGGGGAGAACACAATTTTGTCCTAAGATGCGCACCAAATGGACAGCGTAGATCTGGCATCCCCCGTCTGGACTTCACCCTGACATCTTCATGAGTGGCACAAACAGTCCGCACCTCCTCCATCAGCCTATCTGAATAGCTGGAGTGATAAGTGCTGCATATCTGTGGGTGGCACAGACACAGAGGGCCAGTCTTCTAACAGGTCTGAAGAATAGTGCTTCAGTTGTGGGCCCCTCCCTTTCCCACTGTAACAATTTGCATTTTGCCTTCAAAGCCCACTCTATCCTCTGACTTGCTACGGACACAGAATGCCTGCGTGCCTTTAAGCTATGAAAAGCCTCACCTAAATCTTTATTTAAATTTCCCAATTCTAACAACATACGCCAAGTAGCAGGTCATTGAAATAAACCAATGAGGTCTTTAGATCCTGCAAATGCATTAAATGAATATGGAACACAATTGAGGTTAGCATGTTAGTATGGCCCTCGACAACTGTTCCAGTTTCTCACATTTGGCAAATGAATTGCTGACCCTAGGTGGAGGAGGTTTTTCCATACATTACATGGATGACAAAAATCTTAGGACACAACTCTTAATCACTGAATGCATCAGTCACGTTTTGGGTTATTTTAGGCGTCCAACCTTGTGGGAACAGTTTTGAAAGTCTTTCTGTTCAGCAGGAACTGTGTAAAAAATGCAGTAATGAGTTTATTGTGGAAAAACTTGACCTTACCCCTGATCTCAGACACAAGCTGTATAGAAAAATGAATACTCAAATACTAATCTGACATTTCATTAGTAACATATATATATATATATATATATATATATATATATATATATATATATATATATATATATATATATATATATATATATATATATATATATATATATATATATATATATATATATATATATATATATATATATATATATATATATATACACACACATACATACACACACACACCTGAAAATAAAAGCCTGGGTGGGCAATCTGATACAGGGTGTCTTTAAATTGCAACGTGGTTGTCTTCATTCTAAAAATCAAGTGGGTGGGCTTTCTTGTACCACAATGCCTTCTTCAAAGGTGAAAACAGCACATAAAGCAGTCACTCAAGTTGATCTTATTTTTTAGTCACGAGTGATTTGTTTTATTTTCTTTAACCTGTCTTATTGGGCTGCTTGGTAATGCAGAATCACCATTCTGTACGCTTTTTTATGCAGACACCTGTGTTTTGTTCTGTCAGCATTGCCCTGGGCTATCACTGCTTCCTTGTAAATTTGTGTGGTGATATTTCACCACAGCGATCAACATTACTTATAGTAAGGTTGGCTGCCATCTCACAACATTTTGCGAAATATGAAAGATGTGTAAGTGAGCAGTCTTCTTTAATTTTTTCCACTCAGAATATGAATAATTATTGATGATTGAAAAATTCCATTCAATTTAATAGTATGTAATTTTCACATCACAATTATAGCGACCAAAATGGTGTTATCAGTATTATCATACATTGTGAAAATATAAAGAGAATTACAAATAAAAGCACCAAAAGCTTTATTTTGAATACAAAACAATCTAATAACAGGGTCCGAACCTATTTTGTGTGGTAGCCCAAAAATTCAAGGAATTGTCTGCTTTTATGGAGGACTACAATAATCTGAGTCTATTTACTGTTGAGAAGCTGAGAAACAGGATTTGGACAATTTTAAATTAAACAACGTCTCTAAATGAATAATCGATTATCAAAAATAATTAACAATTAATGTAATAATTGATTGTTGTTTAATCATATAATTGTTGCACCTCTAAAACGGAGAAAGGTTCCGCATGACCCCCAGCTAACGAATGTATTTTTTGGTGGCTAGTAAAAATGTTGATTGACTTTTACCTCTGAGAAACCAGTAGCCACAATGGCTGATCAGCAAAGAAGTTAATGTCAACTTGTCAAGTCCTGTCCTGTGCACCTTTGGTTTAAAAAAGACTTGACCCATGGACAAACACTGATCCAGATTATTATTTCCCTTGGAAATAATAATACACTGACACTTGAATGGTCGTGGGCCTGCAGTTTTGAGAGTTGGTCATCTCTAATCCAACTCGAGGATGGAGCTCTGCTTTAGTTAATCTGATCATCTGTGACCTGCTGAGACATGAAACCCACCATCCCAATTGTATTTAATCTGCACTCACACAATACAGTACACTGAACCTGGTTGATTATAAACCAGACCCGGGTAAAGATCTCCAGCTTCTAGCGTGATGCTGTGAGAATAAATGTGGCAGAATTCCTCTATCAAAACTTTAACTCAACAAATCGGTGCGACTTCATAGAAATGGGTTACACACTTTTTATGTCCTACTTTGAAAGGAACTGTGCTACAATCCCAAGGGACAACAGCAGGCCTTCTGCTAATTTTGAAACCGTTTTAGTCACTCCTGGCATTCAAGGCAGTGAGTACTGGAGCACTCTAAAAATAAAAATTAAATCTACTACAAATGCAAATGAGAGGGGGGTGGGGGGGGGGGGGGAAACAAGCAAGCAAGACAAAGCATTTAGATCTTGTTGCCTCACTCGACCGCATGTCAGGGCATGTTGAGAAGTTGTTTAAATCCATAGGACAGATAAAGAAAGATAATGAGATGGAAGGAAGAGCGCAGATCTGTGCATCAAAGCCTCTTTCGAACACACTCAGCAGATAGGGGCCCAGGCATCGCATGGCTGCTTACTCCCCCACTTTGGAGATTAAAGCTTTGGTTGCTGACAAAAGAAAGTTGAAGAGGTATCGGTTCATAATTCACAATTCAGAGAAAGTAAAAAATAAGCACAAATGCAGGTGAGTCAAGCTCATTGTAGTTCAGAGGCCACATACAATCAACTTGTAAAATTCTATGAATTGTTTTAGCGCGAATTTCAAACCAGACTCACTGCTGTAGCCAGCGAGTGAGTCGATGAAGGCTGGCGTGGGTTCACTTCCCCGCCTGGGAGACCATGTTTATATGTTTGCATGTTTGTGTGAGTGTGAGCACAAAGAAAAAAAAGTGTAGTAGATTCACGGACGTACATATGAAATATATAATATTCCATATGTAAGACCGTGATTAAACAGTATCGATGGGCGGTTACGGAGTAAATTCAACATGGTTACACGAAGAGAGACAATAGTAAATGACTTATGTAATTGTTGCGGTAAAAACGTAATGATTCGTTTGATAATAGACTTCTGGTGCTGCAGAGTGACGTTACTCACGAAGAATAATGCTGCATTCGAGGAAAGTGGAAAGTTGGACTTTTCCGGAAGTGTGTACGGGAACGCCCCCTTAAACTCGGAAATGCCACTTGCGAAGTTGGGGGAAAAAAAGTACCCCGACTTCCCCGACCGACTACAATGTGACATCACTCTACAATGGCCACCCCTTTGGAAACACATACCGTGAATGATAAAACACAATTTACTTGAATATAAAACTAGATAACTTTCTTTCTTCATAAATATTCGACATAACTTCACGTAACACAACGTACGTGGCAGCATGCCGCTATCTCCCTGCATGACATCATACGGTGAACTACTGAACTGTATGGAATGCTTGTGAAACAAGATAAACACATAAATGAAGCAAAATTGCAAGAAGGCAAGTTTGCTGGAGGTTAAAATGAGTTTGAGGATCAAAACTAAAAACAATTTAGCACTATTCGCCATTTTGGTTTACTTTCACATCGAACGCTTTCAGGTCGGAACAGGGAGGTCGGAACAGGGAGGAGGGATAGACAGACAGACAGACAGATAAACAGATAGATTGTTAAATTCCGGATCCTGTACTAAGACAAACCACGACTACTGCCGTTAAAGCCTTATGGGACTGATTTTGGGTGTTTTTAGAAAGCGCCTAGTTTAGTTTTTGGATTGACTGATGCACAAAGGACTGTTTGAGCCTGACCCTGTAATAGCGTGGCACACAGTACGCCCAGATGGTAGGAGCGCATATTCATTGTTTAGAGCATGGTTCGGTTTGAAGATTATATTCTTGACCAATTAATTGCATGGTATTGTTGTGATCAGCGTCTTCAAACAGTTTGTGCAGAGGCTGGCCTACAAGCTTGAAATGAAACATGGGGTCATCCATGATATTGGTTTCTGTTGCACTGCAGAATTTTTTTTAATAAGTTTGTCAAATTTAACTTAACCATGCTACGGACTCAAAAGTACAAATCTGCAGATGTTGTTGACTGCCATTCACCTTTTTATGCCCAAAGGGGAATTGAGCCTTGCCTTGATCAGCTTGTTGTTTTATGGCTGTGATAAGTTCCCCAAGGATGGTCTCTTGTGTATTAAAGTCACCCCGAGGCATACAGACAGTTGAAGAAAACAGCCTACAACAACTAAAGCCACTGAGTGTTAAAGTGGCAAGTGCACTGAAGAGACTTCTTATCAGGCTTAAGAACCATATTTGATAACTCAAAATGGAAGGTATGCCACACTTAGAAACACTACCCTGTGATTCCTCCTACTTACCAATTACTGAAAACAAACACTTGATTTAAAAAACCAACAACAGTGTAGTGAAATACTTTAGTGTATGAACGGTTAAATGCTTTTATGTGTTCTGTGACTGACTGGCGACCTCTAGCTCAAAGTCAGCTGGGATAGGACCTAGTTACCTAATGAGGACAAGCTGGAATGAAAACGGATGGATAGATAATTTCTTCCAGTTATAGATGTGAAAAAGTATATATATCTAATTTGGGGGAGGGGGGGGGGGGGTTATGTACACACATGCATGAAATTTGACCTCTGCATTTGACCCATCACAGTGAACACAAACTGTTACGTGGCACACTGGAGCAGGAGAGCTGCTGAAGTGCCCAGGGAGCAATTTGGGGTATGTGTGTTTTGCACAAGGACACTTGACTGATCTTGAACCGAGGTCCCCACAGAGGCATTTGACAATATTAACCATTTGACAATGGCTGCTTTCTTGTACTACTGGTTAACTTTTTGTGTATTTCAATAAGTCCTGCATAATGATCGCCCTAAAGTGCCCTTTAGTAAAAGAGACATGATCAATACACCAGGGTCCAGTGACTCAAATAGCCTTTGAGCTACAGGCTGGGTTTTATTTGAATAACACTGCATGCAAGTAAACATATTGATCACACTTTTCAGCTATGTCATAATCCCATTTTTCCTGGCTTCTCAAAAGAAAGCAAATACTTAGAGGAAAGCTGTTTACAAATTAATGTCCATTCATATTTTCAGCATGTATGACCAGCATAAGTGGTACTGAAATTGATGGAAGCTAAAAATTCTGGTAGTTGTATTATGATTGCGGTCAATCGTCAGTGGTTTTTGTGTTGGAGTTGTATGTTTGTGTTATGTGAATCATAAGTTAAGTAAGTACACGGTGGAGTGAGAGTCCAGTTGAAGGGAATGATCATGTTACAGTACATTCCCATTGAGTTACTATAAATAATAAATTAAATAAATGCAATGGTTCATTCAGGCAAGACATATAAAATGAACAGTACCGGTACTCAGATTGGAGAAGCAACACTTTTACACCAGATTTTCTGATAACAATTAAGCATCTTGTTTTTCTGTTAAGTGGGTCTCCAGATGAATTAGTTGGCAGAGAGAGAGAAAAAGAAGCGACATTTAAACCATAAGTGCTGCCAATGTGCTTTCCCTCACTCTTGCAGTCAAGTTGACGTAAGGTGTTTGAGTTCATTGGAACATGAAAAAGAATAAAAACAAAGCAAAACCAACAACAAAATAAAATAAAACAGCTACAAAACAAGCAAAATTCAACAAAGCGCACCTAACAACGATTTTCCATGTTCAAAAGGAAGTGGGAAGAAGTCGCAAGTCACATTTTCTTAGTTTACATCAATGGTAAATAAATAAAAAATACAACAATATATTGCTGAGGATAACAAAAGTAACTAATAATGAAACACTCCATAATAATAATATAAAATAAATCTTCAGCGAGCTCATCATTAGAAATCCACAGAAAAGATAGTAAAGTACAACCTAGATCCAAAAAGCCAACAATAACAAAACACAAGACACAAACTATAGTAAACATAAATATGTAGTCAACAAATCAGCAACACTCCTAATCACTTAGTGGTTGTCTACCCCCTCCCATTCCCTCTGTATCTCGTCAATACATAACTTATATTTAGTTTTAAATTGATTTATATTTGTACATTGTTTTAAGTTCTCACACAGATTGTTCCATAATTTCACCCCACAGAATGATATACAGAACCTTCTTCTGTTTGTTCGAATAATGTAAATTTTTAGATTGTATTTCCCTCTTCATTTATAACCCCCATCTTTCTCTCTAAAATTGTTTTGAATATTTTGTGGTATTATTTTTAACTTTATACATAGCCTGTGCTCACTAAACTCACTATAACAAATTTTAAGAGTTTTGACAATAAAAATAGTGAGTGTGTATGATCCAGATACCCAACCTTATGTATGTAGGTGTTAAATATAATAAAAATACTGCCTGAAAAGTTAGGTCATTTTGCTCGCAATGTATTCTCATCTTTGTTTTAATCTTCTCTCTTAACCTCCCTAGCATTAGAGATTTTTGAATGAAAGGCGCGTGACGTGACGAATTGTATTTATTATCAATATTAGTTATGACACATTTTCACATGGGACTGGGATGTCATGGCAGGCCGAGTTCACTACAGTCTGTAAGACTATTTTGACCAAAAATGGATTAGAAACTATTTCGGTAGCAGGCCCCTCAAGATTGCTTTTGTTGCCTCATTAGATGGAGCCAATTAAGAGGAAATCTGTCTCATTATAAGTGACGGCCCTGGGGGACAGTTGCCTGTCTGTTGAATTGTTTGTAACTACCTAACACGGTTTTTGAATGTGCACACACTAGGGATGCAATTTTTACACCTAATGGAGAAAAACATGCCTTTGGGGAACAGTCAACACATTTTCAGAGAAAAGATTAATTATGATATTAAATATGGTGTGCAGAAAAAGCCATACTGTATGCCCGGGTGTATTGGCAAAAACAAAACATTGGTGTTTGTATACATTCTCTGACCTTTGTGGGAGAAGATGCATGGCGAAAGCTGTTGGTTTTTCATGCATGATATACAAGTTTCTCCAGCACCAAATAGAAGTGAGAAAAGCAAACAAATAAACGTCAGTCTGAGACAGAAATTGGATTAAGACAACCCATCAGTAATTAATCAAAACAACATTTAAAGTTCAAACATACAGTCTACCTCCTGCCCAACTCCCCATTGAGGTCCTAAGGTGCATCACATGCGACAGTAGCAGAAAGAGAGCTGTGGAGCTGCCTTCCGCTCACCATGTATAAGGATGGTAGCTAGTAATGTTTTACATGCAAAACTAACAAACAAACCACGTGCTTTGTCAGTACTGTGGGTTGCAGAGTGATGAAAAAGAGGATGACTCAGAGGCAGTGGGTGGACTGAGACCAGGTGAGACACTGGTACAGCAGATGGGCAGTTTTCTGTGCTGATTCTATCCAATACATAAGCAGCTAAAGAGGTGATCTACAGCATATTAGTTCTAATCAAGCAAAGAATTGTGATATTTCTATTAGCGCTGTGCAATTAATCGAAATTCAATTACTTATTATTATTAATACTCGGGCTGCAACGAGTCCTCGTCATTTCTGCCTCGGATACCCGCTGAGATAGTCGTAGTCAAACAAACGGCAGTATGCATGACAGTACACGGGGCTAACGCTGTGAGAAACCTAATTTCAAAATAAACCTTACCTTACCAAGTAGTATATGTAGATCAATGCATTGTATTGCTTTGATTTATTTTTTAAGTTGTTTCCGGAAGCGTGTCGTCGTGGTATAAGGGTTGACGACGTGCTCGTCTATTCAGAGTTTGTGAACAACGGCAATATAAATGGCCCAAACTATTGCGACAGACGTCAGTAACACAAAGTCCTGAAGTCACGTTTAAGCTTGTACGGCGACTGCTAGCAAACAGGGAGCTACCAGCACAAATCAGCAAGCTAGCCGCACTCGCTAGCAGCGGTAAAGTGCTCCAGCCGTCTGATTACTTTTCAAAGGCGTAAATACTACAGCCCGTAGACAGCCCGTAAATTAGCATTCCCTCCGACAATATTGACATTGCACTTAATCAAAAATCTAATTTACAAATGAATGCACTGACAAGATCATAATCAGTGTTCATTTGAACAAGTATGTGAACAAAACGTTGGCAAAAGGACAAAAAGGAATCACTAGTCAAGTATACATTACCCGGGGTAAGACATTTTACACTTAACAAGGCACATTTACCAGACGCAGTTAAACCAGCAAAATTAAGGCAGCTAACACCTTACTTCCTGTTAGTGTTTTGAAACCTATTCTCACCACTTCTGGCGCACTACTGAGCTGAATGACGCTAGCTTGAAGACAGCAATGGCAATCGTAGGAGTCTTTTCTATTATTAACTTCAGTTGCCAGTAAATTCCTGTAAATTACGTAGAACACAAGAAACGGTTGTAAACTAGATTACAGTGTGTTGCGGTAAAAGTAAATACAGTACGTAACTGTAATTTATATACAGTAAATACTTGTAAAAAAAATACAGGAATGTATTGAGATTTTACAAGAATTAGCTGGCAACTTTTTGCCAGTTATTTCTTGTAAATTCTACAGCCAATTTGTTACAGTGCAATTACCTTGAGGCAGGACGGCTGAAGAGAGTAGACCGCGTGCATATGCTAAGCAATTGACTAAAATGACTAAACTCACAAAGTCCTTCCTTTATTATTTTAGACTATGCTGTGTATTATCCCCTTTCTTTTTTTTTGGTATGTAACTTGACAGTTATAAAGAGCATGTATGTACTTGAACATGCTTAAATACTGTATAATAAATAATGATTGGTGCTGCCTGCAAGCTACAATTACAACAGTGTTTTTAAATACTGACATGCAATATTTACTTTAAAAAAAAAAAGGTATATATTTGATGTGATACTACATTTTGGAATTAAGTAGGACAATTGGCAATATACTCCCTGGGTCAGTATGTAGCCCTAAATGGATCCTTGGAACTCAAATTGTTAAAGAAGAAGATGGCTCTGCCCAAGCTAAACTCTCTCTACATTGTTTTCCATTTGTATTCATCAATGTTTTAGCATGTGCTGTACATTGCAATTGAAAGGTACTATTTGCTTGACACTGCTTTGGAGGTCCAGCACCCCAAAAGGTCAGTAGCTTGCACTTGGGTGTGATGAAGGTCTAGGTCATGCTTCTCCACCCTTTTCTCCTATGACTAGATGTTTGTTGAAATGTGTGTGTGTGTGTGTGTGTAATATATATATATATATATATATATATAAGGTAGGGATCTCATCCAGCCTAGTGAGTTCCTCGCTGTGTCTGTGCAAATGACCTCAGGGGACCACTGGCTCATACTGCACTGCACACACATTCCCCACCACGTTTGCTTAGCCCAGGGTGTGGCCCATTACAAGAGGATTACATGCAGGAATGCAGCCAAACCCATCTTTTTAAGCAAGAGAGGAACTGGGGTCTAAGAGCAGAAGCTACAAGTTCATGTACACTAAATGTCCCTTCGGGTAAAATCATGGAAGTAGAATGGCCCTAATTTGAGGTGGGATAAATAAATAATGAGTTGCATGATGCAAATATAAACTGTGTATTGTTTGTTCTTCACATTTTCAGCTGGTAATTTAAAAATAAAAAAACTAACAGAAAGGGACCTATTTTGTTTTGAAATTTAACACAAAGATTTTTTTTCTTGTTATGCATTTTTATTAAAAACTGACATCTATTTTCTTAACCGCTTATTCCTTACAAGAGTATTACATTAAAATGAAAGATAATACAAGACAAGGTAAAGAAATAATTAGTTTTTCATGAAATTTAAGTCAAGGCACAAATCACACTTAGGCTTGTGGCCCGTCTTTCAATTTCATGCTTTTGATTTGATCTAAACATGGTAATATGAACATTCAAGCAATTTCAATTATTTTTGTTACATTTAAAAACAGACAATCTAATGACCTCACTTTTCTCTCCGATTTAAAATAGAAAGAACAAATGATGCGAGGATCGTAAATGATTCTGAATTGATAAACACATTTCTAAAAAAAATTAATAAAATAAAAATAGTGTACCTAACGGAAAATATGCCCTGCCCTGTCATCATCTTATTTCAACAATCCAATATTTTCTCTAACCCTTGCTCAATGTACAAGTTTGAAACACCCCACGACCCTAAAAACCAGAAGTAAAAGTGTCTAAGTCAGATAAAGGTGTTACGACAAAGTGAAAGAAACCAGGGCACTTCACCCTCCAGGGAGCAGTAAATATTCTTCGTTTCAAATGAAAAAGCACTCACGTACCTAGGAGGCTCCTAAGTAATAAATATATTTTTTAAACTACTTTAAAAAAAAACCACACAAATTTTTTTTTATATTGCAATCGTTCAGTACAAACCAATGTACACTGTGCGTATCAGAGCCTCTCTGAGTGCCTTTCTCTGAAATACTCACAGTACACAGTTATGCATTATGCAGACAGTCCAAAACAGCGATATTGTTATACACAGGTTAAGTCAATGTGACATCATCATGTGACTTTTTTGATTGCATTTACTCTATAACCTAAGTATTTAGTCCAATCCAGCAGGCCCATTTTGCAATGCTGAACAACACAGTTAGGACTGTCATGGTGGTAATTCTTCTAATTGCTTAACATCTTACAGGAATTGGGTTCAGCTGTGACATATTGACGTGTCTACTGTACTGTAGGCCCCAAGTGTGAATGTTTTCAAGACCAGGTTAAAACGAATAAATACATTTTACTAAGCTATCTTTTATTTCAATATTTTGTTTTTAAATGTCTTTAGTTCTTTGTTTGATTGTACTTTTAATCATGTGAAGTACATTGAGTTACCGCGTGTATGAAATGCGCTCTATAAATAGCGCTCTATAAATAGCGGTCTATAAATAAAACTGTGTTGCCCTAGCAATGATTCAAATTCTGTGAACTTGGCTAAGTCGGCTAAATGAAGTGTAGCCGTTGAGGTCCTTGAGTCACATGTTTAAGCCATGTCTCAATGGAAATGAAATATACTTGGTCAGGCATCACAACCAAATTTGAGCAGGCTTGGTGTAGACTGAGAGGAAGCGGATAGTTCTATTTTAACAGATGACAAGTGTAGCATGAAAGGACTGTTTGACTCAAGCAAAATGGTACAAAACAGGGCAATGAAACCTTCTCCTGAACATCAGTCCAAACCAGCAGCAAAAGGAAGCAGGCTATTTCCTGTTAGGTTACTTAGCAACCAATGCCTAATATGGGCAAGGCATCATCACTTATCGTCATCGTCCCTGGTGTGCTGGAGCCTATCCCAGCAGACTTTGGGCGAGAGGCAAGGCATACCCTGAACTGGTAGCCAGCCAATCACAGGGCACACATTGACAAACAACCATCTCCACTCACTTTTCACACCAATGGGACAATATAGAGTCTTCAATGAACCTAACATGTATGTTTTCGGAAGGAAGGAAAGGAGAAAACCAGTGAGAAAGCACAACACTGGAACAGGGAGAACATGCAAACTCCAGATTTCTTAACTGTGAGGCTGATGTGCTAACCAGTTGACCACTGTGTCTCCTTTGTTATATAATATTATTAAATGTTTATTGCTTCATCGATTTTATATGTTAAATTGTTGAACATTTGAAATGCTTTCTTAACTTGTATTAAGAATTGTCTTCAATTATGGGGGTATGCTCAGAATAAACCAATCATATTCAAATTAATATTAAATGGGACTCACTACACACCTGCAACCATTAAATGTAGTGATAGACTTTTTTCAAAGCCAATATCGATTATAAGTAGTCAATGAGACCGATAACCAATATTTCAAGCCAATATTAATTTGTAGTAAAAGAGAAAACATTAGCTTAAAATAAAAACAAACAAAAACTACTTTTGCTTTTAATTTCAAACATATAAAGAATTGACACCTGTGTTTAAAAATTATTTAAAAAAAATCAGGGAGCATCTAGGGTCATCAGCATGTGTTAAGCGGAATTGAAAACTAAGCAAGTAAATAGTTCCCTTAAGTTTTTTACTGTCAATAGTTTTCAAAAATGTGAACATATTTTTTAATTTAAACTTCTTCTTTTTTTTTTTATAAAAAAATGTAGGTAGTTCTCAGTGTCAGCATAATTTTTTATAAAGTAGAAATGTAAATAAAACCATGAATGAAATATTCCCTGTATATTACTGTCTATATCACTGAGTCTATGAACATCTTACAAATCCTGATGAAAACTCTAAATTCGCTACGTTTGCAAGCATTCGCCGCTCAGTGAAATACCAGCTTTATCAGCCTTCAGATACGCAAAAAGTAATTGGTCTTTCCCTAATTAAAAGCATCCCTGATTGACCCCAAATAAACTTCAGATGTTCTATAGCAGGCTTTTCCTGACATTTTTAATATTTCTAGCAGATGCCAAAAGGTTCTTTAGTAACACTAACTGGTATTTGGAAAGGTTTTAGTTCCAGCTGAAGAAAAACAGCCCCCAAAGGCATGATGCTGCCACCACCATGCTTCACTATAGAGAGGGTGCTGTATTAATGATCACCTGTTTTGCTTGCCTCACACATACCTTCTGGAAATATGGCCAATAAGTCAAACTTTGCTTTCAAAATTGTGCAAACACTTGAAAACTCTCAAACTCATATAAGAAAATGTGTTGTAGTCCAACGATACCAAGGTTGAACTTTTGGGTCATAATTCCTAAACGTAAGTTTGGGGAAAACACAATACAACTTAGGGCTGCTCGATTAATTATAAAAGTTTCTTTTTTTTTCTTTTTTTATAAAAAAGGTACACATATATATATTTAAACGACTCAGATTTAGTATTATTAATCTTTTATTTTTGTTCACCATTATGCCAATTTTATAATTGTGGAGTGTGATAATTGAAATTGTAATTTAATTTTGATTAATTGCACAGTCCTAACACAGCTCATCACAAAAAGAACACTAACCTAAAGTGAAGCCTATTGGTGGCAGGATTATGCTTTGGGGCAGTTTTTCTTCAGCTGTACTGGGGCTTCGTCAAGGCAGAGGATCCCAATGTTCCTAACACTAGTCAGCGGTAGCACAAAACTTTCAGGCTTCAACTAGAAAGGAAAAATATAGAACAGCTAGAACAGCTCAAATTTAATGTATTTGCAGTTAATCCGGAGCACTGTAAGTGGTGGCAGGTGTGTGCTTACTCCTGTTTAACATGAGTGTGAATGTGATTAATTGTTTGACATATATATATATATATATAAATATATATATATATATGCCACAGTACATCCTGCTCCAAGTCCTGGTCTTCTGCCCCAGTTTCTTTGGGTATTTGTCATTGTCACGACTGTTTCCCAACCTTTTTGTTCCCCCTTGTATATCTTGATATGAATAGGCTTTTCCTGAATGTTGTCATCTTACTTGCAGCAGGTTACTACCCACAGCATACTGGCACACTACTTGGTTTGTGAGTTGAGCTAAATATAAAAAAATAGGGTGGTTTAGGTCAGTGTGTGTTGCTTGATGGTTGACAAGGAAACAGGAATAGAAGTCCAGCAATGGCTTCTTGAGGAGATCAGATGTGCGCCCTCACACAGATGATGGACAGGCATGGTAACATTAGAAGAACTTCCCAAATAAAACTTCACATGCATACCTGTAGTGACAGTGAACATGACAACAGACCTCTGTGGCCTTTAGCTTCATAGGTCAGGGTGATCAGATAACTGCGGCACAGCATTGAGCTAATTTGAGCATATGACAGCATGCACTCGTCCACCATTAGGAACTTCAAAGCTAAGAATCCTTATGTTAGATTCAAATTGTACTCTTTACATTGCTTACTTCACATTCTTTAGAGTTCCTATGAGGTCGTGTGATACTAAGTATAGTGCAGCTAACTACTATTATACTGTAAGACGATAATCTTACCTTTAAAGAGTCAAAACACGCAATTACTCTCCCATTTTCCACCTGGCAACTTTTGGATGGGTGGGCAAATTTGCACTCTTCATCACTGCGTGAGCAAGTCCCCCTCTGAAACTGCCGACACACTTCCAGGGTCAGCCATTTTGTGTCACGTATAGAGGCAATATTCAGCGCCATGTCTGCGTCGCTGGCTTAGTTGGAGCAGAGGTGCTCAGTTGAAGGAGGAGGCCTGTCCTCTGAGGAGCGCTTCCAATGTATTCCAGGAAAAACAGAAAACAAGTGATGGAATTTGCAGCTGTAAATGATCCACTTTCACTCAGTGGATATGATTGGTCTCTGTAGACAGGGAAAGGAAAGATTGGACTGGTGAAGACTTGCTGTGTTAGTAGATGATGGAATTGCACTGCTGCAGTAGTTGTCAGTTAAACTGTAGATTGTTCATCATTCAGCAAGACTCAAGTGCAACCTCAGGCCAAGCATGGTCCAAGATGAGTTCAATTGGATGTCCCAATCGCTCCAAAATGTCCAAAAGCATATCATGGAACAGGAGGAAGTTGAAAGGGTTCAAGTGGCCGTCGTGTTTGAGTTCTGTCACGATTACAGGTGGACTCAGGAACTCTTCAAAACTAGCCAGGGATCTCAAGTAGGGACGCTGTCTCATAAGAACCTTTCTATCAGCAATCTGGAGTGGAGAGAGCAAGAAAA
Organism: Leptonotus elevatus; assembly: GCF_054856555.1. Taxonomy (NCBI): domain Eukaryota; kingdom Metazoa; phylum Chordata; class Actinopteri; order Syngnathiformes; family Syngnathidae; genus Leptonotus; species Leptonotus elevatus. Next base: position 5,801,616 of record NC_141240.1, on the reverse strand, counting down.
AAAGAATGAGAACATTGGTGCGATCATGAAGCTTTATGTGGCTAATTAAAATCAGCAGCAAGGAACAAGGAAGTCTCGCCGGCTTGCATGGAGAGCTCCAACAATGGACGACCATCTTGTCCACTGTCACCACGACTTGTTGTCGAGCAACTCAAATGGTGCAAGTTGTGGTGACAGTGGACAAGATAGTCATTTATTGCTTGAAACACGCTTAGGACCGCTCCCTCATTTGAATAACATTTCGACATGACAAAGCGTCTGCAGCATGAAATAAATAAATGTGTGGTTGATATTTATTCATTTATTTTAAATTTTGGCAGTTTTGGTCCTCCATAGAAAGAGGCTATGTTACACAATACACTACAAAATGAAGTTTTTGCAGACAAGTAAAATAAAAGATAATTTTGAGAGTGAAAAACGTCGTTTGTTCTCTTCATGAACAAAACAACTACCGAAAATATACCTACCCATAATCCTAAAGAGGAAGGTATGGATCGTAATGGATGTTACCTATCCTATCCTATCCCATCCCTACTACTTGAATCCAGGCCATTGTCTAACAGAACCTGCCCCACTTGTCTGATCATGGCTAACGAAATGAGAAGCTTCTCAGCCAAATGGTTCAGAAGAGCAATGTCCCTCTCTAAGGCATGATTTAATTTAACAAGGTCTCCCCACGGAGGGAGGCAATCGTGGAAAAGACAGTCAGGTGAAAATCCTGCTAGAGCTGACCTTTATCAATTAAACCTCATTATTTTTAGAACTCATAAAAAGACTGGAGTGAAGCTACCCTACTTTGTCAGAATGTATGAAAGGGAAATGGTGCCACTTTCTCCCCTCTTCCTCATTTAGTCTTCCTCATATGATTGTGTTGTGGCCTGGGAACACATCCATCACATAGTTTTAGTTTTTTTATGAGGGACTTTTGAGGGTCATAAAAATTGTCATTCGAGATGATCTTGGACGGCTTTGGACCACTCCAGCATACAGTATGTAGTGCATGCAGCTTTGGTTTAGTCTTGGTCAGATTCAGGTTTTAAAGGGGAGGTCAACCTTAAACATTTCCTGATAATAATATGCTATATGCGACCTCACTAGTCTAAACATGACATTCTGATTAATATTACATTTGTGGAAGATGAGTTATGCAGCAAAAATCCAGCAGGCTTATACGGCAGCCATTTTGCCACTTGCTGTCGACTGAAGATGACATTACAGTTGCTCAATATTAACCAGAATGTAAACAAGTGGGGCTGCACAGAACATATTATTGTCAAAACATTTTTGGGGAGTTGACTTCCCCTTTAAGATAGAATGAACTTCTTTTGGCCTAGCCTTGTTTAGCTCGTGCTAGTGTCCGGCTCAGTGGTCTTCAGGCCTCAATGCAACAATAAATGAAGTAAAGGCCAAATGGTCCAACAACCACCATTTTGATCTCTGATTTGGGTAGTGAATATAAATCTGTGAAATGCAGTGTTATTTCTAATAGGCAGTTATATTCATCAACATTCATCAGAGGATGCAAATAATCTTGGACATTAAATTGTCTCACCTGTGTAGGACCATAATTCAAAGCCAAAATTAATGTTTAGCATTAGTGTGCATCTCTGTGTCAAGGCAAAAGACAGAATGACCTGTGAAGCAGGACAGACCTATAAGAATGCACCACAGTAGTAGACTTTATGGATTACTGATGCTTACCAAGGCCAGCTGGCAAGGGCATTATCTTGCTAGTCTGCTTAATTGTATGAGAGTCAGCGGAACTGGGGTGTCTCAAGTGAAAGTCATTGGCTTGACCACGGAATACCTCAAATGTAACCCATTAGGCTGGTATATGTGCACTCTCTGACTGTGTGCTGCATTTTATCTTTGCATTATGACTAGGTTACAATGGCAGAGGCCAAAAGCATGGCCTGCAGAAAACAACCTCCAATTCCAATGACGTTTCTGCATAAAATGTAAATACAAACAGAATACAGTGATATGCAAATCCTTTTAAACCTGCATTCAATTGAAAACACCAAAGGTATGATATACAGATGTTCAAACCAATGCAAATATTCACTCATTTTGAATTTGATGCCTGCACTACTATCCCAAGAATGTGTTTTAAATAGGGATGTACCGAAATGAAAATGTTTGGCCGAAACCGAAAACCGAAAATGAAAAATGCTTGACCGAAAACCGAAACGGCGAAAAAAAATTATGCCAATTTTTACTATCTTTTCCTTTTGGCTTTTCCCTTCAGGGGTCGCCACAGCGAATCAGGTGCCTCCATCTAACCCTCTGCTCTCACACTAACTACCTTCATGTCTTCTTTAACTACATCTATAAACCTCTTTGGTCTTCCTCTAGACCACCTCCTCCTGCCTGGCATTTGGAAACTCAACATCCTTCTGCCAATATACTCACTATCTCTCCTCTGGACATGTCCAAACCATCTCAATCTATCATTGCATTTATTATAATTAATTAAAATTATATTATTATTATAAAATATTAATTTAGCACTGGCATTTTAACAAAGCACAATATAAATTGAAATGTGCCCACAACGCAGACATGCTGGCTAATGGTACATTAAACACCAAACGAGGGTTGAGTATTTTCTGGCGGTGCGATTGCACTTTAAAGTCAATGTAGTTCGCACAGGCGGGCACGGATGCATGCGGCGGGACAAGGTGTGGCACATTTAAAATCCGCACATTCACATATCCACTGACGTTTAAAAATAAATTAAATACATTTGTTCACACCAGCTAATCGGCTTCGGAAACGGACTGCAAAGTCACACACAGTGTCCTGAACAGGTCTGTCGCCACTATGAGTGTTTCCGTGTTTAAAACTGTTGATAGCAATAGTGCTAGCATTAGCTAAAGTATTTAGTACGGCCACCGGGATGTCGGTGAAAAGTGGAAGCCTTCGAGCGGCTCTAACAAAAAAAAAGAGAAGGCGCTGTAGGAGAAAGAGTGGCTGTACTGCAGTACACGGCAGTTCTGTCTTTTTTCGACTCGCTTAAATGTTGTACACCAAGCGAGTCGACGCCCCTCTCCTCCGGTGCGCAATGATCCCAGGAGCTGCTGCGACCGACCGGTACAAACTTGTATGGTGAAAAGTCAGCGAGAAGCGAGGAGACACTCACCGCCGCGTTCGCTGTTTAATACAAACAGACGCTTGCTTGCAGCGTTTTTTTGCTTGCGTCACCACAACATTCTTTTCAGCCGTATTCTTTCGGCTTTAATTTTATTTCGGACGAATGCCCGAAAATGGCTATTTTCGGTGGCCGAATATTCGGTGCATCACTAGTTTTAAAGGTGTTAGTTGTACAGTTATCACATTGATTATAGACAAATTATTGTTTTCTTACTGCTGAAAATAGTTAAAGGAGTCAAGTATGCCTATAACTTATATTTGAAGAAGTAGCGACAAACTGTGTTAACGGACAATGATTTTCTGGAGTGTTACTGATGCCAAATTATATTTATCTTTTACACAATAATGTGGGTTTTTAATTCAGTGCCATCTGAGGGATCAAAGGTCACGAGTATTCAAAATTGCTTTTTGGCCTTGCTGCTTTCGTGCACAGATTTGTCCAGATTCTCAGAACCTTTTGATGATATTATGGACCATAGATGATGAAATCCCTAAACTCTTTGCAATTTTGCACTGATAAATGTTGTTCTTAAAATGTTGGACTTTTATAACACGCAAAGTGGTGAACCTCACACCATTCTTGCTTGTGAACAACTAAGCATTTCGGGCAGAGATGTATTTCTACTCAACCGGCAGATAAAGGAGCTCGTTTACTGCCAGTTGAGTACCTGCATGTGGCTAAAATCAAACTGTGGCAGGGTTTTTACTTTCTGGACCGGGATTTGCCATTTCTGCTTTCAAAATGTTTCTTTTATAGGCAATCATGACACTATTCACTGTACATCTTTGGCATGTTCCAAACAGGTGTTTTTATTTACTTTGATACAATGTCCCAACTTCATTGGAAATAGGGGTTGTTACTTAGGTAGAAATACAAATCGCTGTGACAGAATTGCTCATGGCCATCCAACTGTGTGGCTGTATTTCCACTTATTACCATTTTATGGTGGAAAATCACAGCTGTGGGGTGATTTGCATGGCCAAGAGGTAAGATTGGTCAAAGTTATTCAAGGGTGTGAAGAATGAACCATATTTCCAAGAAGTACTGGGAAAATGTTCCATTCCTGCGTGTAATGGAAAAATGCAGAAACATGTAGATTTTTTTTAAATGACCCTTTGTTTCTAAAAGCCTAACCTAACGTTCAAGGTGACTTTGAGTGGCTTGGTCACTTGCAAACTGTTCCTTTACACCTTTCATCCTCTCAGAAAGAAACAGAGCAGGTCTACAGTATATTTAGCAGCTTCATGTGGCTTTAATATACTGCTTATGAAATTGCATTTGGCATAAGCCTGGGCTCCTGGAATTGACTGTCAAGTAAGGGCTAGTGAATGTGACTTCACAAGGACTTAGCTAATGTTCAGACGCAACATAGGAAGCATTTTACAGAGTCAGCAGATTGGCGTACTGCACTTCATAATAGCCTTAGCTTGTGACCCATATGGCCCTGTTCATGATATGGGCCAGATCTTTCTCCTTGTTAGATGAGATGACCTACCACTTTCCGTTACGCTTACAGTACATTTTAAACATCAAAATAGGCTGCATTTAACTAGTAAAATGTAAATAAATTTCACATGCAAAACCCAAATCTGAATCTGGATGTCATTCTGTATTCATATTAGTCTGAATAATCATCATCAGTCTAGTCACATGCTGTAAAATCGTTGCTCACATTAAAAATTGGATTTAGAAAGTGATCTAAGTTTTGTATTCAATTAAATCCAGATGAAAATACTTGGAAATAAAAGATACATTTGATCGCTTGTTGCTCTTTTGATTCCCGATGTTTTCAGTGGATAGCTAAAATAAAAGAATTGGCCACATTGTTTCTTTACTTTTGTAGGGAATATTATGAAGCAGAACAAATCAGGATTGTTTACCGTAACTGTTCAACCTACTGTTGCTCTTTCTCTTGTGCAAAACAGTGATGGTTTGGATTAAATGTGTTGTATTAGTACTCGTGCTGTGCTAAAATTTACACAATTTTATATCCCGATATAGGTAATTTAATTTTATATCCCGATGTAGTATTTTTATTTAAATTACATGATATTTTCTCTATTAATTTATGAGGCACATATTTTATATCAAAAACACAAGTAAATGAAAACCCCCCAAATAAAAACACAATAAAACACAAATATCCAGACTGTGGAAAAATACCAATCAAAATATCTGGAAGTGTAGTTAGTTTTCAAGGAATGTACAGAGTTGTTGGGCACATTTGTAATGTAGTAGTGTGATGTTATTTACATCCATGCTCCACTTACAGTGCTGTAAACTCTTATTTGCTGGGGATTGATTACTCATGCCTGGAGAGTGAGGTACAAAGATGACGTGATAGACAGGTGACATTACATACTAACTGTGTTAGTATAACAGAGCTAGCCCAATACCACAAACTTCAAAATAACAATATAAACGATAGTTAAATAGTACGGTACACAGTAAATTCTGTAGAGTTAATTTTACTCTATATAAAAGTGGGACCAAATAGACTCAGTTTAGAGTAATATTTACACTTGGAAGAGAGTAAAATAAAGAATAAGGGGGGGGGGGTCACTCAAGGGTTGAGGAACGAGCTCACAAATTTCAGCTTGGGAGAGAGCCGATCAACTCCCTGAGCCATGCAGCTCCTGCTGCTTGTTAGTATATCGCTCGTGTCAACTGGACTCCTAACTAGATTGAGACCAGTTCGTGAATAGACCAAAACATTGTTTTTGGTCTCTGGGAGATAAGCAAGCAGTAGCAGGGGCATAGCTCAGGTGGTAGTGTGACAGTCTCCCAAGCTGAAGGTCATGAGTTTGTTCCTTAACCATTGAATGACTTTTATTTGTTTTATTTTTGTCTTTATTTTACACTCTTCCAAGTGTAAATATTAGCCTACTCTAAAATTGAGTCTATTTGGTCCCACTCTAAATAGAGTTAAATTTACTCCACAGAATTTACTGTGTAGATGTATTTACAGTATGTTGCACTATGATATAAATCGTAATATTGCCCAGCATACGTTGTATATTAGAATGAGTTTAAAAGCAACACATACAACAATACATATCTGCTAGGGCTGCTCGATGAATTAATTTGATCAATTAATTTGAATTGATTTGTCAGGACATTTTATTTCAGATTTTGCAGTTGAAAGCAAGTCCCCACAGACATGTACTGTTTGCACAATATGGTTGCGAACAGAATCAAACTAGTTTGCAAAAGCAGACAGACATGCAAAATGATTATCTTCATCGCAACTATACACAAAAACAGTAATAATTACATCACAATCACAAACAACCAGAGAACATAATCTGTAATGAAAATAGCAGAAGTCTCTCCACCCTTTTGTTTAATTATTAGTACATGAGAGAGATGAAAGAGTCTCCTTTGACCAGTACGAGGGAGCCGGCCAGGGTCATAGATAAGTTTCAGACTTAAAATTATTGGTGGCTTCACATTACACAATGCTAAGTATTTTCAATCCACGATGTACAAGAAAACATTCACAACTATGACCAGCAGTGATACCGCCCACACACGCACAAGTTAAAATTATTTAGCCCATGTGGCAAAAAAACAAAAAAAACAACTCCTGACATTTGCACTGTTGGCAGAGTAAAGCCACTGCTGTGATAATGCCTCACTCCCTCTCAGGAGTTGGTGCAGAAAACCCATTACAACACTGGCAACTACAATAATGGTCCTAACTGGGAGCTTCTCATTTTCAGTCTCACACTCTCACACAGATAAAACATCCCCTCTCCTCCCACCTGAACTGGTGTGCAGCACACTGCAGCATACTCTTGAAAAATGACTGTGCTTCCCCACCTCGTCTCAGCAGGTCCCCGAGCTTGGCCGTCTGCTGTCCCCGACACCGGAGGCACCTTGTGTGGCACTGGGCGACGGCTACAGTGCGGCTGTCTGCCTCAGCAACTGGAGTTAATGACCATGTGAACTGTTGTCATTCCTCGCACGCTGCCCAATGCAGCAGTCAGAGGCCCATGCCGACATGGGTTCCCTTTCAATATCTGTCTCACGCTCAGCCACGCAGCAAGCAAGCGAGCGATGAGGCAGGCAGGCAGGCAGGCAGGCCGGCAAGCGTGCGGGCAGTCGGACGTGCAAGCAGAAAGCAGAAGAGTGCCGACTTCAACTATTTGGCTGAAACATTTCCAGCAATCACACCCACCGCCCCTAATGCACACACACCCTAAAGCCAGCCCCTTCCTGCCCACCAGCAGGAGACAGTACCGCCCTTTCAGAGCTCTAGCCAATGGGAGAAGAGCAGCTATGAATCAATGCTGTCTGTGCATCCCTATTGGCAGAGAGTAGGCAATGAGGTGAAAACTGCGCTTACAGTGACATCCTCTGAATGCTAACTTGTCGGGGTATTTCCCCAATTTCATGCCTTGCCACGCTAGCCATTATGTCATTCCCATCAGTCAAAGCCATGGAATATTGAACAAATATGTCTAGGAACTCTACATGCATCTCTCAATGCAGTCCATAAGGATGATCCTCTGTGTCCTTGTCTGTGTTCTATTGATATGTCACACCATCCCCCCAGGAAACAAGAGCGTCGCACCTCCTCCCCTCATCATCCTGACAGACACTCCAATTATTCACTTCTCTTTTTCTCTGGTCCTCTAAGCTGTTTTTCACATAGAATTTTAATCATAAATCCGAGTTTACTGGACTGGATAATCGCGGCCCATTGAATATTTCTGTTCCTGGCGGCGGGTCAGCCCATCCAGTTCACCCCCACCTCCCTCATCCAATTGATGACATACCGGTTGGCATCATGTGAGCGGTGAAGCCAGGGCGTCACAGAACTGATGAGTCAGAAATTCAGATTCAATCGAACAGCTGTACCGTCAGTCTGAGTCGCATACAAAGTCTAAAACAAAGGCTGTGAATGACACAGCAGCCTGGGTGTTTCGTTGATATCGGTGGGCTCAACATGCTTTACAATTCTGACTTTACTCTGATGTGCAAAGTCAATTAACAGTCCGGCAGTGATGTATCCACTGGAAAGAGATTGATTAAATTGTTTACTGGAATAAAGTACCGGGAATATTAAAAACGCTTGTGTAACAACGCTGCTCACTGTTGTCATTGGGTGGGAGAACAGAGTCTAGCAACAGTAAGGTTTTAAAGATCCTGTCACCTTCCTCAAGGTCCAGAGCCCTGCAAGTTTTAGATGTTTCCGCCCACTAGCACACCTGATTCATATAATCAGCTCATCAGCATGCCTGATAACGATCCTGATCTTTAGTATCAGGTGTGTTGGTATGGGGAAATATCTCAAACCTGCAGAACTCCGGACCCCGAGGACCGGAATTGGTGAACCCTGTTCTAAGGTAATAGTACCACAAATGGATTGTTGCACCCTCAAGAGACCATAGCACACGTGCTATATGCTCACACCTTCAAAAACCATAGTAGCCTCACTCCTTTCATAAAGATGTGCGCATGGAAAGCTAGGTGCAAATTTGATTGCGCATGCAAACAGATGTGGAGGCTGATCTGCTAACTGGCACACCCAGGATTGGCATATGCCCAAAATTGCTGTGACATTAATTTTTTGGTTGCTTTGTTTTCATTTGTTCAGTTTTTGTTTTTTGTTGGGCAGAGATCGTTGGTTCTGATGGATTGTCTGCAATGGTACTGCTGCGAGGAGCGGGACTGCGTGGACCCCCCCCCCCCCCCACGCCCCCAACTCCCCCGGCGTGGAACCGACCGAGTACATCCCAGAAAAAAACGTGACTGGGAGAGTTTGCACTAAAAAGTACAGTGATGCGAGAAAGACGACTAGATGAGGCAAGAAAATTTCAGCCAATCTTTTAGCAATGTGTTTTGCTCGTCAATGGAAGAACTGTGGGCAGTTGGAGGACGGCGCTTGCTTATTTACTTTCTAAGTCAGCTTTTAGAGAGTGACGTCGTGTGTGCTGTGATCGTGTATGATCCCAGCGCCTAATACTGATCAAAGAAAACTCTCTCATCTCTTTCATCTTTCATCACAGTCAAGAGTTGGGTGAAGTGAGTCCTTTTGGTCACACTCTACATTGAGTCAAATTTACTCTAAATAGTCAAATCTACTCTACAGAATTTACTATGTAGCAGTAGGGCCCTAGTTTTTATAATTATTATTAGCAATTATTAATTAATTATTAACATTTATCATGTTAATGAGTTCTCATAATAATTAGGAAACTTATACAAATCAATGCACAGCATTTTATTCCACAATATCTCTGCCAATGTTAAAAAATTCCACTACTAAAACTTTTCTGGGGAATCACAATTGTTCCATCAATGGAGAGCTATTTTTAGAACAGACCCGCGGGCTACTCATGTGGTCTTTGGGGGCTACCTGGTGCACCACATTGGTGACCCCTGATCTAAAGACTGGCTTGGAGCCAGCCAGTCACAAGAAGGAGTCATGCCATATCGCCTATAACAAAACTCCTTTCAACTCTGCATTTCCTTGCAACTGGATTCAGTGTGACGTGATAATTAGTGATGGACTCTCCAAAGGCAGTTTTTTTTAAGTTTGGGGTCCCATGTTTTAAATGTAAATTTACACAGGATATAGAACATTCAAATTACACACACTCATAGTAAATTAAACCAAATAATACATCGGTTTGTAGTGGCTTCTGGCTTCCCCAAATTATTTTGAGTGAGATTTAATATCTGTAAGTCAGTAATAATTTAGCATGCCTTTTCCACTAATACTTCCAATTCCATTACTTCAAACTTCCTTTTGCGCTTGCAATGCTCTTCCAAATTTTCCATGGTGAAAAACAGCAGACCGTATCTTAGAGTGAGTGGACCCACACCTGCTATTTGGGATCATAGTAAAATGTTGCAATCTTACTTTCATTTGATTCTTAAATAATGCCAAATAACAATTTCAGCTCATGTCCAGATAACTCCAGGCCGCCTATTTCCTAAATAGATTTTCCAGCAGGAAAACAAACCACACACAACAAAAGCCTCGCAGACAAACAAGCTGAGCCACTTCCTTCCCTCATGGTATCCCCTCCCCTCTTATCATCCCAGCCCTGTTTGACCCCCAGCCTGCTTGGCTCACTCAAAAATAATGGTATTTAGGAATTCTGGGAACTGAAGCGACTTTATATAAAAATAGAATAAAAGGCTATTGTGAAAACAATGGCTAAGTCCACCAAATGAATATGTGTGAGAATGTCCCTCAAAATGTGTAGGAACAAACAAATGGGTGGCTAATTATGACAAAGAAAACCAGGCTCAGAAATAGGCCACTAAACGCAGATCAATAAAAAGGCAGCTGTCTTTTTCTATTATTAGCTGTAATCAAATATCAAAGAGCAGTTAGTTGCGTTTTCTTCCGCTTGAAACCCATTCAATCACACACTCAATTCACACTGGCTGAATAGTTTATTGTTTGTATTTTAATCTAATTTATTTCCACCGTCGACTGTAGTTGACTGTATTTTCTTTTTTGACAAACAATCCTACTTTCCCAAACCATCTCAGCACACTGCAGTTTACTGTCAGTGTTAGTGAATGGAGCATCATCCATCCATCCATCCATCCCTGAACCGCTCATTCTTCTTGTTAATTAGAACTACAACAGGTGCCTGTTTCACTGTGCTTCATGTTTCACACATGGGCATAAAGTAATGATATTTTCAAGAGGATTTATTACACTTAAAAGTAAAATAGACTGTATTTACATGAGCAATGCGTGGGCGTAACTGCTTGCTGCGTGCCTACACTAGAGCACTTTTATTGTTATAAATAATTGCACATGAAAATGAACATGTAATTAAACTCCGTGAGGCTTTGCATCTGCAATAGTACGTCATATTACCCAACAACATGTTGATCTTGAACTTAATGCACCAACGCACCTGCTGGATATCGATGATGAGTTTATACAGTTTAGCGAAAGTGCATAAGCGTGCAGAGACACCACTGACCACATCTCTGTCAGCGCCCAGTGGACGGTTCAATCACGAGATATTTACAGCAAAGCAAAAGCAGCTAACGGCTAAGCTAACTTCCTTCCCTCTTACCTGATGGCGAACCTGTCACATCCAGCTGCGCGTGGCGGCGCTACTCTGTCGGTCGAAGATGCGGGAGCCGCGGCCCATCAAATGACATCAGGCAAAGGTGACCATCCTCAGACCTCTCACTACTTTGAGAAAGGTCTTCTTTTTTTTAAGCCTTCCAAATATGCTTTTGTTTGTGACTTAGTAAGTCTCGCTAGCTCGCTCACTACTTTTAAGGCTCAGGAGAAAGCAACAAGCGATTTTGACAGTTCATGGACGCGAGTAAATGCGTCATGTTAGGGGGGGGGGGGGGGGGGGTGTTCCACGCGTCAACACTGTACTAACACGTTAGTAATGCATAATTAAGCACGTATTACGATAATTTCGGACGATTACTTATTTAGTAGCCTAGTTATTTTACACACTTTGTTCATCAGGGAGGCGAAAAATAAACTTTAAACCAAGGAGAGATACAATACCGCCCTTTTGTAAACGTGGATCAGTCCAGCAGAAGCAAGGGGAGGAAAGGAAGGGGTGCCTGTTGCCTAGGAAACAACATTGAATCTCTCTGAGGGAAAGATGTGGCTACTGATTTCTCAACAAGTCACTGTCTGTCTATTTGTTAAATAGTATGAAGGAAACACTCAATTTGCTAAATTTATTCAGATTTAACGCCAAATACCCTCCCTGTAAATCACATTTGCTTCCTTTCCTTTTACAGGATTATAATAAAAATGCAAACAATTATGGATGGGTGGATTTAATATTAAATAAAATCACTGCTCACAACTACATCTTCATAACACAATACATGAACTTGAACACTAACTAGCATTATGGGTTGGAATTGGGGGGCTAGAACATAAAATGATTCCCGAGAATGGCTAATCACTGCTCCCTAAAGGGATGGGTCAAATGCGGAGAACAACTTTCGCCCCACTTCGATGGATGTGACAATCAGTGGTACTCTTTTTGTCAGCCTCTAACACAGATTAACCAATATCTTGTATTGGTTGGCCCAATGACCAATATATATATTGGTTGAAAACACCTACCATTCTCCAGTGGTTGTTTTAACCAAAGGATCTGTCGGACATACCTACCAACTAGATTGGTCAAATGTAACCTTTTTTGTGTGTGTGTGTGTGTGGGGGGGGGGGGGGTGTAATCTGAACAATCCGTTTTTAGGGTGTACTACTACTACTACTACTACGAACTATTATGATTATACTCTTACAATAAGACGTCTTAATTTAACAATAGTTGTAGTCCGCTGTTGTGCAGATGTTTCTAGTATTTTGCTGCTATCATGTAGCTAACAATAAAAATATTATAGCCATCACTGTTGCACTACCAGAAACTTTAACCACAAATGAATAGCTGTATTGTTAAATAAATACCTTTCAGAGAGTGGAAATGAAAAACAGCATTGTTGAGAATTATTAAAGTAAACGCAGTTTTCGATAATTGGAGCTCTCTTGTAAACTGTACTGTGTAGGCGTGCTAGTGTAATATACAGTAAAACTAAATTATAATATTCATTAGGGCTGTCAATATTAAAGCATTAACTCTGCACAGCAAATCCGTCAGTGTTAAATTTCCAGTGTTATTTTAACACTGTTAGGATAAAAAGGTAAACTCCAGTCAAAATGTAAAGTGCTTCCAGGACCTTGTAAGGAAGACAAATGCTATATAAATGAAGTACCATCCACCAGAGTAAAGTGTAGTTTGAGTAAAATTTTTAACACTGACATTAGTGCAATACACCCGTAAGTGTTTAATCACAATAGTGTAGTTTGGCAGAATTAAATGTTTAACACTGGCACTAGTGTAAAGTAATTTCAACAATACTCAGTGTTTACCAATCTAGATTTTTAACACTATACAATGTTGGAGTAACACTGGTTAAGTGTGGAAAAAAGTGTAAGATTTACACTCATTGGTGTGGACACATATAAACATTTTTCTAGTGTTAGATTTAACACTCTCAGTGTTAATCTAACACTGGCGATTTTGCTGTGTTTAGTGATTTGACTATCCTTCCCTGCTAACACATAAACATATGTGTATACAGAATGTTAAAAATACTTCTGGAATGAACACAGACACAAATTTAGACCCACTGACTGCTATCTTTGCTGAACGCTTCCCATTGAGTGTTTGAACAATGCGCAGAACAGATGCATGCTGCTCTGTTGGGGTCAAGGTGAAATGTCATTAGAAGGAGACGTCACAGTTTGTCTGGACACAGACATGAGGAGATGGAAGCGATGAAAACATCACTGCTTGACGAATTTGAAATAAGATAAATAAATAATTCAGCATTAATTTGTTAGGGAAGTTTGAAATGCAGATATGGTGAAACATTAAGTATGATTCACACAAATGTATAGAAAAACATGGAAGGAAGAATTATGGGTAGCAGCACACATGGTGTAGTTCAATCTCCCTTCCCAAGGCCAAATATATTGATCTTAATACAGAGAAGGAATTTGTAGTGGGGGGGAAGGGGGGGCACTATTCCTGGCATACTTCTCGAATTATCTGTATACACCCACACACTTGTAAACAACTACAGAAGCAAACCTTGAAGCTTACACTATGCTTTTCTTGCTGCACAGCTTGTAGACTTTTTCCTTGTTTACTTCAATGCAGAGCAAAAGCCATTAAGTTGATATACTAAAGCAAACGTTTGTGTCATTCATTCCCGTTTGAGTTTTCCCCTTCCAACCCTGATCTTTGCATGGTTATTTAACAACACTTTTTGATCAACTACACCTAGACCTGTTATTTGTCATTGATTGCTGTATGTGTATGGAGGAAGATGACATTACAAACGGGGAAGGGGCAATATAGGGAACAGGAAATAGGGGACTTTTATTTTGTTGTTAGTAGCACGAACAACATGACAAGCCAGATGTTAATGTAAAATGGATTATTTTCACAGGGTTAGCGTCTCCATTTGTGAGTGCAGCATTGGGCTGAATGGACCAAGAAAGTATTCACCACAACGAATCAGTGATTTCAATCGGAAGCAGTATGCCCCCGCAGACGAGAAATAGACACTCACACAAGCAAATGTATATTATATTAACATGCTGACACAAAACGAGCCCATGCATAGATTCAGAGTGGCCCTCAGCTACACACTCACATGGTGGGCAAAGCTTTTACATCAAGAATAATATTGATCTTGGACATCAGCAATTGAGAGCGTATACCTGATTATGAAAGCTTTTAACCCAAATGCTTATTGCAGCAAATGTTTAATGGAAAGGGCTTACTGCAGACTCAAAGCTCAATTGACTGTGTGTGCATGTGTGTGTGAGATAGAGAGATTGTGTGCTTTCACGCTTACAGTCAATTTGATGGATTGTCAGGTGAGCACCTGAGCAGTTTGCCTACTGTGTATTTGATGACCAGTGGACTATATGCAGTAAGAAGCTATATGGATTGAAAATGTGTATAAGCAGACCCCCATGCATGCACACTGTGGCGGGCCAGTGTATTCAGAAAACATAACAGTAATTTTGAGGCAGACTCCAGTTTGTCATAAATCATCTGTGACATCTTTGCTCGTTTTACCACACCCAGAGTCCTTCATCACTTGGCTTGCTGATTTTAAAGGTGTCAAGTGTGTACCGTCAGTGCTTCTATTAATGCTTATGGCTGGACTTTCTCCAACGCATACTTGCTTTAATCATTTCAGAAATGCAAGATCATCACTGACGTTCATCATTAGTAAACAAAATTGTGAGTGAATTCTGTCTTTCGGTGTCAAGAAAGCGGATGCATTATTACCATGACAACGTGGCTTCTTGCACATCAAGGTTGCTGTGTGGTGTTCAACTGCAATAAGAACCAAACGGTGATGATTGCACTCAGCTGGGAATCTTGGCTATAAATATCCCTTTTTGTTTTTTCTCTGAACTTCAGTTGACTTCTTCCCTGAAATTGCTTGACAAAAAAAATCAATGTGCCTTCATCAGCTCCCCCACCACAGTGCAAAGTGCTTCCAAATACAGTATAGGAATGTGTATTATTCATGAGCTTCATGCTGATGCAAGGCCAGCGGCTCAGCCTAGACTCCTTGATGTCTGAACTGGCCATCATCACCGTCGAAAACCCCCTGTGATCCCGACTTGGCAGTCACTTACCTCAGAGGATTGATAATTCTTTGTAATATTCAATAATGCACTCAGGATCAGAGAGAAGTCAACTCCTTATACAAACATTCAGAAAAAAACGTCAAGTTGGCGGTAGTTATTAAAAAGTTTGTATGTTGCCAAGCTTTCACATGGTTGCTGGCATTTCTGTCACTGCACAAAGAATAATAAGCTATTGCTCGAACACATCAGTTTGAAATATTGATGCCTCTGCTGCAAGGTCGCTTGGCGCTGCCGCAGATTGGAGTTCATCCCTAGTCGCAGTCTGACCCAAGTGTCGCCCACCTCTTTCATAACTTTTATGATTATACTGCACTTGCAGATCTTGCTAGAATTTTGCCAAACTTAATCCTTGAATTACAATGTGACGAAATCAGACCGGAATTAGACCCTGTCAGATGTTCCCAGAGGAAAGGAATGCAATACTGACCATAGTGAAATCTCAAAGATCATACGGTGCTGAATTTCATCTCCATTTGAGGCCCAACAACTTGATGGCTTGAACCATTGCCATGCATGACGTCACACGAGACTTAAGCAAATCTCCGCAGGCTTCAGTCGAAAGCAATAAGGCAAATCTCTGGATGTGTTTTGTCATTGATCTCAAAGGTGCGCGGTGGGTGTGGGGGGTGCAGGTGTTTAAAATAAATAATAATAATAATAATTATTATTATAATTGTATTGGGGTTATAATAATAATAATAATAACTATTTTAACGTTTTTTTTATTGCAATGTCTTGAAATTTAACTGTTAATGATGGCTGTTTTGTTGGTGTCTTATTTGAAGCATCTTAAAATAACAGTAGTTAACTTTTATTAACCTCAAAACTTGCCTGCACAGTTCTTTTTTTTCTCTCTCTCTCTTTCCAGGCTTTGAAATATAAACAAATTAGTTTAATAGTACTTTATAGCATAGTGATTTGCAACCTTTGTACCATGGCACATGAATGTGTGCCATGAGATCTTTGAGGGCGCTGTAAGAAATGATCATATTTCTCTTAATTAGTCTGAAAATTATTATTTACTGGTATTTACTACAAATAATGTACCCTATCTTTGTTTATCTATCTTTGCCACTAGATGGCATATTGTGCATTGACATTTAAAGGGATTCTTGATTCATTGAGCCATTTTCAACAGTAAGAAGATAGTATTTTGTCTATAATTAATGTGATAACTTCATTATTTTAAAAAACTAATCTTGCCATTTGCTGTCGACTCAAGATGACATCACCCGTGCTGCGGAAAAAGGTAGTGACCAATCATGTCTCAGTTTGCTGATAAACCACATAAACCCTGTATTAGTGTTCATGGTCAGCTCCTTTTTCAGATTTTCCATCTGCTTGGAAATGAATTGCACATTTTACATTTTCACTCTCATCATCGATTTCTAAGTGGCCACTCTAGCATCGTCAGTCAGTGCCCCCTCCAACTACTGCGATTATTATATTACAGTAACCATGGTGATTTATTTGCTGCATGATTTCCAGTGGAAATGTATTTACGGAGGAGAGTGTGGGTGGGAGATCATGAGTGCGTTTGCTTGTGTACAAGAAGGAGTGCTGGGGCCTAATCAATTACATTTAGCACGTGTGCCCAAAAACAAACATTAGATCACTGTAGGTAAGTCAGTCAATTTTTTTGTTTGGATTCACGCACACACATGCACATACTTAGAATTACATTCATTTATTTTGTGTGTATTTAGGCATTATAATTCAAGTTAATGCCTCTATATTTATTGCGCTTGTATTTATTACAAAAAAAAATCATGTTCAAATAAAAAACATTTAATTGATCCAATCAATACTCAATACAACAAACGTCAACATTGGCGTGCGCCTATTCAAGGCCATTATAACCAATAATGAGTTTGTACCTCCATCTAGTGGTTAGACATTTAAAATAGGGGGGAAAACCCCACCAACAACGTTCTTTCATATCTGGCCGTCTTCGAATAGCTATTCATTCAATACTGTGAATGTTTTACACAGGTAAAATAAATAAATAAATAAATATATAAATAAATAAATAAAGTGTAAAGAACTGCACAAGCAAAGGGATGTATAAACTGTGTGTGTGGGGGGGGGGGGGGTGGGGGGGGTCTTATTAGGAAAATAGTCCGTTTAATGTATATATTATTGTTTAAACTGATTACATACGTACATTTGACTTGACGAAAATAAATAGTAGTGACTTCAAGTCATGGTCATTGATTGAGCATGTCCTATGAATTGAGTTGAGTTAACATGCATTTATTTGTGTTGGCTGCAGGGGGCAACGTTGCTCTGCAGGAATGAGCAGCGGTTTTCATTTGTCAGCTTTCTTTTGTTATCAAAGAGGGTGGAGCCAACCTGTGAAATATGCACTTTGTGAAGGGACCAATCGCGAATATCATTTAAGTCATACATTTATATTTATTATTCTTAGAGACACACTATTAACGTTAACCTAACCAAATGCCATATATCTTAAATTTACAAGATGATTTATCAATGTAATTAATATTCTCATTTTAGTCACATATAAAAATCCCCAAATCAGTTAATTAACGCAGTGACTGAGTGGTTCCCACTGAATGATTGAAACTGTTAAAGCACCCATGACCTGAAATTGAGACCAAACTTTCATTACACCCTTCACAGCTTAAGGGGACACCCTGTGCAGATGCAGCTCAACAACCCCAGACTAAATCAATCAATCAAACTTAATCTAAAAAGGCCCAACTCAATATGGAACTTTGTATATTGAGAATTGGATTGATAATAATATATTCTTAGTCAGTTATTAAATGAAGATGGTCAATTGTTTACATATGAAGAATTTTGCTCTGCTTATGGTATACCTGTTACACCTCATGAATACTCGTGTATTTGATGCAGTACTAGAGGGTTCTCGAATGTTATTAATCTCTGCTCCTGTCCAAACTTTTATCCTCATGGATTCTTTAGTGGTAATACATGCTCACTTTTAAGTGATGAAGCCTCAAATTGTTGTGTAAGTGACATCTGCAACAGTGTTATACTGGAATAATATATATGAAGAGACTGGAAAACTATAGGAAAAAGTGAGAGAGGTCACTTTCAAAATATTGCATACAGGTGTTACCTGGTAAAATGGAGCTGCAAAAATTAATATTGACCCGCTGTGTTCCTTTTGTTCTAATGAAGAGGAAACAATATCCCAATTGTTTTGGAACTGTCTATACCCATATTTTGGGGGGACGAACTTGAACAATTTTATCAATTCTAAAAACACGGATACCATAGGGGGTCGGGGCTCTCCCTTAGAGACATGGTGAGAAGCTTGTTCATCTGAGAGGGGCTCAGAGTAGAGCTACTACTCCTCCACATTGAGAGGAGCCAGATGAGGTGGTTTGGACATCTGGTTCGGATGCCTCCTGAACGCCTGCGTGGAGAGGTGTTCCAGGCATGTCCCACTGGCGGGAAGGCCCGGGGACGACCCAGGACACACTGGATAGACTATTTTTGTCTCTCGACTGGCCTAGGAACGCCTTGGGATCCCGTCGGAGGAGCTGGTTGAAGTGGCTTGGGAGACAGAAGTCTGGGCTTCCCTGCTACAGCTGCTACCCCTGCAACCCGACTCCGGATAAGCGGCAGATAATGGATGGATGGATAAAATGAAACCTTCACAATATATACTTTTCAGACATGATCTGCTTGGGCTATCTAATTTTGATAAACTGGATTTAGAGAAGGTATATGTTATCAACCTTCTTTTACTTTTGGCAAAGTTTCATTATTTCACTATGTAAAATTTGCAAATCAATGACCAAATCTTGCTGTTTTTAAAATGCTTTTGTTAATGTATCTGGATGATGTAAATTATTTGAACCCAAAAGCTATTCGGACCAGAAGGCTATGTACAGATTGTGACCTATTGACCAATTTCATTGTCTCTTTGTTCGGGAGATTTACGTCCTTGTATTTTGTATTGTTCCTGTACATTGTAGTTCCCAATAAAGCATTATACAAAACAACTATACCTGAGAACATCATACAGTACATCGCAGTAGAGACAGTCTTCTTTTTTTGTGAGCTACTGTATATGCTTCATTTTTTAATTCGGCCTGTAGTTTGTCTCGTTTGTCATAAGTACTCTCTCTATTCTCTCAGAAGTTTTATGGCTTGTAAACATGCATTCTGACAAATTTGGCTTTGCACAGTTCAAAGTTTTTTTCGTTTCATTTGCGCCAACATAGCAACCCAGTCAGCATCACTTGTTGGTGTGAAGTAGCAACCTAAACACCAACAACGATGGGACTCGGGAGCATGTATTTTCCAAGATCATTGATTTGAGTTCACGGATTATCTTGTCGATGACATTGGCAAAAATAGGGCAACTAACAAAATGAAGACACGACAAGGCACAATTAACGACGCCTAACTTCTTTCATCCTTACAAAACCCACAAAGACAGGTAAGCTAACATCACAGTTTAGCTAGCAATAGGAAGAGTAGTTTGGGACCAGTAAAAACGGCGTGACTGAAAACAGATAAATGCGGCTCGCACGTCCATTCGCGTAGTCATGCGAAACACCCTTCACCACCATTTAATAGCAAGGTGAGGTGATGTGCACATTAAAAGTAGAGCCTTAGGCACCTTATACATAGACGCCAATCGCTGAATGCAAACGAAGCAAAGTGGTGTTACTAGCAGTCAGTTGTGGAGACGAGAAAAACAATTTTAGAATTCATTTTAAGATTATTTTATTTGTCTTTAAAGCTTTAAATGGTATCAGCCCACCTGACCTCCCCCAGCTTCTCCACCTCCACGTACCTGCCCGCTTCCTCAGATCAGTGGACCAGACGCTACTGGAGGTACCGAGGATTAAGCCGTGGCTCACAGCAGATTTAGTTTTTTCCGTTGCTGGTCCCTCTCTTTGGAATGTCATGACCTCCTGCTAAACGTTAGGCATCTGTCCATTAAAACTCATCTTAAAACATATTTTATTTTTTGGGCTTTTGACTCATCATGAGCCTTGGCATTGTTTTATGTTTACTGTTTGTTTTGTCTTTGTTTTCATGTCTGATGTTTACTTTATGTACAGCACTTTGTATGCAGCTGTGGTTGTTAGAGTGCTCTATAAATAAAGTCGAGTTGAGAAAAAGAGGTGTGGAGATGTTTGCCTGCATAGTGTGAAACAGAGTCGTTGGTTCTTTAAAATGCGCCAACATTATACTGTACAGGTCTGCTGTACTGGACCGTTTTGCATTATTGCAACTGTCAAAAACAAGTCATTTACAAAAGTGTGTAAAAGTGCAGATTGTCAATTGTACATATCTCAAGTGGTAGAGTGGTCGTCGTTGCTTATTTACCTTCTTAAGGTGTAAATATAATGTTTAATGTTAGGATTAGTGAACAAAAAAAAAGATCACCCCAATATTTCTTGTGACTGAGCAAGATTGTATGACTTGACTTACAACTTGCTTGAACCAAGTAATGACAACTGGCCGTTTTTTTTGCTTGTTTTTTCCCCCACTGTAACTTGGAACTTGCTTGAGACTTGAAGGGTACGACTCAAGACTTGCTTGTGACTTGCACATAACAGTATGTGACTTACTTCCACTCCTGGCAAATGTCTGTTGACAGATACACAATTCTTTAAGAAAGATACACATTTTAAGTACAATTGCTATTGTCAGTTATTTGATATTATTGTTTTTTTCCTTTACACATTAGCATCTCCACACTCTAAAAACAGTTGGGTAAAAAATAACCCAATTATGGGTAAAAAAAATGGATAGATCCTCTACTTGGGTCAATTTGACCCAACATTGGGTAAACATTTTTTGGGGGTCATATTCTATAAAACAACCCACAAAGTTCGGTCAGATCATCTACTTGGGTCAGTTTGAGCCATCTTTGGGTAAACAATTAGGTCATTTTCTATAAAACAACACAGACTGTTGGGTGCAAGAAAAAAAAATCCAGCAAGTTGGATGAGATCCTTTACGTCAATTTGACCCAACTTTCCGACCCTCCCCCAAAAAAGACTAATTTTGTATAAAACAACCCAGAAAGTTCGGTCAGATCCTACTTGGATCAATTTGACCTAACTTTCTGGGTTGTTTTGCAAAAAGAAAAAAGAAAAGAAAGGTAATTTTGTATAAAACAACCCAGAATGATGGGTCAAATTGACCCATAAAGTGGATCGGTCCATTTTTTAAAATACATAATTGGGTTACATTTGACCCATCTGTTTTTAGAGTGTATGATGATGAAGAGGTTAAGCGGTTCATACACTGTAAAAAATGTGGGTCAAAAATGGACCAATCCTCTACTCTACCCCAACTTTGAGTCAAGAAATGGGTCTTTTAGTGTAAAACATAAATATTGGTCAGATCCTTTACTTGGGTCAAAAAAATGGGTAATTTTGTATAAAACAATTCCGAAAGTTGAGTCAAATTGACCCATGAAGTGGTTTGGTCCATTTTTGATCTATAATTGGGTTACTTTTGAGTCCCAACTGTTTTTAGAGTGTAAAATGGATGACTAGATGGCATCCCTTGCCGGCTTCATATAAACCAAGTTCTATATTTACAAGAATTCACTAATGGTTTTAATGGCAGATTGCTTCTTCCTAACTGGCACATTTGTGCAATATTTCAGATTGGTGACATCTGGGACTTGTGTAGATTACTACAAGGAAAGTGCGGCGGGAGGAAGGTGATGTATACAGTATGATGTTGTGGCTGGACACATAATGTGGGTGTCATACACAAGGGGGAAAATGACTCACAGGGGACTGAAAACCAAGCAGATGGATTGTAGAGGAAAAACAGGATTTTGTCTGTGTATGAGGCAAAAGCAAACCAAAATAGAGGCGCTGACAGCTTCCTCTATCAAGACCCAGTGGGAGCGCTTATTCAGTTTTGTGCTGTGAGATAAGGGGGAGATTTATTTATTCAGGCTGATAGCACTGGCACACTTTGAATGATAAAGGGGCATGTTTGTGTGTGGTGCGCGCATCCACCTTTAAACTGCCAGTCAGGATTAAAGGTCACAAACTGGAGGTTAAAAATGTGCGGTCCATATAGGATAATTTTCTCAAGTTTTGTTTGTGAACTTCTTCCTCTTTCAAGCAAACCCGTGCACCTGGGTGTTGAGATCAAACGTCTTTCTGCACGTTCCCAGTCTAGCACGTGGAAAAACAAAATCCACATCAAACGTAAAGATCTGATTATTTTCATCCATTGTTTGTAGAAAAAAAACACACATCTAAGGCAGGAATAAACGGAAAAGGCGCCTTTTGTTGTGGTTGATCCTCCTGGTGGTTTAAAGGAAGGTGGTGGGTTCACTATGGGAAGGAGTGTGTGTTATTTCTGTCTGAGAAGACATCTGTTCTGTAGTATATCACATCCGTGTTAACTCGCTGGTTCAGATGCTCCCCAGCTTGGTGATTTATTTGTCTCTCATGTTGGGTGTTTGGGTCAGTGAGGCACCGCACACTCGCACAGTGCTGTTGGCACAGCTGAGCTGACGCCAGGGAAGCGAAGGCCTCCAAAGAGGCATCTTATTTTTTTTTTTTTGACATGGTAGTGCTTGCATTTTTCTGCAGAATGCTCGATAATGGGAAGAGATGGATCTTGGCTAAACTCTGCAAAGGAAAAAAAACAAATCAACAATCAATTGACATTCTGGCCGCGTGCAGCCTTTTCAAAAGTCTTGGGTCACCCTCATTTGATGTCTAGCTCCACTGGTTGCTACTACTGACCCCCGGATGAAAAACAAGTCTAACAAGGGAGTCAACTGGAAAATTCTGAAGATCAGAGGGGGCATTGTGGCCCACATCAAGGGTGTGTGAAAATGCCGTCAGGGGTGGGGGTTCTTGAGGTGCAGCTCTGTAGGTCAAGCCACTGCTTTCCTCTTCCCTCTTCTGGGAGACACCACAGTGTCAGTTACAACAGGAAAAGACTGAAGGTCAAAGCCCAGGCCTATTGTTTTCCTGCGTGTGACAGATGCCTGTCTATTTTAACTTCCTCCGACTGAGGAAAACACACACCTGAGCACAGAGGAACACAGTCAGACTGCACTATAGTCATTTTATCACCTCAGCCCATAAAACCCTTTGCAGTACAACTTCCTCTCAGAGAAGTATGTGGCCTCCATGATAAGAGAGCTGCTGTGTTCAAGACAAGGCAAAGTGAAGCCTCTTATAGCGTCTGCAGCCAAACCGTTTAAACATCTTTTTTCAACAGATAAAATGAGAAAGCTCAGAAACCCCGGAGACACCCACTGGTGCTTTTGCACACTGATTAAGGAGACTGGTGGATGCATATAATCAGCATATTATTGATAGTCTTAATGAGAAAGGCTCTGAGTCACTGAAGCCATTAGCCACCATAAGAGAGGCTTAATTGTTTTGCGTGCACGTGTCGGCGCGGCTGTGATGTTGTGCGGGCGTGCACGCCTGCCTGTGAGAGGACTGAGCTAATTAAATCCACTTCATTCGTTAGCAACTTTTTCCCTCTCTTAATTAAGAGGGTTAATTATGGGCAGAGCAGAGGTCGCGTGCGTGTCTGCGTGCACACGCATGCTCCACACTTGAGTAGGATGTGATAGCGTTTTAAAAAGGAATAATTTACTTTGTGTGATTACATGGTTTTAATTTGACAGCTTTTGATATTTGTCAGTGCAGTTCAATACAGCAAGTCTAGTTGTGTCAGAAACATGTGAATGTGTGTTCAGTCAATACACACAGGCAGCACACAATATCACCATGAATATAAGTGCGCATTACGTTTGCGCATGCGTGAAAAAAAAAAGCGAGGCTACCAACTAACTGTCATTTGAAGTCAACCCCTGAAGTCAGTAAACCACATGCTATGCATGTTTAAAAGACATTACATAAAAAACTGCAACTTTCCAGCGGTTGAAATGTTAGAAATCAGAGCTCATTTCATTGGATCCAATTCATTTTCAATGACCAGCGTATTGTAGTTTAGTCTACCCAGAATGCACCACGCCGCTACCCATAATGCACCGTGCAGTCGAGATGCTCACTTCGCTTATTCGCAAGTGTCCTCATGCCTGAAGTCTGTCATAGTACCCGGACAGACCAGTGAGAGGCAGCATAGTGCCACAGGACATCCAGATGGCCAGAAAATACAATGAAATAGTAGTAGTACTGTACATGAAATAGAAACTGTGACTTTTTTTTGCCATTTTCACATGGATGCAATATTCCTAGACCCCTTGATACTCTGCCACGATTCATTTAGAGTAACTGCAAATTTAGCCATAGCCAGGTCATATAAGAATAAAGTTACAATTGATCTGAATGACAACTTTAAAATAAACTACCTTCAGCAAATAAACATTTGTTATTGTCAACCAAATCATTACTTTCACAAGTAGTATAGTAAGCAAAGAGCATTGCTGATAAGTCATTGTTTATCATACCATCCACAGTCACAGTTTAATGGAATAAAATGCATGCATATAGGCTACCAGAGATATAAATATAAAAATATTTAAAAATATAGTGCTACAAAAATATATAAATCAGCTATAAATATAAAATGAATGAGTGTATATGCAGGAATATGCATATTATGCATGTATGCTGTGTATATACACTTATATGTATGTACGGGTATAAGCATGCTGTATGTGCTCATGTATATACAATTCATTTTTGGAAATTTATCATATTGTGATTAGATTAATTGAATATGTAAGGCTTTATTTTATCTTTTACTTTTTTTTGCGTAAGCAATGGATAAGGGTTTATGACTTACACTAATATCTGTGCATTTAAGAAAAGTGCATGTTCTATTTATTTTTATTTTCCATTATTCGTTTTTTTCTTCATTTGCTTTCTTTACTATTTTAATGGTATATTATTAAAGGTGCATTGTGCAGTTTAAAAAGGTAATATTAAAGCTTTTTCTACGTCATGCATGCTCCACCAATGAGCATGCACTCCCAGATGAGTACGAAGAGCCGAGACTGTTTTACTCTGACTGCACCTATCAGCTTTTATCTTCCCTTTATAGTAGAGTGTGCGGACCTTCACACTCCACAATTTCTTTGGGGAGGGGCGAAGTTTTTCTTACCTCATTTGAAGCAATGTCTTCGTTTGTCAACTGTGGCTGTTGCTTGAAGATCATGCACGTACTCGCACGCACACTATGAACGAGCCTGACACAGATGTTGCAGTTACGCTTTGGGCCAGAGGCGGCAGTCGCAAGTAAAAAAAAAAGTGACAAACTGCACAAAAATCTTTTAAATATAATAACTTATTGTATATTATCATAATATATTGTGTGGCGGCCGTGGCTCAGGGTGTAGAGACGGTCGTTCAGTAACCAGAAGGTTGGCTGTTCAATCCACTCTTTCTTTCACTTTTTTTTATATTTTGGATTGCATTTTTATGTTTAATAAACCAAACCAAACCAAAGATAGAAGTATAGACTGTGTGATATTACACAAAAGCTAAACAACAGTAAAGAAAATAGAAAAATGTTGCTATTTATTTAACTTAGTCAGACTGCCTTCATCAATTCATAGTTCCTTGAGCCACACAGGGGTCATTTTAATAATAAAATCATTGACATTATTAGATTGAAAAATACATTCAAGGTAAAGCACAGACCAGAGAACTAAAATGGAAAATAATTTAATTGAATCATTAGGATGTTTTTCGGATTCACATGCAGCGTGACAGGGCGGCACTGCCTGTGCTGCCTGCCCAGACCGTACATCCTTAGAGAGAAAATACTCAAATTCAGACTGATTGCCAACATGAGTGTTGATAGACGTGTATAAAGCGCATCCAGAAAGTATTAGCAGCTTTCCACATTTTATGCTAGAGCCTCATCCCAGAATGGAGTAATATTCCCCCCTCAAAATTCTAAAACACACACACCATTACAACGTGAAATTTTATTTTAATTTTGCAATCCAATTTAATAACAACTAATAAAAATAAAACAAAAAAACAATATTAAGTATTCACAACCTTTGCTCAATACTTTGGGGGTAATTACAGCCTCAAGTCTTTTGGAATTATGATGCTACACCTATTGTATATTTGGGCAGTTTTGGCTGTTTCTCTTTGCAGCACCTTCCAATCAGGTTAGATGGGAAGCATTGCTGGACAGGCACAAAAAGAAGGGAAAAAAATCAGCTCTGCAGCATTTTGACTAAGGCCCATCCGTCTGACCAAACTCCTGACCAGCGGTGCTATGCCACTGTTGTTGGTTGGTTCAGTTTGCTGTATATATTGCAAATTGACTAAACGGGCTGCTCCCTCTAAATTGTGTGCCAGTCTCTTGGGGTCAAATGGAGTAAAATAATAGTGCCACATCGACACAATAGACCAACCCACTGGGCATCTGCCCTGTATGGCAGATGGCCAGTCCATCTGTTTTCTGCGTTTGGTCATGTGATGTTCGCAAGCTGAGCTGTGATTGGTCATTACCTGAGCAACTGTGAAGTCATTTTCAGTTGACAGCAAGAGGCAAAATGGCCGCCCCGAGATGGATTAAAAATTAAAAACGGTTGGATTTTGCTGCTTTATATTCATATGCCACAAACACAACAATCAGAATACAATGTTTAGACCAGTGGGGCTACATAGAACCTATTGTAAAGAACATTTTTGGGTTGAATTCCTCTTTAAGGGGATGTTTCTTTCCAAAGTGACACGGCCCTTGATGCAAACATTTTTGGGCTGTGTGAACAGGCATCATTCTGACAAGTTTTCCTCTGTACATGAAACTCCTTAAAATCTTTCTGAGTTGTCAAAGGTTCGCTCGCAAAAACTGGAGTCATGTCCTTTCCAGTTCATGTGGTTGACACAAAGAAAACAGGCCTGCTGCATTGCTCGAATAGAGTGAAAACTCCATGTACATCAGTGCAATACACTACGTGCTCCCCACTGGTCTCACACTCTCCATTACTGTTGATGGCGTGTGCTCAAGCGTACAAATGTATGAACAAGCATCGCGTATGTTTGTGCCTTTCGGGGCCATAACATCCTATCAGTGGGTGCAGAAAAGGGGGGCGTGAGGGTAGGGGTTCAGTACAGTTAGCATGTGTCTTCAGCATGAAAAACAAAACACCTTTTTATGCTCGACTTATTCCTCTTAAAGCTGTCCCAGAGTTTTGTGTATATACGCCATCACACCAAATACATTGTGGAGGGACAAATTAAAGATTGCAGGAGGCCCCATTTGCGAACATTGTAGGAAGATAAAAGTCTGAATATTTTCTTACGTCGTCTCATTAACAAACCATCATAAAAAAAAAAATACAGGCCCACCTCTGATTCTTTTTCGGGAAAAGCTTATGGCTTTTCTTC
Organism: Leptonotus elevatus; assembly: GCF_054856555.1. Lineage (NCBI taxonomy): Eukaryota > Metazoa > Chordata > Actinopteri > Syngnathiformes > Syngnathidae > Leptonotus > Leptonotus elevatus. The sequence continues at coordinate 5,773,934 of NC_141240.1, read as the reverse complement.
CCTGTGTCTTGGTGTCGCTGTCATGCCTCCATGCTGGTGCATCATTAGATATTGCTTTTTACGAGCCTCTGGTGTGATGTCGAAGGGAGGGGGTCAGCGTTGCCCTAGCAGTAAAGCGACACATCCGTCGGCTCTGCACACAGGAGCAAACACCCCATTAAATCAGGCCTCCACATATTACTGTAATAAAAGCCGCCGCTTCGCTTTTATGGCCTTTTTAATTATGTCTATTCGTCTTCCCGGGCTCATGAGCAACAGGTCGTGATGAGCACTATTTTGTGAGGACTCATCTACTGGCAGAATGCTGGAGGAGGCTGCTGGGCCAGTGGGGGGGGATTACAGGGAGAAACTAAAATATGACTGCCGTTACAGGCATTGCGTTTTGGCTCTCAGCGTGGAACTAGTGCTGCTACACTTCCATTTTGCTCATGGGGTTGTCTTCCTGTTTGAGGTCTTAAGTGAGCACACTGTGCAGACTTTATCTCTTGGAATCTTTCATTACTCCGGAACTTTAATCCATAACCAGCACCAACCCATGCAGATTGATGAGGCAATAACCTTCCTCGGAAAACACGGCACAGATTTTTATGGCTGAGCCATTTTCCACGAGGCAGGACATAATTTAACCCCTCCTTTTAAAGCCAACCAGCTCCAGCACAGGGGACCAAACATCCACCTGTGTACTGCATATGTTTAGCAGAAGCATAATTTACAACTGTGAACCTCCGTTGGAGGATAAAAAGAACATGAGACTTCAGCACAAATCTTTTATTTTCCTCAGTTAGGTACAAACCTTTACAGTGGGTTTGTGCAGTCTGCTGCAAATGGCAACACCCATGACAGCAAGCAGCACCAGCGCCAGCGCTGCACCCACTCTACACAGCGTGGCTAATGATTGGGAGGCATCTGAGGAGGGAGGATGAAGAGCAACATAGCTAAGAATGAAGTACATTTGCACTGTCCATACTGTGGATTTATACCACCTTGTGTGACGTCTTGCATCCGAAGAGTACAACTCGATTCTTGCTGCGACACATTGTTCTTCTCCACTTGGATGGGGCCTAGATAAGCTGTCCCCTCCCATTGCACATGTGGAAAAACACCTGCCATTCCAAACACATCAGCACATTAACCAAAAGTGGAACAGGAGACATTGCAAGCTTTTCCCATGTTGCGTTTCTGTCAACACACCAGCATCCTCTCCAAGGTCTCTTTTCCATCTCTGCTCACTGCAGCTGCTTTCGCAGCAGCTACACACCTTGTTGTCTCCATCTGACGCCACCCATCTGCCCCCAGGCAAACATTTATGCAGCGAAAAATAAAATCTCACAACATGACAAGTGTTGAGGATGTTGCTTCAAGGAATCGCCTTTGTTAGCACTAACCTTTTGACTTCAGCTAAAAATGAACAGGCTTTGAGCTGTGAGTTGACTGGAACAGAGACCGGTGTTGCTATCAGCCGACATGTGATGTAAAGCTACAAGGGAGTGGAATAAAAGTAAGACATGCCTGATGATTTACAAACAGTGCACAAGAAGTGCATTTTATTCTTCTGTAATCCACCACTAGCAAAAATTTCAGGATATTGAACTTGCAGGTGGAATGTTACCTGAACTTCATTTGGCCTTTTCTGAGCTTTTTTTGAACACACGTCCAAGTGTCAAATTAGTGCGTTCATTTAAAGTTCCATTAATGCCACAATTTTTTTTAAACATGAGAATAATGACCACCCATTATTTGGAAAGCCTGCACTGGAGGAATTGCAGTCGAAACGCAGCAGACACGTCCACGTCAAAATTTAGCAGTAATAAATTGTATAATAATACATATATTCGTGGAGACTGGGGTCGAGTTGTATTTTACAATTTTTTTAAATGTGCAGAATTTCACAAGTTACTTCATGTTAAAGACTAGATAGCTCTTAATATGAAAAGAAAAATGCACTAAGCTGTCATCAATGTCTTACAAATGCAATTATGCTATCTAGTGGCAGAAAAATGATCAACACAAATCAATACTCAATTTTTTCCATCTTTAATTTTAAACTCAATTCCATTAATTATGAATTAACTGTATCAATGACAATACCCCCCCCCCTATTTATTTTAACAAGAGTATGAAAAATATTTGATTGTACATTTAGAAGAGATAAATATAATTTGCGATTAGTTGTGAGTTTGATGTTTTTTGTTCTCTTACAGGAAGATAAGCAGCAAAATTCAACAAACAGCTACTTGAGACAGCCACACAAAAGCATATGAGAACGCTTTCAATACCAAGGTTATTATAGTTAATGAAAACATACTAAATAAAAGATGAATTTTAAACATTTTCATTAGTGAAATGAAATAAAAACGAAGGTGTTTAAAATAATAATAATTGAAACTACATTTTACCTTTACAAAACTAACGAAAACTAATTATGGCGAAAATGTCAGTTTTTCATCTTTGTCAATTACTTTACTGACCTTTTGGGTCTGACATTAAATGTATTTATTTTAGTTCATAATAATAATGCATCACATTTATATAGTGCTTTTTCGGACACTCAACTGCTTGACCATTTGCCACAAGACAGAAGGTCAGATGACATCGCTCCTAGGCAACGAACGAGCTTGCACATAGCAGCAAGTTGTGTTTATTATGGCCATGTCTGGTGCACATACAAAAAAATCTTCTAAGCCATGTTGTTTGCTTGCCATGGCATGAAAATAAAGGTTATATTGATTGGTTCAGTTTGCTGTCTATATTGTAAATGGATTAATGGGTTGCTCCCTTTAAATTGTAGGTCAGTTTCAAGGTAAATAAAATAGCACCACGACTAGCATACCGGGCATCTGTCCTGGTTGCCAAATGGCTAGTCAGGTTAGGTAATGGCTGTCCTACTTTTGTCACTTAACTCAACAAAAAGTAATGCTAGATAACAAGTGCTCTCCTTTTTTGGTTATTATGGAAAACAAAAACGTCAGTGCAACCGTGTGCAAGTTCCAGACAAATAAAGTACAAGCCTCTTCCATCTATGGTAAGCGAGACCATATTTTTAGTTAAGGTTCCGATACATTTAATTTAAGAAGCAGTATTATACACTGCACTTGTACTTCAAAGTCTGCAGACTGTTATCCAGTTACTGGATTTGTTGTTTTTAAAATATTTTGTTAAATTTTAATGAAAAATCAAGATATATTATGACCTTTTCAAATAGCAATTATATTTGAATAGGGAAATATATTGGTCCATCAGCTCAAACACCTGTGCCTATTCTTGTGAGAAAGCAGAAAAGCAAAACAGCAGCAAAAAGTAGTAGTAGTTGTAGTGCATGTTGAGTTTGTACTGGTGTAAAGCTGTATTATGTCACTTTGTGAGGCGGCTACCTTATTCTGACATACAATAACTACCAGGCAGGGGGAATCGGAGCCATGTTAGCTGTGCCGCAGTACTTCAAGGTAAACAGGGACAACATTAGCCGACTACAAAATGTGCTTTGCAAAACGGACATTGACCTGGGTTCGGGCGGCAACGGAGGCCAAAACCCACAAGTATGCGGCAGGCCATCTGCCAAGCACAAAGTTTTTTTGAGCCTCGTCAATGGCTCGTCTCTGCTTGGCCGAGCCAGCTGCGCACCTGTCACAAAGCCACTGCACAATAGCATTAGAGTAAAGTGAAGTAAGGAGGGTGTGATAAATTATCACTTCAGTTATCCTGTCAGTTTTATTGTGTAGCTTGTATTTAGTCTAGTATTTATACTCCATTTTTACTAAAAAGAGAGGCAACATGGCACCCATATTCCTACTTTGTTATGTACTCCTTTTGCATAGTACCTTTCCCCCTAGTGTTCAAATTAAGACACCACATAACTGAAATGCCTTGTGGCAGGCTACATTTAAATCAAATGTTTAGATGGACTTAAAAATATAGACAGTTGGATGTTAAAATGTCCTATGACTCGTCGCTAGTCTAAAATGTGTTATATTCGAATTAAACTTATGCCATGCTCAAGAAGTTTGTTTTTGAACAACATTTGATTAAAATAAATGTTTTAACTACAGTTACAAGACGTAATGGCATTGTCAAGCATCAGTACAGCAAGTACTTTTACTCTGTCAGAAAAAAAGCATCTGGATCCGTGGATCCTAACAGCCACCATAAATATTGTTAAATTAATACCGCAGAGTGTCAATCAAAACATCTGATGGAGCCCTCTGCATTGTATCTCAGTGTGCAGGCAGACATTGTTGTGTATACTTGGCATTTATTTATTTATTTCTCACCCAACAGTGTATTTCAAGCAATGGTATCCCCCCTCAGGGCATTGAGAATTTCAGCTAAAACATTATGTGCCTCATGAAAGACCAAAATATAATATAAGGCTGTTCCTCTCAAATCACCTGAACAGAAAATGGGCCTTAACTTCTGTCTTGGATCATCTCAGGTTTCAAACCGTAAAAACTGCACAGCTCACACAAGCGGCACTTACCAAATTCTTGTGATCTTGGTGGAAATTGAAGGCTTCCAGCTGGAAAGCAAGTTTATTCTCACTGCTTCTCTGCATGAAGTATGACTTGGCTCCAGTCAGCTTAGCATCTATTAGACACCTTAAAAGGCAACAAGCAGGCGCAGGATCCACAAACACAGACGGTCACACACAAATGCAGAATTGCAAGTCAAATTAGTTGCAATTTGAATGATTTTACAGTTTACAAGTCAATGTTCGCACTTCTTACCCGTGATTGTTGATAAGGGTATATGCTGGTTGAGAATTTGGGGAGGCGCTCATGGTGGCCACACAGCTGTCAACATAGACCCTCAGTGGAATATGATGGCCCTGGAGGGCCGAGGCTTCGATTTGCATCATCTCGTCCACGAAGTAGACACCGATGGACCTCTGCGACTGCCACTCCTCTAATCAGTCAATCCGAATACAGAAGAGATGTCATCTTGAGGGCACTTGCACAATCTAATAAGATCAAGATGCGTGAGGTACACGCGTGATCATCACACATTCACAATCATCCGTCGTAATCATGTACCAAAAGGAAGAAAGCAATCAGGCAGTTTTCAATGATTTGTTTTCTTTATACACATCATTATCACCACTGTGTGTGTAAATGACTTGAAATGGATGCGTGACGAATCATAAATGTGTTGATATAGCAATTTGTTTAGAAATCATTGTGATTGTAGTTAGCAATGCGAGTTAGCCAAAATACATTACAGGATGTCAATAATATTATTTTACATAGTCCAGTCACAATATTCAAAACAGTAATTTCTTGCTGAAATGATTACAAATTTAGGTGTAAAAACCAAGTTTGATGTTAAACTTCACTTATTTTCAGCAGTAAAAAGTACATATTTTGTCTATAATAAAATAATAAAATACAATTAATACCATTAAAAACACATTTTGCCACTTGCCTTCGACTGAAAATTACATCATGGGCTCATCAACAGTCACAGGGTTTGGTCATGTGACATTCGCAAACTGAGCCCTGATTGGTTGTTACCCGAGGCCATGATGTCATTTTCAGTCAACAGCAAGTGGCTAAATGGGCTCTTAAAGGTATTAACTGTTCATGAAAATATTGAAGCTATCAAATTAATTATACAAAAAATATTAACTTTTTTTATTGCTTAAAATGGCTGAAGCAAAATAGTCCTTGAGGTTAAATGTTAGCTTGAATACCTATAACTATTTTACAGGGTGAAGGATGACATCCATAGCAATGAAAATACATTTCAAGTATTTAAAGAAATTCAAAAATAAATAAATAAAATCACCAATGGGAAATTTAATTCGTACAAGGCACAAAGAAAAATGGCCGGCAGTGTGCATATTGAGTAAGTGAAGCTTTGTGAAATCAGTTATAAAATATTTGGTATAATTAAACAGTCTTACATTCCTAAAATATTGTTTCTTTTTCATCATAAAGCCTATTTAATATAGTTTGCCTCAGATATTCAAATTCTTTATTTTCAGCAAACACAATAATAAACATTGTTAAATCTTCTCTGCCAATCAAAACTGAAACAGAATACATCCGGATGATAACTTTAATAGGATCATAACATCAATATTTGGTCGGGACCCGGCCTTGAGTGGCAGCCGACCCGAGTAAATAATAGCTAGCTAGCCATCTGGCTGCAATTCAATACCATTTTTCTTTTTCAGGCTTTGTTGTTTTGCTCACCTGTCATGGGCCTCAGGGAGAAATGGAGCTGCTGCTCTGTTAACAGGCTGGACGCAAACTTCTGCCAATGAGGTATAATGGCATCGCCGCTCACATAGTGCTTCCTTTGACAGTTAGGGCAAAATGTCAACATTTTGGATTTGTTATATGAATGTGTGGATGATGAGAGGTGGTGGTGCCAAGTGAAACGTTTACCTTGGATAGTGGCATTCAATTAGCACCTCAGAAGGGTTAGTCTTAAAAATTAAGGTGCTTCCAACTGGCGTTGGAGAGTAGGTGAGGAAAAAGGTGTAGACGAGGTCTTCAGCCGTCATCTAATGAAGAGGCGTTACAGTAGCGGTGAACGGGCAGGAAATGACGTGTCAAAGAAATAAAAACCTGCCTTCTTTGTACTGCCGCAATCGTGCAGCTCTGTACGGAAACGTAGCATGTGGTCGGCTACATGCAGCAGGCTGCAGCCTCCTAAGGTCAAATCACTGGGACGGATCAGCTGACCGTTTCCTAGAAGAGTAAAGAGCAAAAAGGCTTAAGTCTGGCACCATTTATCTGCGTCTATTTCTTGTTCTCCTCCAGTCAATAACACTCAAAGCAAGTGCAGCTTTCTTAATGCCTGGCCATAAAGTCAGTGGCATTTCTCAGATTCACAGAGTAAAGAAAAAGGACGAAACCTATTGATCGCCAAGGCTTGATGTCTGTGCCATTTGCGATAATCAGCACAAAATAGCCCGTCATCACTGTTCCAATTCGAACCTGGCTCAGAATATCTAATGAGGAGGCCTCCTCCACTCATCTTCAAGCAAAAAAAACAACAACAAAACTTAAACTGAAGTTGAGTACAAGCATACTGATAATCTTATTTGAGCCGATTACGAGATTGTTTTTCTGCACATAAAACATTCAGAGGTTCCAACAATCCTAAATTATTGTAATAATCCAGTTCAATATTTCCGATTGCCAATGCAACAATGGGTGTGCTAAAACAAAGAGATCAGAACATATCACTCCAGTCCTTAAGGCTTCACACTGGCTCCCAGTCAGCTGTAGAATATATTTCAAAATTCTGCTACTGGTCTTTAAAAATCACTGAATGGTTTGGGTCCTGAATGTATTCAAGAAATGCTGATTGAATACAAACCTAGCAGGGCTCTGAGATCTACAGACTTGGGCCAACTCGTGAATCCCAGAGTTCGAAGTAAACATGGTGAAGCTGCATTCAGCTAATGTGCAGGCTAAATACTTAGCTTTTTCCCCCCACATACCTTTGATTAAGGTCTTTTAAACATTTTAAAATGTTTTTTTCCTTTTAATTATTAAAACTTCCTTACGCTAAATGTTTTAAAAGTCTGCAGTCTAATGTATGTTCTTTTAGTACATTTTGTAACCTACTTTTGTTTTCTCTTCATTGCTTCAGAATTTTGTTAACAGCTGTGTTTGTTGATGCTTATACACTCTAAAACAATTGGGTCAAAAGTAACCAATTATGGATAAAAAATGTACCGGTCCACTTTATGGGTCAATTTGACCCAACTTTCTGGGTTGATTTATACAAAATGGCCCAATTTTTTGACCCAAGTAAAGGATCTTTATTTATGAGTTTTTATGCTGAAAGACCCATTTCTTGACTCAAAGTTGGGATAAATTGACCCAAGTAGAGGATTAGTCCATTTTTTACCCATAGTTTTTACAGTGTATGAACCGCTTAACCTCTTCATCATCATACACTCTAAAAACAGATGGGTCAAATGTAACCTAATTGTGTATTTAAAAAAAAAAACAACAAAAAAAAAAAAAAACGGACCGATCCACTTTATGGATCTTAAAGGATCTCATCCAACTTTCTGGATTTTTTTTTCTTGCACCCAACAGTCTATGTTGTTTTATAGAAAATGACTAAATTTTTGACTCAAAGATGGCTCAAACTGACCCAACTTTCTGGGTTGTTTTATACAATATGACCCTTTTTTCTTTTACCCAATGTTGGGTCAAATTGACCCAAGTAGAGGATCTGTCCATTTTTTACCCATAATTGGGTTATTTTTGACCCACCTGTTTTTGAAGTGGGGAAATGCTAATGTGTGAAGGAAAAAAAACAACATAATATCAAATAACTGACGAGTAATAGCAATTGTACTTAAAATGTGTATTTTTCTTAAAGAATTGTGTATCTGTCAACAGACATTTGCCAGAAGTGGAAGTAAGTCACATATTGTTATGCGTTAAGTCACAAGTCTTGGGTCGTACCCTTCAAGTCTCAAGTAAGTCCTAAATTACAGTGGGAAAAAAATTAAGTAAATTTTTTACCCATAGTTGGGTTATTTTTGACCCAACTGTTTTTAGAGTGTAGGTGTCATTTCCTTGTGAGTTGCATTGTGTATGTAATGTGCTATACAAATAAACTTGCCTTGCCTAAACACATTTCAATTGTGACGTAAAATGGAGCGACAGCCAACCACGAAGCTTGCTAAAGCTCACGTTGTTGCCGAACAAAAAGGAGGAGCAACTGCTGCTTCAAAAGTCATTGAGCACAATAAAAACAACAAGTTTACCACCACCATGTAGTAAACAAGTTAACAGGAAAGCTTTGTTTTCTTCTGCTAATCTTTGTTTATGTTACAGCAGCCTGTGGCACAATGTTGTCTCCCACAGATCAATCTTGGTATTACGCCAGAAATCTGGATTGGGGATGAGATGCAAATGCAGCGCATGAAGCGTATGTGATGTACTGAAAAGAAAAAAAAAGTGCATGTGCACCTAACTTAAATAAAAAGTTACAGTACCTAAGAAGTTCTGCTTGACCTCTACGATGACCTCTCCCTCGCCACATTGTACCGCCAGGCTGTCAGCTGGCACGGGCACCCGCTGCTCATGGTCAACCACCATCTAAAACAGCATTCAAAGTCATGTGCATGTGAAAGCAGCGGGAAAGGAAATGTTATTGCTTAAAATACCTTTGGATCCGCCTCAGCTGGCGGGTCAAGATCTGGGCCTTGAATTATGGTCTTTAAAATGTGATCTTGGACAGAGGGCTGCGTCTCTCTGGTCTCCTGTGTTTGTAGGCTTTTCGCATGATCTTCAACAGCAGGCCTCCTCAGCTGATAGATCCGCAGCCGGTGGCTGGAAAGGAAAGGTCCTCGTTTGCTCTGCTCGGTCCTGTTTGACTGAAGATCTGTTGTCTTTGGCTGTGTGGGCCGCTGTGTCCATGTCCACACGCTTTCGTTTGGGATACGAGAGGTGTTGACGTTATTTAAAGCAGCACAAAGACTTCCACCTGACAAAAGAAGCCCAAACAAAACTCCCCATAACCCCATTACAACAATCACACAAAAACAGGGTTTTGGGGTGCTTTAAGGGAGCAGCACTGCATTTCTCTTTTGACCAAATGAAAGATATGATAGTTTGGCTCAGACTCCGCCCACACCTAATGACTTGATTGCATTCCAGCCTGCCTTTGAAACTTTCCCATTCAGCATTACTTTTCACCAAATAGAATTGCAAATCAGATGCTTGGTTGTGCACTCTAAAGGTCACATATTTGAATGGTGCAGGCTGCTCCAAAAGCTGATGATTTCTTGATTTATTTTAGTATATTCAATAATAGCCTAAAAGATGAATGAACAGAGAACTCTCAAAACAGAAATCAGGTTAAGCCAATGAACATGGTCACAAGAAAAACAGATAGGGACCTCGCAGCGGATGCTGTTTGGGCCCTAAAATCAGAACTCACATACATTATGTCACTATCAATGCCGTTATCTTGGCTGACAGAAAGCAGGGGCTGGACCCTGAAACTACGCCGCAATCACACATTTAGGAAGGAAAAAAATCGCTGTTAACAAACATGCATTGCAAAGATTCAAGGTGTGATGACACTGAAATATTTTATAATAGCATTTTGTAAAAAATATACATGGTGCACAAACTAGGTCAATTTCCCTCATGTTTAATGCACATTGTGGTTTTCAGGATCGATGATTGAACAACACCATATTTAAAGGTTGAATACAGTGACAAACAAAAAATAAACAATTGCTGGATTATAGAACTAACACATGATCTGGTCTCCACTGAAGCTCGTGTCTTCACCTTCAGCCGTTGCGAACCTAACTGGAGATGTCCATTTTCAGTTGCAGCGTGACTTTGTGACTGCGCTTGAATAGGTTTGGGGTAGAAGAACCTGAAGATGTATGTAAATGCCATCAAACACAGAAACGAGCAGCGGTTGGGAATGGGCAAAATTCCTATCGACAATCCAAAATGTTCCCAAAAGAATGAAAGCACTCTCAGCATACTGTAATAATGTGTCCATTATGCTTTTTTCATACTGTTTCTATATTTACACAATTTATTTCTCCTGTAAGCTGAAATATTTTGTTATTGTCATGACAATTTATGATCCATTGCAGATAGATTAATAAGAAAATGTTTCCAGGTAGACAGACACAACTAGATAAAAATATTAAAATGGGAAGTATTATTTAAAATGTACTATTACTTCTTTGGAATGCCAGCCAGGGTTACTATAAATAGTTTTGCAATTTTCAGTTTAGTTTTGAGTTTTGTTTTTTAAATGTAGTTAGTTTTAATAAGTTTTCAGGGTGTTTGGTTTTTATTATAGTTTTAGTTGGGGGGGGTGGGGGGGATGGTAACGCTTAGTATTAGTTAGTTTCAGTTTTAGTTTATGTTTGTTTGTTTGTTTGTTTGTTTTTCTTAATGTGTATTACTTGTGCGATATATTTAGTAAACACCATGGTAAAAGGAAAAAAGTAACACATTTCTTACTTAGCGTTGCATTTCCGCTGAGTTAAATGAAAATGCAGGCAAGCCGAGCCATTGGAGTCAAAAGTCACGCAAGTCAGAAGGTGCTTTTCTATTGGCTGCTGCTAGATGACATCACTTCTGTATGACACACTTTCAAACGCGCTTATTCCGGTTAGTATCGAAATAAAAATACTTAAAATCACATTTAAAATCATCCCCGAAGGCTCATGTATTAAATTAATTACCAAAGACTAAAACGAAGAAGGGCGGCACGGTGGCTGACTGGTTAGCACGTCCGCCTCCCAGTGCAAAGGTTGTGAGATCAAGTCCGGGCTTCGGCCTTCCTGGGTGGAGTTTGCATGTTCTCCCCGTGCTTGCGTGGGTTTTCTCCGGGTACTCCGGTTTCCTCCCACATTCCAAAAACATGCATGGCAGGTGAATTGGACACTCCAAATTGTCCATAGGTGTGATTGTGAGTATGGTTGTTCGTCTCTGTGTGCCCTGCGATTGGCTGGCAACCAGTTCAGGGTGTACCCCGCCTACTGCCCGAAGCCAGCTGGGATAGGCTCCAGCAACCCCCGCGACCCTTGTGGGGACAAGCGGTGCAGAAAATGGATGGATGGATGGATAAAACGAAGAACATTTTTGCTATCATAATAATAATCATAGTTAGTTTTAGTTAATTTTGAAAACATAAAATGTAGTTTCCGTTAATTTTTGTTTTTTTAAAAAGCATTTTTGTTTTTATTTTATTTCGTTAATGAAATTGTTTTTTGAATTTTAGATTTAGTTTTTTTTCATTAGTTTTCGTTAACTAAAATAACCTTGGTGCCAGCACATTCCTCAAGTGTGAAATTAAACAATTAAATCTCACATTATCTTCCCATTTCTGGAAACTTTCTATAAGCAAGACAAAAAATGTTTGCAGGGAGATAGCTGCATACTTCCACGAATGTTGTGTTACGTGAAGTTATGTTGAATATTTATTTATATTTATACTCGAGTAAATTGTGTTTTACCATTCACGGTCTGTGTTTCCAAAGGGATCGCCATTGCCGAGTGACGTCACATTGTAGTCCGTTGGTGAAGTCGGGTTACTTTTTTTTTCCGACTTTGGAAATTCCAAGTTCAAGCGGCGTTCCTGTACACACTTCCTGGTTAGAAGTCGGAAAAGTCTGACTTCCGACCATCCTCGAAGGGAGCATAAGGGCTCAGCTTGCGAATGTCACATGACCAAACCCAGAAAAGAGGTGAGCTGCTGTGATTGGTTGTGACCTGAGCCCAAACTCACTGTGATATCATTTTCATTTGACAGCAAGTGGCAAAATGGCCGCCAACTGAGATCGATAAAATGGGTGGATTTAGCCTTTTTTTTTCTCCATGATTGCAATATTAATCAAAATGTTTGTATTGTGGAAATAATACTACTAAGTAAAATTCCACACAGATGAATTTTCTCTTGCAGATGGTCAAACAGAGGCTGCTGTTGTCTGGAAGTATCTTTTATCTAATGCTGATCAGTGGCAAGACAAAGAAACAAGGTGTGTCCATGCGTGTGTGTGTGCGTGTGTGTGTGTGTGTGTGAGGGGGGTGTATGGATTGAGATCAGACCATCCCTGCCAGTCAGGCCTCCCCTGCACATCTCTAACTCATTTAAGCTACCACTAATTTGCTCCCTGGAGGAGAAGCCACCAATTCCATATACACAAAGTAAAATCCCATCCTCCTCTGCTTTCTGGAGTCTTGACACATGTGCAGGGCAGAATGACCAGAACAGGTTGTACGACATAGTCAACCAATGCAGCAGATGCAACGGCAAAGACATAAAAGCAACGCAGCTTAGCGAGCAGCACAGCATACGGACGGACTACTGTTATGGAGCCTCATTAAAAGCATGTTGTGGGCGAAGACTTATTTAGATGCTGCTGTGGCGTGTGTGTATTTTGTCAGCTCGGGTGCGACACTGAATAGATGTGCAGCGGGATATATGTGTAGAAGACTGTTTTGTGCGATGCTGGCAGCATTTTAGTGTTTGGCAAATCGTCTGCCATAAGTCCAAGATGGAATATGTGCTCAGAGCAAAAATAGAGATAGGGTGAGAAAAGCAAAGGCCTGAAACAGGAAAAAAAATCACTGTTTAAGATAGGGGGAAGGGAGAAGAATGTGAAAACAAAGGAGGGAAAGAAGAAAAATATGGCTGGGGTCAGTGAAGCTCGGGGTTAGGGATAACAGACGGCAGTTCGGTCCGGTGGGAGTCGTATGGAATAACAGCATCCACGGCTCTGATTCACGGCCCATCGGCGGCCGTCTACACACAAATTTTCACATGGACACACACGCACGCCTACCCACAAACATGCGCCCACACAATCACCGTCCATTCCACAAAGACGCACACGCTAATGGACTGTTATTAAAGACATGCATCACACCATGTCGCCCACGACCACACACAGAGGCGAGCAGTACATTGCTTACAGACACACACTAATGGGATTTCCGTGCACAGCTGTATCATTGAGCAAAGAGTCCTCAGTGACAGCGAACACTTTACATCCAGCTGTGGGCGGAGCCCCAAAAACTTTTCCAGCCAGTTTTATCACATCATCCATGACATTTCTCATGAAAGGATAGGTGGTAAAGCGTTATTTCAGGCAATGGCCTTTGTCACATGCAAAGGTCTTCAGGGCCGGATGATTGACAGGTGACACTGAGGAACAATGTGGCAGTGGAAACGACCTTTAACCTTCGCCCAGCATCACAGCCTTTCTCTCAAGGGGACAACTGCTGTTATTTGATTTGAGTTTCGCACATATGCATTTATTCAACTTTTTTGTTGTTCATTAGGTGCTTGGCCATTTATTTACCATATATAGCTTGGGTCGAATATGAACATTTAATTTCCCCCCAATTCCAATCAAAGTCAACCATGTCCAGTTTTTCAGGGTGTGTGTTAAAGCTTCCCAATGTAGCAATTAGCCCAAAGATACCTTTACAATAGTCCTTTTTATTTGACCATTTATGACACAAACATCTTCTAATTAGAAGATTAACACCTTAGTTGTTCTGACTGGATTGCGGTTCGAATTTCCCGCCCTCTGCCTGCTGATGTGCACATTGTGTATGTGAGAAGGGAGTGTGCAGTAAATTGTTTTGGCCACATGTGGCAGTAGAGATTAAAAATGCAATTTTCTGTATTGGGCAGCTTTAGATTAAGAAGGAAGATTTCTTCCAATCCGCTTTGGAAAGTGTTTCCTTCCAAGCTATCATCAATTCAGAACATTAACATAACATGCGCTATAAATGCTTTTAACTTAAGTGGCTTTAGGGTCATTTTAATACGGGTTGCCCCACTGGGAATCAAACATATTGCAAGCACTTTCACTCTTGACCTCAACAACATCTCTTTATTTGACACGTTTACATTCCCTTTGCGTGTTAATGCTGCTGTGTAGACGCACATCATGAAAATGAGCCTTCCATGGATTTGCAACAGTGTTTCTCAACAATTTGTGTTACGCAAGAAAGAAGAAAATATTTTTGCCCCCCCCCCCCCCCCAGCTATCGTTATACTATAAATAGACTATAAATAGTATCATTTGTCTGTAAAATTGTTTTAAGTGCATCTCTGCAAAGGAGCTGATATCCCTTGCACACTCTCTAACAATGAGAATGCCACTGGCACCTACTGTAGTGGATGTGCAATTACACTTTGAATCAAGGAAAAAAACAAGTTCTCTGATGTCACACGTGCACCCTCCCTGGCATTGCACCACACCACTGCCAGGGGAGACCGCCCCCCATTTAGAAAAGGACTGGTTTAAATATAGTATGCACGTTTGAATAGCCCTCTTGAATTGTTCTCACCTTTGCTGCAATTCAAGCCTTTTGTCTGATAAACAATTTGTCAGTGATGCATTGAACGGCAGCTGTAATTTGATTGTCTGCGTAATGTGTCTCAGTTGGTGTGCGCGATCTTCTGCCTTCTCTTACCCCTGCAGGTGCGTACACGTGTGCAACTGTGCATCTGGCTGCAGGCAAGGATGAGCAGAATCCCGAAGGCTTGGCAATTACAACTAAACGGCATAATCGGACATGATGGATGACTGTTGCCTTTCGCCGATGTCTAGACCCCAGCTCTAACAGTGCAACAAGGTTACAACAGTGTGGTAGGAGATGAAATATTTAATCGTTTTGTTCTGCTTTGCTCCAGCCTGGCAACATCTCAAACACATGGCTGGTATGCTTGTTGGGTACAGTTGCAGTAGGCTATGTTATTGTACTTTGTCATGTCTTCTGGTCAAGTGTCATATGTTAATTAAAACTGGTAAATAAAAGATAAGTTAGTTTAGTAGAGTGTATTTCATAGTGCAAACAGCTAAATCGTACATGGAAAATTGTCAAAATGAGACATCCCCTTTAGTGGAGCTTTTAGATTTTTTTGTACTGAAAGAGCATCTGACGCTAATAGTGAAGCTTTGACGTTTGGCTTGTCCAACGCATGCATACACCACTTGCCTTGGAAGACATTTGTCTGTTTGTTTGTTTTTTTAGTATTCATAAGGTTATATAAAGTCAGTAAGGCTATGTTTGTACTTTAATTTGAACACAGGTGTATGTAATTTATTTATGTTTAAGCCTGCAGTATTAGCTGGTTACTTGTATGTTGCATTAGTCTGCAATGTAATTAGTAACATACTGTATTTTTTCTTTTTTCTGTTTCAGTTCTAGATATACTTTTACATGCATATTTGATGTGTCTGTAAGAGCGAGAAAACTTCATAAAGCAAGGAAAGTACGCCTTGTGTGTGGAGTTTTCCTTCTAAGTTCGCTGGCTGTCCAGCAGCACGCTGTCATGTGGTCGTAAGGACAGAACCTACTTTATTCTGCAATTAAGATAAAATAGTTACAGTTATTTAAATTCAAAGATTCATCAGACTAGTCAGGCTACCAGAATCTTCAAAACTAAAACTAAAAAAGTAATTGCAAATGTCGTGTTTTGAAAAGGGCAACCTGACCCTGGCTGCAGGACAAGCAGTCAGGTTGGGTGGAAGGTGTGTAAAATATTTACCTCATCCTGTCAATAGGTGGCACTGTGGGACCAATAGTTGCTGTCCTTAGGTTGGTGACTGTGGGGAGGAAGCAAATAATTTATCTAGTTGACTAAATGCAATATTAGAAAAACGAGGTGTGTTGTTGTGATTTCTGAGGCTCCCGCAAGAAAAGGTCTGCTAAGAATAAAAAAATTATCAATTTAGCGTCTGAGGTAAGATGTCAAATTGATAGAACAATGATGACGATTGCATTGAACTGCACTAAAGCTGTAATAAATAAAAATTTGAGAAAATATTGTTTGATGTGTCAGGTAAACTAAAGGCAAGTGGACTGCACTGTAGATTAAGAAGTTGTCTGTGCTGTCAGCCTGGTGTGTTGCATGGGGGGGGGGGGGGGGGTATCGGCCCTCTCAGCTTTACCTTGTAATTACGCAGAAGGCTGAGTGCTTGGCAAAAAATGAGAGTCTCCGTGAGGGGAAAGCAGCTAGTGGATGTGAGGTGAAGACAGGTGATTGTCAGATGAGCAAAACAGACATCTTTCCTAAAGAGGTGACAAAGAATGAGGTCAATCAGGAGCCGGCAGCGCTCTCATCATCAGTAAAAAAGAAGTTGCACATACAGAAAAAGAGAGCAAGGAGAGGTATTTTGCAATGCAGCACTCATGTTGCCTGGCATCCTGTCGGAAGAGTCTTTGATGGTGCATGTTCTTCCTGATTGGTGACATCACCAAGCTCCACTTTCCCAAGAGAGCCTCGTTACCCACGATCCCAGAGGTTGACAGCATTGTTGCCGTCACACCAAACGCTGCTTTGTCTTTTTTTTGCTCTTTCTGCTTTGCCACTCACTGCAGGCAGCGCTGTCAGTCGGGAGCATCAGACAGATGTTCGGGGAGAGAAAAAAGTAACACAAAAATAGACGCGATCCCAAAGAGAACACACACTTCACGTCAAATGAGGTCTGCAGCACCCGCTTCTGACCCTGCTCAGAATGCTCGCTACTGCACGTGGACCATAATAATGATAATACTCTTTTGATCGTGTTCGTATTTTCCAGGCACGGCTCCCTGCGCTTGATTTGGAAGCCACGGAGATGATAAAACTCTTGCGTGTGACAGCGTGTCAACAGGGACCGTGCGGCCTCGTCTCATTGTTAACTCGTCTCTACTGCCCAAGGAGGAAAATGTCCTCAGGCAGTTTGCAAAGCAACCTCCATAACACATTTCCCAAGTCTTTACCCTGCCCACGCAGCAGCTCATCTCTGATATTCTTTCCCTCAGAGGTGCTTTTAGCATAACAACAAGCCAGTCATTAGCACTCTAGTATGTTTGCGTCAAAATATCTGAACATTTTACTGCAGTGCTTGTTCTCATTATGGTTCAGGGTGAGCTGCAGCCTAATCCAGCTGCCTTTGTACAATAGACCGAGTACATCCGACGGGCACGAACACAATAGCTTTCTTGTGACGTCACACATACCTCTGGACCAGTGACGATTGCTCTAAGGCAGAGGTGGGCATCGAAGGCCGGAGACCTGCAGGTTTTGCATGTTGCCCTTCTCCAACACAGCTGATATATGATCAGCTTATCAGCAAGCTCTGCATAAGCCTGATAACGATCCTGTTGATTGGAATCAGCTTGTGTTGGAAGTGAGAAACCTCCAAAACCTGCAGGACTCCGGCCCCGGAGGGCCAAGATTGCCCACCTCTGCAGTCTAAGGCCTTGTCCACACGAAAAGCTATTTCAATGCATCCGCACAAGTTTTTTACCGTTTGGGCAGTTCGTCCACATGACGGTGCCATTTCGGAGCTTGAAATTGATCACTTTTGATGACGTTTGCTCCAATTCTCATGCGACTGCGCACGAACCGCTAGCCTGTCAACAATGGCGGATAGCTGGGTCGTAGTTGTTTTGCAGCAAATAGTAGCTTTTACAGCAAAATATTTTGCATGATGTTGTTGTACTGGAATCACCCACCATTGTCACTTCTCCTATGTTCGTCTAAGTGATCTGTATATACTACTGGATAGCCGATTGCCCATACACGCCCGTGCAAGCCGTTGAAGCAACAGAGTGGCCATCTTACTCCTCCATCTCGCAAGCAGACTACTGTATAAACGATACGTACACATACAGATTAGACATGTACAGCTCGTAGGCTAGTATATATATATATATATATATATATATATATATATATATATATATATATATGCCTATTATATTTCGATACTGTAAATGTATAGGATCGTATGCCGAGAAACATTTCTTGGGGGGAGTAATTTAGCGGCCTTGCGGCTTCAAAAGTCTTGGCCTATCGGCTATTCAGATCAGTGGTGCGTCTTCTTTGCTGATTCTGTTTCTACGCTTTCCATTAACTCCCTTGAATTTCTTGACCAGACTTGGCATGTACATTACAGCCGTTAAACGTCCTCAGCGTCTTCTTTTGGACACTCGCATGTCTTGCAACGTTTCTGTGTGTACAAGATTCTTTCGAGGAGTGAAGCTTCTGTGTGATCAGGGCCTAAGACTGCAAGGGTTAGGGTTAGGGTTAGGTAGGTTAGGGTCTGACCCTTTAAAACACCTGTGTTGATTGTGGGAGACATGGAAAAAAAGGGGTACTCGAGGACCGCGGTTGAGAACCACTGCGCTATAATCCCTTGATCTTTTGTTCGGAATCAGCTACTTATCTTAAATAACTGACGCGACTTCCTTCTAATTCATCCCTGCAGTTCCACAGCGCTTTCATTTATTTATTTACACAGTCGGACGCTGCTTCGTAAAGTGGTTGTTCCACTGCGCAAAACTGGATTGCCATTGGATACATTCTGAGCTTTTTCCTGAACGTTGAGCGTCTCTGGGAGTGTATGGAACAGAGGGCCCGCCCAGACATTCGGCTACTGTGTGATGATTGGATGGTCTGTCTGAGGTGTAAAAAATAAAGAGCTTCCCCTCATTTGAATGATCAGCAGCCTCCACTGCTCTGGACATGTCCAAGGCTGCCATGTTGCTTTGTTCCAGTGCTTTTCAAGTATTTGAATAGATACATTTGATAGCCAACATTAAAAATTAATGTTAAATCTAATTTTAACGTTTTCTGGCACCAATTTTAAAATAGTGTGAGAAGGCAGAACATCTTTTAAGGAAAAGCAGGAAATTGTGGCTGTCAAGAGTAAGCAGAGCAGTTGTCACTCCGGACAGATACAGTTCATGCATCCATGTTTGTTCTGAACACTTAATTGAAAGTAAGCTTTAATCACTACTCAGCAATATTAGAAGCAAACACACAGTTCCTACACACAGTGAGTGCAATGTACAGTGCATATCTCCATGTACAGTGTTTACATTTTCATTTCATACGCTTAAGTAACACATCTATGAAATGTATACAGTGTATGTATGTGTAAATGTATCCTGTTGATATAATAAATGTGCATGCATGTCAAAACATTATTTGATTATTGGCAGATGACTCCAACCATGCTAACCGCTATTTGGCCTTGAGGCCAGTGTTAGTCAAAGTTATTGTTGTTTTAGATAAATGAAGACAAGCTGTCAATTATTCCAGGTTATTGAGTGAATCAGTCTTGGTTTTATTTCCACACGGATTGTAGTTTTTTTCTTTTTCTTTAAATGGCCATTTTGTCATTGTGTTGTGTCTTTGCCAATGCATCCAAAGTTATCTACACTGTTAGCGTATAAGCCCTCATCTAAGCACACCCAAGAAGGTTGAACATTTTACAACATAGCTAATAATAACTGAAGGAAAACGAACTTCTTGGACTTCTCATGTTGGCAGATATTGTGACCTCTACACCACATGTTTTGCTGTCTGTCCTCCAATACGATCATTGGAAACATGACAGAAACAAATGATGCGATGAAATTGCCAATAGCAGAGAAATCATTTTCACCCGAATGTCAGTGCAGCTCTGACAGTGAATAACAGAGCAGAGAGGGAAAGTCGTTTCACCCTGCTCGCCTCCTGCCATGACATTCAGGGGTATATTTACCTTGTAAAGATCTTGACATTTAACTGCACGCTCTAATAATGTCCTGAAATATGAATGAGGAGTGGAGTGAGTGGAAAGGAGCCCCTCAGAGCTTTTGTTCATAGATATTGATTAATACAGTGGCGGGAGGGCAAGCAGCAGGCCACCGGAGGGACACAGGAAGCCACTCTTTACTGATCATTTGTTAACCCTGTCAAAATGTTTTGGTGGAGTCGTGGCTAGCATATCTGCTTCAGAGTTGAGATTCCGGTTTGAATCTTGGCTCCAGCCCTCTTGTGTGGAGTTTGCTTGAACCACGTGCTTGAGTTTTTCTCTCACTTTCTTTGCATGTCTTTTCGCTCACTTGTCCTCCCACATTCCCAAAACACGACTGCCTCTCGCCTGATGTCAACTCGAATGGGCTGCAATTACCCGTGACCCGAACGCAGACAAGTAATTTAGAAATTGCATACATTGTGTGTGATTCCTGATGGGACAACTAGCTAACTCTCCCTCTAGAAAACATACAGATCATCTTATAGCAATTGCAAGATTTTTGTTTTGTTTGATAAATGTGTCATTGCAGGCTGCAAATAAATCAGTGCATTTGACTATGGAACATAAAAACAAGAAGTCTAGATTTTTTTTAATGGCCTTTTACATTAGCTTGTATCTCTCCACTGTGTGCCATTTCAGAGATTTTTTAAAAAACATTTAAATAATGATTATAAAGCTTCTTGAAACGTGAATCTAGGGCCCTATTTCTATAAACTGGTGCATGTGCGCATCTTCATTTAAGTGCCGGGAAAGTCTACTTTACCGTGTTTGGGAATTTGGCAGACCAGACGACGCCTCGCTGGGCATTCCACTGGGCATTTTCTGTCTCACGCCTACAGTGCCCCTGACAATTTGGTGGCAGAAAGTAGGCCAAATGAAACCATGTTCTAGTGCCAGTGGTGTAAGGTGATTTTGGTGGGGGGTCGGGTTGAAGGCAGTCTCCAGTGAGTTGGTTATGCCTCCGCCATGCAGACCGCATGCCTCTCCTGCGTTAAAATTAAAGGGAGTGAGGGGAGCCACTTCGATTGACCAGGAATCAAGTTGGCTGTGTTCACTCCCACAACAGCACAGAATACCCATTTATAACTGTGCCCGTCTATGAAAATCCCAAAAGAAAAAAAAAACTCCTTCAATGCACACTGTTCAACCGCACTTTGCACTAGACTTGCGCTGGACATGAAAATAGGGCCCCTTAAAGAATAACTCAACACTTATTCAACTTTTTTTTTTGCTGATAAACTGTATAAACTGGTGTCTACAAATGCTGTGTAATGTCCTGGTCATTATTTTGACATTTTAGTACATGTTTGTTTAAAGCTTGAATTTTGGGCAAAAACCGAGTGTTTGGTGTCATCTTAAGGTTAAACACTGAGATAAACACATTTGGGTGTTTGTCCTCTCATTACACTAGACAATACGTACTACGTCACCCACCGGCTCATTCTCGTACACTCCTCCTTAAACGGCTTCTTAGTGAGTTGCTACTGTCAATCACAGCCAGATCATGCCCAACCCTCTCCCCATTCGCAACCCAACGGTCCTCCAGGCAACACCCCCGTTGAGCGCCAATTTCAAATCTTAGTGAGGGGTGGAGCTAGAGTCTGAATTCCCGTTGAGTAATCCTTGAATTATCCATCAGTTCAATTTTTATTTCAAACGAAAAGGTTGATCATTTCTTTTTGACACCCACTTGATTTACACATGCATGAGGCTGGATGGTGTTAAAATAAAGAAGATTTCCTTACCTGAAGGCTGAACTAAATTGGAGGAAAAATCAGGGTAAAGAGTTTGCCTGACATTCATAAATGAATAAATGTTTTTCTCTTATCTTTGAAGCATTTTCAAATTGGTACAGGGTTGAAAACAGTCTGTAACACAGTAACATACAGGCTTAAAACTGAGTGGGATGAAAGTTTAGAAGGTCAAATGCTCAAATCAAGCTGTGCTAATGAGTTTGATCCTTCCGCTATGTTGCCTACACGCTGTTGACTCACAAGCACTCATTGATCTCTTTAATCTTCAACAAGTGGTGCTTTATTTGCCCACCCGGGGAACTTCCAGACCCATTTTCTTAGGGTGTATATTTTTAGCTAAGTCTTTTTGGATCTTGACTTTCCCCATTGATTTCAATGGCCAGGTTACCAGGACTCAATATCGCCAATTAATTTCAATGGATGGGCAACCATTGTTTCAAATTCCCCATTTGTTTCAATAGCCAAATTTTGACTTAGGTTTCGGCCTGACGCCAGCGAAAAGTTGATTGTGAATCTTGCCCAGTCTCTTGCAATCAATATTCCACATACCCGAAGGTGTATAAAATACTGAATTTGTCATAAAAAACTTAAGCGGTTGTTTATATTAGAACATCTCTCAAGAATAGGCGTACATAGTTATATCGACAATATAAATGAGCAACAGGGCTCGGAGACCCTTAAATTCCAATTACAATTCAAATTGAGGTGTTACCAGCCCAAAAACGTATCATCTGTTTGAAATTCCGTGTGGCCATTCCTCCCCTAGCTAAAACAATAAAATAAAAAATTGTTTCTTTACATTACTTAGAAATAAATATATATTACAGCACTACGCTTTCCTATACATTAAGGAACTTTATACTTAAAAAAATGATGTTAAATGTCTCGTTTCCATTCTTATATGAGAATGAATTTCTCTGAATTGTGATGAATTCAATTCTACTTCCTGTCATTCAAATTCAATTCAACATCCTATTGGATGGAGTCAATTCAAATTCACATTCACCTATTGAATTTAATTAAATTCAGAATTTTGCCTAGACCTGCTAAGCAATTTAACAGTCTTATTCATACTGTTGACACAAAGACTTGTTATACTGATGGTACTGACACGTTCAGCGGCACAGATATTTACTTTTGAGAGATCTACTAAGGGTTTTGACAAAGAAAATGGCTTTTGGAACCATGATGTTTTGCTATTTGGACGAATTGTTTTGAGACGATACATATACTCTTTTTTTAAATAACATTTTTCCGATACCATGTTCAGTGATTTGCAGTTAATGATGAACTGAATTTGTAAAATAAGTAGATAGCTAATAGCTATGTTTGCTTTTTATTATTTCTAAAGAATACATTGATTAATTGCACTCAAATAAATCAAGTCAAGTTTATTTATATAGCCCTTAATCACACAAGAGTCTCAAAGGCTTCACATGCCCACAGTTGACAAATATCAACAACATCCCTTAATCGAACCACAAGAGGGCAAGGAAAAACTCCCAAGAAACCAACAGGCGAAAAATTTAAAACCCTGTGAAGGGTCCCCAAATGTGGTAATCCCCCTTTCAGGATGATCAGGCTGCAATGGATGCTGAATGGGCAACATTTTACATCGTTTGTGATACTAAACATTATTAACTAGAATAGTGTGAAAGTCCATTGAAGAATTTGAAGCACAGCAAGAAGATGTTGTCAGGGAAGTGGGTCCTCATCCAAATCTAGCCCGGTTGGTTGGAGCAGCTATCTCCTTGGCGGCAACTTCAAGTTCATGGTCCGTCCCGGATCTCATCCCTGTCAACCAGCGCAGAACCTGTAAAGCAGCACCCAAATCGATCATTAACACCTAACTCCCTCTCCGAGCCGTGGAGAAGGGAGGAAAATAAAGCAGCGGGAGTCACCAGGTACACATAACTAGAGAGTATAAAAATCAGTCTTAAGACGCGATTTAAACATTTCTACAGAGTTAGCGTTTCTGACCTCCGAGGGTAGGGCCTTCCAGAGCACTGGAGCCCGAATCAAAAACACTCTAGAACCTGCGGACTTCTTCTCTTGGAATCACCAAAAGACCAGCGTGTTGCGAACAAAGGTTTCGTGTCGGAATATATGGTACTATTAAATCGACGAGATAGGAAGGCTGTAAGCCGTGTAATATTTTATATGTAAGTAACAGAATCTTGAAATTGCATCTCAAGAGGACCGGAAGTCAATGCAAGTTGGCTAGTATCGGGGTAATAAGATCAAACTTTCTCGTCCGCGTCAAAAGTCTAGCTGCAGCATTTTGTGTGTGAGTATATATATATATATATATATATATATATATATATATATATATATATATATATATATATCTTCCCATGACCAGTGTTAAAACTTTGCAGTTAGTACAAAATAATTAAACGACATCCATTGTTTAATGTCGGCGAGGCACACCTCCAAATTATAGCATATTTATTTGTAGAGGCAAAAATAATTGAGTATCGTCAGCATAACAGTGAAAGTTTATGTTATATTTACGTATAATATCATCAAGCGGAAGCATATAAATGTTAAACAAGAGAGGGCCAAGTACCGACCCTTATGGGACTCCACAAGTAACGGTACATCACTCAGAGGTCTTTCTGAGAGGTAAGAACGAAATCACGAGAGTGCTAAGCCTGAAATACCAATACATATTTGGAGACATTCTAATAGTATGTTATGATCGACGATATTGAAGGCGGTATAATATTGACGAGGTATTGGAGTCCATTGCAAGGAGAAGATAATTTGTCACTTTGGCAAGGGCTGTCTCAGTGGAGTGAATGGCCCTGAATCCTGACTGAAAAGGATCATATTGATTGTTAGCGGCCATGTAATCATTCAGCTGTTGTGCAACAACTTTTTCAAGTATTTTTGCAATAAACGGCAAATTTGATACCGGCCTATGATTGCAGTGACTTTCTGGGCCGAGGTTAGGTCGTTTAAGTAGAGGTTGAATAACAGCAGTTTTGAAAGCTACTGGAACAGTGACAGTAGAAAGTGATACATTTATAATA
Source organism: Leptonotus elevatus (assembly GCF_054856555.1). Classification (NCBI taxonomy): domain Eukaryota; kingdom Metazoa; phylum Chordata; class Actinopteri; order Syngnathiformes; family Syngnathidae; genus Leptonotus; species Leptonotus elevatus. The sequence goes on along the minus strand of NC_141240.1, from coordinate 5,749,098 downwards.
TTTAAAACAGAAGGTCCTAAGATAGTAAACAATTCTTTAATCAGTTTGCCCGGGAGCGGGTCAAGCAAGCAAGTTGTTTGTTTTGTCGCACTAACCAATTGTGTAAGGTTTTCAAGCGATATTTTTTTTTAAATAAGAGAGCGGCGCCGGACAGTTATTAGCTGTTCTGTCACTATTAACATCAGAAATTGTGTGATTTAACTGAAATGTAGGCACAGAGCCCAAAATCTCATCTCTACTGAACTGGATCGTTTGTGTAAAAAATTGCATAAAATTGTGAGCTGAATGCGGGGAGCTCTGTGACGTCGGCTGCTGTGGCGTTAACATTGCTACTGTAACCAATAAGTATTTAGGGTTATTTTAGAGAGATAATTAGTTTTTGCTACAGCAAGAGCTTCTTCATATTTATGCAAGCAGTCGCACCAAGCTTGACGAAAGACCTCAAGTTTCGTTGCACGCCATTTGCGCTCAAGCTGTCGACATGATTTAAGTGTTTTGGTTACATCTGTAAACCAAGGAGTACGCCTTTTTGGACGAGTTTTAAATCTTAATGGCGCAACAGTATCGAGGGCATTTAACAAAACAGCATTAAAGTTATTAGTAAGATTAACTATTAAACCAGTATAAGAAGGGAAGGACGCAGTTGCCAGGGGTAGCAACTCGGAGAACGCAGAAGTAGTTGAAGAACTAATATTACCACTGCTATATCTTTGGTTATGGTTGTGACGTTGGCAATGAGCCAAAACGTCAAATTTAATAAAGTAATGGTCAGACATTGCCCTAGTATACAGCAACACCATTACAGTTGAGGTTACTAAACCCTGAGTTAATACCAAATCTAAGGTAATACCATTTTTATGGGTCGCCACATTTATTATCTGCGTAAAACCAAAAGTATCAATTATCGTCTGAAATGCTACAGTAAGCGGTTCAACCATAATTAGTATATTATCGGCGTAAGTTACCAAGTCAGCCACAAGCTCAGAAAAATCATAGAGAAAGCCAGAGTAAGGTCCAGGGGGACAATAAATAACGAGAACTTCAAATGTATTAAAGGCAGTACCAGAGCGGGAACTAAGATTAAGTACAGATTCGGAAATAAGGTAAACAGCGCCGCCCTTCTTACAAGGACGCGCAACATGAGAACCCACAAAGTTTGGAGGACAGGCCTCATTTAGCGAGACAAACTCATTTGGTTTTAACCAGGTCTCACAAAGACCAATCAGGTCGAGGTTATAATCTCTAATTAAGTAATTAACTAGCAAATTAATTAATTAATTATGCTAGAAATTAGCATAATTTGCATGAATTAAAACTGTGCTATTAAAATAATATTATTATTATTATTATTTTTAATATTTTGTTTTTACCTCATCAAGTTGGTTTTAACCTCATCCTTGGTCCATATTTCCCTTTCAAAAATGTGTCTCTTGAACATAAATGTTTGCCCACTCCTTTGTTAGATGGTGTGGGTACAGCATACCTAACGCACAAACCCAATTCCCAAAAAGTTGGGACGCTATACAAATTGTGAATAAAAACTGAATGCAATTTTGTGCAAGTGCCAAATTTCAATATTTTGTTCAGAATAGAACATAGATGACTATGATGAGATGTTTAAACTGAGAAAATGTATAATTTTAAGGGAAAAATACGTTGATTGTAAATTTCAAATTTCAAAAAAGTTGGGACAGGTAGCAATAAGAGACTGGAAAAGTCAATTGCACCTATAAAAAAAAAACAGCTGGTAGACCAGTTACCACTAATGAGGTCCATTGGCAACTTGATTGGAACATTAAAAGAGCTTCTCGGAGTGGCAGTGTCTCTCAAAAGCAAAGATGGGTAGAGAATCATCAATTCTTCCAATGTTGCGCAGAAAGATAGTGGAGAAATATCAGAAAGGTGTTTTCATCATCTACAGTGCATAACATCATCTAAAGATTCTGAGAATCTGGAACAATCTCTATGTGTAAGGGTCAAGGCCGAAAAATCATACTGGATGCCCATGATCTTCGGGCCCTTAAACGGCACTGCACCGCAAACAGGAATGCTTACTGTAAGGGAAATCATAGAAAGGGCTCAGCAATACTTCCAGAAAACATTGTGTGTGAACACAATCCACCACCAGCCGCCGTTGCCAAATGAAACTCGACAGTACAAAGAAGAAGCCATTTCTAAAGCAGACTAAGACGCACAGGCGTTTCTCTGGGCCAGGGGTTATTTAAAATGGAGTGTGGGAAAGTGGAAACCTGTTTTGTGGTCAGACCAATCACGATTCGAAGTTCTTTGTGGAAAACTGGGGCGCTATATCATACTGACTAAAGAGGACAAGGACAACCTAAGTTGTTATCAGCCCTCAGTTTATAAGCCTGCATCTGTGATGGTATAGGGTTGCATGAGTGCGTGTGGCATGGGCAGCTTCCACATCTGGAAAGGCATCGTCAATGCAGAAAGGTATATTCCGATTCGAGAACAACATATGCTCCCATCCAGGCATCATCACTTTCAGAGAAGATCTTGCATTTCTCAACACGATAATGCCAGACCACATGCAGCACCAATTACAACATCATGGCTGCGTAGGAAAAGGTTCCGGGTATTGAAATGGCCAGCCTGCACTCCACTTTTTTCACTTATAGAGCACATTTGGCGCATCATAAAGGGGAAGGTGCAACAAAGAAAGCCCAAGACAGTTGAACAGTTAGAGAGATGCGTGTTAGTTGTTCTTATTTCTAAACTTGAGAAAATTGTCTCCTCGATCCCCAGACGTTTGCAAACTGTTGTAAGAAGAAGAGGGGATGCCTCACAGTGGTGAAAATGGCATTGTACCAACTTTTTTGAGATTTGTTGACACCATCAAATTTAAAATCAACATATTTCCCCTTAAAATGATACATTTTTCTCAGTTTAAACTTTTGACCTGTTCTCTGTGTTCTTTTCTGAATAAAATATTACAATTTGGTACTTCCACATAATTGCATTCAGTTTTTATTCACAATTTGTATAATGTCCCAACTTTTTTGGAATTGGGTTTGTACCAAATAGACCAGTGGTTTCCAAGCTTTTTTAGCATGTGTACCGTCCAGACCTTTTTTTCATACCATGGTCACCCCACCACTCATACATGTTGATGATTCCGCCAAATATCAGTGGTCACATATCAAAGTAACACAGAATTTGCCTACCTGTGATTTGATCAAATTAACCAAAATCCCCTTACACCACCTGAGCCATAACTTAGACCTGGTTTTCACCTGATCTAAATTCTAGTCACCAAATTGTCAGGTGCGCCTGAGGCATCTAAAATGCAAATACTTGTATAGACTAATAGATAGTTTTGTCTTTTGCACTAGATGCATCCATTATTCCAGTTGCATCTTGGTGGGTTTATTTTTTTTCTTATTTGTGTGTCTGTGTGTTCCCGTGTGTGTGTGTGTTGTTCGATTGAATGTTTCTGTGACCGTCTGATTTACAGGCCAGTGGTGTGTTTAATGGAGCCGATGAAGCAATGATCGCTCATCCGATCCCTTTCGCCCTTCCTTGCACTCTGGCTGGGGATGATGCCTCCATGCACATAAGATCTATGAGATGCAGGACACATACACATGCATGCAGTCACTCACACACACAATACACATTGACAAATCTGGCATTACTGGGGATAATCCAACAGCCAATTTGCTAGAGGGATAACTTTTTTCCTTTATTCATCCATTTCTTCTGCTTTTTACAAGGCAATTTGTTTTGTCGTCAGCTGGAGTAAGAACCGACAATTCCATTACCATACACCACACAAAACAAACACACGCATGCATGTGTGTGTGTGTGCGCACACACAAAAACATCCAGCTCCATCCGCTCACCAGATCACCCTTTTAAGATTAAGCCGTTTGCTCCCAAAAGAGGTGCAGTGTAATCATGAAAGTGTCACATTTCAGCTGAGAAAAGAGGAAACGTTGCCTTCAGGGTCACTCTAAAATTTGTTCCCCTTCTCTATTGCTTCTCCTCCCATCTGGCACCTGTTCCACCTTGCAACATAGGCTACCCACCGTCTCTTTATTTCCCATCCTCACGCAATTCCCATTCACTTTAATTGCACCCTGCATTGGCCCTCGTCTCTCTCTCATTCCTTGTCCTTCTTTCTCGATGTTGTCTTTCTCGTCCATTCCTCTTTGGTCTTATTATGCTCGCCGCCTTCCTTTCACCATCTTTCGCTCCCTGTGACAGAGGTTCAATAAGCAGTGCCTTCAGAGTTGTCTTGCACAGTCAGTGGCCAATTACCCACTCACTCTCCCTGTCCTCGGGGATGGACAGGATTTGCAGGATCTGTCGTCTGACCAGACACACACAAGCACGCGTTCTGAGTCTTGGACACCTGTCGTTTGGGCCCACACCAACCAATATCTGCTGGCTTGCCAGCCAGATCTCGTGGTGGTGGAACGGGAAAAAGGAAAACTGATAAAAATGCACGAGGCGCCTCTCGCTGCTCTTCTTCAAAAAGGAATCTGTGAATAATTCTGCAAGAACACAATTAATTGCAGCGTCCATGCAGTCGTCCACCGCTGACCCTCATGCTTAAATTTCTCCTTACTGTAACTACCTTGAAGGAAGGTACGAATCTCACCGTGTCACAAGAAAGAAGACATTTAAATGCAATGTACAGCATAGCCCCACCGATGCACGTAGATATGCAGCAACTGTGAGGGATCAGAGCTGAAGGAAACATCCTCAGAGCAACTTGAATTTGGATCGTGACTGTGTCACTTTCCTCAGGCTTTGAGTCCTTGTGAAACCTGAACACCTCGGAAAATCTGTCACCTGGCCACACCAAATGTGGTTCCTCTGCTGTATTTTGCCATAAATGTAATACTAGATTAGCTGTCTTCAGCCTGAAAAATCATTTTGGAGTGAGTTAAGGTCACAAAAACATATGCAAACACGCAAGTTAAAAATGTCGTAAAGATGACAGCGCCTCTAGAAGTAACCTATTAGCATGCTGAATCACTTGGCTCAAAGCTAATGACAAACGACATGATAGCATCATGTTTCGACGTGACAAGTTAAGGCTTAGAGGATGCTGACTTGATGGTGAATGGAAAATTCACTGCGCTGTGTCATCATTTAGGTTAGTCATTTGTTTAAAAATGATAACTTGAGGGGCCTTTGCTTTCCTTGCAAATGTCAATGAATTTTAAATTCCAGTCATTCTTCGAATAGTTTTACTTTTGTAAAGAGCAGCACGTACCCAGTTTACATCACAGCTATGATCGCAATCCAGTTTTTGGGTGGAAAGTACATCTTATTCAGGACGCAAGCTTCCTTGGAATGTGTGTATGCAGTGCTGTAAGGGAGGGGAGTGATGATGATTTTAAGTTCAACCCCTTCATTTTTTCTGCTGGGCAATTTTTTTTTAATTACTATTATTTATTTATTTATTTATTTTTTACTGATTTTGACTCTTTTCCCACACAAAAACAACATGGACAATTTTTGGGGGGTTATCTCATGTTTTTATTTGTTATAGTGGACGCCAGGATAGTATGGCTGTAACGGGTTGTAAACTTACCAAGCTTACTATATGTAACATTTTTAACATGAACATCATGCAAATCAACTTGCGATTGTGATTGGTTAGCTAAGATCCAATCATAAACCAGAAGTGATGACATCATTCCAATTATGCGTTTTTATTGGTTTAGACACGCAAATATGTCACGTCCACTGCAATCATCTATGGGTCCGAAGGGGTTAATGTGTGGCGATGACATGCAGGGCTCCAAATCTCTGGTGTGTGATTATTGTAATATCTTAGAGCCACAGGCAAGCTTTCTTTACAGTAAAGCTAAAGCCTGGTACACACCTAGAGATCATTGGGCCAAACTGCCAAATTCATCCCTTGCAAGGAAAGTCAAGAAAGGCCCGACAGTCGAACGTCTGTGGAAAGATTATCCTGAGCAATAATCCTGTGGTATCGGGTGTGTTAAGAAGGATTTTTCCTTGCTTATCTTCTCTAAAAACGGCCATTAGATACAACCTGAAACTTAGCAATTGATTATTTTCAACTCCAGTAATGTAACTGTTAGCTTATTTGCTAACTACTACTACTACTACTACCACCACACATTCTTCTTGTGTTTCTGTCTTTGTACTAAAAAACATGATGTGATTGTCGGTGGAGACATGATTATATGTATGCTGTTCTGTAGCATCTTGAACTGGCCTATACCACACATTGTAATATTTTCCTTGTAGTGTGTTGGGTCACTCACATTTTAAAAATAAGTGTACCAGACTCAAAATGAATAGAATGAACTGATGCAATAGGTTGTGAAATTTTACAAGATTTGCTGAAAGTATGTCTTGCACTCCAATACTTGGGACATTTTCCATGTCAGCAGCTTTATTTGTAGCCTTGAAGGGAAGAGATTTGTCTCCATTGTGACTCCGCTGGCCCTCCAGATTAGAATGAAGCAAGCCACGTCTGAATCAGTCTGTCACCTGGAAACCTTCCATGAATTTTTCTCCTATATTTTCCTCACAGTGTTCATTGAGAGAGGCTGGAAAAGATCTGAGGGAGAATTGGATCCTTTCCTCTGTTTCCAAATCCGTCCGCGGGCTCTTTTGAACTCTGCCACGTCAAGACCGTCTTATCCTGCCACTTCAAAGAAGCTGGAGATGGTGCATTACATCAGGAGCACGGCGACCATTGACGTGCTCGCCACACGATTAGAAACAGAGAGTGTCCTCTAATCTCCAGTCTGCAGAGAGAAGCTTTCAATGCGACCTGACACTTTGGAAGGCAGGTAGGGGAGGAAGCATAACCTGTAGTCCCTTTGGGGTGATGTGTGAAATCAAGCTTTACATTCCAGGCTGTTTTGTTTAAATTTTGCATTTTTGGTAAACACATGAGACAGAATATGGGTCATTTATTTCAATATTATTTGTGCTTGTGTAAAAATTAGGGGTGTCAAAATGTGTGCGTATATATTGAGTTAATTTAAAGTTCCTTTAACGCCACTATTTTTATTAGTGCATGATTAATGACCGCCCCTTACTTGGAAAGGCTGTACTGGGGGAATTCTAGTCGTAACACAGACACGTCCACTTCCAAATTTAGCAGTAATACATTTAATAACAATGCATACATTTGTGGGGACTGGGGTCAAGTTGTATTTTACAATTTAACATTTTTTCAGCATTTCACAAGTGATTTTAATGTTAAAGATTAGATAGCTCTTTATATGATAAGAAAAATGCAGTAGGCTGTCATCAATGTCTTACAAATGCAATTATGCCATCTAGTGGCAGGTAAAATGACCAACACAAATCAATATCACACTCGTTTTTCTTTTTACAGTACAGTAATTTTTTTATTTTAACTGAATTGTATTCATTATTATGAAATTACTGTATCAATGACTAAAAATGCTGCCATATTTCTATTAGTTTAACATTTTTTCCACTTTTATGTTAACAAGATTATGATAACGTTTTTATATTTTATTGAACATTTTATTGTACATTTAGAACAGATATAAAATTTGTGATTAATCGTGAGTTAACTATTGAAGTCATGTGGTTAATTACGATTAAAAATTTTAATCGCCTGACACCCCTAGTAAAAATCCCTCCATTTTCTATTGCACGTGTTGCCAGAGAATTACAGGGCACATACAGACCGACAACCCTTCATTCCTATAGACAATGTAGTAGATTCTTCAATTAACCTAGCATGCTTGTTTTGGGAGGAAGTCAAAGCACATGCGAGAACGAGCAAACTACATACTTGAAGGGTGGAGCTCAGATATGAGGCAAAAATGTTGAAGCAAACATGCTAATCATGCCCACATTTAATAATTATAATTATAAGCCCACCCCTCCACAAAGCCAGCTGGGATAGGTTGGTTCCAGCTCACCCACACAACCCTGATGAGGACAAGCACTATTGATAATGGATGGATGGATTATGAGTGTACTCGTGTCCTTTGAGTCCCAAATCCCTTGGGCAGTGAGTGAGAAGAGCACTGCAGGTATTTTTGACACTTCTTATTTCTTGCTACTAGAAAAGCAGAGCAATTTGCAGCACTGAAAAGGCACCAAGCAGCCGCAAAATTACTATCATTGCCCACCTTTCCTTTCTCTTTAAGCTCTTCTTGATATTGACTGAATCAAAGAGGCGTCTCCAAGTAATTAGGTAAATTATGGCTGGGCAGAATTGTAGACTTGCTCAAGAATCAGCGCTTTATAGATTCCTCTCTAATTACAAAGGAGCGCTCAACAGAAATAGCTTCTTCTTTTATCCTCCAGCATAGACCAGGCTGCTGTAAGCCTGGACTTAGCCCCGTCATCGACCTGTGAGCCAAGACTTTATTTCCAAGCACTGACTATGTTCTTCCAGTCGCCTTTCTTTTGTTCTACTCCATGGGAAAGCTCCCTTTTGAGGTTCATCCGAATGAGAAATTGTTGAATGTGTCATACTATACCACGGTATGGATTATTATTATTTATATTTTTATAAATAATGACTATTAACAGACTGTTAAATTTTGTATGTTTTAAGACAATGCAGTTAGAAATAGATACAACTACTGCAATATTCACCCACAATGTGGAATCGCACATAATGAAAAAGAGAAAACAATGACAACAACTGGCTGTCATATTTAATTAACTATTAACTAAATAACAAACAGGGTTGGGAGGGTTACTTTTAAAATGTAATCCATTACAGTTACAAGTTACCTGCTAAAAAAATGTAGTTAGTAACGTAGTCTAAGTACCATAATATTAAAGTAATGTAACTGATTACTTTTGGATTACTCCAATATTGAGTATGCTCATGAAGACAAAATAAAAATAAATATCACCACAATATATATTCTATACAATGTGTCCCTTTTATTTGCGGGTGATAGGGACCCGGGCAGCCTACAAATAGCACAAATCTTTGTGTAATTAAAAAGCATGTAGGCTATTGATTGATTGATGGCCATATGCTGTTTTTGAACTGTCACTGAAAGCAACCACACCTCACAGTTTGATAGATGGATAGATGGATAGATGGATAGATGGATAGATGGATAGATGGATAGATGGATAGATGGATAGATGGATAGATGGATAGATGGATAGATAGATAGATGGATAGATAGATAGATAGATAGATAGATAGATAGATAGATAGATAGATAGATAGATAGATAGATAGATAGATAGATAGATAGATAGATAGATAGATAGATAGATAGATAGATAGATAGATAGATAGATAGTCATCCAATGAGGATGACGATGTGTGACATCAACTGCAAAATGAATTTATATCCCAGACACAAGTTTAGCCGTGTATATGTTGTGTATTAGGGGTGTTAGAAAAAATCGATTCGGCAATATATCGCGATATTACAGCGCGCAATTCTCGAATCGATTCAACATGCGGCCGAATCGATTTTTAAACATCGATTTTTTTATGGGAATATTCAACAAAACGTCTTACTTAGGGTTAGGATTTACACATTAAGCATGGAAGAATGTTATATTAATGGAACATTAAGCCTTAATATTTTACTTCAGTGCTGTTCAAACATGAAACAGACTGCAACCTGAATATTCAGATAAATAAATACATTTTCATACAAATCTTACAGTGTACATGTAAAAGTTTACTGATTAGTATTTTCTAAATTTGAGTTGAAAAAATCGCAATAATCAATTTATAGATTCGTATTGGGATTAATCGGTATTGAATCGATTCGTGACCTATGAATCGTGATATGAATCGAATCGCCAGGTACTAGGCAATTCACACCCCTATTGTGTATGATGTTTAAATCGTGAATTGGTGGGAGGAAGATTTGTTTGGAAGGTGTAACTCACATTATGGTTGTAGGCTAGCTAGCGGGCTAGCTAGCAAGAAGCTACAGCGCGTAGCATGCCGCTGGACTCTCAGCTAAAACTTTCGCTCCGAATAAGTTCCAGTAAATATCGGTCGTCATTTCCTCCTCCCATCCGTGAAGCTTTTTCAAACTGCCCGTGTGTGGAGGATACGTATGTAGCAACGGTCCCACGCTCTCTCTCTCTCTCTCTCTCTCTCTCTCTCTCTCTCTCTCTCTCTCTCTCTCTCTCTCTCTCTCACTCTCTTTCGCACTCTCTCTCATCGTAATTGTAATCCCTCGAAGTAATCCCCATTTTTAATAAATGTACCTGTAACCTAATTACATGTTTTTTCTTGTAACTGTAATGGAATACAGTTTAAAAAAAATTGCAATATGATTATGTAATGGCGGTACATGTATTCCGTTACCCTCCAAGCCTGATAACAAATAGAATCAAATCATATATCAAAGAAACCACAGGTATGAGTTGTATGTGTCACTAAAAACTGTTTAGTCATTAAGTATTAGCACAACAACAGTATTTAGGATTTCACCTTTCATATACCAACACAATGAAAAGTGTCGACTTTCAGCCTTAATTTAATAGGTTACACTAAAATATGGAATTTGCCATACAAGAATTTCAGCCAGTTTACAGTGGTGGGCTCAATTAATTTTGAGCCCACCACTGTAAACTGGGATTGATGGTCCTCTTCTTGAGCCTATATTGGGTGAAATTCAATGTTTTTTTTCACTCCAGCCCCCCTTCCCCAGGGAAGCTCCCTGGTGCCGTAAGAGAAGGTAAGAGTGTGATTTTTTTACATTTTTGACGTGATTTCGTTTTTTTGTCTTAATTCCATATTTTGCTTCCATGGTTGCATTTACGGGCCCCCCTCTGGAGCTAGGCCTGGAGGTGGGGCTCGAAGGCGAGCGTCTGGTGGCCGGGCCTACACACATGGGGCCCCCTTCCCATGGGCTCACCACCGGTGGAAGGGGCCAAAGGGGTCAGGTGCGCAGTGAGTTGGGTGGCAGCCAAAGGCGGGGGCCTTGGCGGTCCGACCCTGCTACTGAAGCTAGTTCTGCGGACATGGAATGTCACCTCTCTGACAGGGAAGGAGCCCGAGCTGATGTGCGAGGCTGAGAAGTTCGACTAGATATAGTCGGACTCACCTCCACACACGGCTTGGGTTCTGGTACCAATCCTCTCGAGAGGGTCTGGACCCTCTTCCACTCTGGAGTTGCCCACGGTGAGAGGCGCAGAGCAGGTGTGGGCATACTCATTGCCCCCCGGCTAGGCGCCTGTGCGTTGGGGTTTACCCCGGTGAACGAGAGGGTAGCCTCCCTCCGCCTACGGGTGGGGGGACGGGTCCTGACTGTTGTTTGTGCTTATGCACCGAACAGTAGCTCAGAGTACCCACCCTTTCTGGAGTCCTTGGAGGGTGTGCTGGAGAGCGCTTCCCCCGGGGACTCCCTCGTTCTGCTGGGGGACTTCAACGCTCACGTGGGTAATGACAGTGAGACCTGGAGGGGCGTGATTGGGAGGAACGCCCCCCCCCCCACCGATTAAAACCCGAGTGGTGTTTTGTTGTTGGACTTCTGTGCTCGTCACGGACTGACCATAACGAACACCATGTTCAAGCACAAGGGTGTCCATATGTGCACTTGGCACCAGGACACCCTAGGCCGCAGTTCGATGATCGACTTTGTAGTCGTGTCATCGGATTTGCGGCCGTATGTGTTGGACACTCGGGTTAAGAGAGGGGCGGAGGTGTCAACTGATCACCACCTGGTGGTGTGTTGGCTCCGATGGCGGGGTAAGATGCTGGTCCGACCAGGCAGGCCCAAACGTATTGTGAGGGTCTGCTGGGAACGTCTGGCAGAATCCCCTGTCAGAAAGAGTTTCAACGCCCACCTCCGGCAGAGCTTCTCCATTGTCCCAGGGGAGGCGGGGGACGTTGAGTCCGAGTGGACCATGTTCCGTGCTTCCACTGTTGAAGCGGCCGATCGGAGCTGTGGCCGTAAGGTGGTTGGTGCCTGTCGGGGCGGCAATCCTCGAACCCGCTGGTGGACACCAGCGGTAAGGGATGCCGTCAAGCTGAAGAAGGAGTCCTATTGGGCCTTTTTGGCCTGTGGGACTCCGGAGGCTGCTGACAGGTACCGGCTGGCCAAGCGGATTGCGGCTTTGGTGGTCGCTGAGGCAAAAACTCGGACATGGGAGGAGTTCGGTGAGGCCATGGAGAACGACTTCCGGACGGCTTCGAGGAAATTCTGGTCCACCATCCGGCGTCTCAGGAGAGGAAAGCAGTGCGCCATTAACACTGTGTATAGTGGAGATGGGGTGCTGTTGACCTCGACTTGGGACGTTGTTAATCGGTGGGGAGAATACTTCAAAGACCTCCTCAATTCCACCAACACGCCTTCCTTTGAGGAAGCAGGGTCTGGGGACTCTGAGGTGGGCCCCCCTATCTCTGGGGTCGAAGTCACTGAAGTGGTTGGAAAGCTTCTCGGTGGTAGGGCCTCGGGGGCGGATGAGGTTCGCCCGGAGTTCCTAAAGGCTCTGGATGTAGTGGGGCTGTCGTGGTTGACATGTCTCTACAACATCGCGTGGACATCAGGGACAGTGCCTCTGGATTGGCAGACCGGGGTGGTGGTTCCTCTTTTCAAGAAGGGGGACCGGAGGGTGTGTTCCAACTTTAGAGGGATCACACTCCTCAGCCTCCCAGGTAAGGTCTATTCGGGGTGCTGGAGAGGAGGATCCGTCGGGAAGTTGAATCTCGGATTCAGGAAGAGCAGTGTGGTTTTCGTCCCGGCCGTGGAACAGTGGACCAGCTCTACACCCTCAGCAGGATCCTTGAGGGTGCGTGGGAGTTCGCCCAACCAGTCCACATGTGCTTTGTGGACTTGGAGAAGGCGTTTGACTGTGTCCCTCGGGGAGTCCTGTGGGGGGTGCTTCGGGAGTATGGGGTACCGGGCCCCCTGATACGGGCTATTCGGTCCCTGTACGACCGATGTCAGAGTTTGGTCCGCATTGCCGGCAGTAAGTCAAATTTGTTTCCTGTGAGTGTTGGACTCCGCCAAGGTTGCTCTTTGTCACCGATTCTGTTCGTAACTTTTATGGACAGAATTTCTAGGCGCAGCCGGAGTGTTGAGGGGGTCCGGTTTGGTGGCCTCAACATTGCATCTCTGCTTTTTGCAGATGATGTGGTGCTGTTGGCTTCTTCAAGCCGTGATCTCCAGCTCTCGCTGGAGCGGTTCGCAGCCGAGTGTGAAGCGGTTGGGATGAGGATCAGCACCTCCAAATCCGAGACCATGGTCCTCAGTCGGAAAAGGGTGGAGTGCCCTCTGCGGGTCGGGGATGAGATCCTGCCCCAAGTGGAGGAGTTCAAGTATCTTGGGGTCTTGTTCACGAGTGAGGGTAGGTTAGAGCGGGAGATCGACAAACGGATCGGTGCAGCGTCTGCAGTGATGCGGACGCTGTATCGGTCCGTTGTGGTGAAGAAGGAGCTGAGCCGAAAGGCAAAGCTCTCGATTTACCGGTCGATCTACTGTGGGTTGTGACCGAAAGAACAAGATCCCGGATACAAGCGGCCAAAATGAGTTTTCTCCGCAGGGTAGCCGGGCTCTCCCTTAGAGATAGGGTGAGAAGCTCGGTCATTCGGGAGGGACTCAGCGTCGAGCCGCTACTCCTCCACGTTGAGAGGAACCAGTTGAGGTGGCTCGGGCATCTGGTTCGGATGCCTCCTGGGCGCCTCCCTGGGGAGGTGTTCCGGGCATGTCCTACCGGCGGGAGGCCCCGGGGACGACCCAGGACACGCTGGAGAGACTACGTCTCACAGCTGGCTTGGGAACGCCTTGGGATCCCGTCGGAGGAGCTGGCTGAAGTGGCTGGGGAGAGGGAAGTCTGGGCTTCCCTGCTAAAGCTGCTGCCCCCGCGACCCGACCCCGGATAAGCGGAATTGAAGACGAACGGAACGGAACGGTTGCATTTACTGCGTCACACTGTGGTTAAAGGTAATATTGCAAGGTTTGCAAAAATTATGAAATTGATATTGTACAATCTATCGATGCCAGGGAACCCATTGGTGAAGAAATGAGCTCATTACATATAATAATTACGGAGATATTAATTTTTGAAAGTATAGTTATGGCGAACCCTAATTATTAAGTGGTCTGGCTGTCATCAGCATCATTGGGCAAATTGCTCAGAAACTGTCATATCAGTGAGCTGATAGCTGATTTTGCAGCCCCGAAATGCAAACGTGTGCCTCTGTAGGTAGGGCCTTTAACACCTGGTGCTTGCACTTTAAAACTTATATTTATGTTTACTTCCATATGTTTATTTGGTAATAGTAGTGGCATTATTTTTTATTGTAAATTATTTATTTTTATTTTTATGAGTATTTGGTGCCATCGTTAGTGTTTTATAAAGGCTTAATTAATATTTTGTCTTCTTTTTGTGAAAGTTTTTGAAACATTAATATAGACAAGTTATTTTGTAAAATAAAGCAAAACTGAAAAATACTCAGATATTATTCATTTCTGTTAGGGGTGGGAGTTTGGGGGACAACACAAAACATTTAAGCTTGCGGCACCAAAATGGCTGGCAACACCTACCTCCTTACGCACGCACACGCACACGCACACGCACACGCACACGCACACGCACACACTGATTTATTTAACAAGCAATCAGCAGCAATTCACATTCAGAAGAAAGTGGGGTGCCTTTTCAGCAAAAAAAAAGAAAGATTGATTGACACCAGGACTTAAGAGCCCAGCGTGACGCCCTCCTTCCTACAACTGGGCTCACTTTTGTCTCCTTCCACCACATCATTGTCATTGAGCGGGCAACTCTTCAATGCAGCAAGCAACTTCCCAGTGACAAAATCATTTGGGCACTAGTCGAGTAGATAACACCCTCTGTCTTGCAATCATGCACAGCAGAGATGGTTTGCCGTCATCACTTACACTATAAATGGTGACAGTTTTAAAAGTATTTAGGGAAAAAGCCGGGAATGGTTGAAGAAAATGTGTTTTCCCAGTTAACACACTCCTTAAAAGGAAGGTTCTGTGTTGAGTGTTTTGTATAACGTGTCTCACGAAGACAGCACCAAATAAACTAACAGTTAGCCTAGCTTCTTCTTCTTCTTCTTTTTTTTCTTCTTCTTCTTCTTCTTCTTCTACTCTTTCAACCTCTTTAGACTTTCTGGCAGTTTAGATGGCCTGTGGCTCCATGTCGCCTATTACAAGTCAGTCTTGGTACTACAACAGATATTATATTTGTGTGTGGAGTGCTTGTAAGTTGAAACCACAGATAGCAATTCCACCCCCCCCCACACACACACACCCCCACACACCCCACCGCCGCCAAATTCCCCCGCATTGTGTGCTGTCTCTCACAATTTAATAATCGGTTAAGATGTTAAAAATCATTATGAGTAGCTTAACCTTGCTAATAAAATGAATAAGATGGTCTTTAGCATAACAGGATTTCCAAGTGAATGCCCAGGCTCGCCACTTTTTTTTTTTTGGTCTCTCCCGCTTCTGCATGCAAATCACCGTTGGATCAATCTGCAGTCACCTGACAAACTAATTATGCAGTAATTGTTCTGGTCTAGACCCATTATCTGGAAATGTCTCCTGTTTCTTCCCTCTCATCGTGAAGGATTTTTTTGGGGGGGATTAGTCTTCACTTCTCTTCTCAGCCACCCACTATTCGCCAGAAACAAATTCATCTGACGCCTAACTGTAAACTGTATGAGTACTGTATTGTGTAAATGAGTACATTTGTCAGCATGTAGAGAGTGGGGAGAAAATGATCCGTGGATATTGAGTTTTGGGTCAACCAATCCAAACAAGTTGCCATTCAACCTCAGCCTAATATCAGGTCACTGGCACTGTGATGTCCAATGTTGGGAACGTTACTTTATAGTTAGTAATTAAATGAATTCATTCATGAAAGTAACTCGTTAACAAAGTAACTATTTTCCTTACTTTGCTTTATATGAAATAATAATATGTATTTTTTATTTTTTTATTTTATTTTTTGGAGCAGTTTTGAAAGGACATTTAAAATGAGTCGAATGGCCAGGCAATTCAGTTTTATTGTACTTAAACTGACAATGGGAGGTTGAAAAGGTTTATCCTGGTTTGAGTGTAAGCACACTTCAAAAAATCATGAAGATTGGCGCCTGCTGATGACGTCACGCTACTGGGTCGAAGGGGGAAGACTTTGTGGCTTTAAGAATCTGATTGTGTTTAATGGTAATTCTGAGGGAAAACATGAACACCTTTTAAGAAGAAATATTTTTGCTCTGGTTCCGACAGTGGGCAGGAACCAGACGGGCTATAAGTGGAAGTGGCGTAACACCCTGAGTACAACACCCCTAGTTTTTTCATTAAAAACACATTAGCATATACATTTAAAACAATCATAAAATGGAATTTTGTATTTTGATATTAATGATCGGAGTGAACGGGGAAAAAAATGTAGTGTTCAATTGGAGCTGTCTTAACGTAACGTCATCGGAAGGCGCGCGGGACACGTCTAGATGCAATCTTGCAGGCCGATCAAATCAAATCATATCATATCTGGTACACGGACATACATAAGTCGGAAGTCTGTGATCTGGCTATTGTCAGTCAGGTACGCTAAAACGAGAAGCCACAAAATAAAGTGGTGTTATCCCGGGAATACTTTCTCAACTTTATGACTCTTTGACTAAATGCCTCAATCAAAGCTGTGGCAGGTGTGATTGGACCCACATGAATTTTTTTTTTTTTGCTACAACAGCTTCAGTAAGTCAGTATTTTATTTTTATATAAAAGGTTGTCTGTGTGAGTTGTGCAGCAGCAATGTTAGCCATTTTATCACTCGCTTGTACCAGTGAGCAAGTAGCAACAAGCCAGTGAGTACTGTACATTTACATGCAACCTTTTCAAACCTGAAAATTGGACAATATTCGAGTTTTGAAAGGCCATGTAAACACACGCAAAAATCTGAATATGCTCTTATTCCGGTTTTTAAAAACCCCTTTGTAACCAGAATTTATATTCATATTAGGGCTGTCAAATTAACGCGTTAATTAGATGAATTAATTATGCTGCAAATGAACGTGTTATAAAAACTGACACTAGAAGTCCCAAAGCCAAGCCATTTGGCTTTTCTACATAGAATACCCAAAGTACAGCCCAGTGGCTGGATTAGTCCTACCATTTATTTGCAAACGAGGGAATAACTATCTCCAAGTGTTTTAGTTAGTTTTGGATTAACATCCAAACACAGGTGTGATTAGCTCTACCATTTGGCTTTTCTAATTTCAATACCAATAGGGCAGTTGTTGGCTGCCCTTTTGGCCAACTCAACAATGACCCTTGCCTTATGGATGCTAATGACGCCTGTGGATTCATTTAGTCAGGTTCCATGAATGTCAAGTGAAATCTGTTTAAGCATTTGAAATTTGGCCCATTGACAGACCCGCAGGCTGCAGTGGCACGTCACTTCCCACCTGCGCCACTAGCCAAAAGCAGGAGTGCGACACAGGAGAGCGAGGCAAGCTTACTTGGACCTGTGAACGGCAAGTTTAGTCAAAATAAGAACAAAGATGGGACTATTAACAAGAATGCATGTCATGTCCTAGAATTCAATGTCTTTATTTGGGGACCTTTAGCAGATATAAAATCAATTAATTAATTACAAATCGTGTAATTAATTAGATTTTTTTTTTTTTATCGCCTGACGACGTTTATAATCAATGTATATGACTGATGCGTATAGTAAGAATCGATGGGGACGGGTTACTAATAAGCCATGTCTCCTTGTCAATGTTTCAAATGATATTATGTGATCGTAACCTGTAATAATGTGGGAAGGAAAAAATGAATAAAACAAAAACAAAACACTAGTTCATCTGAAAGCACTTAATCCTTGATCCAAACCCTCTCCCTTACCCCACCTTTCTGCCTTTCAAATGTAGCCCCATAATTGTTTGAATCAATGTCATGCGGGCCTTTCTTGCTGTGATTAGGCAAGAATTGAGGCGATGCTGCCGGTTGTCATGGTTTCCAGGCAATGGCAAAATTGGGGGGGCAGGATTGACAGGGAATAATGAACATAAATTATAGCATTTTTCCTGCATTTAGATGTTTAATTACCCCGAGGGTAAACCTGTTGAAGGTGCATGAAGTGGGTGAAATGGCTGGTGTATTGTAGTGTCGAGAGTATCTGTTATAAAACATGGTCACTTGGGAGGCTGTTTACAACTTGCACGGTTAAATATGAAGTCTTCACACCCATCAAGGCGCTTCGTCTTGTTAAAGTTGAGAAAAATCACATTGGTTTAATTAGCTGTGTGTGATAGTCGAAGATCCCCTTTGCAGCTTTCACCCTGATGGATGTGAGAAAATGTTTTTTTTCTACCTTGAGCGGGGAATTAAGTGCAACTCTGATAATAACTCACGCCTGCAGTCGGATTTCTTCCTCCCAAACCTGCTAAATGATGTTCTTTGCATCGCCGATGAAATCATAATTCATTCTGGTTTCTCTGCTGCAAGAGAAAATGATGATCAGCAACAGCTTCTGTAGAATATTCATCACCAGAAAGGGACATGTCAGATATTATTTGGCACTTACAGGACAGTCAAGGCTGAACACAATCTGTTCTGGGACAATGAAAGTTATAGGAAGGGATGGAAATAGAAATAATCCCTTCCGTCTCCACCATAGAACCTTCTTAAACCTTAAATCTTGAGTCACACTTCTGATAGTGTAGTAGTTCGCTTGCCTGACTTCTATTTATTATATTCCCCTCAGTCACTGTGTGACTATGACTGTGAATGGGTATCTTCCCATCCATCCATCCACCCATCCATCCAGCCATCCATCCGTCCATCCATCAGGGTTAGAATCTTGGCTTCGACCATGTGTTGAGTTTGCATGTTCTCCAATTGCTTGCAGGATTTTTTTCCCCCAGTTACTTGGGCTCCCTCCCATATTCCAAATAATGGGGAAGATTACTGTGTCCATAGGTGTGAATGTAAGGTAGTTTGTCTATATGTGTCCTGCAATTGGCTAAGCGGATTGTACTTTGCCACGCCCATAGCCAGCTGGGATAGGCACCGAGTTCATCCACGACCCTAATGATACATTAGTAAATGATGTCAGGGGCATTTGAAGTTAAACATAATGATATGCATTTGTGCTTCCTTCAATGACAAAATGTGTCATGTGTCTTGTTAGGTTTTTTTTGTTCAAAATAAACTACTTTTGTTCTCTTTGCATTGCGAATGTCTTTAGTTGATGTGTTTGTAATTGCTTTTAGGTGTTGTGCTTTTGGTTGTGTGAAGCACACTGACTTCCCTTTGTATAGAATGTGCTATATAAATTAAGTTGCCATTCTGTGCTTTTTTGTTTCCTATTCTAAATTATGTTAGGTGTCCGCAGCAATTAATAATGTCTTGCACAGCTTTGGAACTTGTTGGTGGTTGTATAAACAACCAGAGTAAGTCGAGACAAAGTTTTGAACAAGAGAGACTGTGGTTGTTGTTATAATAATAATAATAATAATAATAATAATAATAATAATAATAATAATAATAATAATAATAATAATAATAATAATAATAATAATAATAATAATAATAATAATAGGGCGGCATGGTGGGTAACTGGTTAGCACGTCCGCCTCCCAGTGCAGAGGACGTGAGATCGAGTCTGGCCTTCCTGGGTGGAGTTTGCATGTTCTCCCTGTGCTTGCGTTTTTTTTTTTTTTTCGGATACTCCGGTTTCCTCCCACATTCCAAAGACATGCATGGCAGGTTAATTGAACACTCCTAATTGTCCATAGGTGTGATTGTGAGTGTGGATGTTTTTTTGTCTCTGTGTGCTCTGCGATTGGCTGGCCACCAATTCAGGGTGTACCCCGCCTACTGCCCAAATAATATCTTAATTTGAAAAGACCACCTAAACATTGCCCATGTGCTCTTTTCATTTCATGTACAAAAAGCCCAGGGAGCAACATGCACATTGAATATTGTGTTTCCTAACCCATCGGAGAAGATTCACAAGAACATCATGGTTTGATTTCATGTGTATGGGTGAATCAACACTCTAGTATTGGTCAGGCAACAACATGTAGTCGTACCCACAATTCACACTCATGGGGCCTAGAAATAAGGTGGGTTGGGTTCAGGTGGTGTCAAGTGTGTGTGTGGCAGCAACCAGCTGAAAAGTACAACGGCAATTGTGTCTTGCCTGTAGTCAAGAATGGTGGTAGGAGTGTCATGTTCTGGGGCTGTATGAGGGCTGTCGGCGATCCCCTCCTTTCAGAAACTGGGTCGCAGTGCAGTAATCCAACATGTTAACAACCCCAAGCACACCTTAAAAAAGAAAACGACATGGCAAAAGAAGCTGAGTTTTAAGCATCTCTCCAGTTGAAAAACTGTATGCCATCCTCAAACGGAAGGTGGAGGAGCACAAGGTCTCAAGCATCTCCCAGCTCGGTGATGTTGACATTGGACAGTGGTCACCTGTGAAGTGAATTCCATGCCAAGGGGGTTAAGGCAGCGCTGGAAAAATAATGGGGTTCACACAAAATATTGACATTTTGGGCTCAATTTGAATTTATTATTATTATTATTTTTACTTGGGCAACATCTGTTCTATGCAGCCATGGCAACCCTGTTTTCGGCCATTGTGGACAAAATGGGATGGTTGTGATAATATAAATCGCTGCCAATGTTTTTAAATGATTACTTCTACAATATTCCTAGGAAGTCACAATGTCCCAACACAAGTGAGTTATTTTTCGATCAGGCCTGCGAGCTTCCTGGATGCACTATGTTGGTGAGCCCCTGCATTTAAAGATGCAAAAAATATTTACAAAAATGTGACGAGTGTACTCACTTATGTGAGCTACTGTTTCACCCTTTAGTTATGTATTTAGTTGTTTTTGCAGGTTAAAAAAAAAAAAGAAGTAATTTTAAAGCTTTAATCTTATTCCTATGAATATTTTTTTTTGTCATTGCTGTCAAGTACATATTTTGCCACTTGCCGACTTGACTTGGCTGATAAAGCAGCACAGCAGGAAGTGAAGCAAGTCGCAGCTATTGAGCGGCCTCCGTCTCAAAGAGAACAAAAACGCGAGGGCAGTGTTGCTGCCGCTGAGAACGTCAATTTTGCTCTTTAGAAAAGGGGCACTGCTCAGAGAGTGAAAGCAAATCAACACAATTATCGACCCAGACAACCCAACCCTGTAAATTGCACTCAGAGAAACAAAACAACAAAAACCATCACTGGGCTTTTATTGACAACAAGCACTTTGGTTGGCACACCTCACTTCCTGACTGAAAAGACCAAAAAGAGATACTTGATAAAGTTTGCTATGTTTTTTTTCTCTCTCCAATATTTCCATGGTTAGCATCTCATATACAGTAACTTCACAGCATTGTTGTGGGTGATGGCATAACAAAATGTGACATCAAAGTCAGCAATACTCTTATGCAGAACCTGCAAATATGCATTTGTTATCAAGAACCAGCACCTTTCTTTTCCATGTGGGAGAGATATATATATTTTTTTTTTGTAATCACTCAGCTCTGCGGACATGCTAACCTAAATACTTGCTAACATATATACTTAAACATTTTATAATAGTAAGGATGGAATTACTAAATAATAATAATAATAATGTACACATGTGCGGGCGGCACTGTGGCTGACTGGTTAGCACGTCCGCCTCCCAGTGCAGAGGACTGAGCGGTTAAGAAAATGGATGGATGGATGTACCCATGTGAGGAACTGACCAATAGTATAAATTTGAAAGCAAATAAGAAATTGACCAAATTTGAGGTATTGGCTTGACGGCAGCATGATGCAAACATCACTGATGACAAAAGTCACCTTGAACAAACACCAAAAGCGTCTCTCTTAAAATAATACCACACAGGCAGCCGTGTGAGAAATCCATTGCTCGTGTGTGTGCGTGCTTATGTGATTTGTCAGCCTTCAGGCCCGGTGTCACATGACAGCAATATGAAGGTGCTGCTGTGCATGATTGCTGTGTAATGAAGTCAGACCGGCGTTGTGCCTTTGTCACATCCGGTGGCAGGAGCAGAAAGTTGCCAAGTGAAACTATGACAAAGAATATGAGGTGACAGTTGAATAGTATGTGGTATCCAGTTGTCTTCAGGTGTTGCTTCTACTGTCTCACATTGTTCTCATCTCAAACTGACTGCAGCCGATCGCTAGCAACAAGTACAACCGGAAAGTCGGCAGGAAAAGTGGAGCATACTCAGGCAGCCTTAAACCAAATGAAATTGTGGTAGGAGTTGAAATATGTATTTGTCTTCACCTTGTCTTCATACAACCATTCAATCCCCAAACACTTCACTTTCGTCAAAAATGGGGTGCATGCATACTCCTAATCGGGCTGAAATTGAGCACTTTTCCACCATTCGGATCAAAGTTGCTAAAGGTCCATTATCAGATGCCTCTGAAAGATTATCCTGAATATCATGGTTAGACTAGTGTGGGCACATACAATGCACTCTCGCCCCCCCAAAAAGTCCCCCTTTAACTATATTTTTCAGTTGCAAAGTCTTATCGCTGTTTTAAACATTAAACAGTTCGTAGTCTTCAGTAACTAAGCTACTTGCATAAGGTAGCATCCACAGAAGCAATTTTTTTCCAGGAGGTTCTGAACCTCTTCTGTTTGATGTCACATATTTATCCTCCTGCTGATGCCTGCCCTAGATGGTTTATAAATAGATACCCATGAATTAACTGTCTAATAGGCCAGCACACCAGGAGATAATAGCAGACGTGTGTACATCTTTTCAATCCCCATGACCATACCATAACAAATTGATGGTACTATTGGAGCCTCAGAAAGACAACAATTAAACATTCAGATGTTGATTGTGCAAATCCCAAAACAAGATCCGGTCAACATCGTGGAAATCCAAAACAAATTTAGGGACAGACACATTCAGGTATTTCTTGAAGTTAACACAACAATCACAAGCTAACTAGTCATCACACCTCAATCAGCAAACATCAACAGCTAACATAGCTAGCTAAATGGTTTTGGCAGCAATAAAGTAAGACTGTGCATGAGTGTGTGCATGCTAGTGTGTGAAGGGAATTTAGACAGGAAGAGGAAGAAAGAAAAAAAAGAAGAAATTAAAACGTACATTTGGATTATGTTACTCAGAAATATTTTTTCAGGAGAGAGAGAGAGAGAGAGAGAGAGAGAGAGAGAGAGAGAGAGAGAGAGAGAGAGAGAGAGAGAGAGAGAGAAAGAGGAGTAAAAGAAAGAAAAAACAATTACTGTAGTTTTGGTTTATTTAAATAAATTGATATTTTACAAAAAAATAAGTTAATTTTAATAGAGGGAGAGACTTTATCTGACACTTTTGGACAGAAGACAAACAGGTTATATACAATTTGAACATACACTTGCCAATTTACATTAAGATTTAAAGATATAATTTATGCCAAAGTAACATAGAAGAAACATACAGTGGTTTTAGTATCATCTTAAAGTTTGCTCTTGAATTTATTTTTAGTGTTACTTCTCCAGGTCCAGTCTGTTTTTTTGCCTCACAAAAAAAAAAATACAAACATTTTATTATTAATGAAATCATTATAATCAGTATTTGTTTCAGTTTTTCATGTTTTCAAGAAAAAAGAAAAAAAAAGGAAAGAAAAGATGAGAAAAGAAAAGAGACTTCGGCCAGGTGGAAGGTGACGAAATGTGATTGGCTCAGCGACTGTCCTCACGCGAGTGATTTCCTGAAGCGCCTCACCGCTGTGATTTCTTCCGGGTTTGAGACTTGTTTGTTTTGATTAGGTGTACCGGCCAAACATGACAGAACGTGTGCCGCTGTGACCGCGTTTGTGATTTGCAAGTGGCGCTGAGGTGTCAGGACGATGTTTGGCTTAGATTTTCACACCTGAACGGCCAGGTAAAAGCGGGGACGCGACTCGGAGGTTGATCCTGCCCCGACTCAAGACACCTGTTGCTTGACTTTGGACGCGCAAGGAACAGGCCGGCCATACAGCGGACTTTTTTCCACCCCCTTATCTGACATTTCGAGTACATTTGTTTCGCAATTATGAAGGTCACGGTGACTTTTGGAGACACAGCGGTGGTGGTTCCGTGCAAACCCGAATGGACTGTACGGGATTTAACCGACCAATCCACGCGAAGATACCGTCGGATCTTGGATCAGGTAAATACTCCTCAATTTGAAAGCACGCACACATTTTCACTTGTTTTACATTGTGAGACACAAATAGTGTACTGAAATTGTAGTGAATATATATTCAATCTTGTCCTTCTTTCCATTTGAACCAAGTATGATTGATTACGTCATGTGACATAGTAACTCGACCCAAACGCTTAAAAACTGGAAGTTTCCTGTTGAACGGGAGATTGCCTAGTGTGAAAGAAAACCGCCATCATTTTTTAAAATGACATTCATATTGATAGTACTTTATTGTAGAACAGTGAAGAAAAAACGCCACTTCCTGATTTACTATAGCTTATATGTAGAAATAAGTAAAACTGTATGGGGAGAGATTTGTCTCAAAAATATTCACACAAATAAATTTGTGATTTTCACGTGTTTTTCAGATCCACAAACATTTTCGCGATTTTCATGTGTTTTTCAGATTCACAAACATATTCGTCATTTTCATATGTGTTTTTCAGATCCACAAATTAGCCGCGATTTTCACAAGTCTTTTTTAATTTTATGTGTTGATTTTCCATGACTTTTGCTTGCGAGTTGTTGAAAGTGAGTTTGTGGATCGTTGCGCACGTGCATTTATTTTTGAGACAAACATCACGCTGTTTCAGGATCTTCACACACACAAGCGCTCAGATATTCACATGTGCCCAAGGCCTGTTTCTCTGCTGTCCACGGGGAGGCAGTGTTACTGTCTCCACTGATTGGGAACGAGCCGTTTCTGTTTCTCGTTTAAAATTGGACATTGAAAAACAGAAATCGAGTCTTTATCTGACCTTCTAATATGTGTTTATGTTGCACAAGTTGGGAAACAAAATGCGACCTTAGTTTGTTTCCCTTGAGCTTGTCTTGCTTTCACTCGAAAGACATTCTTCTTCTGCTGTCAATTTTTCTTCTTCTACGCCACTTAAGCAGCAGCGGCCAAAGAAGAAGAGTGTCTTCATCCAGCTCCTGTCTGTCCCATGTTGCAGTCGAGAGCTGCAGATTTGAAAGGGGTGTGTCACTATGTGTTGGTGACAGAATAGCAGAGACAGGATTTTATAAAATCAAAATTTTTCGTCTATGTTCGTGAACTAAAATGTCCATAGATTTTAGTTCAGTTTTTATTAAGTGAGTTACATTTTCGTCTCGTCTTTATTAGTCGACGAAAATGCAGACGGATCTAGTCGCTATTATTGTTTAGGGGAGTTTTAGTCTAGTCTAGTTTAGTTTTCGTCCGGTGAAAAATGGGTGGTGTTGATTTTTTTGAAAATTCTGTTTTCATTGGCAAAATTAATTAATTAATCGTCTGCTGATCTGTTTTTCTCCTCACTGTGGATGCGAGAAGCTCTGCCTGTCTACACGGACAATAGGTTCCTCTTAAAAGCTCTGGTATCTCAGTCGGCAGGTGGAAGTTGACTGTTTAATGCGCCTCTATGTGGCCGCAGTCTGGGATGTGCGCGGCAGACAGAAGGCTTTGTCCTCTGAGTGATGGGGGATTAGGATTGGTGACAGGTTGCGCTCTTATCATCTGGCTGCTCCGCTTCATCCTGCCTGTGCGGCCTTTCCTTTGGCAAGTGGCAGGGTGACAAACACACCAAGTCTCACTCACGCACACGCACACATTCGGCTTCACTGACAGCCCACTGGCCCCTATTGATTCAGAAGAAGTCTAAATGTGAGCCTGTGATTAGATTACACCCGGGGCCCCGATCCCTCTTGAACGGGCATGTTAATTAGCCGCTTTGGACGCTGACTCAACAGCCTGTAGCCTCCTCCTAATAGCGGCAGATGATCATGAAGACAGTGCAGCGCTGCCAACAACATCCACTTAGCAGCCACATAAACTCCACATCCTTAGGACAGCGTCAGAAAGCTGGTTTTAATCACTGAAGCTGGGCTTGTTTATGGTGATGCTAGGAGGCACATAGACCTTGTTAATGAGATGTTTACTTCAGCGGGAGCTTAGCTGCGAGTCTTTCAAAGTTTTCACTTCCTCCCAAACTGTGACAAAGCCTCAAAGTCAATACTGCACATTTGTTGTCACCATGGTGGTCATTGAGTCCTTTTTGCAATACCACAATTGTGGGTGTGATGATTGTGTTGAGTTTGACTCTTTCTGGCTGCCGCTGACTTCTGCCACTCGGCTGCTGTCCTGAACACAGACATTCAGTCGCATTCAGATACCTTCAAGGTACAGTCAGAATTTCCAGAAATAAGAAATGTAGCTTTGATGTGGAGTACAAGCGTGTAAAAACTGAATATTAAGCCAATATGGAACATCTGATCAACTTTTACCCGCTTGCATAACGGCAGCGTTTGTGAGGCATTGCCAACGTTTACTTGCTTTGTCAATCATGACAATGTGTGTTAGCTCATTGCAGTGGAAGTTTTCTAATTGTGTTTGGCAGCCTTACTTTACTTTCTTTAGCGATAGTCGTACTTGGTGGTAATGGTGGAGTCGCAAAGTCACATAATCCTCCATATGGTCCGTGGTGGAACAGAAGTGCTTTTCATGGCGTGCGTTTTCCGGCACACGTTAGGATGTTATTTTGGTCTTGTCAACCCCAAATAATTTCCAGGCTAGGAACGTGGACTTAAGTCTTGCTAAGTTGCTATTATAAAAATAAAAAATAAACTTTACTCAATAATTTCAATTCACAATAAAAAATCAGGTACATCAAATAAGTCGCCAAGACGAGACTTCGATTCCATGTTCTCACTTCTAAACACTTCTGTCCCGTCTTCCTTACGGCTGGCGCTGCCAAGTCTCGTGACTGAATACTGCCCTCTGATTTGCAGAATGAAGACGTATCACTTCCTCCAACTTTGCAGCCAATCAATTGAGCCGTTTTTCCCCTCCCACTCAGAGATAGTATTAAAACTCGATAATGTCAAATTGGACATCGTGAAAGCCAAGTTGACGATAATATCGATGACGATGATTATTGCCCACCCATACCACAGTACAGACACAGAGGGGAATTAACAAGGAATTGACAATGAGGAATTTAAGCAAATCTTTCTTTTAAACTCGTCTATAGATTATCTTCCTCTGAAGTGTCATGCAGTGGTAACTTTTCATCATGATTAGCTGGGAGTAGGATGCTGTTGGCCTCTCCAAGGTTACCCATATATATGGCAAGCCCTTTGAGCATTTATTCCATATCGTTGATATCAGACAGTAGTGTTTCTCAACTAGTGCAGTCTTCGTCAGAACTAGTTGGACATTCAGCCATACTAGTTCTGTGCTTTGTGGTACTACTTGTACAAAAACACTGACATGTCACCCATTTTCTGCAACTTGTGCCACTTTAATCTAACTAGTGCTGACACAAGTCTAACTCGTGACACATACAAGCATGCATGTAGTGCCAAACTCGCAGCTAGTCTGCTTTTTTATGCACTAGTTGCCCACTGGACCAAACAAGTAATGTTCAAAGTCTTACTAGTTAACTAGTAACGCACAAAAGCTCTAACCTGTTTACTAGTAGACCGTGAATTATTCTAACATGTTAACTAGTTACCTCTGATTTCCTGCACTAGCTTACTAGTGAAAGCTGAAATACCTACTAGTGAATGACAAAACACTAACATGTTAACTAGTAAAAGCCTCTTGAAGTCTACATGTTGAACTAGTGACACTCAAACGTTTTTACAAATTAACTAGTGGATGACCAACATTTCCACTAGTTACACTAGTGAGAAATTTTGACTGAACTAGTTCAACTAGTGAGGTCCAAAATATTCACTAGTAGAACTAGTGGATGCCAACATGCTCACTAGTCAACTAGTTTTACGGTCTTTTGAGTTTGCTAGTTAGCTATGATGCCCAAATGTTCACTAGTAGAACAAGTGTATACCAAATTGCTCACTAGTGGCACGAGTTACGCTAAATGCTAATCAGTAGGCCGGACAGTGCCATACGTGGGTAACTCCTATTGGCTCTCTGATCAGAGCTCAACCCAGGAAAAATGTAACCCTGTAAAGCCTGAATTTGAGCTTCCACAGTTGTTTACTGCCCCTTGTATATATTCAAAATCAATACAGTGCAGTCACTTTCCACTTAATATGCTATACAAAGTAAAAAGGAATCCAGTGCAACAGTTTTGAAAAAAAATCTCCCTTCTTGAGGATTTGAATTTTCAGTTGTCAAATCTGTTCAAACTGCTGGTGGTAGGAAATGTATCATGATTGGCTGTCCAAAGTCGTGCAGATCTTGTCTGGTGCATCCTGGGAGTAAGAACACGTCTGGACGAGTAAATGTCCAAAGTGCTTGCCTGGTTTGTATATTTATTCCTTAAAGTGTCCACTAGATGGCAGTTTGAGCTTGATATCAAGCATGTCAACATGCACACAAGGACGTCAACATGCACACGGAGCTTGATATCCATGATATCAAGCTCAGCGTGCCCTCTAGTAGGCTAGTGGACACATTACATTGAGCGTACATGTTAACAAGTAAGCTTACATTGAGCGTACATGTTGACAAGTAAGCTTACATTGAGCGTACATGTTAACAAGTAAGCTTACATTGAGCTTCATGTTAACATGTAAGCTTACATTGAGTCTACATGTTAACATGTAAGATTACATTGAGTCTACATGTTAACATGTAAGCTTACATTGAGATTACATGTTAACAAGTAAGCTTACATTGAGATTACATGTTAACAAGTAAGCTTACATTGAGCGTACAGGTTAACAAGTAAGCTTACATTGACTGTACAGGTTAACAAGTAAGCTAACATTGACCGTACAGGTTAACAAGTAAGCTAACATTGACCGTACAGGTTAACAAGTAAGCTTACATTGAGCGTACAGGTTAACAAGTAAGCTTACATTGAGCGTACAGGTTAAAATGTAAGCTTACATTGAGCGTACATGTTAACATGTCAGCTTACATTGAGCGTACATGTTAACAAGTAAGCCCAAAAATTACTGTAACATCACTAGTTCGTGTCTCTTCTGACACCACTATAGTGTCCATTTTTGAGCCCACTGGTCACTCTCTGTCTAAGCACTGTATATTGCACTGTATCTATACAGTGCAAAAGTACTTATCCAGTTATTTAAAAATAAAACAAACTGAAAACAGCCACAATGCTTATTGAGTTTAATGGTAGGGGCGAGATTAATTAAGCATGTGTTTTTTTTTTTGTAAATGCAGTTCATTTTCTTTAGAGTTATTGCGGTCCAGGCACTTAAGGGTTAAAGCTTCAAGACATCTAATTTGAATATCGACCAATCAAAGTTCTTGTCCCGCCTACTTCATTTGCCTGCAGTCCACTAGTGAACGTGTTGGCGTTTGAGTCGCATTAGAGACGTCATGGTCTATTATTGCATTTTGCATGTTGACGTTTAAGGGCTGAATGTCCACCGATATAAACAGTTCAGTTTTTTCCCGTTTTACTAGCTGACTAGTGAGGTACAAAATGTAATCTAGTGAACTAGTAAATGCAAATATACCCACTTGTGGCACTAGTTGGGCTCGTTTTGACCTCACT
Source organism: Leptonotus elevatus (assembly GCF_054856555.1). Lineage (NCBI taxonomy): Eukaryota > Metazoa > Chordata > Actinopteri > Syngnathiformes > Syngnathidae > Leptonotus > Leptonotus elevatus. The sequence goes on along the minus strand of NC_141240.1, from coordinate 5,719,487 downwards.
TGTTAATTAGTGAATCACTTGGTTTCTCTCTTGCAAGCTAGTTACATCCAGGCTGAGTCACTAGTTAACTAGTGACACTAATGTTTATTTAACTAGTCAACTCGTGGAAGGCATTTTCTTTCACAAGTCAGACCAAGAAATGAACTTGTACAAGATTTGACAGAACACGTTAGACATTTTTCCTACATGTTGGGCGTGTCTTTTAACTCGTTGACCCTTATGTAGCACTGGTAAGCAACTGTGCACAACTAGTATAACAAATATCTAACATGTAGTGAATTTTTTGCACTAGTTGATGTTTCTAGTATGATAGGCGTCATTTACATCATACTAGTTTAACAAAAATGCTTATTAGTTGACGTGCGCACAACTTGTGAACTTGCAAAGTGTAACTGGCAAACATTTCAACTAGTGAAATTTAATTATTTTCACTGGTTAACTAGTTGTGTGCACATGCCAACTAGTGAGCAATTGTGTGAAACTTGCACAGTCAAAGTCTGTACAAGTTCAGTCTTGAGGCCGACACGTGAGACAAAATACCTTCTACTAGTAAACTAGTGATAAGCAAATTTGTGTCACTAGTTTACTAGTTACTCACTCTGTACGCAGATAGTTTACTTGTAGGAAAACACGTGTTTCACTAGTTAACAAGTGGCATCATAAAGAGCCCAACTTGTGTAACTAGTGGATATCTCTGCATTTACTAGTGAACATTTTCAGCGTCACTAGTTCGCTTGTAAGGTCCAAATAGATGCAAGTAGTTGTGTAGTCTGGGTTTCTGCATTCACTAGTTAACATGTAACCGTAATAGGCATCCACTTGTTAACAAGCTCAAATTCCTCAGGCCAACTTGTAAACTAGTGTAAAAAATGCAATTTAAGGGGGTGGGATAATGACAAAATCTGAATTTTGATTGGAGTATTTTAACTAAAGAGCTAATAGGAATCCTGGATGCACGTCTGCCCCACCTCCTCATTAATTTGTGTTGTTGTAACTAGTTCACTAGTGAGCATGTTGGCATCCACTAGTTCTACTAGTGAACGTTTTGGACCTCACTAGTTGAACTAGTTCAGTCAAAATGTCTCACTAGTGTAACTAGTGGATATTTAGGGCATCACTAGTTAACTAGTAAACCATTTGCCACTAGTTCAACATGTCGACTTTAAGAGCCGTTCACTAGTTAACTTATCAGTGTTTTGTCTTTCACTGGTTAACTAGTGGGTGTTTCAGCTCTCACAACCTAACTAGTTCAAGTATATCATAGGACACATGTCCCTTGTGAGAAGAATTCACGTTTGACTAATTAACACGTTGCTGAAAATGAGTTGTCAGAGTTTCTGTGCAACTAGTATGACAAAGTGCATAGCCAGTGTGGCTAATTGTCCAACTAGTGCTGACAAAGAATGAACTAGTGAGAAACACTACTGTCTGATATCAAGGATATGGAATAAATGCTCAAAGGGCTTGCCATACATATAAGACTGTCGCTAATTAGCAGACGGGTAAACTTGTGCTTTCTTGGTGGAAAAATCATGGCTTGCAATACTTGACCTTTTTGTGACATCACTCCATGTGAGCTACTCATTGTTTTAAATTGCGTTTATTCAGTCCCAAGTACACGCCTGAAACAAATTGGCGGCAGAAGAATGTCACCCATCAGGTTTGACCGGATTGTCCTGTGATGTGCACATGCTTTGCCCTGATGTTGTTGCAGCAGAATATGCTGGTTATGACATATTACTATAGTGGGTGGGGGGGGGGGGTCATCCCGATTAGCACAATTTGATGATGTCCACTAGACCTCAATAAAAAACAAAAAGTCTCAATTTCAAAGATAAAAATGCTCAATCTTTAAGCAATTTTTGTGTCATTCAAAATGGAACATTCTTTGCTAACACAAAATTTCAGTCTAGGATCTCATTAGATTGTGAATTGTAGCTTGTTCAGTGTCTCAGAGTGTGTATGTTTTGAGCTCTGTCTGCATTATGACAATGAAACCAGCCTGGAATTTGACCGCTGGCACTCCGCCCACATAACTGAAAAGTGTTTTTTTCATTTTTCTTTAAAAAAATAAAAACATTTCAGTACAGTTTTTGCTCTTAAACAGTTGACCTCAAACTTTTTACACTAAGCACCATCTGAAAAAAAATACCACCATAATGATCAACATTAAAAATACAATAGCGAAGGAGGTATGCCGAGCTTTGTCTTTCTCGACAGACTACACCTGATCATCGCGTGTTGTTTTGCCAAGAGCACCGCGTCCACACTAGTTGTTGGGGAGGCGGGACAAAAAAAAAAGACGGTATCTACCCTACTCTACTCTACTTTGCTCTGCTCTGCTCTACTTGGCTCTACACCAAAAAGCAGTGCGTCTCCACTGCAACGGCCACCACCCGGGAGCCCCTCCTCACCTTGCTAGTGATGTCATGCTAAAGCGACCACAGCTAGCGTGCACTGCACACACAGGCAAAAACAATGGAGAGCGCAAACAATGGTTTGTGCCTGTTTATTTCAGCTTGAAGACATCGAATGAATATTTCAGCAACCAGAAGACTGCATTCAATAATGTTAAAAAGGTTTGCACCTCCTAAAAAGTCCAAGCATTAATCTGTTTGGAAGCCATTGTTGTCCGCTCTTCATCGTTAATGGCAGTCGTTTTCCCGGGGTAGTGGTTTGCGCAGCTGCACATTGATGATGACATGTCTCGAACCAATCATTGGCCTCCAAAATAATTACGTCACGTTTTGGAACTGGGCTACTTTTTTTAGAAACGCAAAGGAGCAAGTACTAGAAAAAGCGAGAGGAGAGTAGAGCTGGGTAGATTTGTTGGTGGAGACTTTTGAGTGTATGAAGCACGCGGGACAATTGCGTCCGTGCCACTCTGCATAAACATGAGCGCATCGCTCGCGCTCTCTGCTCAATAGTGCATGTTTGAAATATGATTTTCGTACAATTAGTACTGTACACATTTAAATGTGTTGGGATAACATGGCCTATTTTGTCAATTCATTTGGCATGCTCCGTTTGTCTGCGACACGTTTGTCGGGCCAAAACAGGGCTATCTTCTTGTAGTTTGACCAGGGTCCAGGACATTAGTATACTTTTCATTTACCCAAGGTATTTTATTTCCTGCTCTACATATCAAAGCCAGTTTTGAAATTCTTCTGAATTAGAATTGTACTTGTTCACCACTCTAAAACATCAGGCCAATTAACACATTGACTGCCATGTCTACAGATGATGCCTACTAATGGTGCCACATGCAAGATGTAAAAAAAAAAAAATGTCAATGAATATGTAAGTTACTTCTTCTTTCTTCTCTGTGCAGCATGAAAGGAGTGCCGTGAAAACGCTTCACCTGGAGTACACTGATGGAGGCATCCTGGACATGGATGACCTGCTGACAGACCTGGTGGATGATAGGGACAAGGTAAGCCAGATGATAAGGCAAGGACTCTTGATTGCTTTGAAGTGAGCAATGAGAATCCATTTGTCGCTCAAGTTTGCTCCATTTTGATGTCCCTTGCCTGGCAGGCTGATGGCCACTGAGACTTTGCAGCCAAACTGTCATCTGACAGTCCTTTGTTTTAGAGACTGAAGGCATGGCAATGATGCTTGAGCTTTGGGATCAAGCTGTAATGTAAATTTGCATGAAAGCAGATAAAAACACTTTTTTTGATATGATATAAGCATGGCATATGTAAATGCTCTGAAATCAAATTCTCATATGTTTAAGGCACATGTGGAATTTATCTTTTTACTTTTCTAAAATTTATTGTGCTGATGATGCTTTCTCAAGAGGAAATTCACAGGTAAATGAGGGATACTTTTTCAACTAGAGGACAAATTGACATCTTGACAAGTATTGTACATCTTCCTCTGTTATTTTAAGATGTGTGAACAATGGTACACCTGTTTCAGTGTGTGCATGTAGGATTACAAGTTTGCCAAAACAGCTTCAGTAAAACAATGTGACAGAAGTGAATACTAGATGTGGAATTGTCTGCACAGATGCGAAAGACGCTTTTTCAATCTGTCAGAACAGAGGCATAATTTTCAGGCTGCATCGTAATAATATGTGCGTCGTGTTTGTGACTCACAGGTTTTAATGATTCCATTCCCAGGCTCTGTCTCCCAATGTCACAGATCAGTTCCTTTGCTAACAAGTCATACTGGCGTCAGCTGCCTTTCCCTAGCTGCGGTTCTTTTGGGCAATTATAGGCTTCGCTAGAACCTTTGCTGTTGAGGAACTGTCCTATTTACCTTGTTCAGCTTCCACCCGATTCTCTAAACAACTTCCCCACTTTCATCTCCACTCTAATTTTATTCTCTTGCTTTGCTGCTGATGAAAAGATGGCAAGGCAGTGATCCTCGCCATGTGCCAATCATCTGACTTGTCTCGTCTCTGGGCTTCCAGACACTTTGAGCTCGTGCAGATTAATGAGCTGCGCCTGGTTCTTCTGATTAGCTTGCCGTTCTTTTGTTTGTCTGCCTTTCCACAGCAAACAAATTCTGTCTTTAGTGGGTTTTTTTTGTTTCATTATTGTGCACATCAATCATCCCACAGTGGACTCATTGTGAAGGCGTGCCCCAGCACAGCATGGACTCTGTGTTAGCCCCGGATGCTAATGACTTACAATAGCTGGCTGGTTGTACATGCATGCATGAACGCATGCACACACACTGTCATTAGCCTCTCAACTCACCATAAATGTGAGTGTGTTAAGCATGACCACTATTACTCACTCACATTTACAACAAAACCACACTTCTTGGAAATGTAATTTTTCTTCATCATCTTCTTCTGTTTATATTTATAAGTGACATTTGGAATCGCTAACCTGTCAAGATGAAAGCCTTTCGATCTTGTTTAGTTGTTGTCTTTTCAGGATCAAATTTCTTTCACCTTTGTTTTCCATCAGCCAAAACATCTGACTGAATTTGTTATGTGAGAATATTTACTCTACAAAACTATAAACTAGGACAAGACCGATATGGAATTTATTTAGGCTGATGCCGAACAAAGAACTAAACAGAAAAACAAAACAAAAAATGTAATGTTTGGCCGATTGATTAAAAATATATCATGCTTGTCTCCTATATACCTCGTTACAGTATTTTCCCTTAACTCTTTGACCGCCAAAAAACGTTTAATAACGCTTAGTAAAATCCAAATGAGCGCCGCCAAAGACGTTAAAAGACGTTCACTATGTTTTTTTGGGTTTTTTTTGGAAACGGGTGGAGGAAAGCCTTGGCAAGCTGTGCTGAAAGTATCAAGCAGGTCGAGTTAGTATAATGACTGTTTTTGGGCACTAGATGGCAGCGATGACTCTCTTTGGACAAGATCGGGTAGGCGTCAGTAGAAGACGTGAGGCGGAGCTAGAGTGTTGAGGGAAGAATGGCTGAGGAAGCGAAAATGGCGACCGATTGCAAAGCAGCTCACGCTTGAGCATTTTTTTCAAAGACGAAAAGATCGACCAATGCTAAAGAGCACATTGATGATGATGATGGTGACTCCGAGGTTGGCGCCGAAGTTGGAACCGTTGACGCCGAAGTTGGAAGCGTTGACGCGGCGGCTTCGATCACGTCGTAAAGCCTCACCGGCTAGCGATGCTAACGGCGGAAAACGAGCACTTCTGCACAGGCGGACGTTCAATCGGACGATGAAGAGTACCCCGAGTCCAATGCATATTCATCGGAGGAGTGGGTACAGTCTGATCACAGAGAAGACACTGGTTCTGGACTACGATGCCACTGTGAATGGAGTGGATAAGATGGATCAGAACATCTCTTACCACCTGGTATAGGAACTGAAGGACATGAGGAAATCAGACGTAACACCAGGTCACCGTATCATGATCCTAAGAGTAGACTTGATGACAACATGGCCAAACACACACTGCAGTATATACCTGCTACTCCCCGGAAAAAAAGGCCGGCAAGAAAGTGCACGCGAAGGGGCAATCGCAGTGAAACTAATCTGTGGTGCAAATCCTGCTGCGTCCCCTTGCACGCAGGGGAGTTTTACACAATAAACCACACAAAAAGAAAAACTGTGTAGTTGAAACAGCCACACAATTGTAAATAGTACCACAGTTGCACACATTTGTAAATAGTTTGCCAAATTGTTTTGTCAAATTGTTACACTGTTGAATGTAAATGAATGTATTTTGCTATCAAAAAACACTGTTTCATTGTTGGTGGTAGTGTTTTACAGAAGTAAAGCACTGTTTAGGTGTTTGTGGCATCATTCATGGAAAAAAAAAGGTGTCAAATTCACTAGAGTGCATGAAAAATCGTTTCACAAAAAGCTTGATTTCTCCGTATTTTGGTCCAAAACGTCGCATTTGGGTGAAACTAACCTATTTTCTATTGTTGATTACTGAAAAACGGAATAAGGTAGAAACAAACTTTTTTTTTTTTGATGAAAGATGAGAGTTCAATCTTTCCTTTGGTAGTATCTATGTTTCCAAACACAAAATCTTTCTGTGGACCTTGAAAGATCAGTCAAAATGCTTAAATCGGCTGGCACCCACATATCCTCTTTTCGTTTTCCATTTATTCATACAATATGTATTTTGTGTAGAACACACAATATAAAAAGAGGAAAAAAAGAACTACTAATATCTAGTGGCCAGTAAAAGTCCCAATGAAAACATGTGGTTGTTATTTACCAAGTGTTTACCAAAACACAAGTTCCATCATCTTGTTCAAGTTTTATCCAGCTATGTCTCAGTCTCAACACTGGGTGGCACCACCTCGTAAAAATATTACATTGTAAGTAGAAGAAATAGACAAATGATGACACAAGGAAGAAATATGGCATCATGTGGAATGGATACTGTAGATTTGTGTGCCGAGCTGTAAATAAAGTGAATAAATAAAGAAATACAAGACTGATTCTTGAGAATACTACAACGATGGCGCAACAAAGCTAGCGACTAATGTGAATGTGTGGACCAGCTCGCGATGCACTTTCTATCACTCCAATGAAGCTAGTATCTTAATCATCCTCCACCATTCTTGAAGGGAACACAAAAGCACAAGTGCTGCAACTGCAGTGTTATGGCTAAGTGAAGTGTCGACGTGGGTTGGCAATGTTCCCTAATAGGGACTATTTTGCCATGATAGACCTTTTTTCAAGCAAAAACTGTATTATTTGCATTTTTTTTTCATCAGAATGATGAAACTCGCTTATATTTTATTGTTTTGTTTTGTTTTGTTTTTGGAGAAATCAGTAAAGATCTAACCTTCAATTTGATGAAGGTGTTAGCAGCTTTTCCTCATAGGAGTTAACATTTAATGTTAGTTAAATCCAAAATATTGTGCCAATTGTTTTTATATTTTCACAGGTTTAAGTGGACATACTATGTAGGCCTGTGCATACAGCGCCTTGCAAAAGTATTCATACCCCTTGAGTTTTTCAACATCTTGGCACGGCACGAATATATTTCATTGAAATTTTATGTGAAAGTTAGCAGCTGGTAGCAGGACGGACTTGCGTAGCAGGCGGTGACCGGAACTACAACTACTTCCTGCTTTCGCATTTAAGAATCATGGGAAATGGAGTCCTACTATTAACTGCGGTCATCAGTGTTGGTTGTCAGACAACGCAAGCTGAGCTTTCTAGCAGTATTTCCACTGTTACAATGCGTGACCGGCGCAAGGTAGACGACACAGCCATCTTTTGATAGCTTTCGGGACCGAGCAAAAAAGGTTGCATTATGGTGAGTGCACTGCATTGACTTAGACAGCACTGTTGTTTGACGAGTCAAATGATAGCATTTAACATTAGCGAATGATGCTTGTAAATATAAAAATTTATGTAACAGATCTCATTCAGTATGTAATGACAAAAGGAAAATATTAATATATATTTTCCTGTAGTAATTTATCATTATCTTCGTCCAACATTATAAATAGTTAGAATTCATTAAGGGGAAAAAAACTATCGGCAAACATTGGTGAATTTGCAGAGGATTATTATTTTTTTTCATATGTTTGAAGGGCTAATATCTGCCGATTTAATCGGCAGGGCGGTAAATTAGTCAGGCACTAATGTGAATTCTTTGGAATTACCTAGATTTCTGCATAAATGTGAAAATGATCTGACAGTCATCTAAGTCACAACAATATGTTGTCGGCAAGCCATTATATGTTTTCATGTTTTTATTGTACCCGCCATGTAAACATGTCACAGTGCAGGGTGGAAAAAAATAAATAATAATAATTTCTCTGAAAGAGCTCAGTATTGTTCATTCGGTATTTTTACCGATTCGACATATCATCATTGCTCTCTCTTTTTTTCTTTTCTTTCCTTCTTTTGTTGTATGTGCCTTAGTGTGTGTGTGTGTGCATATGTGCGTGAGTGTGAGTGTGTGCTCATTAATTCACCTAAAACCTATTAAAAATCCTATACCGTTCACCTAAACCGAATACTTCAGAATCCCGCTAGAGTCGTGAAGTTGTCAGGAGACCCGAGGAAGAATCAAAGCAAAGTAAAATCCAGCACTGACCAGACATCACGGGTTACCAACCAGAATCTTTCACCAACCCCAGAAACATCTAAATTCCAACCAATTAGGGAGACCTTAAGAGACCAAAGGAGATACTGAGGAAAGGAAGGAAGGAAGGATAGATGAAGCAGAGTGAGATTCACAGACATCAGCCTCCACCTTTTTTTTTTTTTTTCTGAGCGAGAGCTCAGTATTGTTCATTCGGTAATCTTACCGATTCGACATGTTATCATCATTGCTCTCGCTCTCTCTTCTTGTTTTTCTCTTTTTCTTTTTTTGTATGTGCGTGTGAGTGTGCATGTGTGAGTGTGTGCTCATTAATTTACCTAAAACCTATTAAAAATCCCATACCGTTCACCTAAACCAAATACTTCAGAATCCCGCTAGAGTTGTGAAGTTGTCAGGAGACCCGAGGAAAGATCAAAGAAAAGTGAAATCCAGCACTGACCAGACATCACCTACTACCCACCGGGTTATCAACCAGAATTTTTCACCAACCCCAGAAACATCTAAATTCCAACCAATTAGGGAGACCTCAAGAGACCAAAGGAGATACTGAGGAAAGGAAGGAAGGATAGATGAAGCAGAGTGAGATCCACAGACAGCAGCCTCCACTTTTTATTTTTTTTCCTGAGAGAGAGCTCAGTATTGTTCATTCGGAAATCTTACTGATTCGACATGTCATCATCTCTCTCCTTGTTTTTCTTTTTTTGTATATGCATGTGCGGTCGTGTGTGTGCATATGTGCGTGTGTGTGAGTGTGTACTCATTAATTCACCTAAAACCTATTAAAAATCCCGTACCGTTCACCTAAACCGAATACTTCAGAATCCCGCTAGAGTAGTGAAGTTGTCAGGAGACCAGAGGAAGGATCAAAGAAAAGAAAGAAAAGTGAAATCCAGCACCGACCAGACATCACCTACTACCCACCGGGTTACCAACCAGAATCTTTCACCAACCCCAGAAACTTCTAAATTCCAACAAATTAGGGAGACATCAAGAGACTAAAGGAAAGACTGAGGAAAGGAAGGAAGGATAGATAAAGCAGAGTGAGATCCACAGACATCAGCCTCCACCGATTCAACGACCAGAGGAAGAAGCAGATTGTGTTTGAATTTCGGTAGATGCTGGTGTGGTGGATCTGGCATGCATGAAAACTTCCACCAAAGAGGGGAGCCGTCGACCCCGGCCAGGACAGAGCAAGCACAACCCCCCAGGGCCCCTCAAGCCGCGGCAGCGCCAAGGCACAACCCCTGGGCCCCATAGGGGCCACTGGCCGGAGAGCAAACCCAGGAGCCGGGAGCGCCCCCCACCCCAACACGGCCTGCGCCCCAAGCCCAACGCATCAGAACGGGGCACGGCAGGCTCACTAGGCATCCCACCGGCCCACAAAAAAAAATATATATATATATAAAAAAAAATAAGTGGAAAAATAATTTTAAGCCAGAGGCTATTGACTTCTCCATGATCTTTGTGAGTGAGCCAACCTAAAATACAATCATTGTGGTGAGATTGGAGGTGTTGCTTAAAATTAAAAACGAAGTTTTCAAAAAACACCGGCCAAAATGGAGATTTACGGATTTCTCCGGATCCGCATTTGCGCGTGTCGTAAACTGTTTTAATACTCACTTCTTATAGCTTTCGTTTTTATGGTTAGGATTGCTTGAGTTATCTCTGCCCTCACATGAGGAAACTCATTAGAAATCTTGTGAGACGTTTATTGCATGGACTTGTATGTACAGCGGAAATTTTTGGGACCTGGGGAAAGCCTTTAAAAAAGTGACTAGGAAGTGGCACTCAGTCTCTATTCTGCGATTCATGATTTCCTCTGGTGTTCTTTTGAACAAATAAGTAAATATTTTGTGAACTGAAAAAAGTAAGGGGCGTGAAATGTTTATGCTCAAGTGATTTGAGCAGCAGCGGAACGAGGTGTCAGGACAGTGGACCCGTGCGATCTTCCCCCAGGTCCTAAAACCTTATTTACAATACTTTTTGTTATTTTAAATTGCATAAATAAAGTTGTTAAAAAAAGACAAGCAAAGATTTGTATTTATTTTTTATTTATCTTGTAAAAGAAAACCATCTGGTGTGAAGTCACTGCTTGTGTGACGTATGCTGGAAGTGATGTGAAGATATGAGCAGTATTTGGCTAACTACTGCCGCCTAGTGGCTTGGCATGTTTGTAAATTAGCTTAAAAACACACTTCTGCATTTTTGGATGTGTCTTCTTTTTTTTTTTAAACAAACGAGGCCCTGGATTCCCCAACCCTGGTAATAATGATTGCAAAGGTACAATGCTGAATGATCAACAAGGAGAAGAAAAAGGAGAAGAAAAATCCTTGTGTTGGCCAAGGAGTTACAGAAATCTGTGGCATATGCTAACATCTCGGTCGACACAAGTTAAACATTAATCCTGGATGGATGCCATTGCTGTGAAAGAAAATGCTACAGCTTTGAAGCTTGCAAAACTTTTATTTTTTATTTTTTATTTTTTACAGTGAAGTATACCAGTTGTTTCCCAGCCTTTATTAGAGTGTAGGTACTTGGCAGATTGCGGATACATGAGGTTTTTGTGATCTGTTAATACCAGAAAGGGAATCTAATCTCCCCACAGCCAATGTCTCCACTTCAGAAGCGCGTCCACCACAGCCAACAGTTCACAGTCGCTGACATCGTTGTTTCTCTCTGGGGGCACAAGTTGCACGAAAATAATGTACAGTGATGCAGCTTTTGGTCCCTGGAACTTCTCTGGGAGAGCACGGCCAAAATCCCAGCGTTAGAAGGATCCACGTCGACGATAATCTGGAGACACAGGATCAGGATGGATGAGGATCAGGTAGAAGACGGTGTCAACTTCGGGAGTCCATGTGAATAGAGAGGCTGTAGAGGTGGAGGCTGTGGCAACCTTGTTATAGTCACGGATGAACCTCCTGTAGAATTTTGCAAATTCCAGGAACTGCTGGAGCTGGTTGCGGGATGAAGAGACATGCCAATTAGCCACAACATCAACCTTAGCGGGATCCGGCGTAAAATGAGCCTTAACAAAAAAGGGAACATCAAACTTGCACTTTTCTGCTTTGACAAAGAGCTTGTTCTCTAGGAGGGTACACTAAAGACATTTAGGTTTCAGATCAAAAGATGAATATCAGACAAAAGTTCAGAATTTCAGCTTTTATTTCATGGCATTTAGATCTAAATGTGTTAAAGGAGCATTGTGCAGTTTAAAAAGGTAATATTAAAGCTTTATCTACATCATGCATGCTAAACCAATGTCCAGATGAGTTAGAAGAGCCCTGACTGTTTTACTCTGACTGCACCTATCAGCTTTTATCTTCCCCTTATAGTAGAGTGTGCGGACCTGCACTCTCCACAGTTTCTTTGGGGAGGGGAGGGGGGAGTTTTTCTTACCTCATTTGAAGTCATGTCCTCATTTGTCAACCTTTGCTGTCGCTTTAAGATTGTGCATGCACACCATGAACTAGGGTTGGGCGGTAATACGGTATCGCGGGGTGTCCAAAAATGGCCAAAAGTGTCACTGTCAATACCGTCATTTAAAAAACAAAACTGCAGCATATGACCTATTAATTGTTTTGATAACACAACATTTGTAGTTGTTTTCAAATTACTAATACTATAACAATTCATATTACCGTAACAGTTTAAAATGAATAACAAGCTGTTAGTCATGTGACAGTCACATGACCGCTCAGACGGAGCGAGGCAAAATGGCCAGTCAGCACAGCTCGGTTAAGCGGTCCCTTAAAAAGAAAAAAAAAATAGCTACAATTTGGCAGCAAATGTCGATGTGGCCTGTATGCAAAATCTGCATGAGGACTGTAACGGTGTGAGATGGAATATACTTTGTATCTCCGGACTCATTTGAGGAACGATATCCCCCGCTCACTGCTGCAAAGAGATAAGTTTGTCGCCGCGCCACAAAGCGCTTTTATTTATACAAAAAATCAGTAAGTGTTTTTGTTTTTCGTCAATGGACACACATCAACCCAAGACCGCGGCACACAGTTGAGTGTATCTGTGCGTGCTCTGGGGTGGAGGCTGCGTGCTAATGTTTGTGTGTTGCATATATGTCGAGTAGGCCACAGCGGAGTCCATTAAAAGAGTCCAGTAAACCGAGAAATGGTTTGTAAGTGTGGAGGACCGTAGATTTGTGTGCGTCCGCGGGGAACAATGTATGCTACGGTAATGCTATCCGCTTGGCTCCGCAACGTAAAAGGAGCGCATGCACGTCAGCTACACACTTCAGCTAAAGACGTGCTGTCATGGAGTGTCAAATGCGCTCTGTCACATAAAAGATTATTACAATACAAATGCAACCGGAGCACACAGTGAACACATCTGTGATCATTAACTTCTTGACAGATTGGCTGTGTCAGCAAAATAAGTCTAAAATTATCAACAGTATTACTGTATACCCCGGTGAAATGTGGAGATGGTAAAACGGTTGTAAAATTTGAATACCGCCCAACCCTACCATGAACGAGCCAGACACAGATGCTGCAGTTACGCTTTGAGCCAGAGGTAGCAGTCGCGAGTAAAAAAGTGACAAACTGCACAAAGATCCTTTTAAGCAACTCAGGATAGAGCACCCTTTGAAGTGTGTTCGATTTTTTCCCCGAATATCGTGCAGTCCTAATTCCTATCCTCACCTATGACCATGAGCTGTGGGTCGTGACCTGAAGAACAAGACCCTTAATACTACAAGCGGCCAAAATGAGTTTCCTACGCAGGGTCTCAATTAGAATTAGGGTGAGAAGCGTGGTCATCGAGAGGAGCAAAATGAGGTGGCTCGGGCATCTGGTTAGGATGCCTCCTGGACGCCTCACTGGTTAGGTCTTCCAGGCACGTCCCACCGGGAGGAGGCCCTGTGTATGATCCCGGACATGCTGGAGAGACCACCTCTCTCTACTGGTTTGACAACTCCTCGGGATGAAGTGACTGGGGAGAGTGAAGTTTGAGGTTGCCAACTGCGGATAAGAAGATGGAAGATGATGTATAAGTGGATGGATGATGATTTATGAATGTCATGAGGAAAGACTGGTACTTTGTATGTAGCTGGAGAGAGCAGAAGAAACACAGCCAGAGTGGGAGAGATGACGATTCACTGTGAAAACCTCTGAAAAGAGTTCAACTTAAATTCTAGCAAAAGAAGTGTGCACATAAATCATGTTTCAACCCATTTGGATGTGGATGCTATATTTTTTTAAATTCAAATGCAAAGAGATAGGTGATTTCTGTACACATTGTCAGTTTTGTTGTTGTCAACTTGCGTAATGCTGAAGAACAAACCCTGTCTATTACATCCTAAATGTCAGCTCGTTTTAATAGGTGACAATAATGCAGCTCTTAATTTGTGGTAATATAACGGAGAGAAACTGAATACGATGTGATCACAGGCTTCACTGATAAGCCTTTGATGCTCCATGACAGCTCAGGCTCGCCCGCCCCTTGCTCCTGAAAAAATCGTCATGGTAAACAGCGTTTGATTGGCGTGTGAATAGTGGCTCAGGAAATAGGTGTGTGAGGTCCAAGTGCGCTAATTACGGTAGTTCCAGCCTAATCATAATCTATATAGCCTACCCTCTTTGCATGCTAATCATTATCCATAAATCTTTCACCTGTGAATATGTTCAACATCGTTGACGTTGGCATGTTAATTAGGACTGGCTTGTCACAAATGAAGTAAATCAGCTCTAGTGCATCTGTTGCTGTGTACACCATGTTTTTCTCCCCCCTACAATTTCTTAAAATTATCAACTCTTCAGCCTCATCCTCTTCGCAATCTCTTTGAATGAGCACAACAAAAGCCACTCCCACAATTGTACTCATTCCTTGTGTGCTGCTTAGCTTTTCATTACAAGCAAGTTTTCCCTCTGAATTTTAATTCAGTTAACATGGGCCACTGCGTGAGTTTACGACTTTGACCGATGAAGCCCCATCAAAGTGATTTGTCGGCTCACCAAAGCAAAAGAGGGGAATGTGGCCTCTTTGTGTTCTTGCCGCATTGTTGTGTTGTGACTAACGGAGATGGCGCGGAGTCAATGCAAAGTCGGATATTGTCCCTCGCCACTCCCTCCTGCATTAGCTGCAATGCCTGCAGGGTCACGGTTATGAGATCCCAGAGGGAGTGCAAGGTCAGGGGCTGCCTTTTCAAAGGCACATGGACCTCATCTTTGAAGGAAGAAAAGATGAATTAGCTTTAGCAGATATCTAGCATTTTGACCCAGAAGCCTGCCAAGCAGCAGTTCACACCCTCTTCAAGATTAGATCAATTTATTTACAGCTGACCTACTCTGACTGGACTCGCTGACATCACTGAGTGTGTTTGCTGAAAGTCTTTTGTGCTAATAACGCAAATCAGCTGAGAGTCACACTTTGGGTGGAGAGACACTTTCACTGCAGCGGTGGGGATGATGTATGCGTGTAAGCCTGAATCAGGCTCATTTAGGCTAAATGTTTAATGATTCTTTGCTGCGACTGCACAGCTGAACCCACATCTGCTACCATTGTGAGAACATCACTTGTTATATTATTATTCTATTTTCTTGCCTCTCAACACTCTTCTTCAAGCTGATTAGCCTAATGAATGGAGGTTCACTGCCGCTAATGTGTCTGAATAGGCAACTTGAATTATCCTGTCAATGTTTAGCATGGGCGTGCCGAATGAAAAGGGAGGTATGTTTAAATACTGTGAGAAAAATGTTTAGAACCAACACAATAGTGCTTGTGCTTAAATGATAAAATGAGGTACAATATTGCCAGTTAAATTGTCCTTAACTCATTCACTCCCAGCCACTTTCACTGAAGCAACCCTCTTTGCTCCCGGCTGTTTTACTGGATTTTGACTGATTTTACAAGGCCCACAGACTATTGTGTTCTATTGCTATGAAAACATGGAACCTACCAAAAGAAACATCTCTTCTTTCATCACGATAAAAAAGTACATTTGTATCTGTTTCTGTTTTGAAGCAATTAGCATTAGAATATAGTTAAGTTTCATCATTATTCACAAATCTGTTTAAAACAATGGGGAAAAGAGCTTGCTGCAACATGGCCCTGGTTGATCTCCACTTGCTGGCCGTTTTTGTAATAACTACCATTGCTTCAAACATTTTTTTCATTTCAGAGTCTTCATCAAAGCCTTCTGTATGCTCTAGCCTAAAAAAAACAAAAACGTAAATAAGTCTTTGGGATCATGGTAATATTTAAAATAGAACATATTTATACGTTTTTGGGAGCAAATGAGTTAAGAATTAGATAAACTTGCACAAGAGCAGAGGACATATACTTTGTGATTAAGCACCTGAGAACTGTTTGAAATTATGAAAAAAATGCATCGGTCTCCTTAAAAATTATAGTTATATATATATATTTTTTTTACGCTACACCTGTTATTAACGCTCCCTCAACACTAAGAAAGTCCATAACACTTCCACTCTAAATTACAGTGTCAATAGTGACAATTTATTGCATTTGCCAATTTCTTTTTTTTAATGCCGTGTATAATATCTGGGTCATTTGCAAATTTTGCATGAGTGCTTAAACAGCGGGAGTGGTTTACTTTGCTGCTGCAGTGGATGGGTCTGTCAGCAGCATCAAAGCAATGTTATGTTCAATGTGGATATTCTTGCTTCGATGTACAACTGCTGGCATCTCTTCAAACGACAAGCAAGGAACATTAAAAAGTTGATGTGGCAACATCTCTGCATAAAATTCCCTTTTTAAGGAGTCCCTCATCACAGCCTTGACAAGCTAGATTAAGCATCTATTTTTGCGCTTCACATCATGTGTGTATGTTTCTGTCTGTGTGCTATTCTGTCAAGTAATCCCCCACATCTGCAGGATTAGCCCCACACTCACTGGTTTCTAATACTACTTTGCAAAAAAAACTAAAAAAACACACCGAGACAAATGGTAACTGGTTTTAATAGTATTCATTCATGTGAAGACACTGATCATGTTAATGATTTCTCATAATATTTAATACAGTGAATATCAATATACTACCTTTTTATTTCTACAAATATTTGCCAGTGTTCATTCATAGGAAATAAAAATTTTCCCATCACTAGTGAGCTTCTTTTTTTTTTTTCTCCACAAGTCTGCAGGCTACTCATGTGGCCCTTGGGGGCTCCGGGGTGCCTGCGTTGGTGACCCCTGCTCTAGAAGAAGATAAACCACCTGGATATGCTCAAAGAAGGAAAATGTGTCATCATTATGGCGTGAACAAGGGTATGGTCTTCATCGTCATTTATATGACTGGACAGATAATTTATTATCAATAGGGATTGGTGAGTACCAATACCAGGTATTGGTATCAGGTCATATTTCAAGGTATCGGCAAATTAGAAGAGTAGTAAAATCATTCAAATTATTTGTCGTATATATATTTTTTGAACTTTATGTATCAAAGTACTAGTGGTTTTGGTACTTTGTATGTAGATGTTTACTGTAATTGGAAGCTGAAGGGTATTAATATAGGTGGGTGTGACTAATGGTTTACTGCCATTTGTAGAATGACGTGGCCCTCATTACTGTTTCTTATCGTTGTCATTCCTCATCTGATGCTATTGATATCAAGTCTTTCAATCTTTTCCACTCACTTCACTTAAAAGTGATTTTTGCCATGTGTGGCCTGTTGATATATTGCCCGGCTTCCTTTGAGTGTTTTAGCAGATTTTCCCCCTGAGAGTTGAGTGTTACACTCTGATTGCCCATCTAGGTGCTTAAACCAGCTCAGTATTTATTAATTTTTTTAGGTCTTTAGCCACGCACAGGCGTGTGTGAGAGAGATGATTGGGTTACCATTTGCTGTCAGGATGCAGCATACACCTTCTGAATTATGCATCGCTCTTTCAAAGAAAGAATGAAGGATGGAGAAGGGGGTATTTGTGAGATGGATGACAACAGCACAAAAGCAAAGTATCTCAATAGACTGGTACCTCACATACACACATGCAAGCACCGCAGCCAAGAAGAAAAATGAGCTGATTAGTACGAGGCAATGAGAAAAGGAAGTGAGTGTGTTTTTTAGTGTGTGTGAGTGCGTGCGTGCGTGCATGTGCGCGCACAGCTGATATTGACTTTTTTTTCTAGCAAGCAGAACTGTTTGGCTAAAGCAAGGTGGCACTGTTCATCCTTTTTGCAGTGGAGAGTTGCAGAGTTTCAGTCACATATTGTCCTTAAAACATTCTTTATTGGGCAAAAGTAAACCCCAGTTTAGCGCAGGGATATGTTCGAGTCCCACCTATTAGAGGTGAGACTGGGGCAATATTTAAACAGTTTTATACCTCCTACATGCTTTAAAAACATTTAAACTTGTTTAAACACATGTACTTAAACTTATTAAAACATGATTTAAAGCAGGGGTGTCAAACTCATATTAGCTCTGGAGCCACATGGGGAAAATATATTACCAAGTGGGCGGGGTCGGTAAAATCATGGCATATAATTTTTTTTAAATTACCTTCAACTAAAAGCAGATATTCGCTATTGTAGGCCAACCCTAAATTACGGGGCTCAACTGTAATTATATTGTTCTAAAATGAAATTGAACGTAGCAAGAACTGTATGGGTTCCGGACTTGTTGTAGCTGCCTGTTTTGCATATACAGTATATTGTTCCTAGAATGCATTGTGTGGCACAGTTAATGAAGCTTTAAGGAGTCACGTTAATCCTAGTCATATGTGTTAATGTTAGCAGTAATTAAATTTGTTTTTTTTTTACTTAACAAAATCATCTCACCTGCTTTAAAGTAGTCTTAGCCCCTATTCTCACTATCATATAACATCACTGTCTTTGATCAAACAAAAAGTTCTCCAAAGTTTTCCAAATGAGAGGCAGATCGTGCTTGCTTCAAGCTGTTTGCTGATCCAAGTTGAAGTTGACTGTAAGCCTGACACTTCAACAAAAAATATATACAACTTATACAGTGCATTTTCACACTAAAATGTTCAAATAAACCTTGCCATTTTTTTTTTCGAACAAATGTCCTCTAGCTCAATGCTGATGCATAAAGTTAAACATAAAACACCATAAATAGGCGTACAGAAATTAGAATATATGTTAAAGTAGTTATATCCCTTCAAACAAGTACTACTTTCACATACATAGAGCAGCAACACATGCAAAGAGTGCATACAACAATACTCGCAGGCATACACTGCATTCTCTTTTCTCCCTGGGAACAATTATAATAAACTCATTCACTCCTAGCCATTTTAACTGAAGCTTTAACCTTCGCTCACAGCTGCTTTACTGGATTTTGACTGATTTTGCAAGGCCCACAGAATATTGTGTTCTGTTGCTATAAAAGCATGGAATCTACCAAAATAAAGATTAGAGTCTCTTGTTTCATCATCAGGAAAAATTTACATTTCTATCCGTTTCTGTATTTCAGAAATTAGCATTAGAATATAGCTAAATTTCATCATTATTCACAAACCTGTTGAAAACACTGGGAAAAAGAGCTTGTTGCAACATGGCCCTGGTTGATCTCTTATACTCTGCTGCCACCTGCTGGCCGTTTTTGTAATAACTACCATTGCTTTAAGCGACCTTTTCAGGTCAGAAGCTGCATCAAAGCCTTCGGTATGCTCTAGCATAAAAACACATAAAAAACATATAAATACGTTTATGAGACCATGGCAATATTTAATATTTATATATATATATATGTTGTATAATATATGTATATGTGTATATATACGTTTTTTGGAGCAAATGAGTTAAGGTGGCAAAATGTGCAGCTGTATTACACTGTGTTTACATGTTGTGGCAAATTTGAAGTAGCCTGTATAATGTAAAACACATTAAAAAGGGTCACTGAAAAATCCACAATAGAACTGGGGCGCTAACAATGAACCGCAAGTAGTGGTGATTCACTGTAGTGTCTTTATTTCATGTGTCTGCGTGTGTGTGTGTGTGAGGGGGGGGGGGGGGGGGTGTTCTTCTCTGCTGGCTGTATGTCATTGCGTGCAATTAATTTTAGCAAGTGATTGAATACATTATTAATGCCACTCCACCATTCCATCTGTGAGTTGTAACATGTAAACAATGTCTACTGTTTCTAACATCTGTGTCTCATATTCGTTTATGCTAAATAAGGAAACACATTGATGCACACCGAAGTGTCAGCAATAAAAATAATGTGTTCCCTGTGTTTTAATGACAAGATTTAATGTTCCAACAGGAGTTAACTTGCTTTTAAGAAGGGTTGTTTTTTATATTTGTATAGGTTATTTTCTAGTCTTTTTATCAAGAGTACAGACTGCTAATCGCATAAACTCACCACAAATGTTTTTCCCCCCCCTTTTTTTTTTTTATGTATTATTTGCCTGACTTTAATTATCAAATCAACCTTGGAGGATTTTTTTTTTCTTTTTCTAACCTATTCTTTATTTTCTCTGTGAATAATGTATATTTTAAACTGGTTTTAAATTCAGTATTGATGCATTTAAAATTGGGTCAACAAAGAAAGCACCATGTGGTACAAAGACCCTCTTGGAATCATCCTTTTTTATTCTTTTGATGCACGAATTGCCTTTTTGGGGGCCTCAACATATCTGAAATGTCACCGCTCCTTGCAAGCATGTGTTTTCTGTTGACATTTTTAGGGGTCCGGAACAGGACATTTTAGAACGCACTCAATATCTACCCCCTGGAAAGTTAAAAATATATATACCTTTATGCCACAACCAGTTTGCTCGATCATCATCGATCATCTATCATAACACGAAATGGTCCCTCCTCGCCTCTCCCCGCCCGTCCTCCGCCTCCCTGTCCCTTCTCCCTCGTCACCCTTCCTCCTCCTCTCCCCCTCTCTCTGCGGCCCTGCCGCTGCCCCCTGCCCTTCTTGTCGTCTCCTTCCCCCCTCCCTTCCCCCTCCCCGGTACGCCTTCCCTCCCCTGGGCCGGGGGCTCCATTCATGGCCCGGGTCTCGGTGTTTGGTGTTGTGCCCGCCCCGCTCCGGTGGGCGTCCTGGCGCCTCGGGCGGGCCCCAGTATGCGGGGGGCGAGCCCTATCGCCCCGCCGGGCTGGTCCCATATGCCCGCCGGGGTCCCGGTGGAGTGGGTGGGGGCTTGGTGGGCGGGTGCGCCTCCTGCCCCCGCCCGGTTGGGGGGGGCCCCGCTGGTCGCTCCTCTTAACTCACTATACTAGGTTTGCACAATACACTTTTATAGACATATAGGGCACATAACACACTTTGGGGTGCTGTGGGTGGGGGGTGTCTGCGGGCTTTGGGGCCTGGGGGCGGTTGGGGCTGGGTTGGGGTGGATGGCGGGGGTGGATGGGGGCGAGGGGGTCGTGGGGGGTGCGGGGGTTGTGGGCCGGTGGGGTGCCTGGCGGGCCTGTAGTGCCCCGTCCTGCTGCGTTGGGTCGGGGGCGCGGGCCGTGTTGGGGTGGGGGGCGCTCCTGCTCCTGGGTTTTCTCTCCGGCCGGTGGCCCTGGCGGGGCCCGGGGGTCGTCCTTTGGCGCTGCCGCGGCCTGGGGGGCCCTGAGGTGTTGCGCTTGCCCTGTCCTGGCAGGGGTCGACGGCTCCCCTCTTTGGTGGAGATTTTCATGCATGCCAGATCCACCACACCAGCATCTATTGAAACTCAGACACAATCTGCTTCCTCCTCAGGTCATTGAATCGGTGGAGGCTGGTGTCTGTGGATCTCACTCGGCTTCGTCTGTCCTTCCTTCCTTTCCTCAGTCTCCTTTGGTCTCTTGAGGTCTCCCTGATTTTTATTATTTTTTGGATTTGTTGGAATTTAGATGTTTCCGGGGTTGGGGAAGAATTCTGGTGGGTGTCCCGGTGGGTGGTGTCTGGTCGGTGCTGGATTTCACTTTCCTTTGTTTTCTTTGGTCCCCTCGGGTCTCCTGACGGCGGTGTTCGGTTTTGGTGAACGGTATGGGATTTTTTCTAATAGGTTTTTGGTGAGCAAACAAATACATGCACGCACGCACACACGCACATACACATACTCACCCACATACAATTTTTTTTTTAATATATATATATATATATATATATATATATATATATATATATATATATATATATATATATATATATATATATATATTTAAAAAAAAAGAGCAATGATGATGACATTACCGAATGAACAATACTGAGCTCTTTAAAAAAAAAAAGAAAAAAAAAAAAGGAAAAAATTAAAAATTAAAAAAATAACACGAAATGGTCTTAAGTAGGGCTGCTCGATTATGGAAAAAATAATAATCACGATTATTTGGGTAATAATTGAAATCACGATTATTCAAAACGGTAATTTTTTTGTTCAAAACAAGAAAATGTTATTGAGACATCAATGATATTAAGACATCCATCCATCCATTTTCTTAACAAATAAAATTATTAAATAATTAACACTATAATTATGTAAGTTATTTTTGGACTAAACAAAATGTATAATAATATATGTAAGTTATTTTTGGACTAAACAAAATTTATAATAATATATATTATTTATGTTAGCTTGGTGCTGGTAGCTCACTGTTAGTTAGCAGTCACAGCTAAATGCTAGCAACAGGCGCCGTACAATACAATGTCAGCATAATTATGTCTTAGTGCTCTTAACTGGAGCTTGAACGTGACTTCAGTACTTTGTGTTACTGTCGTCTGTCGCAACAGTTTGGGCCATTTATATTGCCGTTGTTCACAAGCTCTGAATAGACGAGCACGTCATCAGCCCTTATACCGCATCAACACGCTTCCGGAAACAACTTCAAAATAAAAGCGTTACAATGCATTGATTTACATATACAACTTGGTAAGGTAAGGTTAATTTTGAAATTGGGTTTCTTGCATCATTAGCCCCGTGTACTGTCATGCATACTGTCGTTAGCTTGACTATGACTATCTCAGCGGGCATCCGAGGCAGAAATGACGAGGACTCGTTGCAGCCTTAGTATTTAATAATCGTTTTTGTACGATTATGGCAATTTTGTAATCGTGGAAGGGTAATAATCAAAATCGTAATTTTATTTTAATTATTTGCACAGCCTTAGTCTCAAGTATCCATTCCTGAAATTTACCATTTTGTTTTTTTAGCCATTGTTGAATTTCAGGGCTTGTACTAAGAAATTTTCCCAAATGAGCCAAATTGTGGAAGCATGTCTTCGAGACAGATGGGCGACGCTATATTGTGAAACTTTTGTGCCTCCGCCATCTAATGTGGGCGTACCATGGTGTCAAAGTTTGATTATTCTGAGTGGGTGTGAAATGCTCAATCGCTGCTTGCGGCTTTAATTGTTTTTGTCTTTGTATTCATTGGCAATTTATTATCTTATTTATCTAGGTAAATGACAACAGAGTGTTAGTGTCCATTTTAATCTTCTGGTGTGTTAAAGTGCTTTGGCATTGTAAGGGATAGAGAGAGATCAAACCCGTTTGCTTCAGGCAAACTGTTTAATTCTCTTTTATGCATACATGTGGCACGAGGCTTGTGTATGCCACAGCCATCCATTTGGTTGTTGAACAATCACATGAACAGTCCTTCCATCTGGGGTGGTCGAGGTATTGTTGACCTGCTATCTCCTCAAGGTATGGATGGATGTCTCTGACTGCATAGAAATTTAAATCCTGCAAAATAATCCACATTTTTAATAATTGTACCTGTAATCTAATTACTGTTTTGGGGTAAAGTTAAATTTTTTTGTAACCTGAACACATACGTACGTACATGAATTGTGTCATTGCCCAAGCCTGCCAAGAAAGCCGCTAAAATACAATGATTCAAATTTCAATTCTCCACTGCACTTTATCAATGCCACTCCCCCCCGCTGTTATCTGAATAAATAAACAAATAAAAAATAACAATAGAAATGATTACCCCCATTCCACATGCTGAAAGACGTTTCTCAAAATAATGAATGCTAGGCTAAGCTCATCCCTGCAACTTTGTGCATGTGCACGTTGTTGTGTTCATTCACACGTCTAGCACTCAACCCATGGGCATCGTCTTTGATTGATGCAGTCAGCAAGCTCGGGGGAAAGAGACGGCCGCTGGGGATGGATGGAGATAAGGAGGCAAATAGGAAAGCTGATAAAGGAGAAAGAAAGAGCTGGAAATGCATTCATCAAGCGGCACAATCAGATTGGTTTCCTGGTGTCAGGTCTTTCTTTTTCTCATCCTCTCCTCTGCAACTGCCAGTTCCCTCAATTCCTCTCTCCAGTGCACACTTTGAACGCACATACTGTACAAGCCCATGCATGCGCACACAAGTGTCAAATTTTTGTGTGGCCATGCGGATATAGAATTATGGGAGGTTGAGGTGAGAGACGACATCATGGTGGGATAGAAAATGTGTGTCACAGTGCAAATAGTTTATGGGCACACACACATGCACCCCCCCCCCCCCCCCCACACACACACACTGTACTTCAGCTCCAGTGTTTCAATGCAGTTTTTTCTTTTTAAGTTGTGATCTTCTTTGCCTTATATTTCTAATTGGGCGTGAGACTACCTACACACACCCATTATCCACATTAACCACACATCCTCACATCAGCAGAGGTGTTGCCCTACCTCTGATATACACGCCTTCTCATTTGTTCAATTGTAAAGCTCTCTCAATTAGGATGCTTTTTTTGTTGTTCCCCTGCACACCCTTGATCCTATTCATCTACTGTGCCTGTCTCTTTGTGCTGCCCGTGTCATTGCATATGACAGCTTTTTTTTCTTGTGCCACATCTCACGGGACTTCCAATTTCAACCACACACACACGACCTCAGAGTCTTGTACCTGGTTATAATGTAAAAATTACATACGCACAAATTCAAGGGTGAAAATTATCTAAACGTGTGTGGGCAGTTAGCAATAACAAAATAAAAAAGATAAATTAACATAATAAAGCAACTTATGCATTTTTAAATAATTCAGTTTTATGAAGGCAAAAGTAATTCATTACATATCAGATGTCACTGATCATAAAGCTATCTCGCTACTACTACTACTACTAAGTACATCATAATGGATACTAAAGTTGAGGACAAAATTATTAGCCCACCTACGAAATTTGAAGTTCTTTTAAGATATTACCAAGTAATTTTTTTAACAGAGCAAGGAATTTTCTAAATATAATTTCTTTACATACTATTATTATTTTTTTTTTTAGAAGGCAGAAATTATTTATATTTGTACACCAAAACAGAATTAATCAAGAAAAAACAAAAACGACCTGGGACATTATTATTAGCCCCCTTTAAGAAATAGGGATGTTGGATACCACTTTTTTTAGCTCGATACAATAACCGATACTCAAATCTTCAGTACTCACCGATACCAATACCAAGTTCCGATACCTTTAGTACTTATGATTTTTCCAAAAACAATGACATTTTTTTTTAAATACCTATATATCCCAATTATAGCAAATTTCCTGAAAATTGCTTGAAATTAATGGCAATTATGTTTTTTCAATTTGCTCATAAACATCATTTTGCATAAAGCACACCATAAAATTTATTTTAAAAAACAGATCAATAAAATTAAACAAATAATCTAGTGGCCAGGAAAAAAAAGTCAGTACAATAGGGCTGTAACTATCGAGTATTTTAGTATTCAAATACTCGACTGAAAATTCTATTGAGTACTCAAGTACTCGGATAAATATATTTTTGCTTGCATAAAGAGTAATTTAAAGTACACAACAACAAAATACATTTTCACCTAATAATGAAAAAACAGTTGGTTTCCTTTTTTCTTTTTTTATATTATAATTTTTTTTTGAAATCAACAGTTTATTATACGCCAGGGTAGTGATTGTGTATTTATGTATTTGGAGCAGTTGACCAGAAATAAGACAAACTAAATAGGGTATTTTTAAGGCATTTTATTCTTTTGCGTTATAGGTTAAAAAAAAGAAGCTGTGTCTGTTTAAAAATATTTAGGAAATTCTTTATAAACAATATTATAAGCCACTGATGCTGCACTGGCGTTTACTGATTGACATGCTGTTTGACACTTTTTTTTGATGAATTAAAAGCCTGTGGCAAATAAAGCTGCCAAAATTAATCGATTAATCGACAAATAATCGATTATCAAATTAATCGACAACTATTTTAATAATCGAGTTATCATTTGGAGCCATAAAATTAAATAAAACTTAAAATTATCCAAATCTTCTGATTTCATCATATCCACAGTAATTGTTTACTGATTTCTGTAGTCTGAAGTTTGATTATCTTCTGTTTAATCAAAATAAGACATTTGCAAACATCTGCTTTTAATTAAAAACAATAATCAAACTGATAACATAGTACAACATCAACCCCCCCCCCTTTTTTTTTTCATTATACAAATGCGAAGTACGAAATAAACAGCAATCACTGGTTAACAAACAGTAATCAGGGGGGGAAAATCCTTTGTACTTCACTAGAATACAACATTCAAATGAATCCAATTAGTCGATTAATAGCTAAAAAAATCAATAGATTAATCGATCCTAAAAATATTCGATAGTGACAAATTTTCCTGTTGAACTGGCAGTACATTAATATTCTCCAACTCCTCCGTTGTGACATTAAAGTTTTTACTCACTGTTATATGAGTGGATGTGGCATTTCATTAGCCATAAAGATGGTGAATGAGTTAGTTTACGGGCCTGGTCGGGCGTTTTTTGTTTGTTTGTTTATTTTAACAAGACCATAAAAATACAGTACTTATTTTTATGGCTTAACTACATTTGTAATTTTCACATTTACAAAATTACTTTTTCTTTGAGGAGCAATTTTGTTAATAAATGACGTAATTTGAGGAGGAATTTAGTGATTTTGAGGAGCAATTTATTTTGTTGGTTACAAACAATGTCACTAAATTACAGTGGTACAAACCTACATATTGTGCAGTTCTACATACATGGGGAGACTTAGAACTTGATACAGGCTCATGCAGTTCAGGTCACAGGTCGTCCATGTACTGTATGATGTGCGGAGGCGAATGGTTAACTGTCATTATTTTGGCATGTTCTGATCCAAGTCGGGTTCAGATGCATCGCGCAGGCAACTGCAATCATGGCTTTCAAATTGACACTTTGTCTTTTGCAGCTGGTGGCGCTGTTCGAAGTGCAGCGTGGGATGACAGACAGCCCCAGGGAGAGCATCTCGAATGGCGATTCCAGTGCTCCACCCAGTCCAGAGCCACTGAGCTACTATTCACACATGCAGTTCCAGGAGCTAATCAAAGGGGAGATAGAAGTCAACGAGGCCGTCCTCAAATCCAGTAAGTCACTGAGTGTTAAGTTTTGTCATCTGTTGACTTGTGATGTGTGCCTAAAACTCCAGGCTATTGAATAAATGAATGCATTAGTAACTCAATCAACTCATGATTTAGAAAAATACCAATGCAGCGCACAGTTTTCTTCACATCCAAATGCACAACCCATGTTAGTGGAACATCCTCTATCTCTTAGCTGGACGGATAGACACTTGTAAATCTACCCCCATTCCCTTGCAATATGCCCCAGTCCACTCTCATCAACCGTGTGTTGCCCACTCTGCTATTCAGCCTGTACCACCTGCCATCCAGCTAACCACCCGGCTCAATTCCTAACTAGATTATAACAGTAGCCTGTTAACTGAGCATGAATGGACTAATTACAGCTCCCTATTCTCCAGCCTCTCAAACTGGACCCCCTGCTCCTCCCAGCCAGCACTCTTGCTGTGCCATCCTGCTTTCCAGCCCCAGTGATCCCCGACAAACTTAGTTACGATGTGACCCTGTAAAGCCCCCTCATAAAGTGTCAGAGTTGTGAGCTAGCTTTTGTTAGCTAAACATATGTACAACATATGGACAGTGTCCTGAAAAGCATTTGTCCAGGTCCTGATTCCAGATTACATATCACACTTAACAGTTTCAGATATCAAGCCAATTTAAATATTTCCAAGTACTGTAAATATAAAATGCAGTTTCTAAATTCGTAAATATTATTCATTAAGACAAAAAAAACCAAAACAAACATATCTAGCACTGTGTGAAAAAGGAAATGCCCTGCTTCTGTCAGACAAAGTAGGGTAAAAAAGAATTACATCATGTCATGAGTCAAATAAATTCAAATTATTATACAATTGAATGAAATTTCTGTGTCTATAGGAAAGGTTACAAGTCCATTTCCAAGCTAACATGGTCAGAGCCATTATCTAGAAACTGAGGGAATTAAGAGCAGTGGTCAACCTTACCAGGAGTGATTGGCCAACCAAAATTTCTCCCAAGAATGCAATGAAGACTCATCCAGAAAATTACAATATGACTTAGAAAGACATTCAAAGAACTACAGGCCCCACTTGTTTCAGTTAAGGTTCAGGAATCTATGATGAGAAACACACTGTGCAAAAATGGCATCCATGGGAGAGTCCCAGGTGAATACCTCTGCCGACAAAAATAACCCACACGCTTCTACCTCAGATTGCAAAACCTCTGTTTAGTTTGATAAGAGAACCGACAATGACCAATCACCATTACTTTCATTACTAATATTATACTGTCATACTACATTTTAATTCCTATTATGATAGCTTTCTGTTTGCAGATATTGACTTACTATTGGAAGCCGCACAGACGTCTCACCAATTCTGATTGCACAAAAGTTGCCATGTAGCTGTCGATGAGTCCAAACCTAATCAGCTCTTCTTACTATAGTCTTGCTACAGCTAATCAGTGGACTTTTGCATAGGGTAAGCTGTGGAGAAAAATCTTGACATGCTAGAAATAAAACTGACTGCAATTTTGGAATCAGCACGCCTATTTTTGTTTTAATCAGCATAAAAATATAACTCAAAAGATGTCGTTTTTTTCAAATTGTTCCCCAGTGAAATCTGTGCATACATTAACAATAGAAATAACCAGTAAATGTTGGGTCACCAAAGAACTGTGTAACAAAATGTGCCACATTTGTTTTTGTGTACCTAATTTTTAACCAACCATGTAAACTCAGCTTTTCTGGAAATTCAGGTTTATTCTAATTATTTTATTGGCGTGCTTACCTCCATTTGATTATTCACAATAATCTGGTTATAGTGTGCATGTAATCGCGTTGAGTGGCGGTGGAAGGAGCAAGGAGTAATTCTGTAATCAGTTAGGCATCAAAGTGTTTGTGCGTTTGTATGTGTGTGTGTCTGAGCGGTTTGTTTGAACAGGATGATTGGACTTCACACTGGCCCAGTGGGATGATTAGGCCTGCATTGATCCGCTGCTACACAGACACATGCACACACACACACACACACACACACTCTCGGAAGAGAGTCCTTATCTCATCATCCCATGAGCAGCCTGAACCGGGTCGCTCAATCGATTGCCAGAGGAACAGACCACTGGGCAACACACACACATACACACAAACATACTCAGTCATTATTCAGTATGCTTGCAAGACAAAGTCACCATCGGCACCTGTCACGTGACACTGATATGCTCGTAAGCTTTCAGACAGAAATGTCCTTGTTGTTACGACTGCCCCCACAGTGAACCGGCACTGTAGTGCTACTGAACTTTTTCAGAACAGACAAGAAGAAATCTTTGCAGTATACCTCCCAGAGCTGTACAAGCAGCCTAGTTAGCAGATGGAGAGTTCTAAGCAGATAAGTTTGTAAGGCCCCTTTGGGTCTCTCCAAAAACTCACTGGAAAGTGAGGAGGGGAACTGTTTTTAACCCTTCAATCACTGTCAGAAATGTCTCCAAGGCAATCTTGTTTATGCCCTGAAAGAGTTGCCATTCAGAGTTGCCATTCTGATCCATAGATGTGACCCCTGGCGTCACCACTTGACCTAAAGGTCACTTTACCTCAGGGGTCAAGATAGTCGCTCTTATGCTCCTTCAAATAGCTGAGGGAGGCGTGGGACATTAAACAGCTGGAGGACTTTGGCAAATGAACGGAGGAGGATTTATGGGGCTAAGTAATGGACCCTAGCTGTGACCATGGACCACACAAGTGTACAGTGCATGTGTACTTCGTGTTCTGGCTTCTTGATGATACCATATCATGTAGTTGTCGTGTATAAGCATAGGATGTCTTCAAAGAGAAAAATAGAACATATACTGTTTAATTGCTTGTGCACAAATCGCTGGGGAGCATGGTTAGCCTGTGGGGGCATCAAGCACGCATTATTAGAGGGCAGAGTGAACATCTCCTGCTCTGGAGGGAGTCTTAAGAAATCTCAGATAATGCCGCGAGAAGTCTCTAGATTGGTTGCTCATCATCGAGAGCCAACTTCAAAATAAATGCCAAATAAGTCATTGATAATCATCCATCCATTTTCCTAACCACTTATATTGAGGTGTGAATTAGTCGTTAAAAACGAATACCAAATTGGAATTTGGGGATTTGAGTCAGAACTGGTCAAAGTATATTGTTGCGTGTATTGTCGCAAAGGCATGTTTGGATGGTCTCAGTATATGTACTTGGGGAGTGCATGTACATGAAATTGCTCTACTTTCGAGCACACCTGGAAGCATTTGTGCATGCATACAATGTGCATTTGGCCAGCTAATGAGCATTAAATTTAACAGTCAATAAAATTCAGCTAGGCCGTGTATCAACGCCTTTTTCTTTGTTACTTCACTCCTGGCCTCTCACGGCGTCACAGCAGCTTAGGAAGCATTAGCTAGCTGATCCGTCACAATACAGATGGATATACTAGACCAGAGAAAGAAAGACATGCTGGATTCTACTCTTGTCCAGGATATGTCTTTAAATCAGTGAATTAATGGGGCTTTTTAAAGCACTTTGGACACTGTATGGTGTTGATAAAATCATTGATCAAATTTGTTGTTTTATTTGTTGGACTATTTTTCTTTGAGAAAGGTGTCATAAGTAATGGATTAAACATAATTTGGTACTCGCTCATTAGCATCAACACGAATAGCGTACGTAGAGTTTGGGTGTGAGTTTTAACTCTACTTGTTAGGTTATTATTTTAAAATTGACCGTTCATAGTAGCCAATGAACAACTATTGTGGCTGGCTCCCCACAAAGAGCTACACTTGCAGCTTTACGGCGGGGCCAAACATGGAGTTGGGAGACCGACAAGAAACTCATCTCGGTCTCACTGTGCTGTGGCTTAATGGTCCATCAAAATTATCTCTTTATATGGAAGTGGTCTATGGTGCAAAAAAGATTGGGCTTATTGACCAATGCCTTCAAGTAATGGTCCTCAAACACTGTTCTGCGGTCTGGTTATTTTAAATGCCTTTTTATAAAACAGCAAATTGTATTGTTTTAATGAGCTGTCACTTGTGTAGTCATGTTATACTGTATGTTGTTGTAATCAGGAAATTAAAAAAACACATATTAACATGAAATATTTAATCACCATTAAATGTCTGCAACCCCCCTTTCTGCCACGAGACAGTTAGGATAGGCTCCAGCACCCCTGCGACCCTTGTGTTGATTAAGAAGCTCAGAAAATGGATGGATGCAGTGCCCCTTTGTTTTTATATTTTTAATGTTCTGACATTATGAGCACAAACATACAATTAGCCATTCTCAAATTTTACTAGGGCAAATTCCTTTATTCTCTCCACTGTGATGGAAATAAGATTGGCTAACTTGAGGACCTCAGTTGATGTTGGCGCTATTCTTTCTTTCTTTTTTTCTTTTTTTTAAGTTGCTAGAATGGTTGGAGAAGTCACTAAATACAGCAACATATCTTTAAGTTGGCAACACTGACAACAAGTTGCTGTTTTGGGTTTGGTGGGTCGGAAGTAAAATGAGTACCTAACAGCAACCTCTGGTGCTCATTTGAGAATCACATCAACAAGTAGTTATGTGCGCCCCTGAGTATAGTTAAGGTCTTCTTTGTTTCAACAGTCACTGTAGGGGAAACTCAGACAGATGACAGGTGAGACTGGTGTCTGCAATCTGAGATGTGATAAATCAATTAAAGTAATTAATATAAATTGCTCAACAAACCTGAACACATCACTAGAAGAGTAATATGTGAAAGCTGTTTGAAAGGATATTTGTGACCATTTTTTATCAGCCACACACACACACACGCACGCACGCACGCACGCACGCACGCACGCACGCACGCACGCACGCACGCACGCACGCACGCACACTTTTCCATTCCTGCTTGTTTTCCTCCTTGACACTCTGTATTCTGCCCACGTTGGATCAGGACCCTGTCACTGCCCCCTAAAGAGAGATTGATTACAGGAAAGGAGAGAATTTTGCTCGAATTCCCCTTTTCTCAGTTTTCTCCTTTGCTTCTCCGTCACAATCTTTCAGTGCACTACTCTCATTTATCCTGCACCCGCTCCAGTCTTTCTTTTTTCTCTGTTGGCTTCTGTGTGACCACACCCAGACAGAGGATTTTATATCACACCAGCTCCCTTTAGGCTGGATATTAAAAATCCCAAGGCAACACAAAGCTCCAAATTACATTATTTTGAATTGTTTCTTGATGGATTCAAAGACCCGTCAGCCAACTCTCTTTCACCCTGCTGGTTTGTTCAGGTGGAAAGGATTATTTTAAATGTGTACGAGTGAAGGACTGGTGCCATGTAAGCTTTAAAATTATTGGTAGCTGGATGGGGAGGTGGTTTTTCAACACTCCAGGTTTGTGAGGCAGCCATAAATAACGGCACACCTCATGTTATTGCATCCCTTTTTTGTACGTAGAAGTGACATTATCATTTTCAATTGTACTGCTACCTGGAAAAAGATGCTTAGGGAACTAAACTTCCTTTTTTATTGCAGACACGCCCCTTTTGGTGAGGAGCAGCAGTGACTCAGTATTGGCTCCTCCCATTGAGGTGACCACTGCGTCAACACATGATGAGCGAAACAACGAAGCCTCCCAAATGGTGAGCATTGTGTCACTGTAGCTGGATTTACATGGAGACTTTTTTCATTATTCCAGTTGAAATCATTCCGACGGAAAATGTCTGGTTAACCATGTACATGTGACGTGATCAGCCGTTTCCATGCACCACAACATTAATCAGAAGAGCTGTTTTACAGCCATGTCACACACACAGATCGACGTAAACATCACATGATTTGTCAAGATGGAGTTCATTAGTCTATTTAGTGCTATAGTAGCAGTTATTTTAGCATTTTTATTAAAACAACAGCTTGATATAAACAAGATACAAGTAGTTTAAAACACGTTTTCCCATTGCAGACGAGACGAGCTCTGGTGGGATGCCATGTTTAAGTATGTTAATGGCAAAGTCACTCCACATTCTGATGCAACTATTTACATGACGTTTGTTTGGATTGGCAGAAGGAATACATCACCGATGTGATTCCAAATGAATTCAGCCTTTATATTCCGGTTGAGGTGTTCATTCGGAGCATTTTCATTTTGTTTGGTCATTCGATTTCGTTCTAATCAGAATACAAGGCTCTTTGTAAACCCGGCTCAACGCATACGTTTGCTCCTTTTAAATTTCACTGAATTCATTTGTTTTTGAAAAAGGAGTTGAGAACATTTTCTTTCAAATGTCTTGGACATAACTGAGGCATTAAGACATCCCATTTGCCATTATGCTGTTTGAGGCATGCCCTCTTTGAGGACAAAGACGAAGAAGCATTCACCCTGGCCCAGAACTCTGCTTCGGGCTGCACTTTGAAATGAAGTGCACTCCATCTTTTCCAAAGAAGCTGCCATTTAACAGCACAGTGTTGACTGTGTGTGTTTTCTTGTGTGTGTGTGTGTGAGAGTGAAAAGAGAAACCATGTTACCAACATAACAGAGTCAGCAATGACTCAGCATTACCTCAAGTAAATGCAATGACAATAAACTGGGGGTGGGAATCTTACCATCCATCCATCCATCATCTACCGCTTATCCGGGGTCAGGTCGCGGGGGCAGCAGCTTTAGCAGGGAAGCCCAGACTTCCCTCTCTCCAGCCATATCAGCCAGCTCCTCCGACGGGATCCCAAGGCGTTCCCAGGCCAGCCGAGAGACGTAGTCTCTCCAGCGTGTCCTGGGTCGTCCCCGGTTCCTCCCGCCGGTGGGACATGCCCGTAACACCTCCCCAGAGAGGCGCCCAGGAGGCTACCGAACCAGATGCCCGAGCCACCTCAACTGGTTCCTCTCAACGCGGAGGAGTAGCGGCTGGACACTGAGTCACTCCCGGATGACCGAGCTTCTCACCCTATCTCTCAGGTGGAGCCCGAATACCCTGCGGAGGAAACTCATTTTGGCCGCTTGACCCACAGTTCGTGACCATAGGTAAGGGCAGGAACGTAGATCGACCGGTAAATCGAGAGCTTTGCCTTTCGGCTCAGCTCCTTCTTACCTTTACCCATGGGCCCCGGCCGGGCACAGCCCGAAAAGGCAACATGGGCTCACCACCGGGGGTGAGGGGGGCAAAGGGGCAAAGCGGTCGGGTGCGCAGTGAGTTGAGTGGCAGCCAAAGGCGGGGGGCTTTGGCGATCCGACCCCCGGCTACTGAAGCTAGCTCTGGGGACATGGAATGTCACCTCTCGCAGGGAAGGAGCCCGAGCTGGTGTGCGAGGCTGAGAAGGCTTGGGTTCTGGTACCAATCCTCTCAAGAGGGGCTGGACTCTCTTCCACTCTGGAGTTGCCCACGGTGAGAGGCGCAGAGCAGGTGTGGGCATACTCATTGCCCCCCCGGCTAGGCGCCTGCACGTTGGGGTTTACTCCGGTGAACGAGAGGGTAGCCTCCCTCCGCCTTCGGGTGGGGGGACGGGTCCTGACTGTTGTTTGTGCTTATGCACCGAACAGCAGCTCAGAGTACTCACCCTTTCTGGAGTCCTTGGAGGGTGTGCTGGAGAGCGCTCCCCCTGGGGACTCACTCGTTCTGCTGGGGGACTTTAACGCTCACGTGGGTAATGACAGTGAGACTTGGAGGGGCGTGATTGGGAGGAACGGCCCCCCACTTCCCCGATCAGAACCCGAGCGGTGCTTTGTTATTGGACTGACCATAATGAACATCATGTTCAAACACAAGGGTGTCCATATGTGCACTTGGCACCAGGACACCCTAGGCCGCAGTTCGATGATCGACTTTGTAGTCGTGCCATCGGAATTGCGGCCATATGTGTTGGACACTCGGGTTAAGAGAGGGGTGGAGCTGTCAACTGATCACCACCTGGTGGTGTGTTGGCTCCGATGGCGGGATAAGATGCTGGTCCGACCGGGCAGACCCAAACGTATTGTGAGGGTCTGCTGGAAACGTCTGGCAGAATCCCCTGTCAGAAAGAGTTTCAACACCCACCTCCGGCAGAACTTTTCCCTTATCCCTAGTGCTTCCATTGTTGAGGCGGCCGATCGGAGCTGTGGCCGTAAGGTGGTTGGTGCCTGTCGTGGCGGCAATCCTCGAACCCGCTGGTGGACACCAGCAGTAAGGGATGCCGTCAAGCTGAAGGAGTCCTATTGGGCCTTTTTGGCCTGTGGGACTCCGGAGGCTGCTGACAGGTACCAGCTGGCCAAGTGGAATGCGGCTTCGGCGGTCGCTGGGGCAAAAACCCGGACATGGGAGGAGATGGGTGAGGCCATGGAAAACGACTTTGAAGAAATTCTGGTCCACCATCCGGCGTCTCAGGAGAGGAAAGCAGTGCACCCTTCCGCAAAGATAAGATTAATCACTGCTACATGGATGGCACCCAGCTCTACCTCTTCCAAACCCTCTTCAGTCCTACCACCTGCCTCCCTTGTCCTCTGCCGTCAAGAGCTTAACATAAATGTTTACTCAAACACAGCATCATATACAGTCAGGGCGCGTTCGGAAATATGCTCCGAGCACTCACTGGTTCACTCCGACCAGATGGGCACAAGTCTCTAACGCCAAGTCCAAGACAAGTCTTTGAACATGAGACCAAGTCAAGTCCAAGTCCCTGATCCCGAGTTCAAGCCTGCCCTGGCTAGCGCTTGCGCCCCGACTCACCTATCTGTGTGCCTTTTTAAATGTCGAATAAAGTTAGACTCCAGACACTTTGTATTTAGAAAATCTATTGTCATGTCGCTGGGTAGTCTTTAAAAGCAAAAGCTATCACAGACAGCAGCACTGCAGCAGCCTGTTGCTCCGAGTTTGCCATGTTAGTGGTTGTTTGTGCGTTGTTGCATTTGTCTACTTTACGTCATTAACATTGGACGTTGCCTGGGCGCACGGAAAGGTAGGTAGAGAGAGAGGCAAAACTTACGAGCCAGCACCTGAGCCGCATGCACACATACACACAGACATTTGGAGAAAGGAGAGAAAATGACAGCAAGCCACACCATAGCGACTCGTAAAGTTCACAAGTCCCAAAAGGAGATTCCCAGTCATGTCTCGAGTCTTTGGTGGATGAGTTGCATGTCTAAGATAAAATAGCGACTTAAGTCTCTCACTAGTCCAAGTCCGAGTTGCGAGTCCCCTTCTCTGACTCCGACCATTTGGAAACTCAGGGCCAAATCCACAAAGAATGCGCTGCGTCCGCTAACAGTGCCAAATATTGCTCCACAACTGCACCCAGCTTGCTCCATATTAACATCCTATTCACTAAGGATATTGCTCTATTGATATACCAGTGAAAAATGCCCACAACGTTTGGCAGCTGGGAGAAATTTTGCACCTGATTTACCACACATAGCAATGAATTTGCGCCAAGAGCATGGCAATTAAGTAACAGTTGTGAGAAAGATGAAATTATCACAAAGCGAGCTTGGACCATAGAGGAGGTGCAGAAGCGTTTTCCTTATTTACCTGTAGTGTGCAGAGAGGACGACGATAACGTCATTCAGCCATTCATTTAATGTCCTTAAAAGACAAATTATTGGTGCGATAATTTAAAAAAAATACATGTATGTTTTCAGAGGTTGACGTAGACATACAGCATGCATCTTTCACGTGAAAATGAACCCTAAAAAAAAATCCCCCCCACTGCGATCGCCGATCAGCCCGGGTTACCTCATGTGTTGTAGGCTAAACCAACACAGCAAAATCTCCTCACCCCACTCCTATCTTTCAACCTAAGCACAGTGCATGATTAGCGTGAGGGGGGACGGGCACTGCCTTCTCCGTGCTGCCATGATGCACAGGATTGAGGAAGCGCAAAGTTTATACCAGCCTTCCATAAACGTTTGAGTCGCTTAAACTTCGTGTGGCTATTAGCGCTGGCGTTAGTGAATTAGACGCTGTTTATCAATGAGTGTCATTCAAATAAAGATGGGCAATTTCTCTGTCAAATGTATGCAAATGACCTCATTTACGCCGTACGCGCAAAAAACACCGGTGCACCAGGGCACAATCTGGTTGGCAGCGCAGTTAATGATGAATTTCCCCATCTGCGCGTGTTTAATGGATTACACGCTCCCGGATTGTTCATTTGTTGTTTTGCCGCGCAAAAGCTATGCAAACTGGTGGATCTGGCCCCTAGTGCGTTGCTTGAATTTGCCTTTTGGAAATTGCACTAAAAATGAGTGCTGGTGTGCACACTCGGCACTCCAACTGACGACACGGTGCGCCAGTGCATTGGGCAGTAGGAGATGGAAAAAGGTACTTGCAAGATGCGCGAGGGTTGTGGCCTGACGGGGGACATGAAGGCCATTCACCATTCGTTTACCGTGGATACAGTAATTTGTGGACTATAAGCCGCACCCTGTAAGCCACAAGTGTTTTTATGTTGCCGCACCGGCTTCCCGCTACTTTCTTTTCCATAAAGTGGCCGCAAATTGTCTCTCTCTCGTTCTGTCTCTCCTACTGTATTGGGGCTCACTTGGTTTGTTTTTCCCTGCCTAACGTTCTTGCGCTTCCTTTATAGTGCGCCCCCTCGTGATCTGGTAGATAAGCCGCACCTTTGTATTAGCCGCAAGGTCGAAGGCAAGTGAAAAAAGTAGCGGCTTATAGTACAGAAATTACTGTACTTATCAAGTTGTTAGGTTCTAAACTTTTTTGGGGAAGTTTGCGGTTTAGTGGCGCTAGGTCTGGGGATTTCATTACGGTGGTGGTTATTAGGCTGGCTAACATTGACGTTGGCGAGTACAGCGTTTTTGGTTTTGAAAGTTTGTAACCACAACAAAACACAAGTAGTCCTCTTGCTAACACAACACACTGGTGCGTGAGGAAATTAATGGGAGCGGAAGGCTATTTTCCTCTTCGAACATGCTCTCAGTGTAGTGCACAGACTTCAGCGCGTCTTTCCAAACGTTCCAGTTTTGTGCTAACATACATTGGAGAATGCTGGTGACGGGCAGTCATGCAAAAAAATAGAACATACAATAACAATACTCACAGGTATATATTCTCTCTACTCTGGAAATTATTAGAACTGCTGGAGTTTAGCTTCAGCTTCACCTTGAGTTTACTTAAATGATTGCCTACTTCTTGACATCATCGATCAACTTTACACGTCACACTAATGCCACTGTTAGGCTAAGGCTTACACACCACAGGAGGCAGCACATACTTGTGTATGTATAGGACTTATGTATCAGTTTGTTGTATTAACTCTTTGACTGCCAAGCATTTTCAGAAAAGTGGATATGTGGGTGCCAGCTGATTTAAGCATTTTGACTGATCTTTCAAGGTCCACAGAAAATGTTGTGTTTGGACTATGGAAACATAGATACTACCAAATGAAAGACTGAACTCTCATCTTTCATCAGAAAAAAAAATAAGTTTGTTTCTACCTTATTCCGTTTTTTAGTAATCAACAATAGAATATAGGTTAGTTTCACCCAAATGCGATGTTTTGGACCAAAATACGGAGAAATCAAGCTTTTTGTGAAACGATATTATTTCATGCACTCTAGTGAATTTGACACCTTTTTTTTCCATGAATGATGTCACAAACACCTAAACAGTGATTTACTTCTGTAAAACACTACCACCAACAATGAAAATGTTTTTTTTGATAGCAAAATACATTTATTTACATTCAACAGTGTAACAATTTGACAAAACAATTTGGCAAACTATTTACAAATGTGTGCAACTGTGGTATTATTTACAATTGTGGGGATGTTTCAACTACACAGTTTTTCTTTTTGTGTGGTTTATTGTGTAAAACTCCCCTGCGTGCAAGGGGACGCAGCAGGATTTGCACCACAGATTAGTTTCACTGCGATTGCCCCTTCGCGTGCACTTTCTTGCCGGCCTTTTTTTCCGGGGAGTAGCAGGTATATACTGCAGTGTGTGTTTGGCCATGTTGTCATCAAGTCTACTCTCAGGATCATGATACGGTGACCAGGTGTTACGTCTGGCTTCCTCATGTCTTTCAGTTCCTATACCGGGTGGTAAGAGATGTTCTGATCCATCTTATCCACTCCATTCATGGTGGCATCGTAGTCCAGAACCAGTGTCTTCTCCGTGATCAGACTGTACCCACTCCTCCGATGAATATGCATCGGACTCGGGGTACTCTTCATCGTCCGATTGCGCCAGTACAGAAGTGCTCGTTTTCCGCCGTTAGCATCGCTAGCCGGTGAGGCTTTACGACGTGATCGAAGCCGCCACTTCAACGCTTCCAACTTCGGCGTCAACCTCGGAGTCACCATCATCATCATCATCATCAATGTGCTCTTTAGCATTGGTCGATGCTTTTCGTCTTTGAAAAAAATGCTCAAGCGTGAGCTGCTTGCAACCGGTCGCCATTTTCGCTTCCTCAGCCATTCTCCCCTCAACACCCTAGCGCCACCTCACGTCTTATACTGACGCCTGCCCGATCTTGTCCAAAGAGAGTCATCGCTGCCGTCTAGTGCCCAAAAATAATCATTATACTAGCTCGATCTGCTTGATACTTTCAGCACAGCTTGTCAAGGCTTTCCTCCACCCGTTTCCAAAAAAAAAACAAAAAAACATAGTGAACGTCTTTTAACGTCTTTGGTGGCGCTCATTTGGATTTTACTAAACGTTATTAAACGTTTTTGGCGGTCAAAGACTTAAAGAGTAGAAACGGCTTGTATACTGGTGTGCTCTATAGACAGCATTGGCTATTAGTCTTTAAATCTTTGTTCCCTCCAACATCTTTGTCAGATTTCTACACCTTGAGATGTGGTGTTTACGCAGCAGGTAGGCAGACCTAGATATGTTACATTCTGTCTGGTGTTAATGTTACTTGTGATGTAAAAAAAAAAAAATAGACAGGTGCTGACTAGTTGTGTTCCCCCGTGTTTGCACACGGCAACATGTATGCTCGTGCCTAGACGTTGCGACTGTGTTTTCTTGTGAAACACAACATGGCAGCGAGTTAATGTGACGGATGTGTTAACAGGAGTC
Source organism: Leptonotus elevatus (assembly GCF_054856555.1). NCBI lineage: Eukaryota > Metazoa > Chordata > Actinopteri > Syngnathiformes > Syngnathidae > Leptonotus > Leptonotus elevatus. The sequence goes on along the minus strand of NC_141240.1, from coordinate 5,679,771 downwards.
AAAGATAGTTTTGCAGTATGTTTGAGCACACCACACTCACTTTCTCAGATGCCTGACATACACCGTATGACCGTACACTGAAGATGCACACAACATTACTCAACCTGCTGCCACATCAGCACATGCACACACACAATATCACTTTCTTTCATAAGCCTGCATGCTCCTTTGAAGCATGCAAACACACAGTAAAATCATGTAACCACATAACTAACATACGAGCACGTGTGATAGTCATTTTGTATGTTTTGAGAGCAGGAATTTTACGACTGAGTGAGATTCAGAGTTACTATGTTGATTTTATGTCCAAGCTGAATTGCTCCAGGTGCAGTGGAAGGTACATGCAGGTGACCACAGTGTGTGCAAGTGGTCATTTGCACTGTTTTCCAGACGCAATGTGTATTTAAGTGCTTGACAGCAGCCCATCTTGCATTAGGTCACGGGAAGATGCTCAGCAACAATGGTGCCTCTGGCTCATCCTCCTGTTTACCCCCCCCGCCCCCCCAGCCCTAATATACACTCTATTGTGAGATAATCTCACACTGGTCGCATAAGTAGGTCACTATTTGTTCAGGCGACATGAAAATACAGGTTCAGAAATGCACTCTTTATTTTCTCTGTAATAAACAAGCTGGTAATATTTTTAGGGATGATAGTAATACAGTTTTGATTTAGTGTGTGATTGTTGTTTGGGGAGTTGGTTGTGTGTGTTTTGTTAGGATATGGGCGGGGTGGGCAGGTTGATTGTGGTGGGGGTGTGTGCTGAGTTAGGGAGCTGGTGGGCGGGAACTTTTTTGGCTAGTAGTGCTAGTGACAAAATGAAAGTGACGAGGCAGAAGGATCTAATTGTGCCCCTCATGTCTTAAACGAGTTGGGGGCGTTTTACCAGAGTGTATCTAAGGGTCTTGCAGCAGTGGACGTTGCAGTTACCCTTCATTTATTTTCACGTCTCACTCCTCGTCCCTTCACTCAAGGCTTGTTGACTTTTCAGACTCAAGAACTAGATCCTTGCTTGACATGGGGCTGTGACGCAGTGTGGGGGTGGGGCCACCAGAAAGATGTAAACACAAAGGTAGCGAGGGAAGGAAAGTCTCGCCTGGCGGAGCTCGTTGTCCGGCGGTCCACAATTTACAAAGGTGATTAATGATGACGGTGCTCGTTTACTGCACTAATTGAGAGAAGTTCGCTTTGTATCTACTGCTTTCTGTGAGACATTAGTAGTTATTTATGTGCATCGTTATGTTTTATTTGGCAATACTGAATGTATTTGTATTTTTATCATTGCAGGACATCAACCATGAACTGAAGGGAGGTCCAAAAAACCTCACCAAGATGAACCAGGTTACATTTAGGTAAGACTGTGTAGAGACCATATGGGGTTATATGATGCCCCTCTATAAGCCATCAGAAATATTAGACACAAATAGCAAAAAAACATTAATGCTGCATGATTGGACAAAGACTGGATTTTTTTTAACCGACATTGCTGACCTTCATCAATGTTTTTCCACCTTATTTCAAACTGTTATTTGGTGTGCCGAGATTCATCATCAAGCAAACTGGTTTATTGTTTGCATCCTTAATCTGTTTTTGGGACCTCACAGTCCCATGGCATGATGGGAGGTTATCTACATCTGTCATAATAACCAAATCAACATCTGACTGCCAGCATCTCTGAAAGGTGTCAGGATTATTTCACAGTGCATACTGTAGCGCACAGGTGGCCTGGATGTATATTGTGTGTGTGTTTTGGAATTCACCGTTTTACAGTACAATGATATCTTGACAGCCCCGTGACAGAGTGAAGGCCCAGCTCGCGCAGATAGTTTGCCATGGTAACAGATGGATGGCGGTGGAAGGAGTTGCGTTTCAGCGATCGCCTGCAAGTTCGTTAGGCACTCGGTCCCCGTTGATGTAGGGGAAGTCAGCCACGAGTGGGAGCTCCATCTGTCTCACTCCTTGTTGCTCTTTTCATTTATCCTAATGTACACACCCTTCCCCCCACTCGGTAAATTACTTTGTTTGTTTGTGTCACTGGTAAGCTGAAATGGGTGCGCTATTCTACATATTAGGATGTTGCACTAACAAGCTGTGGCTTTGTCTGATGAGCTTGTTTGCAACTTTATAAAATATAAATGAATATAAATAACTGAAGTGTGTGTGTGTGTGCGAGCTGATACTGGTACTACTGTGAGACCATACATCATTCATAACCAAGTGTATGAGCGCATATTGTCTCGTCTGTGCTTGTATAATCTGAGCATAACATATTGTACCACAATTGTAATGTGGTCACATTAAAACTGTAATTTATTTTCAAAATGCGGCAAGTATTCAAGTAGGTACACCATGGTTCTACCGTACAGTAGGTATGTAAGAATATCGTCTTAATACGAGATGATATTATCACGGTATGAACCTCACAACATGATATATAATATTGTGGGGGGTAGTTGGCAATATGAAAAACAAGGTCACAATACTGTATAAAAGTTAACAATATTGTTAAAAAAACATATATTGGGAAAAAAAGCACAATATTATGCTTATGTCCATAATAGCAGCAGTAACAAAGAAATAGGCTTGGCCAGTCATTTTGTTGTTATGTGCTCCTCCAATTGTCTCAGCGGTCAAAGTGTCATAGTCTATTTAGTTTACAATGCTGTGTTCGACTGAAGCGGGTGAAAAGTCATGTTTTTTGACAGAGGTGTTGAAAAATATTAGCTGGTATGACTGATTTATGGAAGTGCCAACCGCTGCAGTATGTACTGTTGGAACATAGTTTTATCCTTGTGAGCAATAATCAGACAGGTTTTCTTTTTGGACTGGCTTGTGTGGGGTGTGTGTGGATTCTGCAGAACACAAAATACAAATACAAATAAGCATGAGCAATTGAATGTTAATGCCTCGTCTATACAATGCTAAATAGCTCAGTTCATAATTATACATAGAGTTCAAATAGTACAGTTAATATTAACCTCAATGTACATCAATGACTTTCAATCCGTACTAACAATAATGAGGTATTTCCTTGCTAATACACGCACACATTGTGAATCGAGTTAATTTGTGTGGGAACTCAAAAGCATTATATTCCCCTTCATGTGGCGATGAGCATCGGTCTTACATATAGCTGGCCAAAACATGCCCAATCAAAATTAAGCTGCACTAATAAACTAACCACCAAAGGGTGCTCAAACTGAAAAAAGAACAACAACCTGGCCTTTTTTAATAGATGTGCTGCTTTTAATATCGTAACATTTACAAATAAATTGTGGCAAGCAATTTTAATATTGCAATATTAAAATCATTACACTGTCGTAACATCGCTCCCCCTACAATAGCTGTGGTGCAAAAGTAAAAAAGCTACGAGATGCACAAATGTATGCGGAGGTGTCTCGCTTCCACTCTTGCCTTCACTGATGGCAAGTTGGCAACGTCGGTGGAGCAGTTTAAATGTCCTACCAATCAGGCCCCAGCAGGTCCTTGGGTGTCGACAAGCTGATCGATGCCTCCACCAGGTGTCCAACTGTGATGAAGTGGTCCAGACAGCCTAATGTGCATAAATCATAGATGGTTTTGAGTGCACAATAGGGAAGTGGGGAGCACTATTTAATTCAGATGTACCTGTGCTCTACAGTCATGCATGTCTCTTAATTCCATGTATGGTAATTTCTGGACTACAAGCCGCTACTTTTTTCACTTGCATTCGACCCTGCGGCTAATACAAAGGTGCAGCAACACACACAACATATACAACTAAGATTCGTTCTGGATCAGACATGCAGGCTGTAAGTTTCTTTCGTATCAAAAGCAGCCTTCTTTTTCTTTATCTTGAGTGGTATCATCCTTGTTTATGTGCGCTCTCAAGTCACAGTTCATATCTAGCACAAGCTTATTAGAGGGGCTCAATCTTGCTTCCTCTTGGCCTTCTTCACACGTTTATCTCTCCTCTATTGTTTAGCGGCTTTGGATGTTTAAGAAGCAGCTAGATAAGGAGTGAAGTAGCAACCTTCAGCCCAGTCTTTCTCACACATGCATGCACGCACAAAAACACACTCACATACAACTAAGAGCGGCTACCTGTAAATTAATTTGTTTTATCTATGTTTTCTGGACGAAAAGACAAAGAGACCATGCAGCAGTCCGACTTAGAAAGATAGGAAAAGTGGGTTTGGGTATACGTGTGCAAGTGTGTACACATCTGTATTTGCTATTTAATGTGTGTGCATTTTGTTGGCAGCGCCCTCACAAGAACGGTCAACTTACTGGGGGATCGCGGGCCCCTCGGTATCCAAGTCATGCCCTATTGCTCTTCTCTTAGTGGAAGGTGAGGACATGCGGGCACACACACAAGCACACTCACACAAATACAGCCGCACTTTGTTCCTGCCACTTGTAATCCATCAGACAACATTAGAGTCCAGGCAGTTGGCTGGAAAATGCATGAGAGAATCAAGTGCTGCCATGACATCATACACTGAATGTGGTCACCCTCTCCATGAGTCAACATTTTCTCCTCTGTGTGTTGCACAGGATGTTGGGCCTCCACATTACAAACATTGAGGACACCAGTCGCACCAAGAAAGAGAATATCTTTCAAGAGGATGAGTGTATCGTTCAAATTAACGGAATACACCTCCAGGATAAGTCTTTTGCAGAGTGAGTATGTTGGGAAGGGATCATGGTGTATGTGCAATGTTCTTGCTTCAAGCTCTTTGTTTGTCACAAATGTTCATTCGAAGTACCGGCAATAAATAGTGTGCTTTTAACAAAGCATGACTGCCATTATAATTAGCCTGGCATAAAACTGCTAGTTAAATGCTAACGTACAATAGGAAATGCCATAGATTGGCTAATCTAAATCAACATTGCTGTTGCAGTCATTTTTAATCATCAAAAGAACTGTTAATGTAGCATAAACTAGGCAGAAGCACATAGAAATAGTGATTCAACAATACTCACAAGTAGAGGTGCATCGATTAATCAATAACTAGTCAATTATCAAATTAATAGATAATTTGTTTTGGTAATCAATTAATCGACTGGAGACCTTGTTGAATAGAAAGTTATTCAAATGCTTAGAATTTTAGCCTCTCAACTGTAAATATGGTAAAATTTTGGTCTTTCTCCATAATAATTGCAAACGTCCTTTGTTTTTCAATTTAGCTTTGCTCAAAGACCATACAACCCGTTCAGAACTACAAAGTTTATACTGCATGAAATTTACACTTGTTTGAGATTGCCCCACTGAAAATCTTACTAGACAAGAAAATACAGTTTGTTGCTCTGCACAATGTGAATGTAAGAAATACTGTATAAAATCTTGATTATATAAAAAAAAGAAAATAAAGAAAACCAGTTGTTCATTTCTTACATTGTCATATTTTGTATTGATTAATAACACCATTGCATCTGGTCTTTACGATTAACCTGAAAAAAAAAACATGCTGCTCAAAATTAGAAAGTTGATCCTCAAATGAAGGCATCAATTAGCAAAACTGCTGTGCAAAGGAAAAAAATGCACCTTGGACCAATGATGCCAATTGCTCTATCGATTCATCCATCCCTCTTCTTAACCGCTTATCCTCACTAGGGATGCTATAGCCTATCTCAGATGACTTTGGGCGAGAGGCGGGATAGACCTTGCACTAGTCACCAGCCAATCGCATGGCACTTATCAGCCAACAACCATTTGCGCTCATATTCACACCTAAAGGCAATGAATCTAACATGCACATTTTTTCGTAATGTGTGAGTATAAAACCCTTGCAAGCACAAGCAGAGCATGCACACAAACTACATAGTGCAAAAGAATTTAACCACATTTTATGTTGTAAATAACTGAAAATAGTCATTTGTTGAATTAAAATCATCTTCTTAACAGTTAAAGTTGCATTTTAATATAGGACCTCTTGCATGATTGCAGTTTCGCAATTCTTTATCCAACTTTTTGAGATTCTTTGATAGCTTCTGCTTGAATTTCTTTGCAGGATGTCAGAATAGTCTCCAGAATACGTGCTAATTCAGTGTGATCTGCCTCCCACCCTATTATTTAATTTATTAATAATTCTTCTGAAATATCGAAATTGCAATATTTCCTAAAATAGTGTTATATACAGTCATTTTTAGGCTATATCTGAAAACTGAAGCTGAAAGTTCATTCCCAATGCCCGGCCGAAGTTTACAAAAAAAATAAATTAAAATAATTCGATTTAATGGAAAAATGGAACCGGCCATTCGAAAACAACTCTGGGATTAAATCTCAAGGATTTAATTAAGAACCGAAACCAGAAAAGCCAATCCACCATTGCTGTAGCCTGATACTTTACCTGTCACTCAGTTTGCCAGAAAAAAAAGAATCCTAATTTTCTGCCTGCTCAATCTCGTAAATAGTGTGTGTCTTAACACACTTCTGTCTAGAGCACACACACCTACAATCCCCTGCCCCGGTTCTTTCTCCCTTCTTCCTCTCCTTGGTACAGCTCATTTAAGGATACATAAGCCTCATTTACCTTCCATGTCTTTTTCCGCTCTTATTGTTTGCCTGGCAAATTACCTGTGCTGTTTTGCAATGTTGGAGTGTTTCACAAACACTCATTGACTCTCCAGTTATGAGTCATCTTATCCACAGTTTGATGTCTCCTTCAAACTCCAATTGGAATGAATGAATGAATATATTCCTCAACCCCATTTTTGCCTTCTTGTAGTTCACAGGAAGTGTTCCGCCAGGCCTTGTCCTCCCCTTCTATGTACCTGGAAGTTGTCCCTGTTGCCAGCAAACCACGCTACGAGAAGAGCCTGATTGGTCAGCTGTTCAGTGGAGAAGGCAAAGACTTGAAAGCAAAGAGTCCAATGGTGACCCGTGCCAAAATTGATCTCCAACCTGTGCTCAAACAAGATCCCAAACCCAGCGAAAGTTTGACGCGTCAAAATACACAAGCCAAAAGCCCAGAGCCACCTCTGCTAAACCAAACGGCAACCCCTGTGAACCCACTGCCATCAGATTCTCAGTATGGCAACTCCCAGTCGGAAAGGGTTTCCCCCACACCTCCACTACGGACAGCTAGCTCTTCCCCAGCGAGGAGCCGCAGGCAGAGCCCTCCAGCCACTAAGACCTCTGGTGTGTCTGACCCAGCCAGCCTTACAAACAAGAAAGGTGGCAAGAGGATCAAGATTGACCTGAAGAAAGGTACATTTGTCACTTGTTTTGCGATCAGATTTTAAACCAGCGATGAGCAAAATTTGCTTGAGGCCACAGTTCAAGCCCTCCAAACATTTTTGCTTAATATCAGGAGTCCTGTAATATTTGTTGAATTGATTTCGTTGTGTTTTCTATAAAATTGGCTTATTCAAATGTATTGACACCATTTTTTTTTTATTAATTTGCTCCATTAAGTAATGTCATTGATTGATAAAATATTAGTTATTATATGACCCTTGTGAGGAATAAGCAGTTAAGAAAAAGGCTGGATGGACGGATGGACGAATGGATGGATATATGGAAATATATATTTGCTTCTTCAATTGACCTACCATTTTTTGAAATGGTTAGGAAGCCAGAGTACCAGGAGAAACCCCATGTAAGTACGTGGAGAACATCCAAAGTCCACACAGTAAACTGAAGTTAAAATTTGAACACAGAACCACAAAACTTTGAAGCAGAAGTGCTAACCACCATAACACTGTGCTGGCCAACGTCTACTTAAAGTTCTCAAAATGAACAATGGAACGAATTGGGGCGCTGCCTTTGAAGGGTTTTCACTCCTTTTTTATTAAATTTTTTAGAGCAACTTTCCCCCCCTTATCCATCTTTTGCTTGATTTTCGCTTTCCCAGTCTTTCACCTGATCAGAGCGGCGAATATTAAGGCGTTCTAATGCTTTTCACTCGGCTACAGACTCCCCCCCCCCACCCCCCACCCCCCTTTGTGATTGACAGGTGGCAGGGTTTAGATGCGCTAATGTAGGGCAGGCAGAGGCTTAGAGCACATAGCAGATAGCATCGTGTGCTGCCTTAGTATGCCACACGGGCTTTGCTCTCCCAACACACAGCAACACACAGACAGCAAGCATGGCACATATCGCTGATAGCTTTGGGTTTTCAGGGCTGTGAAAGAATGAGCATGGTGCAATGGGCTCTCTGGGGTTAATGGCTCATGACTGTGAGGCCTCACACACATTCACTTGTATACGCAGGGTTAGGAGGGTTACTTTTAAAATGTATTTGATATAGTTACTAGATAGTAGTAGTTTTAAAAAATGTAGTTACAGTAGTAGTAATATAATCCAAGTACCATAATATTAAAGTAATGTAACTTGGTTACATGTGATTACATTCAATTACTTTTGGATTACTCCAATACCAAATATATCAGATTACAAAATAAATGTAACTTTATTCCGTTACAGTTACAGGGAAAAACATGTAATCAGATTACAGGTACTTTTATTAAAAATGGGGATTACTTCCAGGGATTACAATTTCTACGATGAGAGAGAGGGAGAGGCAGAGAGAGGGAGAGGGAGAGAGAGAGAGAGAGAGAGAGAGAGAGAGCAGGACCGTTGCTACATGTCGGGGAGGTGGGGACAAACGAACTGACTAGTCGTGTCCTCCACACACGGGCAGTTTGAAAAAGCTTCGCGGACGGAAGGAGGAAATGGCGACCGGTATTCACTGGAACTTACTCGTCTTGCTGAAAGAACGAAAGTTTGAGCTGAGAGTCCAGCTGCATGCTACGCACTATAGCTTCTTGCTAGCTAGCCCGCTAGCCTACAACCATAATGTGAGTTACACCTTCCAAGCAAATCTTCCTCCCATCAATTCACTATTTAAAGATCAAACTTAACATATACATGGCTAAACTTGTGACTGGGATAAAAGTTCATTTTGCAGTTGATGTCACGCATCGTCATCCTCATTGGATGACTGTATCTGTACATTTTAAAAGTAATCCTCCCAATCCTGATGAAGACACACTAGAAATGAATATATAAATAAATACAATGTAAATAGCGGGGGGCCCGAACCGACTCACATATAACGAAAATCCATGTACAGTTGACACGCATTGAAGTGCATGTAGATAGAGCGTGATTGATTGAAAGGCTACAAACTTACATATAATGGATAGATAGGTAGTTTATTCATCCAATGAGGTACAGTAGATTTTCTAAAGTAGACACACACACACACACACAATAATGATGACAATGCATTTCGTCACCCGTGTTATCCCAGTCACAAGTTTAGCTCTTTTTCTTATTGATATGGTTTTTAAATAGTAAATCAATTGGTGATTTGTACGGAAGGTGGAACTCACGTTAGGTAGTAGTAGTAGACGCCACTGGACACCTCAAACCTTTCTTTGTAAAATTCCAAACAGTGAATACTGGTAACCACTTCACCTCATTTGCTCCGTGAGGCTTTTAAATTGGCCCTGTTTGGTGGACATCACAGCCAGTTACTCTGCCTCCCCTTGACAGTTGACCTGTTTCCTCACAAGGAACGTGCAAGTGAGGTCAGGCAGCCCATTGAGCTACACGACAGTGTTGTGACCATTTTTGTTGCGCTGAGGGCACACACACACACACACACACACACACACACACACACACACATATATATATATATATATATATATATATATATATATATATATATATATATATATAGTTGAGCTGTCAAACTATTAAAATTTTTAATCAGATTAATAACATCTTAGATTTCTGATTAATCACGATTAATCGCCTAATAAAAAAGCTTTTTTATCAACATTTTGACATTTAATGTTATGAGGACGTCTTCAACACTGCAAATGCTCATCCTCCTCTTTTTCTAATCAGTTAATTACTTGCATAATTTAAAATGGAAAAAAAAAGGACCCCGGTATTTTGACATGAACAAATATTCTAAATGTGATACGCAAACATTCATTAAATGCTTTACTTTAATGCATGAAATTATGTTTATTGTTTGTTTATTGCTCAAACACAACCTATGCTACCTTAAACGTAGCCATCAGCTGTCACGCTAAAGGATAATCTATGGTGAAAATTAATAGTGCGTTTAATCTGCGTTAATTCATGATTAATGCGATGATTTTTTGTGATTAATTAATCAATTAATGCTTAAACAGCACTAATATATATTTATATATATATAGGTAATGCCAGTATATGTATTCCACTACTCCCCCAGCGTGTGTATATGCACGGTGAGACCATGGCTCTTGGTCTGGAGGTAGGAAAGCTGAAAAGCAGAGTTATATCTCCCATATTCTGCTCTCTAACCTTCCATCTTTTTCTGTTACCGCCCTTCATCAAGCACCGTAAGGCCTGTTCACACGTGAAATTAAATGCAATTTACAATGCAATTTCCAGTCAATTCAGAAGAAACTAAACGGGGAACCTTTGTTTAGCACAAAACCTTTGTGTGGCTCAAGTCTAATATTGTCTAGGTTTGAACAGACATTGTCTTGCTGTGGAATAGGAATTGCACAGGTGCTGTACGTATGTCAGACATCCGTGTTTTGCATGCTTCCAGGTTCTCCGGTTTCCTCCCACATTCCAAAATATACATATTGGTTATTTGAAGATTTTAAAATGTGTGTGAGAATTCTTGTTTATTGATGTGCCCTGTGATTGGCTGGTCACCAGTCCAGGGAGGACAGCGCCTCTCTCCTGAATTTAGCCGGCATCGGCTCCAGTTATTTGCAACACCAATGAGAACATTTCATATCAAACTTGGATTGATGAATGTTCGGTTCATGACTTTCACTTTTCAAAATATATTGTACTTATTTTCTTGTAACATATCTCAATTAGTTGCCAGAAAAAGCTCGTAAATATACTCACCCACTTTATTTTGTTATCAGAATGAATAGAGAGTCACTTGTGTGTGTGTGTAGATATATATATATATATATATATATATATATATATATATATATATATATATATATATATATATATATATAAAATAAGATGAGGATTGTTTTACAAGATACTTTACTTCAAAACACTTTTTAATAAGATGATTAGACAGACATCAGTAAATTCTGATGATTTCCTTTTGCAGGTGCAGAGGGTCTAGGCTTCACAGTAGTGACTCGGGACTCGTCTTCTAGTGGGCCTGGACCAATTCTGGTGAAGAATATACTGCAACGCGGTGCAGCAATCAAAGATGGTCGCCTGCAGCCTGGTGACCGCATCCTTGAGGTACGACAGCAGCTGTATACAGAAATAAGAAGGCCGTTCGTACGTCATCATAAGTTTAAACTGTGGACTGCAGCTCATGAAAATAATGTTGTGGCTAACTGAGTGACTACAGTTAGATGATGCAAATGTTAATATGACAATGCTTCTCTCAATGTGGCGAATGTTATACCCGTGAGGCTTTATCAGCTATGTTGGTGATGTGCGTAGGTGAACGGAATGGACATGACAGGCCGGAGCCAAGAGGAACTTGTGGCCATGCTGCGCAGTACCAAACAGGGAGAAAGTGTTTGGGTGGTAGTTGCCCGACAGGAGGACATCTTCCTGCCACGGGAACTGGTAAGAAAGTGCATCAACCCTTATTTGCTCTTTTCATCTGCATCACTCCCCTGATGCTCGTTGCTCTTGTTCTCTTTTTACTGTGTCCTCCCATCCCACACTGTCTCTTTTACCAGCTAAAGACACGGACTCTTTTTTTTAACCATTTCCTGCACATTGTCACTTTTCCCCTCTCAAAGGATCAAACACCTTTATGTTGATGCCCCTTTGCATATAAACATACTACATTGATGGACATACAAACATATGCACAACACGCTCAGCTTTCCTGTCCCACTACGGTTTGTTGACACAGTCTCACCAGAGGAAGTCGCACGCAAGCCACAGTGGTCCCACAGGATGTGTGTGAGCACAGACACGCATGTTGGCACACGACGGGTGATGACTGACTTTACCTGTTTAGGCTAAAAGCAGGGGTCTCCAACCTTTTTTCCACCGCAAGCTACTTTTAGAAAAGCAAAACAGTAGTGAGCTACTCATGTTTCACATTTATTTTATAGCCACATTTTTGTTGTTTTACTGTCATTACTTCAAACACAACAAATCAACAGTGATCATAAAATGCATATGTTGGCATATATAAAAATTATATATACCAAAAATAATGCTGAATATGCATGCGCAGCATTTCAAAACCATTGCCTATTAAGTTCCTGGTTTGCTGCTTCCTCGAGCCAGGAGGCAAGCTACTATCAGTGGTATATGCAAACTTCGCAGAGCGAACGCGCGCTCCTGATTGGTGGGCTGGTTTCACGCTCATTCCTGGTTGGCTGCTTCCTCGACCCACAGAGGCAAGCTACTAGTGGTGCAACGGATCACAAAAGTCATGGTTCGGATGGAATTACGGATTTGAGTCATGGATCGGATCGTTTTTTGGATCAGGAAAAAAAAAAGATAAATAGTACTTTGTCTTAATTTATTTTGTAAAATGCCTTTGACCATTAAAAACAATTACTGAAAGTGTAGTCATTTAGGATTTCAGAACACAACTTTAAGTGCAATATGTGATGAAAACATTATTATTTTATACATGGTTCATGTGTAAAATAACAAGGTATTAATGGCTTAAAGTTTTAAAAGTTAGTTTTTTTAAATGGGCAAAATAGTTTTTTTTAAATAAATGAAGACAATGTTCTATTTATCTTTTTTTTTTTTTAATAATGAAAATTCCACAATGTGCAGTTTAAGACACATTCCCTTCCTTTAAACGTTGGGAGTCAATTACAAAGTAGCCTTGGCCCAGAATATTCAAAATGAAGTTAAGAAAACAAGTAAGGTACCAGCTGTCTCTTGTTAATGCTAACAGCTAGCCACTAATGTCGGTGATTTGCACCGTACCATACAATGATGGCGTAATTAACTAGCCGTTTCTTAGCGTCCTAAATTAGTGATTGAATATGAGTTCGGGATAGCGTTGTGTTGATGTTGGTCACAACTATGTAATGTCAATAAAACTTATACGATAAAGAAATCCGAAACATCGAAAAAGGAAGTCAAGTCAGCCATCATGGCACGATGCGGGCCAACTTCAAAGTAAAAATATACTAAGGCTATTTGCATTGCTGTCAATGTATTATTTGGAACGCTTTATTTTGAAGTTACCCTTAGGGTAGGCTGCATGTTACATTGAGTATGCTTCCAGACCGTGTCGTTCAGCAACGGAAACTTTCAGATTCAAAATCTGTCTGCGAGCTACTCAAACTAAGCCGTGAGCAACCGGTTGCCTGGACTAAAGGGTTCAGAGTTCACCATTTTGAATTAGGCCTCGTTGCGGATGATAATTATAAGCACACTAAAATACTGGTTCTGTATCTGTTGTTCTTTGTCCACTGTGGTCCTCACGTTTTTCTAAACACCTAAGTACTTTAATGTAGTCCATATAATGCATCCACAGTGAACTACATATCACAATTCTTAAAAAGCATTAATGGTCATTAATGGTCCAGCACTCTTAGTATAACAAGTGCACTTTGCCTCTATAATCTTTATCTAACAGTTGCTTGTTTTTGTTCATTAGAGAAAGAGAGAGACTTAAAGGATGGTGGAGGCACACCTGTCTCTATCAATGCTGTAAAATTTGCTAGGGCCTTGAGAGCTCGCGCGCCCTTATCTGCAACATGGTCCTCTACCTCAAAGATGTTTTCATGTCCCCTGAGCTTGCGCGTGCGCACACACTTTCACAATCTATTTCCCGCTCGCTTAAGTAACAGCAGCCTTTAAATCCGTCACTGCAAAAAAGGACACTTGCTGATTCAGCAGTTAAGGATCAGGTCATCTGGCTAAAAGGGTTCCATTGCTCAGTTCATCACACCGACGCCAAACTACCTTGTGATTTATATTCTTTGCTCCAGCTTTCATACAGTTGCGTTTATCTCCTGTGTACAAGTAGGCTTGTCGCAGAGAGCGAGCTTAGCTGCTGATTGATTAGTTTTAATAGTGACTATTGATGTTTCCTGAGTAGCATGCGGCACGGCGAAACGGCACCTCAGTCACTTTCAGTCAGAGGAGCAACAATAAAGCTTTTGAATTTTCTTTATTCTGTCCATTTGTATTAGTACTTTGTTAGTTCTTCTCCTGTACATGTGAGCACTGTCCGCACAGTAAAACAAAAAGATAAGCTCGAATTGCACCTTAATTCCTGCTGGCATTTCTGCTAGAGATAAGATAGATGTTTTGTAGTGCCGTGAGTTGTTAATCGGACTGTTTGCGTGTATGCATGCGTGTCCCCCCCCCCCCCCCCCCCCCCCACAAAGGACAGGATGGAGAGGTCACTCTGCACATGGTTGAACCTAACCCTGCAAGCCCAGGTCAGTCTGCAGGAAAAGAGTTTGCTAGGCAGAAAATGACTTTGCGGCGCTGGTACTTTTCCATTTTGTCAACCTCACTCAAGCCCACCACTCCGCCGCCGCCCACCGCGAATATGACATTATTCTTTTCAATCACTCATTTTGCTTTCCCCGCTTCTCATTGTGTAGCAAAGGTGTAAAGCGCCATCCAATCAGACATTAAGGCGATTAATTGGGAGCTCCAGCACTACTGTGGCACACGGCGAGATCTCATCTTAATTGAATGTCGCTCTCATCACTAATCCTGCAGCTTTGAAGCTCCCTACCCCCACCCCCGTCCAGAAATCCTCCGTGACAAAAGCCTCTGTGTGTAAACGCTGTGTATCATTCACTCCACTCCACACCACCCACCCACCCATCCTTTTTGTCTGTCATTTGGGTGTTGAGGAGGGTGGTCTGTCTCCTGGCTGCAAACTTGTTAAAAAGCCGTTGCTGAGGGCCATTAGTAGAGGGAGCAGGGGTCGCACAACGGAGCCACGGGGTCTCAGCCACCCCAGGGACATGATGTGCCCTCAAGCATAGGGCATTAGGGGGAGATTGCATTGAGTGTACCACCACTGAGCCTCAGGTGCCATATCAGCAGTAAGCTTCAACAAATAAACAGTTTTTGTTTTTTATTGGCCTTTTTCCCCAAAGCCTTCCACATCCTCCTTTCTCCTATTGGGCCATTTTAGCTCAGTACTGCTGCTAGATTACAGAGGTATTCAAAACCTCGCAAGTCGCCACCTGAGTCGTCTTTCACATTTCACGCAAGAAGTTGTGAGACGGCTTTGTAGTTCATCAGGTTTTGACGCAGCCTTACATGCTTTGTTGATAAAAATAAGCCTGCACTGAAATTCTGGTATTAAGTTAGAGTAGAAATAGATGAGTGACTTTTTAAAGGCTGTTTTTTACATATCGTGGTGGAAATTATGCCCAAAAATCATGGCAGAAGTAATTACTTGCCATCAGCAGTTTTATTACATAATTTAGTGAAATATACAATCAACACACCTACATAAATGAGCGCTGTATGGACTTTTTTTTTTTTGTGCATTTGCATTAACAGTCCTAACCATGTCTGTCTGAGTTAAAGAAAAAGGGTCCATTCCTTGGTTGACATGTTTTTTTGTTTAGTGTGTGTGTGTGTGTGTGTGTGTGTGTGTGTTACCATATTTAATGGGGTATTCATTATGTCATACATGTATGTAGCTTTTACATATCAAATGTCTAACCAATATTTAGAAAAAAAGTGGTAGACATAATGTAATCCATTGACTGTTTAAGGTGTATTAATTTGATATTATGCTAATTATGTCACAGGGGTTGTTTGCTTGGTGGTTTAAAGAAGACTTCTAATGCGTTTTTTTCACAATTGAAAAATTAGGTGTCTTTCGAAATAAAATAGTTGTAGCATACTTTACACCCTGTTTTGAGGAGGCTTTCCTTCCACATGAAAATTAGCTAACATTAACACTACCTTTGGAGAGCGATGATGAGTGCGGCTTTTGTCACTATGACATCGGCTGGTACTAGAAGGATGAACACGGCTAGTGACTTTTACTTGCGGAAGTGGAGCATAGAAGGAGGAAAGAAAGCAAGTGAGCCTCTGTAAAGACAAAAGTAATAAAAACATTTTCATTGGTGGAGTCAACAGTCCATACCCTTCATGCAGGTATCAATTAGCGTATTGGTTTGTGCATGAAGTGGGCACATCATGGAATAGACAGATTTTATGTTTTGGTATCCAGTAGTTGGGTATCGTAATTTCTGGACTACAAGCTACTGCTTATTTCCCATTCTTAGAACCCTGCAGCTTTAAATGTGACAGGGTTAATTTATTGATTTTTACTAATGAGCTACATGCAACCATTACATTTATAAAATGAAAATCAATTTGGGCACGCAAAACAGTGTTTACAGCCACTTGACATCAGTTTGAATTCTGCATTCAAAGTGGCTCTCCGAGTTCAGTAGGAAATGTTTACCAAAAACTATTGCTAAAGTCTGCCAGTGGGTCTTGACAGATTGGAGCAGGGCCAGGTGTGCTTTGTGGTCTGGAAATTACAGTAGTAAGAGGCATGATTATACATAAACTAAATAAGCAATTGCCATTATGTAGCAGTTGTTGTTTCATGTAGTGTCGAGCTTTTATGTGCAATATGAAGGTTTGTGACTATAATTTCCTGTGAAAGTACTTCCTCTCTGCTCAATTTATTTTTATTTTTATTTTTTTATAGTTTCACCACTTCAGTGTTTAATATCATCAAACAAATATAAATATCACACAGATCGCCCAAGTAACAAAATATATATATTTTTAAATGGTGACTATTTAATGAGGAACAAAATCTATTCAAAGATCCCTGGCCCTGTGTGAACAAAACATACTTGTCACTCACATCTATGGAAATATTGTGGCCCATTTCTTCTTGCAGAATTGCTTCAGCAACATTGGAACGACCGTTTTAAGGTTATGCTACAGATTTTAAATTGCATTCAAGTCACGGCTTTAGCTAGGCTACTGAAAAGCCTTTAAAAAATATATAATTCTAATTGAAGTTGACTTATTGGTGTGTTTTGGATTCAAACTCACATTCATTTGGGTTCTACAAAAGGACAACTCCCTTTGTAGAACCCAAGTGAATGTGAGTTTGAGGTCACAAACAGATGGTTGCACGTTCTCGCTCAAGATTTTCTGGTAAAGAACAGAATTTATGGTTTTATCAATCACACCGATTCACCCCCAGACCATCTAACTACCACGACCATGTTTGGCTGTTGGTATGATGTAACACAACATTTCAGAAAAATAACATTTACGCCATATGTAACAAGATACACACCTTCCAAAAAGTTCAACTTTCATCTCATCAGTCCGTAGAATATTCTTTAAAAAGTATTGGTGATCATTCAGATGTTTTTATTGTTGTTGTTTTTGCAAAAGTAAGATGAGTGTTTGTTGTTTTTGAACTACTGACAATGATGTCATTTTTGCCCAGTCTGGTTCTGTATTGTTGAGCCATGAACACTGACCCTCACTGAGGTGAAGGACGCCTGAAGTTCTCTAGATGTTGTCCTGGGTTCTTTTGTGATTCGTCGCTGTACTTTAGGGATAATTTTTGTAGGCCTGCTGTTCATCACTGTTTTCTCCATCTGTGGTGAATGTCTCGCTTTGTGGTTCGCTGGAGTCCTAAAGCTTTAGGAATGGCTTTGCTACCCTTTACAGTCTGATAGATGTCGTTTACTTTATTTCTTACCAGTTCTTGGATTTCTTTGGATCGTGGCATTTTGTTGTAGCTTTTGAGATCTCTTGGCTAACTTGATTTTGTCAGACAGATTGTATTTACAGTTATTTCTGGACTATAAGCCGCTACTTTTTTCACTTGCATTCGACCCTGCGGCTATTACAAAGGTGCAGCTTATCCATCAGATCACAAGGGGGCGCACTATAAAGGAAGCGCAAGAGCGTCAGGCAGAGCTAAACAAACCAAGTGAATCCAAATACAGTAGGAGAAACAGAACGAGAGCGAGACAATTTGCGCCCTCATTATGGAAAAGAAAGTAGCGGGAACCCAGTGCGGTAACATTAAAACACCTGCGTCTTACAGTCGGGTGCAGCTTATATGTGTAACAAACTTGAGTATTCCCCAAATTTAACTAGCGCGTCTTATAGTCAGGTGCGCCTTATAGTCCAGAAATTGCTGTAAGTGATTTATCGATTAAACATACCTGGCTGTAATCAGGCTTGGGTATGGTCTTTGAAAATGAACTCCGCTTTCCAAAAAATGTAATTAGTCACAGATAATTCATGATATAAAAAGAGGGGTAAGTAATTTTTCACACAGGGGCCAAGGTTGCTTTGATGAGTACTTTTGTTCCCTTAATAAATAAAATAACCACATAAAACTGCATTTTATGACTACTTGTGTTATATTTGTCTTTGTTAAACATTTAAGTGGAGAACCTACGAAAAAAATACGAATTTTAGAAGAAGGCAAATACCTTCACATCAATATAAAATGATGTTATCTCTATCTATCTATCTATCTATCTATCTATCTATCTATCTATCTATCTATCTATCTATCTATCTATCTATCTATCTATCTATCTATCTATCTATCTATCTATCTATCTATCTATCTATCTATCTATCTATCTATCTATACATGTATCTATCTATAGATCTATAAGTCTACATCCATCCATCTATACATCTATCCCTTGATGGTCGTTTTTAAAGTGAAAAGATTTTATTCAGCTCATGTATGTACACTACATAACTACACTGTACATACTATATACAGTATATACTATATATACACACGTCAGGCTTGTGTGCGATGTGCTGCCTCTTGTCGCTGAGTGATGCAACCTAGTGCTTTTTGCTTGCACTCCGTTTTGCCACGCTCTAATGACAGACAGTTTCCTTCCCCTCTGCTCTTGATAATTCTTAACCTCATCTCACCGTTGGCTGCAGTTGCTGTCTCCACGGTCATTTTCTTAACATTGTATAGAAGCGTGTGAGTGGTTGGAAGAGAGGGAGAAAGTAGAGCCTGGGGACAAAGAGGGTGAGAGAAGGGAGGGATTGAGAGATTAAATGTAAAGAATCAGCATTGAGCGACAGAAGCGTGTATACCTCAGGGATAGCTTATCACTTTTAAATGCTCCTCTGTGCCTCCCCCACCCTTCCTCCTCCACTGTGCTCGAGGATGAAGTAAGAAAAGGTTATTATGTTTCCTTTAAAAATGGCTCGCTTTCCATCTGCGCCTTTCATTTCAAAACGGAATAACCTCTCTACACTACTGTATTATTTTTCACTCTGCACCTTCATTTCTCTTTCCAGTACAAAACACCTGCTCCCCCCCCCTTTTTTTTTTTAAAACCAAGCCACCTTAAACCTGTACTTCCTTTCAATCCCAATATTTTAGTTTTGAATAGAACCAGTGAAGTGTCAAGATATATAAGATCAGTTTGTGCGTTTGATTTGGAGCTCGAGCTTCAGCGATCATACAGAGCTTTAGTTATTAAAAGTGGGCAAAGAGGCTTTAATCTTTGTAAATGTCATTCATACTCTGGGGCATTTGCCGTCCATCTTTCTCTCTCTTTTAGAAAGGTGAAGATGCTGGAAGTCTGGTGTTGGAAGACGGCAGGGAGCAGCTCATGTATGAAATCCCACTGAACGAGACGGGTTCTGCCGGCCTTGGAGTCAGCTTGAAGGGCAACAAGTCTAGAGAGACTGGTGAGGACTTGGGCATTTTCATCAAGTCCATCATCCATGGAGGCGCTGCCTACAAGGTACAACATCTGTTTTTACTGACTTTCTAAAATCAAATTTTCAACAAGCAATTTTCTTATCAGGCTACTATACACATAAAGACAGTGGTGCAATTTTAGAAATAGGATTTCAAAGCGTCAACATTAACAATGTGTAACTCAGGAGTGTAACTTATTGAGGTTCTGGGGCCACATACAGCTCAATTTGATGTTAAAAAAATAGCACAGATTAATTACAGACCCCAATTCCAATTAAATTGGGGCGTTGTATAAAACATACTGAAAAGACAGATTACAATTATTTGCAAAGTCTTTTCAACCTATATTCATTTTTTACAGATTATATTATTTTACTTGATTGTGTTTTGCAAATAGTCAGTGATTTTGACTTTAATGCCTGCAACACGTTCCAAAAAAAAGCTGGGACAGCGGCATGTTTACCACTGTCTTACATCTCCTTTCCTTTCACTCAATAAGCGATTGGGACAGAGGTGTTGTAGAGCTTTAATTATTTCCCATCGTTGCTTGACGTACCATTGAATTTGTCCAGCAGTCTCCTTTGTTGCACTCTTTTACTACAAAGTCTCACTGTTGTAACACTTGAACAATGTCCCTTAACATTGCCCCTGAAAAAGAAGTTGCTTGGATGGCAGCACGTTGCTCCAAAACCTGTATGTACTTTTTAACATTAATAGTGATAGATAGATGTATAGCTAACCTTTATTGTCATTTTACAAAGAGATGTACAATGAGGTACAAGTGGCTCCTTCCAGTGCAGCGCACATGCAAAGCAGAAATAAAAAACGATAGATTCCTAAAAATAAAGATCAAATATAAATATTAAAATATTTTGAAAACTAAAAAGAAGAAGATGGATTGCGCAGCGTTCCGGCTTATAAATGTCTATTGCATGGATTGTCTTTAAGGTATACTGGGTGGGGTCATTGGGGATTGGGCTGAGAGTTCAAAGCCATGATGGCTGTTCTTAAGTCTTTGTCCTGGCTGTGATGCACCTGAAGCACCTTCCTGAGGGCAACAGGTCAAACAGGTCTCGATCCTGGGTGGTAGATGTCCTTGATTTTTTTTTTGTGCCTTGCTGAGGCACCGGGCGATGTAAATGTCTGTCAGGCTGGGGAGAAGGCGGCCGATGTTTCTCTGAGCTGCCTTTACTACCCTCGGCAGCCTTTCCCTGTCTGCCATGGTGCAGTTCCCATACCACACTGTAATGCAGTATGTGAATAGACTCTCGATGGATGAGTGATAGAAGGTCAGCAGAAGGGTGGAGTTGAGGTTGTACTGTCTGAGGACTAGCCACTGTTGAGCCTTCTCGATGATCGCCGTCGTCTGTCCAGGAGATGTCAGAGGAGATGAGGACTCCAAGATATGGCATTCACTAATGTGCAAGTTACTTATACCATGGGTACACCATCATAGATGATATTTTTTGAGCAATCTGGATTGTCCTTTTTTTCTTTGGCCTGGAGGACACTATGTCCGTAATTTCCCAAAACAATTTTGAATGTGTACTCATCAGACCACAGCACGCTTTTACACTTTGTTTCAGTCCATCCAGAGAAGCCAGATGCGTATCTAGGTGTTGCTCATTTATGCATGGCTTCCGCTTTCCATGATGTAGTTTAACTTTCATTTACAGATATAGCAACAAACTGTGTTATCTGGCAATGCTTTTCTTAAGTGTTCCTGGGCCCACATGGCAATATCCTTTCCACAATGATACCTTTAGGCTTTAAAGGTGCCTTGTGCCATGTGCAGTTCAAAAAGGTACTTCTAAAGCTAAAGCAGTAACATGCTTGGGAGGCGGGTGGATCGGAGCGTGGGAATATCATTTCCCTCGGCTCCGGTTCACCTGCTCCTAATTTTAATGCACCCCACACACACACACTTGTATATACACTGGGTGGGGTCACATTCACGGTTTAGGGGTAGAGTTCGCCAGTCGGCGAGCTGGCGGACTCAGTAACAGGGGTTAACTTTCACAAAGAACGCTGGGGTGACGACCGGGGCCTTCCCCCGCTGGGCCTGGGGTTCGGGGGTGTCGGCCGTCCTCTGGTGCCCCCATCTCCCCTTCTGCCCCCGGTGTTCCGTCCCTCCACGCGGCGGGGGGTGGGGTGGGCGCGGCTGCCCTCTCCGCTCCGCTGTCCGGCCCCTCGCCGGTGCCTGGGTGCGGGTGGTCCCCGGGGGCTGGGGGTCAGGGGTTGGGGGGCTGCCGGTTGGTCGGGGTGGGGTCGGGGGGGGGGGGGCTTTGTTGGGGGGGGGGGGGTTGGGGGTGTCTGGGGGATTGGGGACTTGGGGGCGGCTGGGGCTGGGTTGGGGTGGATGGCGGGGGTGGATGGGGGGCGGGGGTCATGGGGGGTTGGGGGCCGGTGGGGTGCCTGGCGGGCCTGCAGTGCCCCGTCCTGCTGCGTTGGGTCGGGGGCGCGGGCCGTGTTGGGGTGGGGGGCGCTCCGGCTCCTGGGTTTGCTCTCCGGCCGGTGGCCCTGGCGATTTTCATGCATGCCAGATCCACCACACCAGCATCTACCGAAACTCAGACACAATCTGCAATCTGCACACACGCACGCACGCACATACACATACTCACCCACATACAAAAAAATATATATATATATATATATATATATGTATATATATATATATATATATATATATATATATATATATATATATATATATATATACATATATAAAAAATAAAAAAAAAGAGCAATGATGATGACATTTCCGAATGAACAATACTGAGCTCTTAAAAAAAATAATAATAATAAATAAAAAAATAGGTGTTGCTCATTTATGCATGGCTTCCGCTTTCCATGATGTAGTTTAACTTTCATTTACAGATATAGCAACAAACTGTGTTATCTGGCAATGCTTTTCTTAAGTGTTCCTGGGCCCACATGGCAATATCCTTTCCACAATGATACCTTTAGGCTTTAAAGGTGCCTTGTGCAGTTCAAAAAGGTACTTCTAAAGCTTTTTCTACACCCAATGCCCAGATGAGAACAAAGAGCCCTGACTTTTTTACTCTGACAGCGCCTATTAGCTTATAAATAGCTTTGAATTTAAATACGATTCAAGAAATATCATGCGATGGACTTTTGATAATTTTTCTTGCCATTGTTCTTTGTCTGCCTTTTGCCATATATTCTTGTGTGCTCATGTGTTTTCGTGTTCTTCCTGTTATCTGCTCCTTTCTCTCCTCTGTCGGCTCTTTGTCTTTCTTCCTGTCTTTCACTGACGCCACAGCTCCTCCCTATGCAGGCATCTCGTGCAGACCCTTGACCCCCATTGACCTCATCTCATCAACTCTGCAGCCATCTTATCTTGATCACTCAGCACTCACTTGTAGCTGTGAGTGTATCGCAAAGCTGAAAAAAACCCTGCACCCATTTCAGCACTTTAGAGATTCTTCCACTTGGCCTTAATTTCTCTTTTTCCCCTCGTTTTACATGTCAGCCCCTAGTGCCCCTCTTTGCTGCTCTCTGATCTGTAGCACACGATGAGGAAACACACAGAGAGAAGTGTGGTCTTGAAGATAAATGGCTGGTCTGGGATCAAGGATCCTAGACATGAGGTCCCTAAAGCAACTTCAGAAGTAGTTTTTCTGACAGCTGCCTGTACAGATTGCACTCACACAGAATGGGACAATAAGATACATGCAAAGCAGGTTTCTGGGACGAGATACCACACAAGAAGGAAGAAAGGCATGGGAAAAGGGAAGACAGTAGTTGGGGAGTAGTGAAATAAGTGGCGTCACATAGAGAAGACGGAAAATATTTTGAAGAAGAGCAAAGAGGGAGAAAATAATGAAACACTCATTGGGGTCACAATACACGAGGGCTTGCGTGTCTGAGCATGTCTCTTCCTCAGTATTGATGCATGCTAATGAAAAGCAGCACAGGCTCCTGATGAGACTTTACGGCGGCAGGCTGGGGCGGAGGAGGGAACGTCAGGTTCTGCTGAGAAATGTCATGCAAACCGTCATTCAGCAGCAGGCAGAGAGGGAAGGAGATAAAAAAAAAAGATTCATTGCGAGGACTAACCTATTTCCCAGAAACACATTTGAAAATAGTTTGTCGCTTTATTTCTGATTCACTTCTTTTTAAAGAGTACTCAAGAAAATTTAGGCTCGATTTTTTTGTACAATTCAAGTGACAAATATTCAATATGACGGTTTACATTCAGTGAGCCTGAAACAACCCACGAAATAACTCACAAGTATCTACGTTAAGAAGTAAACACACACACACACACGGCCTGGGCTGACTCTTTGATTTAAGTGGGGGTAACCTCCACATTACTCTACTGCCACCACCTTCAATGATTTTAATTATTCAATGACAACAATAATAGTAGCTAAGATTTATTTAGCGCCTTTCAAGGGAACGAAGCATGCTTGTATTCTTGCTAATAATCGGGCTCTTTTTTTTTTTTACCCTTTTTTTTCTGTATGTTATGTATGGTTTATGCGAAAATTGCCCAAAAAAACATGTAATTGTTGCAGGCAGGTTTTATTTATGTATGTGTGAGTGTGGTGCCCAATCCCTTCCCTCTCTTAACCTAAAAAACAAAACACCAAAAATCAGAACACATATTTGATTATACGCCATACTGTACTGTAGGTAAAGTAAGCTAAGAATAAAAAAGATTGAAAAGGCACAATAACTGACCAAGAGCTTTTATGTGTTCGGAGAGGCATAGCGCAGCCCATGTTATAAACCAATCAGCAGTTTGTGCTTGAACTTTTTTGGGGCACACTGAATAATGGCTCATTTGTACAACGCTCTGAGTTTTCGGATGGTCGGAGCGTATTTCCGAACAGACCCACATTTAGGGAACAGGGTTTTTGGGGTGAGTTCGAGCTCTCCTGTTGTTGGTCTCAGTTTGTGTAAAATAGTTTTCCCCCAAAAAATGTGACTTCTACTCAGGCGCGACTGAGTCTGAAAAACACAGTAGTTTAGATTTAGAGTGGGTGATGTAGCTATGTACGTCACCAATCAATTTGGGTAGATAATGCCAAGCTTTCATTGACGGGGTATATCCAATCTGTGCAATTACACTGCATTCACATTAGCACATTGTTGATACAGGTCAGATTTTATCCACATTTCAAAGAGGCCTTATTTTAATCTTAAAATATCCAATTCCTGTTTACTTTTTGTCTTTACGCTGCAATGAAGCGTATCTCAACTGTGCTACTACAGAGCAAAACATTTTTAATTGTCTCTCTTGAACCATGTAGTGTGTATCCCTAACAGTGTGTTGAAAATATAATTGTTCAAGTATTTTTTGTTCATGTGGCATTCTATGAGTGTGTGGCATCATAGCAGTCTACCTTTGACATCAGATGGTGCCTGTTTAATGAAGCGCGGTCAAAGGTCAGCACTGGCTGTAATGGACCATTCATAACGTCACGCTCTTAATTGTATGTTCTCATCTTTATTGTCCTTTTATTCACAGACAAGGCCTCAGTCATCTCATACCTCACTTTCTCTTCCTCGCTTTCGCCAAGGCTCTGCATTGGCTCTTCACAAGTGGCTGCTTTGTAAAACACTTAAACATGATCTAGTGCCCACGGAGGCTATTCTATTAGCCGATCTATATATTTATCATGGCGCTCTGGCTCTCACGAGATTACTAACGCCACAATTATCTTGCCTTCAACTTTTACAAAGCCTTTCTATTTTATTTTCTATTCTGCGCCTTGTGTGTTTTTCATTTGATGTGTTATTATCGTCAGCTGGGTGGCTTTCCTGTTAACATCACCACCAACTTCTCCCCATAGGACGGCCGGCTGAGAGTAAATGACCAGCTGATTGCAGTCAATGGCGAAGCACTGCTTGGACGGTCCAACCATGCTGCTATGGAGACCCTGAGGCGCTCCATGTCGTCAGACGGCAACACCAGGGGCACCATCCAGCTTGTGGTACTACGAGCGTCCAGAGTGGAGGTAACGCGCCATTGTGTTGATGATTGCATGTTATTAGCATACTAATGCTATTAGCCCGCTAATGCCAAGGTTATTTTAGTTAGCTAAAACTAACGAAATACCTAAAATAAAAAAATAAATTTTTTTGTTAACAAAATAAAATAAAAACAAAAATGTATTTTAAAAAACTGTAACTAACTGAAACTACATCTTACATTTACAAAACTACCTAAAACTAACTAATTATGGTGAAAATGTCTTTAGTTTTTGTCTTTGCAGTAAATTGGCCACCACCCAAGAAGTTTTCAAGAAAATGTATTAAAAATATATTTAAAAAATAAATAAAAAACATGTTGCCACAGGATATACCTCATGTAATGTTAGTTCGCCGTCACTCACTTGTGGATCGTGAGGCTAGAGGTTAACGTAGTAACAGGACTGAAACCCACCTCCTGTCCAACCCGCCTCCCGTCCCCACCGCCTGAGTCCACCCACCCAAGTAGATTTAAAATCTGTGGGAAAAACTGCAATGCCGCACATTCACCCATTCACATCATCACATTTTAAGATGCATTAAGTACTGGTGCACCACTGCCAACTACGACAAAAATCCGAAGGACAAAAGGTGTTAACTACAGCAGTCAGATGGGGG
Source organism: Leptonotus elevatus (assembly GCF_054856555.1). Classification (NCBI taxonomy): domain Eukaryota; kingdom Metazoa; phylum Chordata; class Actinopteri; order Syngnathiformes; family Syngnathidae; genus Leptonotus; species Leptonotus elevatus. Next base: position 5,653,513 of record NC_141240.1, on the reverse strand, counting down.
GGATTTTATATATATAAATATATATATATATATATATACACGTATATGTCTATGTGTATATATATATATATATATACATACATGTATATATACGTGTATATGTATGTATATATACGTGTATATGTACGTATATATACGTGTATATATACGTGTATATGTATGTATATATACGTGTATATGTATATATATATATATATATATATATATACGTGTATATGTATGTATACATACGTGTATATGTATGTATATATACGTGTATATGTATGTATATATACGTGTATATGTATGTATATATACGTGTATATGTATGTATATATACGTGTATATGTATGTATATATACGTGTATATGTATGTATATATACGTGTATATGTATGTATATATACGTGTATATGTATGTATATATACGTGTATATGTATGTATATATACGTGTATATGTATATGTATGTATACGTGTATATGTATATGTATGTATACGTGTATATGTATGTATACGTGTATATGTATATGTATATATACGTGTATATGTATATATACGTATATACGTATATACACGTATATACACGTGTATATGTATATATATATATATACGTGTATATATATACATATACACGTGTATATACGTATATACACGTGTATATGTATATATATATACGTGTATATGTATATATATATACGTGTATATGTGTAAATATATATATACGTGTATATGTATATATATATATATACGTGTATATGTATATATATATATATACGTGTATATGTATATATATATACATACGTGTATATGTATACATATATATATATATATATACATATATATATATATATATATATATATACGTGTATATGTGTATATGTATATATATATATATATACGTGTACATGTATATGTATATATATATATACGTGTATATGTATATATATGTATATATATATATATACATGTGTATATATATATATATATATATATATATATATACGTGTATATGTGTATATATATATATATATATATATATATATACGTGTATATGTATATATATATACGTGTATATGTATATATATATACGTGTATATGTGTATATATATATACGTGTATATGTGTGTATATATATATATATATACGTGTATATGTGTATATATACGTGTATATGTGTATATGTGTATATATACACATATACGTGTATATGTGTATATATATGTGTATATATACGTGTATGTGTATATATATATACGTGTATATGTATATGTATATATACGTGTATATATATATATACGTGCAGAATACAAGCATGTAAAAACTGAATATGAAGTCAATATGGAACATCCAGTCAACTTTTATTCGCTTGCATAATGGCGGCGTTCGTGAGGCATCGCCAACGTGTACTTGCTTTGTCAATGACAGTGTGTGTGCGCAATGCAGTGAGGGTTTTCTAATTGTATTCGGCACCATTACTTATCTCTTCTTTAGCAATAGTCATACTTGTGGAGTCGCAAAGTCACGTAATCCTCCATATGGTCCCTGGTGGAGCAGAAGTGCTTTTGACGGCGAGCGTTTTTCGGCACACGTTACGAAATAATTTGGTCTTGTCAACCCCAAATAATTTCCAGGCTCGGGACGTGGGTTTAAGTCTTGCTAAGTTGCTATTAAATTAGTCACTAAGACGAGACTTTGATTCCATTTTCTCACTTGTAAACACTTCCGTCCAGTGTTCCTCTCAGCTGTCGCCTCCGAATCACATGACTGAATCCTGCCCACTCATTTGCAGAACAAAGACGTATCACTTCCTCCTCTGCCGTCTATGCGCGCTGATTTGCTGAATGAGAACTTTCATCACATCCCCCTACTTTACAACCAATCAATTGAGTAATTTTTCCTCCCCATTTAGAGATAGTATTAAAACTTGATATTGTCAAACTGGACATCGTGAAAGCAAAATTGGCGGTAATATCGATGACGATGATTACCACCCACCCTTAGTAAAACTACTACTAAAACTAAGCGTTTTTTAAATAACTAACAGAGCCACCATAAAAACATATTAAAACTAACTAAATGTAAGAAACAAAACTCAAAATAGAATACAAACTAACTAGAATGAAATTTCCAAAACTATGATAACCCTGGTCAATACAACAACAAAAATAGCTCTCGTGTTGTTGTTTTTCCTGATCATTGAATTGAGGCAGGAGAACAAGTGTTACTAATGTTCTTTATAGTATGAGCACCACCTGTGACATAACTCAGATTGTACCTACTAAGAAGCAGCCCTGGGAAAGTTAACAAACAAACCCCACTAAAAATTACAGTTAGATGATAATTTTCCTTGAAAAAGTGGTGCGAGGCCCTTTTTGTTGCAGCTGGAATTTATATTTATTTTCCCTCCACATTTACATACAAGTTCTGAAAGAATGTATATTTCTGCTTATTTTGTTCTTCTTCCTGTAGGGGCAGTCCAACGCCAAAAACACCGCCAACAATCAAGCCACTCCTCATCAGTCTTCTGACAATCAGGTACAAGCGGTCAGCATCAGCCAGACGCCTCTGCCTCAGCGCTCTTCCTCCCTCCTACCGACCCTGTGGAGGCGAGCGTCTGAGCCACTACCTCACAGCCACCGGCAGTATTGCTCACAGAGGCCAGGGGAGACACATGCCACCCACGGCTTGAACAATAGGGAGAGACGCAGTTGTTACACATTTGGTCTCGCGCATGCAAATGTTCAATACAGTGAGGAGGCCAGCGGCTTCTGGCCCGCCTACGAGTTTGTGTCTCATGACCTCACGCCGAGCAGCTTAACGAGAACTGCAGAAGTAAAGAAGGACTTGGAGTGCGGCACACACGCACAACCAGAGATCACACTCGATTACACACACAGTCACACTCTGGCCCTACCTCACGGCAGTTTGAAGAGGAGCGCGTACACAGAAGACATCAGGGCAATGGCGGGGCAGATGTATGGCGGCCCGCACACCCACAGCAGTGAAACAAGCACACACAGATACAGAGACACACACTCAAATTTCTATGCATACAACCACGCTCTCACTCGACACCATCACCTGTGGCTCTCTGGTGGACTCTGATACCTGTGTGTGCGTGTGTGCGTGCGCGCGTGCGCGTGTGTGTGTGTGTGTGTGTGTGTGCGTGCGTGCGTGCGTGCGTGCGTGCGTGCGTGCGTGCGTGCGTGCGTGCGTATGTGTGCGTGCGTGCGTGCATTGCCCATAAACAAGCTGGTAGACATAATGCACTTCTCTTTGGCAAGCTCTTTGAGCATTTATTCCATATCCTTGATATCAGACAATAGTGTTTCCTAACTAGTGCAGCCTTTGTCAGAACTAGGTGGACATTCAGCCATACTAGTTCTGCGCTTTGTCGTACTACTTGTACAAAAACACTGACATTTCACCCATTTTCTGCAACTTGTGCCACTTTAATCCAACTAATGCTGACACAAGTCTAACTAGTGACATACAAGCATGCATGTAGTGCCAAACTTGCAACTAGTCAACTTTTTTATGCACTAGTTGCCCACTGGACCAAACAAGTAATGTTCAAAGTCCTACTAGTTAACGAGTAAGGCACAAAAGCTCTAAAATGTTTACTAGTTGACCGTGAATTATTCTAACATGTTTACTAGTTGACCGTGAATTATTCTAACATGTTAACTAGTTACCTCTGATTTCCTGCACTAGCTTACTAGTGAGAGCTGAAATACCTACTTGTTAACTAGTGAATGACAAAACACTGACATGTTAACTAGTGAAAGCCTCTTAAAGTCAACTAGTGACACTCAAAGTTTTTACTCGTTAACTAGTGATGGCCAAAATGCCCACTAGTTACACTAGTGAGACATTTTGACTGAACTAGTTCAACTAGTGAGGTCCAAAATGTTCACTAGTAGAACTAGTGGATGCCAACATGCTCACTCGTCAACTAGTTTTACAGTCGTTTGAATTTGCTAGGTAGCTATGATGCCCAAATGTTCACTAGTAGAACAAGTGAAAACCAAATTGCTCACTAGTGGCACTAGTTACGCTAAATGCTAATCAGTAGGCCGGACAATGCCATAAGTGAGTAACTCCTATTGGCTGTATGATCAGAGCTCAACCCGGGAACATTTTAATCCTGTAAAGCCTGAGTTTGAGCTTCCACAGTCATTTACTGCCCTTTGTATATATTCAAAATCAATACAGTGCAGTCACTTTCCACTTTATATACTATACTAAATAAAAAGGAATCCAGTGCAACAGTTCAGAAATAAATTCTCCCTTCTTGAGGATTTGAATTGTCATTTGTTGTTAAATCTATTCAAACTGCTGGTGGTAGGAAATGTATCATGATTGGCTGATTGGCTGTCCGAAGTCACGCAGATCTTGTCTGGTGCAACCTGGGTAATGTAGGCGGAGTAAGAACACGTCTGGTCGAGTAAGTGTTCAAAGTGCTTACTTTGTATATTTATTCCTTAAAGTGTCCACTAGAGGGCAGTTTGAGCTTGATATCAAGGATATCAAGCATGTCAACATGCACACAAGGATGACAACATGCACACAGAGCTTGATATCCGTGATATCAAGCCCAGCGTGCCCACTAGTAGGTTTGTAGACACATTACATTGACCTTACAAGTTAACAAGTACGCTTACATTGAGCATACATGTTAACAAGTAAGGTTTTATTGAGTGTACATGTTAACAAGTAAGCTTACATTGATCGTACAAGTAAGCTTACATTGAGCTTACGTCTTAACAAGTAAGCTTTTATTGAGTGTACATGTTAACATGTACGCTTACATCAAGCTTACATGAGCGTACATGTTAACATGTAAGCTTAGATTGAGCGTACATGTTAACATGTAAACTTAGATTGAGCGTACATGTTAACATGTAAGCTTAGATTGAGCGTACATGTTAACATGTAAGCTTAGATTGAGCGTACATGTTAACATGTAAGCTTAGATTGAGCGTACAGGTTAACATGTAAGCTTAGATTGAGCGTACATGTTAACATGTAAACTTAGATTGAGCGTACATGTTAACATGTAAGCTTAGATTGAGCGTACATGTTAACATGTAAGCTTAGATTGAGCGTACATGTTAACATGTAAGCTTAGATTGAGCGTACATGTTAACATGTAAGCTTAGATTGAGCGTACATGTTAACATGTAATCTTAGATTGAGCGTACATGTTAACATGTAAGCTTAGATTGAGCGTACAGGTTAACATGTAAGCTTAGATTGAGCGTACATGTTAACATGTAAATTTAGATTGAGCGTACATGTTAACATGTAAGCTTAGATTGAGCGTACATGTTAACATGTAAGCTTAGATTGAGCGTACATGTTAAAATGTAAGTTTAGATTGAGCGTACATGTTAACATGTAAGCTTAGATTGAGCGTACATGTTAACATGTAAGCTTAGATTGAGCGTACATGTTAACATGTAAGTTTAGATTGAGCGTACATGTTAACATGTAAGCTTAGATTGAGCGTACATGTTAACATGTAAGCTTAGATTGAGCGTACATGTTAACATGTAAGCTTAGATTGAGCGTACATGTTAACTTGTAAGCTTGTAAGCTTACATTGAGCTTACATGTTAACAAGTAAGCCCAAAAATGACAGCAACATCACTAGTTCGTGTCTCTTCTGACACCACTATAGTGTCCATTTTTGAGCCCACTGGTCACTCTCTGTCTATGCACTGTCTATTGCACTGTATTTATACAGTGTAAAAGTACTTATACAGTTATTTAACAATAAAACAAACAAACTGAAAACAACCACAATGCTTATTGAGTTTAGTGGTGGGGGCGAGATGAATTAAGCATGTGTTGTTGTTTGTTTTTTGTAAATACAGTTTATTTTCTTTAGAGTTATTGTGGTCCAGGCACTTAAGGGTTAAAGCTTCAAGACATCTCATTTGAATATCGACCAATCAGAGTTATTGTCCCGCCTGCTTCATTTGCATGCAGTCTTCTAGTGAACGTGTTTGCGTTTGAGTCACATTAGAGATGTCTATTGTTGCATTTTGCATGTTGACGTGTAAGGGCCAAATGTCCACTGGTATTACCAGTTGCGTTTTTTCTTACCTTAGTGGTTCACTTGTAAGGCTTAAAATGTATTACTAGTTAACTAGGAAGGCATAGAATGTCCACTAGTTACACTAGTTAGGATCTTCCCAACCTTACTAGATGACTAGTGAGGTACAAAATGTGATCTAGTGAAATAGTAAATGCAAATATACCCACTTGTGGTACTAGTTGGGCTCGTCTTGACCTCACTTGTTAACTCGTGAATCACTTGGTTTCTCTCTTGCAAGCTAGTTACATCCAGACTGAGTCACTAGTTAACTAGTGACACTGATGTTTATTTAACTAGTGAAAAGCATTTTCTTTCACAAGTCAGACCAATAAATTAACTTGTTCAAGATTTGACAGAACACGTTAGACATTTTATCTACATGTTGGGCGTGTCTTTTAACTAGTGGACCCTTATGTAGCACTGGTAAGCAACTGTGCACAACTAGTATAACAAATATCGAACATGTAGTGAATTTTGTTGCACTAATTGATGTTTCTAGTATAATAGGCGTCATTTACATCATACTAGTTTAACAAAAATTATTACGGGTTGACGTGTGCACAACTAGTGAACTTGCGAAATGTTGTAACTGGTAAACATGTCAACTAGTGAAATATAATTATTTTCACTGGTTAACTAGTTGTGTGCACATGCCAGCTAGTGAGCAATTGTGTGAAACTTACACAGTCAAAGTCTTTACAAGTTCAGTCTTGAGGTTGACACGTGAGACAAAATACCTTCTACTAGTAAACTAGTGACAAGAAAATCAGTGTCACTAGTTTGCTAGGTACTCACTCTGTACCCAGATAGTTTACAAAACATAGTTTAGAAAACACGTGTTTTCCTAGTTAACAAGTAGCATCACAATGAGCCCAACTTGTTTAACTAGTGGATATCTCTGCATTTACTAGTTAACTAGTGAATATTTTGAGCCTCACTAGTTAGCTTGTAAGGTCCAAATAGATGCAAGTAGTTGTGTAGTCTGGGTTTCTACATTCACTAGTTAAAATGTAACCGTAATAGGCATCCACTTGTGAACAATATCCAATTCCTCAGGACAACTTGTAAACTAGTGTAAAACATGCAATTAAAGGGGGTGGGATAATGACAAAATCAATCTTGATTGGTGTATTTTAATTGCAGAGCCAATATGAAACCTGGATGCATGTCGGCCCCACCTCCTCATTAATTTTTTGGGTGTAACTACTTTACTAGTGAGCATGTTGGCATCCACTAGTATTACTAGTGAACGTTTTGGACCTCACTAGTTGAACTAGTTCAGTCCAAATGTCTCACTAGTGTAACTAGTGGATATATGGGGCATCACTAGTTAACTAGTAACACATTTGTGTGTCACTAGTTGACCTGTAGACTTCAAGAGTCGTTCACTAGTTAACCTGTCAGTGTTTTGTCTTTCACTAGTTAACTCGTGGGTGTTTCAGCTCTCACAACCTAACTAGTGCAAGGAAATCATAGGACACATGTCACTGGTGAGAAGAATTCATGTTTGACTAATTAACACGTTGCTGAAAATGAGCGACTTGTCAGAGTTTCTGTGCAACTAGTATGACAAAGTGCATAGCCAGTGTGGCTAATTGTCCAACTAGTGCTGACAAAGACTGAACTAGTGAGGAACACTACTGTCTGATATCAAGGATATGGAGTAAATGCTCAAAGGGCTTGCCATACTTCTCAGCTTTTGTATGCATCTCCTCGCCTGTCCACTTGATTTAATGCATGGAAATGATTTGTGGTGTTGATTGTCTCATCACCTCTCATATCACTGTTGGCTTTTCTTTTTCTTTCTCTTGTCTTGTGAAACCAAGCCTTCTGTTTATTCCTTTATTGCTACAGTACAATGTACTCTGCTTTCTAATTCACCTGCCTGACATTCCTCTTTTAATAAAGGTAATTCAAAGCCTCCTGCATGCTGTTTTATGTCATCCTGGGGTTTCCGTCGTAGTTTTCCCGATTTGAACTCTTTGCTTATTAAATGATATTCTATTCTCTCTTGCACCTTTTTCTGTCCTTGCATTGTTCCCCTTGGTATGCACACCCGTACAATTAGGGCCTGATTTACTGAAATCCCTAAGAGTGGGCGCTCAATTGCATACTCACTTTAACAGATTGTGTGAAGCATTGGTGGGTGAGTTGATATACTAAGCAATTGGCAAAAGGTGTAAAAATGGTGGAGACCGCCCCATTTAAAAGAGAAGCTCACAAACGCATAACAAAAGAAGGGAGACTGAGGCTTAATGTAAAACATAGTATTAAAGTCAAGTAAGAAAAAAACCCTACATATTTTATATTTTTATGTGACTGGGAGATTTATTAAGGTCTAACGAAACCAATGTTTAACTTTTTGTCAAAAATTCCAACGGTATGTTTGATGCAAGCACATTGCTCAACACCAAAAGAATACCATACCTACAGTAAGACCTGGTGGTGGCAGCATCAAGTCATCTGTGGCGTAGTTGAAACTATGGCGGAACTTTGACCACTAAACAGGAGGCGATGGTTCGAATCCCACTTTAGACAGATTGCAGCATCATGCACTCTTTCTCTTTCTCTCTCTCTCTCTCTCTCTCTCTCTCTCTCTCTCTCTCTCTCTCTCTCTCTCTCTCTCCCTCTCTCTCCCTCTCTCTCTCTCTCTCTCTCTCTCTCTCTCTCTCTCGATGGAACTGGGGACTTTGGCAAGGTGGAAAGAATTATGAACAGTTCAAAATTAGCAGTCAAAAAGGAAAAACATTTCATTAAAAGCATACTAGAACAGCTGAGATTTATTTTGAGTTAATCTGAGGGACCTGAAACTATGGCAGGTGTGTGTGTTTGAATGTTAATTCTGAACACAGACATCACACTCATAAGAGGGTACGCACGCTTGTGCAACCGCATTATCTCAGTTGTTCATCTTCACTTCCCTTCTTGAAATTTTTATTTTTATTTTTTCAATTAAATTGTCCAGACTATAGTTCACGTTGATAGTTGAAAAGGTTTTGCAATTATTTGTCTTGGTCTCGTTTGTTTTATCACAAAAGCCTGGCATTTGAGCAGGGGTATGTAGATATCCACTGTAAGCCTCCAAAAGCCTGCAGTCAGCCTAATAGATGGATCCCTTCCTGTTTATGTATTGTGGTGGGATTGAGACATACTGTGAAGACGGGCTGTGCGCTTCGCCTCGGGCTGTCTGTTTGCGGGGAGCGAGCGAGCAATGATTAAGGTGTCATTGGTACTGTCACAAATTTCCCACCCATCTGAAAAGTGATTGACAGCGGGTACAGTAGTTAATAATGATACCCTTGGGACCCTTATGATAGGAAAACCTTTCATTATTATATGGCTTTTTCTGTACTGTTTGTGACAGCTGCGCATCTATTTGTCCGGAAGAGGCTTCGTTAATCCTCCATCAATCCCCCATCTCCATCTTCAGAAGGTGGGAGGTTTCTTTGTTGTTGGGCGGTGGGGCTACTGGGTAGTGTTCTTCTATTATTTCTGTGGGAAAAAGAATCTTAATTGCTTTATGATGTGTAGATCAGGCACCAGCGGGAATTAGGTCCTGGCAGAGATGCTTATTGTCAGGATTTGAATGAAGTACAAGTACATATTTATTACCTGCGCCAAATACTGGTGTGGGCTTGTTTGTCACAATGTACCCATGTACACTTTTTGGAATACTGGATCGAAATGGACTTTTGTTATGCGAATTTTAGTAGGGAGTCCACACATTGTTGACATGTAAATCCCTAACTTCACAAGGGTAAAATGTATTGAAATTGTCATGCTGAGAAATCATTCCAATATTCTCACCAGGCTGTGCAGCTACAACATGAGAACCTCCCTGTGAACATTTGTCTGCTTACGGATATCACAAATATCTTCCAAAATAACAATTGCCATGCCTGTTTTATCACCTAGATCCTCTAAGTGCACAGAAGTGTCCGTCAAAAAACTTTATTCCCATGTCGCTAAATCACTATTGATGGGTGGATGAAGTCATTGTTAAATTTAAAGCAAATGTCACCAAAAATCTAAATGGTTATTTTGAATAACAGAAATAAATGAACGTGTTTACTGATTCACATTATTTGCATATATCCAGTTATCAGCTGAGATGCAGTCAACAAAAGGAATAAACACCACTAGACTAATTCTACTGGGTAATAAAATGGGTTCACTCAAATCCTGTGATGTTTTCGTCAACATCATCCATTTTTTATAAGTCACATTTGGTTTGCGTGCAGCATATTCTTGCATATGAGTCTTTAATTTCCATGTTTGTCATCTTTCATGATCTTCTTTGTACTTTTTGTTTCTTCCAGGAGCCTCGGCGCCACTGGGCTTACCAGGGGGTTTCTAGACACCCAGAGCTCAACAGCGGGAGTCTCAGTGACAAGTATTCGTACGACAGTGGTGAGTGCAGGCTTGACTTTGCCACACCGTCAAAAATATTGGTCCATTTGAACTGTCACAACACTAAGCATTTGTGTACTCCGTTATCAGCGACTGAGTGTGCACAGCATGTTTGTCAGCGTGTTTGTGAAGGCTTTTGACAGTGTTTTTTTTTTTTTTACGCCACTTGAACAGCCATTCAAGCACTTCTATGCCCTATTAGGACCCGCCAACCATTCATTTTCAATCCCGCTCAGATCAGGGTGACAGGATAGTTGGAGCCTTTAACATCTTACTTGGTGCGAGAGACGCGGTACACCCTGAACTGACCACCTTGCCAATCACAGGATAGACAATCTTTCACACTCAAATTCCACCAATTTAGAATATTCATTTGAACCAACATATATGTTTTTTGGCTGCATGAGGAAGATGATGTACTTGTGGAGAACCCACTTACGCTCAGGGAGAACATGTTGACTCCGTGCACAAAAGCCCAACCTTCTAAATGCCCATTTCATAAATATGATACATTTCTTTCAAGCAATGTGTTTAAATTTTACGCTTACATCAAGAGAGAAATTCACTGCCACGGTTCTTTTTTTCTGAATGCTGCATTATCTCTTCATGTAAAAAAGATCTCACCTTGGAATCATTATGTTGATGTAATTGCCTGATTTGCATAAATAGTTACGTTCTGCCTGTGTGCCATCGAAGAAATACAACAACAACAAAAAAAGACTCCCAGGTTGATTTGTGTTTGTTCTTTATTTCCCATCCTCCTACCCCCCTGTCTGCTGGGAGCTGGAGATCCTCTTCTATTGTCATTTCCCTATCCGATTATGGCAGCAGTTGTGTTGACAATCATTTTATACACAAGGGGTTGAACACAAAAGGCTATACAGCATGGACGGGATGCCCTTTTTTTCCCCGTCTGGGGGTTGACGATTTATGGAAATGGTGAAAGATGAAAGAAGTTTGAGTGATACGTTTGCATGGAAATCATTCTTTAGTGTGTTTTAGTTATGTACAGTTGTTTTATGTCTTTATGATTTTTGGGTGTAATTATGTATGCTTCCTCTGTGTTGATCCCTCCACATTCTACTTTCTGCGTATTCATTTTTATTATTTAAAAGTTCCTCTTTGCATTGTCTGATCCCAGGTATTTATTGCAGAGCATCTTTAACCTTCGCCAAGGTACAGACGTGAGGCAGGAGCTTTTCTTCTTGCCTCTGTGTGGGGGGGTGGGGGGGGGGGTGCGTGTGTTTGTGTGTGTGTGTGTGTGATTGTTACAAGTGTAACTTGTGTGGAAAATGTGCACCAGCTAACAAGGAAAAACACAAACTTAAACATTGGCTTTGTTTCTCTTTAGCTCTGTATCCTGTTCCAACCACCAATGGCAACCATGGTTTCTATGGTAACAATCGGGAAGACTCCAAGGGAGGCTACCCTCAGCCACCTTCCATGGGCCCAGTGGAGGAAATGAGTAGAGACCCAGCTGTTACTTCCTCTCGCTACAGGTGTGCCCACATATCACACAGCACAATCCTCACACTTTTAAATCACATACAAGGCTGGCGTTTTTAGGACCTGAGCACTAGTTGGTTGCAAACGGCTCGGTGGATATTCTGTATTGTGCCACAATGGTATTTACTGGAGAGCCAGGTAACATTTACACAACTTGGTTAAACAAAGAAACATGTCCATGGGCATGTTCTGCCCACCACAGCAGTGGATTATGTATGGTAAGAATTTTGGGTGTTTGCAAATAATCATTGACCTCTTTTTGTTGACTGAAAAGTTGTTCAAAATGTTGCTTGACGCTGGCGTTTCCCCCCCTTTACTGGTTCTCCCTCAACTACCAAAGCTGTCCATTTCAATATAGAAGACAAAGTACATCCATTAAGGTGACATAATAATTTCATTCAGCACACTCAACTGTTGTTTGTAAGCAGCTCTGCCTTCTTCTCAAGAAGAGCAAAAACATGTAGTTAGCAACTAGTCGACGTCATGCTCTGGAATTGTGCCATCAACAAGTGAGTCAGTCCATGCAACCCTTGCTATGTACTGTCTGTATGTACTGTATACTGCATGTGCAAGATATGTTTATATTATAAACATTATGTATTATTTTTAGTGTGAGTGGCATGGTTATGTTTATCAGATTTTCTTGTTGATTGCTGCCTTGCTATCTGGCTGCTGTCATCCTGAGAAAGTTTTGTTTTGAAGACGAGTGTCTGTTTTGCAGTGAGCGCCTCATGGATGATCTAAAGGCCAACCACAAGGGCAGCTTTTCTCGTAATAGAGAATCCAAAAGCATGGACTTGGGTGAGCAAACACACCAGCACTTATGGAGACCCCTTTTTTATCCCGTCGTTAAAGAGCTGATCTTATGCATGCATGTGAATGGGAGCTAATGGGTTTTTGTGCGTGAATGCGTGCGTGTAAGGTGAGAACTACGGTTAATTCCTTGTATTGACTTTTAGTGGCCTTAATTTGTTCTTGTTTTTCTATACTGTTTTACAATTTTGTTGTTTTCAACAAGCCCTTATTAAATTCATTTTCATAAAACATTGGTTCTCCTCTCTTATTTCCTCTTCGGCCCTTACGCGATGTGAAAGGCGCTCCTCTGTCACGATCTCCTTTGACTCAGTTTTCCAATCCTGGTTCATTAGGTTCTGCGAATTGGCTTTCTTCCTGCAGCACACGCCTCTGCCACCCAAGCTTGATTGCCATTCATTATGGACAAGGGTGGTCCCACTGAGGCCCGCTTCACTCACCCCCCTCTTCTGTCTCAGTTTTTGGCCATTCTCAATCTGTTTGTATTTCCTCCATGTTATCTCTCCACTTCTGTTCATCTCTATTGCGTCTGGGCTTCAGCAAGAAGTTCCTGCCGCTCGTGAGCAGTGCACCTCTTAAGTTTTTCAGTCTCATGCATCTGGCTTTATCTGCGCTCTAATGTAGGTTGGCTTTTATTAAATACCACTTGCCCGAAACAGCTGAACTCCCTCTTTTGACCTTGAATGACTTGAGCTTCAAGTGTATTGGCTAGAGCTCAAGTACATACTTACGAAAACGCACACACACACGCACACACGAAGAGTAGTGCAATTCCTGACCCTGTTTTTACAAGATGCTGTTTATCATCAGATGTAGAAGCGATATGCACAGACACTTATATATTATAAATACTCTATGTACTGCATAAAATACGCTGCAGATGAAAGCAGGGTTTACATTTTTAACCTTCCACTATAGTATAAGGACATGAATAACATTTCTTTTCGGAAGCTCTGCATTGTGTGTCATCTTGTCTCTCTGTTGTCTTGTACACCAGCGCCTTCATCCTAAACCTGGCATCATTTCTCTTGTTTCCCAGTAATCTACCCCCCGGGAAAATTGACCTCATAAAAAATTTAAATGATGGTTTCAGAGAGAAAGCAGCTCACTGAAAACCTATTATTGTCTCCTGTGGTGGTCCACATGTGGTGGCTACCTGTTGGGCTGAGTTGGGTGCCGCTTAACAGGATGGTGATGGTCTCCTTTTTACTTTTTTTCTGCTAATGTCTCACTCAACCCATTTTATCCCACAGTCACAATGTTCTTGTATCTGTTTTTTTGCTTCATTTTCCCCCCCTAATGTCTGTGGTCATTGTATTGAGGGACTCATTCTTGACTCACTGCAATGATATGTTGGAATACGGTTTAATATGCACAAGGAAGGAAGAAAAAACAAAAAAAATTCTGTGTGTTCCAGTGGCAGATGAGAGTAATGTGCGATCGCTGGCCGGACATAGAAAGGGTGAGTTATTACATTTCAAATCATTAACTCATTAGTTTACTGACTAACCAGTGGGGGGTGAGTTATGATTCAATTGAAAGGAAATGTATTTGGCATTTTTTTCCAAACCTATCAAGTTATCTAGACCAGAGTAAGTAAACTTATTGTTGTAAAATTATTTAAACAGTATTGTGTAGGATCTTGCATGCATGAAAATTTATTTTTGGTTGCTGCTGTGTACAAAAAGTACATAGGGTTGCTGATTTGTCTTTTGTCTTAAGAAAAACTTACAATGCTTTAGACACATATAACCATAATTTTTTGTTTACATTTCTTATCGCCATATGAAGATGATTCTAGTAACAGATAATTTTGGTCACTATAATTGTGAAAAATGTGTTTATTTTGTAGTCTAACTGCCACTGCACTTCGACAATTCAAAGTTATCTTGTCCATTTGTGTTATTTAAAGGGACTGCAACATGAAAAATCAACTTTTTAGAGCTTTTAGCCATGTTAAAATGCTAATTCCTCACCAAAAACATGACCAAAGTTGTGTTTTCCTCCATTCGCCCCTGTATGAGAAATTCGAGGTTATTCTGCTCTCCAAGCACCAGCCCCTCCCAACCTGAGAAAACGAGCTGTTGGCACGGTTTGACGTCATTGCCCCCCGCACCGCCTCTGCGGACTAAACGCACGCCCTTTTTTTTTAGACCTCCCTCCATGGGATAATGACAAAAGTAGCCTTTATCAATAAATATTCTGTCCAAATAAATTTAAAGCAATCAATTATTCTTAAAATGTGCAATGCCAAAGTGCAATGAAATGACAATTGGCTGTCTTAAAATCCATTGGCTGACACTGGTGTAAACTACAAGTAAAACATTTGCGCTGATACATTTAAATGAATGAGTGGTGTAGTGGTTAGTGTGCTCGCCCCATAAGCAACAGGGCGAACCCACTGTGGTGCTTTTTGTCCCCCTTCTCCTTCTTTCCTCTAACCTCTGCTCCCCTCCTCTTCGACGATTTATTGCGGCAAGGATCCGTTTTGTTTCAAATGTTTATTCAAGAATTGATGGCAGAGATCTAGCAGCCCGTGAAATTTAGTGTCCATTTTAAAAATCGGCTTAAAACCTATCTGTATGTTTCGTGGGCGTTGCGCGAAGCAGCCGGCTCGGACAACGTCATGAGAGGGGTGAGGCAGCCACAGGGGGAGAGGCGTGGTTTTACTGAACCGAGCATTTGACTTCCGGGTAAGGAAAATAGCCACCGAAATAACTAAAATTTCATAAGAAATTACATTACGATTGTGTCAAAGGTAAGATTTCATCATTATATGCCTATAGTTAACTGTGGAAGGGCTTAATATACCATAGTGTAGTCCCTTTAATAATCAAACTCTAAACACATTCAACAAATTAGGATTGCCAAAATCTAATTTCGGGTTATAACTCTCTCTCTCTTTTTTTTCTTCTTTTTTTTTGTAGTTTGGTGGTCCTGTGTTTTTTTGTCAGATGTGACTTGTATATAATAAAATTAGAGCTCGGACTCTCTGACAAAATCCACGTTCTCTAATTGTGTTAATGGCTGCGAAACAATTCCTGTTGGATTTAAAACTTCAGCTTCTAACTTCAGAAAAGTTGTTTATTTTCATTTAAATTGGTTTACCCTTACTAGAATCCCATGCCACACCATGGCCAAATGTAGAATCATGGCGGTTGGCATTACCGCCAGTGGACACCTTCTTTAGCATGCAAGCGGTATTGCAACAATTATTATGCAATGGATAAGGACTAAAGTATTTAACCGTTTTATCGTTAATCGAAAAGTGTTACTCAACCATTGCACAAGAAATGCATGGCCTGCTATATCTAACATTTCACCATTTGTTCACCGTGCCTACGTGTCGTTCTGCTGGATCCTACCTCAGCAGCATCTTGTTGGTTATTGTTCCTTTTCACGTTGACTGGTGGATGTTTGCTTAGATTTGATTTTGAAGTCAGTTTGAAAGATCTTAATTCTCTTTTACAGTGTTATATTATATCACACGAGGTTGCTGGCTTGATTGTATGCAGCAAATGAGCCTGTTGCTGGCGAAATAGACGTGCACTTAAAACTGCCGCTGACCTTGAATGCCTTCCAGTCCCACCCCTTCCTCCACCTCAACCTTCACCTTCATCCTCATCCTCCGCTTCTATCAGCTCCTCCCACAAGCTCCACTGCTAAGATTTTCCTGGAATGTCTTATCACTGCCCGTAACTGCGACCCACGATAAATAAATGTGTCTATTTAAGCCCTGCAGCATTCCACTCATGTTGTTTTCCTCTCATCTCCTGCTGACGTCTTTGCTAATGTGTATTGACAGTGCTTTTGCGCTTTTCTCAGTTTTGCTGACACAGCGTATTGGGCAGGCTTCCTGTGCTACACCCCCACTCTTAAATGGCCTTAGAGTTTGTTTTTTTTATGAGTTTGACATATTTCATTAGATGGATAGTCTTAAGAGGCCTGCCTGGCTTCTTTTAATCTGGCTAAAACCCTCTTTTCCTCTCAGGCGGAAGTGCTACTCCCTTGTTCCTTCCCATTCCCTTTGATTCCTTAGTTTTCTGAATCTCATTTTTCTTGTATTTCCAAATACATCAATTCATTTGTGTTCCATTTCCACTCATTCCACTTTTGTATCTCTCATGTGATAATTGTGTTTCAGTTTTGTGAAATTTCATCTTCAAGTTTGGCTTTGGCCCATTGTAATTCCCATTTGCCTGTTTCAGTGTGGTATTGCTTAATTCCTTCTCTCTCTCTCTTTATCCTGGCAGCAGGCCGCCCTCTTACACCTCACCAGGGAGCTCATCCAGTAACTGCATCTTGTAGCCAGAGTTCGTGTTTCTTTTTTGGTTGTGGAACAGTGGTGCATCTGCCTAGCACATCTGCCTTCCAGTCACTGGTTCTGTGTTCAAATCTCAGCTCTGACATTTCTGTGTGCAGTTTGAATTCTCTCAGAGTTCTCAGTCTTCATACATTCCAAAAACAGGTTGGGTTGCTTACAGACTGTTAATTGCCTAGAATGTCGGTGTGAATATGAGCATGAATGGCTATCTACGGGCAACCGATCCAGCTTGTACACTGCCTCTTGTCCAAAGTTAGTTCGAATTAGCTCCAGCTCACATGGGACCTTAAACATACCTTAAATATAAGTTATGGGAAATGGACGGATGGATAAACGTGTGTCTTGCCATGTTTGGTGGAAGCTAATACTGTGACTTGTCCACAAATAACAAAAACAGACAAAAGACAATCCGCCTCTCACCTCCATTTCCTCTCCTGCTGTATCCAGCCTGCAGCCTGTCCCTGCATTATAAAGGACATCTTCACAAATAAAGCTACAGTACAGTACAATCACAATGAAAGCCATGGGCAATTTAGTTCACCTAAAATGTATGTTTCTAGAATGTGTGAGGAAACCAGAGTTCCCTGAGAAAACACAGACATGTGTGGGGCAAAGTCCACACAGGAAGGCCAGAGCCAAGATCCGAACCTATAACCTCTGAGCTATGATGTAGACGTGCTAACCCAACTGAATGTATCTGCATTAAATTGTACACCAAGATTGACACCAACTTCCAGACACTATATGCCATTGTTAACAGAAGTGAATCAAGACCTGCATTTAAAAGTTGGTCTTAGTTTGTGCAATCCTTCTACCATTAATAGATGTGTACATAATCATGCCGGAGTTACACATGGTCAGATATGTGTATGTATGATGTTGTGTGTGACATCATGTTGTATCATTGGCTGATGATTCTGAAAATGTGTATGCCCTACAGACCCACCACATTACACAAGCTTTTTTTTATTGGTACACATGGCACGTAATGAAACCTTTTTCATGGCCTGAGGGGGTCTGTATCATTTTTATTGGCACTAAACAACTATGAGGTGGATGGTGTGAACCCTGCCACACACAAAAAAACTACAAACGTGCAGACTCCTTTACGGCATACGTCCTTTCCCTAGTCGTTCCAGACAGAAGTCGAGTCAAACGTCTACGCGCGATTACTGTTGGCATGCAGAAGCTACAAAACACCCCAAGAAACGAAGATTTTTGTCTGAGGCGACAATAATAATGATAATAAAAAGCCTACCTGGATGTGGTTAAAAGCACAGTACAGGATTTCACTCGCTCTTTTTAAAAGATAGCTTTCCATGCTCACATAACAAAAAAAATATTCTGATGTTAGCTATTGGAAAATTGCTTGGTAGCAATAAATAGCCAATTCGCCTTTCCACACTGACCCGACCAGCCAGGCAATGCTCAAAAGTTGTGTTCTTTCTTGTGTCTACAATAAAGAAGGTAAGATCACAACCACCATCTGCTGTTAACATACTTGAGAAACTTTACAGTGCTGTATAAAGAAAAAATATACAATAGCCACTGGAAATAATGTAATTCAGTCCAACAGCGGACCCCTTGGACGTTCGGATTTCACAATATGCGCTTGGGCTCATGGAAAATATGTTTTTTTCAAGGGAAATTCAAGGGAAAACAATACCGCTTTTGTCCAAAGGTGCCGCCATAATCAATGAAAACCAAATGCTCATTTGTGCTACTTTAAATCCATTTAAACAACTTGAGATGGGAATGTTGACACCCTTAATTTAATTATTTGTATTCCTTATGTTGAATTAGATAACTGCACTTGAAGATTTTAAAGGCCCCAGGCCATAAAATGTAATTGTTTCCTCAGTTTTATTCATAACATAGGTCAAAATGAGCCTGTGATCTTGTTTATTTTTGACGTTCATGCGGTTAGTTGATTGTATGCAATAACAGTTTGAAATGCCAACGGGAGCAAAACAAGCCGATCAGACTTAGGTGTTGTGACGTAGATTTGCTACTCATTATTCAAGCATCATCCGCCTGCTAA
Organism: Leptonotus elevatus; assembly: GCF_054856555.1. Taxonomy (NCBI): domain Eukaryota; kingdom Metazoa; phylum Chordata; class Actinopteri; order Syngnathiformes; family Syngnathidae; genus Leptonotus; species Leptonotus elevatus. The sequence goes on along the minus strand of NC_141240.1, from coordinate 5,634,336 downwards.
ACTCAGGAAAAATGGCTGAACAGCAGCGCACCTCTGTCTTGTGCAAAGCTGAAACTTTGCGTTACCTGCCAACCTCGGAGCAGTTGAGGACTAAATGGCTTCAATTTATTTTGGGAGAAAGTCTGGAGCCACAATTGTGCTGTGCTCAACACATTTTCTACTCGTTTTCCAAAAGTAATATTTAACTTCGTGCATCACATTACCAGCGCATTGGGACAAGCATTCAGTGTTGCAATTGCAGCCAGAAGTAGCTTATCCGTATCCGATCCAGTTTAGGGTATATCTCGGCAGCTTTTATGATTACTTTTGTGACAACAAAGCAGAGCTCTAGACTATCATTTTTTACTATGAGCACGATAGCCCCAAATGTAAAATTTTCGGAGTGCTGGAAGGCATTTTTGAGGTGCAAACAGTAAATTGACTTATAAAGTAAGTAATGACATTACTCTGCATTTTCAATGTATTACTGATAAATGTTTTCAGAAACTACAATGTTTTCAATTCACATTTTATTGTGTAACTTTCGACACAAAATTAACAATTTTCTGGAATAGCCAGATAATAAAAGATGTTTAATTTCACACTTGATGGTCTGTGTAGGCAATCAAAAGAACCCACTACAGTATTGCATATGGGACACTAAAAGGTCAATTTCCCCATCATACAGCTCCTTTAAACCCTACTAAGACACAATTAGGTAAGTTGTTTCTAACCATTGCAGTGTCTTGAATATTCAGCCAGAATGGCATTGTGACACCTCCGCAAGGTGAAAACAGAATACTTGAACAACCATGGTTTTGCATGGACAGCAACAGAATCAGATGTGCACATTTAAAAAGACATCATACTAGTGCCTATTGAGCCTAGCTTAAAATTGTTCCAGCTGTGAAGACCATTGCCCGTCATCCTGGCCCTGGTCGGCTTTTAGGCTGCTTGTCAAATGTGTGCACCAGCTTGAATCGGTAGCAATCAGGTGGACATGATGCAAACCGATCCATAAGAGCTTCTGCTGGCACCGTGAGCAACGATATGTGATGAACGCTGATTTCACCCTCCACTGGATTTAGCTGGCGATGATATCCACCTCTCCGGCACTCATCCATCCTATTAAACCCTCATTATTCATTTAACTCTGACCTTAACCACCTGACACACATGGAGTGAGAACATTAGACTCGCGAAGACCTTAGCAAAAGTGGATTGGGCTCTTTTTTTCTACTTAAACAGTCAAGGGCGCACAACACTATTTACTGTGGAATATCATGACTTTTTCCCACCAAAAACCTCAGATTTTGTAGCCATGCACCCATGCCCACACATTTGCACGTTTTTTTTCTGTATAGTGCAGAAGTCTGCTAGGAAGGAGCTTAATTCTATCAGGCTGCAAGCTGGACAGCCATAATTACATTTGTGACACAAATCCTGCCTCTCAAATTTAGCATTTTAGTCTTGAACGATCCCCCCTCTCTATTTATAACCCTTTATATTCCCAGCAAATCCCACTTCCTCCCAGAAAGTCAATTTAGGACTTAAAAAGCAACTGTGCTTATCCCCCTACCCTCCACCTCCTTTGACTTTGACTGTCGTTTTTTTTAACCCCTTGAAGCATCTAGTTCATTGCGACTTTATTAAGTGGCAAATTTGTGAGAGAAAAAATCACAGATTTACGACAAATACACTTGCTATAGTCTAATGTGAGGATTCTTTGGTGGTTAATGACACACTGTTTATAAAATGAAAAGGCAGGATGGAGACGGATTCATTCTTAGTTTAAACTTTACTCATCCTCCACGGGAGCTAGAGTGACAACACTTCCTGATCCCCTATGAGCTAACACTAACCAATCTGAAGTTAGCATACTTTAGGTAAATGCAAGTGAATGATGGAAAGCAGCAGATTCGACACATCAACTTAGCTACTTGTACAAGAAAATACCAAAATGTATGAATGTGTAAATAATTATTCTGGAAACATAAATGTACATGTAAATATACATTGTGACAAATTAACTTAAATGCTTGATCCTCCGGGTGTGGACCTTTGCAAAGCGAGGCATCTGTGTCGCTGGTAGTGCCCAACGCTTCAAAGTGCAAATGCTTAACATCATATGGTTAATCTCTGCTAAAGCAATTACTACGTCCTTATTTGAAACCTCGACCGAAAAGTATTGGCACAAACAAATCCGAGTTATACGCTACGTGTATTTCTCGTAAGTTTTTTTCTCGCAAATCTGCCACTTAAAGTCACAAATTTGCGTCTTTATAAAGTCGCAAATGGGGACGGGAATGAATAAACCTCGGCTTCATCCCGTCAGCCCTTTTTATTTTTTTCGGGTTGTCCAAAAGAAAAAATTAACAATAAAAACAAACAAACAAAAAATGTAGGAGTTTTATTTCTTTACAAAGTGGCAAATTTGCAAGTTTTTTGGGGGGGGAATATTAACCCCCCTCTACAAAAAATATTTATACGTGGCCCTAAAACGCTGTCATGATTATGCTTTTCAAGAACACTCATTATTTTTTGCGTTGTCCAACACAACTTCGTTGCTAGAGTTGTGAAGCAGAAGTGTGTCCATCCCTTTATTCCCTCTGTTTTCTTTCAACAGCCTTTTAACGACATTCCATTTGCTCTACTCTTTCTTATGCATAATCCAGGGCCCACTGCCGGTGAAACGCTGGGCCCAACCCTGGGTCTCTGGAAGTCCAGCTCCCTCGAAAGTCTCCAGTCAGCCATGTCGGAGGCCCAGCACAATGACATCCAGGCCCAGGTCCCATTTCACCGCCCACGGCCACACATGGTGCGAGGGCACGGATGCAACCAGAGTTTCCGCATTGCCATCGACAAATCTTATGAAGGACCGTCGGAAGATGGTAAGGATTAGCATTATTGGCTTCTGATTGTACTTGCTGTACATGTTTTATAGTTTCATTAGATCTCAAGCCTAACAAAGGATTATGCGCTTAAATTCCATTTCACATTACCAACACAACTTCCTCCAGTTTTATAGCATGCTGGCATCCCAGTAGCTGGAGACCGGCCAAGGTACAGCGCTTAGAATAATGAAATGCCATGTGATTTTCATCCCGTCAGCAATTTAGGAAAAGCAACTTTAAATCTTAATATAGAATGTTCAAATGTTCTCCATTCAAAACCCACATACAGTTGTGATCGGACGTTTACATTCTTCATGTTCAAGAGTATCTTGTTGATTTTGAGATTTTAATGTTTTTATTTGAGTTGTTTTTCCTTTTTCGTGGGATAAATATCCCACGAAGTTTTAATTTAAACTTTAAACCTCACAATAGGTACTACTACTTGCTAACTTATTTCACGTCGACCAGACATTTTTGTAGTCACCACAAGCTGCTGGCATAATTCTGGTTGGACAGTTGACCACTTTTCTTCAGTTCATTTAATTTTTTTTTATTTTCTGTCACGGACCCAGTTTTGAAGCATAGTTGACAAATGATCAGTCGGGTTGAAGCTCAGGCTTTAGGAGGCAAGTCCCAAAACTTTGTTAGCCGGAACCAAAACCATTTTTGATGTTTGTTTGGAACAAGTTTCAACTGTTGAGGTGTTGATTTCAGGTGAATTTGAAGAATTTGGTCAAAGTCCTCCTTCAGATATGCTATATAGTCTTTATGGCCTAAACGCTAAATTGTTGTCTTGTCTGACCTGTCCTGAAGGCATTTGACTTGTCCATGCGGGCAGCTGCAAACTTCAGTCAAACTTGAAGTATCAATTTCAACATAAGTAATTTCTCCACAGATGACGACCAATCTGAGCTTAGTTCCGGTCATGAAACACCGGTCAGCAGCTCGTCACGCCAGGACCTGGATGTTGAAGATGTGAGAATGCGGAAGAAAGTCAACGGAAAGAAGCAAGAGAAAAAGAGCAAAGGGAAGAAGAGAAGTGAGGATGCTGTAGAGGATATGGAGAAGAAGACCAAAAAGAAAGGCTTTGCTCTTTTGAGGTAGGAGACACAAAAAATATATTTTCAGTGTACTTTTGTCTTTGCTACTAAAGCTGACGGGTAACCCATTGAACTAGAAAAATATAGTGTCCTTATTCTTTATGCAGAAATTGAGACATGTAAGAACTCTGTGCCCCCTTTTCCAATACATTTAACTCATTTGCTCCCAAAAACGTATAAACACGTTCTATTTTAAATATTGCTATCATTCCAACAACATATTTGTGTTTTTTTTAGTGTTTTTTTTATTTTATGCTAGAGCATACAGAAGGATTTAATGCAGCTTCTGACCTGACGAGGTCGCTTGAAGCAATGGTAGTTATTACAAAAAATGGCCAGCATGTGGCAGCACAGTATAAGAGATCAACCACAGCCATGTTGCAGCGAGATCGTTTTGACAGCGTTTTCAATAGGTTTGTGAATAATGATGAAACTTAGCTATATTCTAATGCCAATTGCTGTAAAACAGAAACAGATACAAATATACTTATTTTTCCTGATGAAAGAAGAGACCCTAATCTTTCTTTTGGTAGGTTCCATATTTTATAGCAAAATAACACAATATTCTGTGTGCCTTGCAAAATCAGTCAAAATCCAGTAAAACAGCCGGGAGCGAGGGGGGATGCTTCAGTAAAAATGGCTAAGAGTTAATGAGTTAAGCAAATTAACTGTTGAACAAAAGATTATGGAATATTAGATATGAATACATTATTGGTGGCAACAGAAAAAAACAATTATCGGCCAATCTGAGCAAAGTCCATAGACGCATTACCTACCCAGAGCGCTTATCACCCATTCATCAACATGTCCCCATCTTGATTGTAGTGAGCCCAATCCTCCTACAAGCAGCCCTTATCTTTTGGCAGTGACACGGTGTGGCCAGTGTATCGCCACACTTCCAACACTGCAGATTCAATTAGGCTGTCGCAACAGATAGAGCATGCTGAACGTGAGCCCACAGATGGCAGATAACAATCCAATCGGCTACAGTGTCAAGGGCAGTAATGGAGGAGATGTTCACACGGAAAGAGAAGGGCAGAGTGAAGGACACACACATGGGACCGAGCTTGAAGTTAGATCTGAAGAGCACATTCGCATATTATTGGGTTGCATTTTGCAAATACAGATCCAAAAAGCTTTCTAGTATTGAAGATGGCGCTATGAAGAATTTGGAACAAACCCCATGACCCCATTTCTGAAGCAAAAAGTAAATAAATAAATAAAATGCACACTCCAGCCTCCAGAAAAACTACCACCACACAATTACCTGCTCCCACCACCCTCATTCAACCCGTAGCACTTACAGCGGCCTTTCTCTGTCCAAGTTGATTGTTATTGAATTTGAAATATGACTTCATTATCTGTAGCATTGTGTGCTTCAATCTAATTGCAGCTCTCAAATGTTATTTTTGTCTGGTGGCAACATTTGGAAAAGGGCAACTCGTAAGCATATGACCTCGCTTTACCCCTGTGGTGAAAACGTGCACAACAGCAGCCTGCACAACTCCTGGAGGTCATCCCTGCCCATGCGGCGGTCATAAATGTTTGTTTTTCATGTGCCAGTATTTGTAGACATGTGCGTGTTTTGACAACGGCATGCAGCAAACAGCCTGGGGCATTGGGTGAAACCTGGAAATCGAATATTTAATGCAGGAACATTTGGAACTTGTACTTTTAATGTGCGCATCCCATCATATTGCATATCATATACTAATAATTGCACATCTCCAATGGTAATGGTAATGAAATGTCAAGGCTTAGTTCAGAGTGAAAATGTGCTTTTGTCTCCTGTGATGTAGCTTCAAGTCTTTTTATCACCTGGCTCGCCAAGGCCCATTGCTGTCTCGTCTCCTTGATTGCTAAATAAGCCACGACAAATGGCGGCACCTCTAAGACCTTGCCTGTCTTGTCTGTGCTCAGCAGACAGCAGTGAAGCCTTCACCTGGAATGGTGCCTCAGAGGCCACTGACAAACCAAAAAAAACAGTGAAGCTTGACCTCTTCTGCTTTCCTTGGCACACTCGTTAAGACTGCATTGACACCGCAGGTCTTAAAAGTTCAAATCCTTTTTACTGCAACAAACTTAGTGGAAGTAAACTATTTTATCCATTATTTGTTTTTTTTCCCCCTCTTTAATTTTGCTGGAACTGACTTAATTCCCTGATTTAGAGATGTGAACAATAATCTGTTGATCGAAAAAATTAAAATAAGGCATTGCTTTAAATGTATGATCAAACAGAATTATATATACATATATATATTTAAATCAGAAAGCTGCCAGTTGAGGCAGTCACAATCAAACATTTGAGTAACTCTCAATAAAGGTTGTGCACCTGCCGTAACTGCTCCAGCTGTGTCAGGTTTGAAGGGTACCTTCTTCTGACTGCATATTTGACCTTTTCCCACAGATTTTCAATCGGACTAATTTGAAGAATGTGTTTTAAGATGTATGTGTCTGCTCTTTATCCCGTTGGAGGGCTGATAACCTGCTTCTGAGACACTGGACAACCCATTTTGCTCCAGGAAGCTTCAATAGTATTGAAAGTTTACTGTACACTGCACAGATTGTGCTGGATGAAGTAAGCCCAGAATGTAACCAAGTCATAACCATGTGGCCATATTTCACAGTACTTCATTTATATTCAAATTTAAAGCAACACTAAGGAACTTTCAGTTTGTGTTGATTTATGGCGGTGCCATATGGACAAAAGCGGTATTGTTATGTCTGGAAGACCACATTTCCTATGAGAACAAGCGCATTGCGTCGTTTTTTAGCTCACGCCAGTGAGTGAAATCCTGGTCAATGTTGCTTATTGACTGTCCTTTCATCCAGGGTAGCTTTTGACGCATGCCATAAAGCACTCAGCACATTTGTTGTTTTTTGTGTGACAGTGTTCTTACCATCCTCCTCAACGTTGCTTAGTGCCAGTAAACATGATACAGACCGCCTCAGGCCATGGCAAAGGTACCATTCAACTCGTTTTAAGTCGATGTTTCATCAGAAGAGTTTTGAAAATATTTTATTAAGATTGAAAAGCTCCTTAGTGCTACTTTAAACTAAGGGTACCATCATTTTTGTCCAGACCACTTTTAATAATTTGTCTTTTTGGATTATTTTGCTGAACAAAGAAAATAAACTGATTTGCATTTGTTATTTCGGAATCAGAATCATCTTCATTGAACATGTAAACACACGCAAGGGATTTGTCTCCAGTACTATTAACTGCACTAATATTGCAGTACCAAGCAACTACAACAAATATAGACTTGACACAAAAGTATAAAGTCTATACGTAATGTCAGGATACCATTTGTGATATAGTACCAACAAATGACAGCTGTGCAAACAATGCAGAGAGTCATCAAGCAAAGATTAATTGACCAGTAGCGTGGTAATTACAAAAACAATGACAGGTGTCAAGTATTCCAATACATTTTATTTATTTTTCAGTACTTCATCACTTATTTCAATTATGTGTGTCATTCTATTTATTTAAAGGGGACGTGAAACGAAAATTGCTCATTTTTAAAGTTTTTGATCATAATATGCATTCCCCCACCCTGACAAAGTCCCCAGAGTTGTGAGGAAAACGACCCATGTTTCCCTTGTCTATAGCTGTTTGTGTCAACACAGCACTCTCAAATGGGCTATTTTAGCAGATCGGTTTTATACATCACTACCCCCACCTTTTCTGGTTTTATACGTCACTAGCTCAGCACGAACTTCACCCCTACAATTTTCAAACCCTCACCCACACCCTGGCTGGTTTCTGCACACTGGCTCACGGAAGCCTCTCGGTAGCGAGGCAGGTCTCAGTCCGCCAGCTCGCAGAAGCAGTGAAGCAGGCCCCGCGCCAGCAGTGAAGCAGAAGCCACTCGACAGCGAGTTAGGCCCCGCGCCACCGGTGGTGGACGTTCGCGAGAGAGCGGGGACTGTCTGAGCTGCTCGGCAGTGAGGCAGGTCTTTGCCTAACCTGATAATAGCCAGAGTGATATTGTTATTCACTCAAGGGAGTTCTCCACAATATCAATCTGGGATTGCTCCACGTTGATTTGCTCGGGAAAGGCGGGACATTCTGTACAATACTTCGAGCGGATTGGATGATCCGGCATCTACTAACTTTCGTTTTGACCAATAACGGCCACGGATGAAAATGTCGTCTTCGTTTTCGTCGAAGGAAGGGGAAAAAGCACAAATATCTTGACCAGCTAAATATGTAGTAGTGCCTCTCGCTGTTCAACATTCAACAAGGAAATGGTTAGTAATTCTGCAAGAACAGTAATTGCAGCGTCCATTCGTAGTTAGGTTTGTTTGTTTGCCGCTCTAAACACAATGTCGCTCTGTGATTGGTCCGAACCACCAGTAGTATGGATCGATACAAGATGGATTCGCCGGAGTTTGTGAACTCACAAATACCGCGAGAATACAGCTTGCAGAGCAAGGTTAGTCTTTGCCCACCAGCTGGCAGAAGCAGGAGAGCCTTGGCCACGCCCACCAAAATCCGTCCGTTTGAAGCTGGGCTCACAGTAGACCATCTTGTGGAGCCTGTATTTGTACAAGGGAGAATTTCGCAAAAAAATCTTTTGATACAGTATTTGTCGCCGCAAAGCTTGCGTTAGGTCCACTTTAACATGAAAGTACCCAAAATTTCTGTATCTACCTAATGCAGGCTCAAAATTCTAAAATTCTCAAAATTAATTCTCCATATTTAGCACCTCTCATGATTGACTTAGTTTTGCATTTGTAATCTTCATCAATAGGCGTATTTCCTCTGGCTTGCAAAGTACAGTACATGGCATATCCAATCTGTCACTCAAATTTTTTTGTATTGTATACAATAACAAAGACAATTTTTATTTGATTCTGAACCTGAGATAGCAGGCTGATGAATGCTTGATTTGGATCTTAAGATGTCCAATGCATTTTGGGGGGGCGCATGCATGTGGCGTAGATCCAAACTTGGTGACATGGGCTGAGTGAATTAAGGAAGGAAGGAAGAAAGAAAGAAAGAAAGAAAGAAAGAATGAATTTGTGTCCTTTGAGCCATGTAGTGTAAATACAGGCTAAGAAGTCTTCAGTCTTGAACTTGGCCATGTCAAACAAGTTATTGTCATCACTCATTTCCTGCTAATATGATGCATGTAAAAAATATTAGCGCAGCGCTCGGCTTCGGGAGTTTGTAAAGATTAAGCGTGTGCTCATTTGTGTAGTGTTTGTGTGCTGGGATTAGTTTGATCCAGCATGGCGCAGTCAGCAGGTCAGGGTTTGACGGATGCAGCTTGTGACTCACAGCCTCACTTTCAGGTGGCATTGGACACAGTCTTAATTCCGTTCTCCCATTGATGGGTGTGCCAGCGTTCATGGCAAATCCTGACTGGTGGTGACAAATCCCACCTGCCCCAGGATCAGTGTTCAGCCATCAGTATTAGTGCACATTCTCAGCTGAGACTCCTCCCCCTCAACCAATATTAAGTACATGAAAGTCAGCATGATACACTGTTTACAAATCCACACAACACCATGCTAAACACCCCCATACCCTCACCCCGACTCCTTCCCGACACTTCTCCATGTGTAGTGCTGAAGAAATCCGACAGAGAGGCAAGCCAATTAGCGCGGTCCGTTCCGCTTTTATCCTATCGCAGAGTGTCAGGATGCGCCTGGCTGAAAGACAGTCACTGGTTAACTGCGTTCAACGCAACCCAGTTGTCAAACTGAAGGGGCTCGCCGCAAGATGATTTCTGATGGATTATTACGGTTGTTTTGGGGAACTTTGCCTGCTCGCTCACTTCCCGCCAGCCTATGCTCCTTTCCCCGATGAGCCTCTTTACACTCAGTTTGTTGTCAAATCACATTTGCCACCGCTGCCATTTGCCTAATCTGGAGAAGTCAACTGTAAGAATCCTTTTGCTGCAACACCCAACAAAAGACGGTATGGTGATAAATGCAGCTGGTACTTGCAGACCAGGTTGTGTTACCCCAAAGCACCCTCCTGACATACGTTGTATTTCACCACACAAGGTGGGTGGCCTGTGCCATGCAAGTGTGGGATATTTGTGGCATTCTTGCTCATTCATGCATATAGGCATTAGGCACACAAATTATATCATGTGTATATAATATGCATATTTGATATATACAGTATACATATATATAATATGCAGTTGCATTCTTGCACACATTCAAACCATGAATAAAAATCTGCAATGTCTTTGTATCATATTTGATTTAGATAATTTTGTTCTATTTTTTATTTTATTTTTCACAAATCTAACCTGGGATCTCTGGTATCATAATTTGTGCCATTTCACATGGAAATGTGTGTTGGTATGACAGTAATATCCCTTGAACCCTTGAATGATGTCGCAGAATTTATTAGGGTTGTCCCGATTTGATCAAGTGTACAGAGAGTGGATTTTTAAAGGAACTTAAGGACAATGCAAAGTGACGTCAGTGATTTGTTTCGGAATACATTAAATTTGTCTTTAAATACATTTTTTCAAAATAACTTCTTCTTTTTTAATCAATTCAGCTTTTCTAAATGCCCATACCGCCTGATATTTCTTGTAATGTTTCATTCTGTAAATAAAACCTTTGGTACTTCTCTGAGAAACACATACGGCATTTTCGACAATTGTTACACTTGGTCACATCAAATATGGCGGCGACCTTGTCGTATGAGCAGAGTTGCCAACTTCTACCATCATCTCTCAGGACCATTCTGAATATTTGGTCAGGAACATTTTGATTTTGTCAGGAACGTTGGCATATCAGCTGAAACAACAAACATTAAGACAAGAAAGACTCTGAATAACATTATTTCCTTTATATATAATTTTTTTTCTTTCTTGAAGAGTTTATAGTGACAAAATATACAGTTAATTTGTCTCAGTTTTGATTTCTTCAATATGATGTCTTGGCGGTAAATTGCTAAATATGCAGTAGTGTAGTGACAATTTTACACGCAAGTCAGATCTCACAAACTGAACAATGACTTTTGATTGTATTTGGTTGTCATCATGAATTTCTCAAAGCACAATTGTGTGCATATTATAGGGGACTCACACTGAAGCCAGCCACTAAACAAAGTCCTTCCTATTTTTAAAGTTAATTATATCACTGTATTTTAAGCCCTTCCACAGATAACTATAGGCATATAAAGATTAAATGTTCCTTTGACACCATGGCGATGTCATTTTTTATGAAATATTAGGTGTTTTGCTGGCTATTTTTTTTACGCGGAAATAAAACGCCCAGTTCATCATAACCCTGCTTCTCCCCGTGTGGTTGTCGCGCCCTTCTAGTCCGAGCCGGCTGCTGTGCGCACCGCCCACAAAACTCTATAGCACGCCGTTCGAGCACTCTTCTGAGTGGCCACGCAAGACCGGCCTTAGATGTGGAAATTGGATGGATGTTCAATTCTTCAATAAACATTTGAAACAAAACGGCTCCTCGCCGCAGGAAATCATAGTGGAGAAGGAGGGGAGAAGAGGGGAAAAAAAAAAAGATGAGCGAGATACGAACAGGGGACCTACTGCTTACAGGGCAAGTGCGCTAACCCCGACACCATTCCTTCAGTTAGATTCAACTGCGCAACAATTTTACTTGTAGTTTACACAAGTGTCAGCCAGAAATCTGGGCTCCGCACTTCATGATGTCACAAAGTGACAGAGAGAGAGCTAAGAGCTCCAAAAAGTTGATTTTTAACGTTACTGTCCCTTTAACTAAATTGCCCCAAATGAACTGGACAAATTTATTTATTTTTTGCTGCTGAGCTAACCTTGCTCTATATTATTTTGGTTACCCCAAAGATAAAGGGCTGAGAAGAGCAGTTAGAAAGATCTGTCAGAAGGGAAAGGTTTCCTGCTAGTCCGTCACCAGCCATCGCCATTATTAGCATTTAAATTGATATAAATCACTGAATGTGAAAACTATTTATCAAAATCAGTTTCAATGTTCAGAACACTTGCATGTCACAAATGCATTTTTAGGATCAGGTTATATACATCATGAAAATCTGCACTATAGAGACCATACAAAAAAGTATTATTTTTGTGGTTTTCAACCAAGTCAAAAGTATTTACTTAAACTTTTTTTTTTTTTTTTAAGAAAAATAAAAATATTATATATATATATAAATATATATATATATATATTTTTTTTTTTATTATTTTTTTTTTTTTAAATTAAAGGCTTTGTTATGGTGAACCACTCTCCACTTTACTTACTTACTTACTTACTTTATGCCTGCATACCTCAGTGTGGTAAGGAAATATGGACCATTGAAATATCATCTGACTTTCAAGCTGATGGAAACAAAATGACGCATTACCTAATACCACCATTGTTTAAGGCATCACAGATGTATTTTTTGATCCACCATCTCGTTTGGCACTTAAAAGCAGTCTTCTGAGAGCCTCTTCATTCATATTAGTATTCCCTTTTATAAAATATACATTAAGCTCTTCACTTTGCCCACAGCTCCAAGCTCTCTCCTGTGGATAAGCAGTATTGCTCCCTTACCGCATCACTATTCATCCCTTGATGAACCTTATGAATTGTTGATGTAAAAGTTCCTGTTTGGCAGTTCTACGGCATGCATGACGATGACTCACTTATAATAATAATAATAATAATAATAAATAATGGTTGGCTTAAATGCTGATTTGCACGTCAATCCACCATTTGTTTAAATTATGTAGATTCTAGTGTTGCTTGAATCCATTATTTAAAAAAATGATCCCTCAATTCAATCACTAGTGCATTTTCTCAAAATTAAGGCCTGTATACAATTGCCCCCCCACCCCTAATTGTTGGGGGGAGGGGGGGGGAGAAGCATTATTGTTGGAAATGAATTTTGCAGAGCAGAAGCAGCATCCTTTCTGCGCTACTGAGGCGCAATTCTAATTTACAACTTTCCGGTGTTGGCAAATGGGCACGGACGCTATCGCCGTCACCAGCCGCTAGAAAACAAATTAATTTCTCCCTCTACTTTCTGCCATCCATTCAGTGCAACGGGCAGCTTTCCTGAAATGATGTGCGGGTTTTGCTGGCACTGATGTGAGCTGCCAGTCAAATATCAGAGGGCTGGCTGGGGAATCAACACCAAGGATGATGAGGAAGTCCTCATGCATAAATATCAGCTGATAAAGGCGCAGTCACAACAAGCTCCTGCATCTCTCAGGCCTTTCCTTGATATGGCCTCTTCTGTTCCTACACAAAAAGCTTTCAGGATTTTTTTTTTCTCTCTCATGTTAGGGTAACCGTCCTGTTTCCTCCATTCTCAAGCTGGATGCTTGACCTGAAAGTGTCTTTTTGTGCTCCCCCTTCTGCACTTTGCAAACTAGAACCCATGCCTCAGTTAATGGATGAATAAGTTTTTCAGTTTTTTAGCAAGAAAAAAGTCTCCTTCATTCCAAGATGTGCCATGCACGGGTTTACTTTCTCTTGGAGGTTAAAATGATTGCCCAGTAGCTTATTACATGCACTTCTCTTGGCCAGCAATCATTTAAAAAGTGGCATTTTTCAAATGGCAAGAACCTCATTGAGAAATTAAACTTTTTTTTATTATTATTATTTCTATTGCCAGTGACTCATCCAGTAGGGAATTTGACACTGCCATTTAGGCAGTGAATTATTGTGCGATAGGTAATTATCAAATGAGACCCTGAGTGGAGGCTTTCCATTTGTGTTGATTAGCTATGCAATTCATCAGTTCTTATGGAGTTATGACATTTGAATTGACCCTCAGGGACGGCCAGTTTGAAGTGCAGACAACGCATTGGTATCGGCGAGACAGCTCACAGGCAGTTCAGCTGCCGACTGCCCATCACTCAGCAGTCAATTAAAGGTATTCCAGATGCAACAGGAAACGGTCACGACCAATTAGTATTTGATCATACATTAGTTTTACACACTAATCCACTGACGCACTGGATGCCAGGAAGCCATTACACAACCACTGTCTTGTCCAGTCATCTTCATGCCAAGAGTAATGGATTGACTTTCTCTGTTGTTTAATGTTGGCTAATGACACGCACATGTAAGAACGCAATCCCTTGTTGCGTGCACAGACTAAAACACACAGGAAATAAGAGCTCTGTCTTCTAGATGAGGGATGTTCAATGTGTCTTTTCTGTAGATTCGTGGGGACCAGATCCCAACTGATCTCCCAAGTCTTTCAGTCTTCTTGAACACTTACTTAGTTTCCAACTGCAGTTAAACAAATCTGAACAAACAAATCTTCTTGGTTAAAATCTGATCCAAATAGTTGTTTATAAAAGGAGACCTGCAAGGCAGTATCTAGGGTCGGGCATTGTTTAAATTTGGATGACTTTGGTTCCAAATTTCGGTTCTTTGATTCGATTCTGGTTGATTCGATTCTGGTTGATTCGATTCCGGTTGATTCGATTCCGGTTGATTCTTTCAATTCTGTTCCTTTTCGAAGGGGAAAAATGAGGGAGCTAACCAGAGTTATTTTTGGGATGTTTTTTAATTTAATGAACGTTTTCCCTTTTTTCTGATGAATTTCTCAAAGGGCTTTCTTTAACCAGGACATTGGGTTTTCTCCGGTTTCCTCCCACATTCCAAAGACATGCATGGCAGGTTAATTGGACACCCTAAATTGTCCCTCGGTGTGATTGTGGATGTGAATGGTTGTTTGTCTCTGTGTGTCCAGTTCAGGGTGTAGCCCGCCTACTGCCAGAAGACAGCTGGGATAGGCTCCAGCACCCCTGTGACCCTTGTGAGAAATTAGCAGTTCAGAAAATGGATGGATTAATATAAAACCTTAATTTTATGTATTGTTTTTTTATTTTTTACAAACTTCAGCCACACTTTTGATCTCCGGCGAGTAGTGTCCAATGTCCACTATCACAACTCGCAAGTATCAAGCACACACTTCATGCTGCTTCATCTTTGTGTGTGTCCGGCGGCTTCTTCTTCGTCCCATGTTGCGTGTATTGTTACACGTTACACACATTTGTTATTGGTCATTCTTCACACGACAAACTAAGCATCAAAATTTAGTATTGAAATTTTAATATCTGAATGATTCTGGGAGAACAGTAATGTCAGTCCTGGTTCCCCTCGATTCTCGATGCCCAACCCTAGCCGTATGTCCATGCCTTGATTAAAACAGACTTTCCCTATTTCCATACTTGTGCTCCCTTGAGAGCAGCATGCTGTTTGTTCATGCATGCCTGTCTGCCTAAATTTATTCCCATCTCTTATGTTAGGCTCATTAAAACAAGATTATTTCTCTTTAGGCATTTGTTATATATTGTATATACAGCAGGGTTGTTGAATGCACAGGCATGGTGTTTTGGAAAAATTACACTTCATACTTAACCTTGCCTGCAAGATAAATTCTTGGGGGATTTGTGAATTCACAAACCCCCGAGAACTTGTACCCAGCCCGCTGATTTCTAACCACTGGTGGTTCGGACCAATCACAAAGCAAAATTGTGTTTGGGGACGGCATATACGGCTGTGACGAAAACAAGAAGCGCCGAAGGCCGTGGGAAACAAACAAACCTTGATGGAGAGATTGCATGCAATTAATTGTGTTCTCGCACAATTACTCACCGTTTCCTTGTTGAATGAAGAACAGCAAGAGTGCTTCATGCATTTTTAGTTGGTAAAGATGTTTGTGTTTTAGTTTTTTTTAAACCTACATCGACAATGACATTTTCATCCTCTGCCGTGATTGGTGAAAAAAAAGTTTGGTTGTCGCCGGATTTCCCAATCAGCTTGATGTCTTGTACTGAATATCCCGCCTTTTCCCGAACAGATCACATTGGAGCAGTCCCAGAAAACTCCCTTGAGTTCCTATAGTACGAGATAGTTACCTATCTCACTCCCTCCTCTTTTTGTTGGTAACATCTGCATTTTATAAAAGCTGATTTGGGCCAAATTGCTAACAGGAGGTGCACGACATTCATTAATAGATTAAATTAGCCATGGCTTCTGCGCGTCAGCACTTCTTTCCGATGTCAGTGTTGCAAATGATGTGATCTATGTTAACCTGTAATGATGTGTCCGAAAGGAAAAAATAAATTAAAAAATGACTAAAAATTGTGCCTCTGGGGAAACCCTGGTACCTACTGGCTATGTTAGATTATTGAGCATAGGCGAGCCTGGTATGGCTTGTTGAGATGCTACTCAGCCTTTCAATGGCCCAATTTGACCTTGTTGTTGGGTGATATCCACTAACTGAAAGAGTACTCACTGACACTGCGTATGTGTGCTGTGAATGTTATTAGGTTTTCAGCCTGAAATATTTTCCAAACCTATCAGCATGAAGGAGAGCAAAGCTCTGTTACAAAACTCTACAGTGTTAATCTTTTTCAGCGGGCTCTCTCTTTTTGCAGCAAACTCCACTGAGATATGTGCGTTCCTCTCAAAATACATACAGAGCAATCTAATTACTGAGATAACAGTTCTGCTTGGCTGATTAAGTGTTCTTCCGTTGCCTCAATGCTGTAGCATTGCCGCTACACAGTCTATAGCTAATCTCCTTATTCCTCCCAAGATGAGCAGCAATTTCATTGGCGCTTTTTGCTCGCTCATCTACACTCGCCTATTTTTTACTCTCACTTTGGTCTTCCCTCTGCTTTTCTTATGTATTCATTGAAGCTATTAGTCTGGATTTCTCTAAATGTTAAACATCTTCGTTAATTAAGCCACAGCTCGATGTTTTTCAGTATGCTCCACATTGTTTTTTAGGTTACCTATAAGTAATACCTTTGTAGTACTAGACTTAACAGGCTTACATTAGAGGGGTATCAGTAGCTCATCAGTCATGACCTTGGATTTGGAATCGGAAGGTTTGAGTCTTGTTGCTTGTCTGCTTCATGACTATTGTCAAGGTGGCCCTTGAGCAAAGCACTGACCCCCTTAACTCAAGGGGTGCAGCATTGTTTGTCCTCTAACACCTTTCCGTGCTCGTATGCATGTGGATGATCTAGTTTTCTGTTTGGTACGCCACACAAAATATACAGCAAAGCGTAAGTTCAATTTCCTGTTGAGGGATGACAATCTGTAAAATAGAAAAGTAAACAATTTCCTTGTTTCACTTTTGCTATTCCCATGAATGCTTCAATTTGAATATAGTTCTGTTATGATTGCTTTGCTTATAGCTAGTGTGCTTTGAAATTGTGCCGTAGCCTTCTATTCAATACTGTAGATCATCATGATGCAGCCAAGACATGATACTTAATGTTATTATTACAGTTTTTAGCAGGGTTCATTGTGAATGTGGAATACACCACTGGCTGGTTAAGCTCGCTGTCTTGCATTTTATGCATACGAGAACTTGTTGCATGTTAGTGGGTTGGTTGAGAAAGTATATGTGGTGTATCCATGTGCGTTTACGTGAATAGATCCTGAGGATATATTGGCAATGCATTAGTTAATGTAAAATAAAGGATTTTAATATGGATGACATTTGTGTCTTGTAGCTGTTATCTGTTCAATATGGGAAACATATTTGATTGTTTGTTTGTTTTTTATCTAATAGCGTCTCAGTGACATTTTCTTTTTTTTTTTTTTTTTTTTTTTTTTTTTTTTTTTTTTTTTTTTTTTTTTTTTTTTTTTTTTTTTTTTTTAAGAGCTCAGTATTGTTCATTCGGAAATGTCATCATCATTGCTCTTTTTTTTTTTTTTTTTTTTTTTTTTTTTTTTTTTTTTTTTTTTTAAATATATATATATATATATATACACATATATACATACATATATACATATATACATACATACATACATACTTTTTTTTTTTTTTGTGTGTGTGGGTGAGTATGTGTGTGTGCGTGCGTGCGTGCGTGTGTTTGTTAGCTCACCAGAAAACCTATTAGAAAAAAAAAATCTTATACCGTTCACCTAAATCGAACACCAGGAGACCCGAGGGGACCGAAGAAAACCAAGGAAGGTGAAATCCAGCACCGACCAGACACCCCCCACCAGAACTCCTCCCCAGCCCAAGAAACATCCAGACCCCAACAAATCCAAAAAACATAAAGTCAGGGAGGCCTCAAGAGACCAACGGAGAGACCGAGAAAAGGAAGGAAGGACAGACGAAGCCGCGTGAGATCCGAGACACCAGCCTCCACCGATTCAATAACCTGAGGAGGAAACAGATTGTGTCTGAGTTTCGGTAGATGCTGGTGTGGTGGATCTGGCATGCATGAAAATCTCCACCAAAGAGGGGAGCCGTCGACCCCCGCCGGAACAGAGCAAGCGCAACACCTCAGGGCCCCCCAGGCCGCGGCAGCGCCAAAGGACGACCCCCGGGCCCCACCAGGGCCACCGGCCGGAGAGCAAACCCAGGAGCAGGAGCGCCCCCCGCCCCAACACGGCCCGCGCCCCCGGCCCAACGCAGCAGGACGGGGCACTGCAGGCCCACCAGGCACCCCACCGGCCCCCAACCCCCGCCCCCCCCACCACCCCCCGCCCCCCATCCACCCCCCGCCACCCACCCCAACCCAGCCCCAGCCGCCCCCATGCCCCCAATCCCCCAGACACCCCCCACCCCCAGCACCCCCCCACCCCGCAACCCCCACCACCGCCCCCCCCCAACAAAGCCGCCCCCCCCCCGACCCCACCCCGACCAACCGGCAGCCCCCCAACCCCCGACCCCCAGCCCCCGGGGACCACCCGCACCCAGGCACCGGCGCCGAAGAGGGGCCGGACAGCGGAGCGGAGAGGGCAGCCGCGCCCACCCCACCCCCCGCCGTGTGGAAGGACGGAACACCGGGGGCAGAAGGGGGAGATGGGGGCACCGGAGGGCGGCCGACACCCCCGAACCCCAGGCCCAGCGGGGGAAGGCCCCGGTCGTCACCCCAGCGTTCTTTGTGAAAATTAACCCCTGTTACTGAGTCCGCCAGCTCGCGGACTGGCGAACTCTACCCCTAAACCGTGAATGTGACCCCACCCAGTGTATATACAAGTGTGTGTGTGTGGTGCATTAAAATTAGGAGCAGGTGAACCGGAGCCGATGGAAATGATATTCCCACGCTCCGATCCACCCGCCACCCAAGCATGTTGCTGAGTGTATGTGGTGCATTAAAAAAAATAGATAGGGCGGGGGGGGGGGGGGGGCGGGTGACATTTTCATTTGCAGCAAGCAAAAAAATGAAAATGTTTCTCGTTCATTGTCAGTTATCTATTGCAATAAAGTAAAGAGGAAAGAAGCATAGGCAGGCCGTTGGCACAGTTGGTTCACCATAACGGGGTTTAAGTGGAAGTTTTGAGGATAGTGTAATATAATAGGAGAGTGCGGGATAACAACCATCCTCATGGCAGGTACATGTCTCTAATTGAAACCCCACCCTCATTATATGTGTGTATTTTCTTTTCTTTTTTTAACTTTCAAACCTCAGTTGGGTTGCCTTTTCCTAATAAATGCAGGTATAATGAGTCCAGCTGTGGACCTCTGCCCCCTTGGAATGTTAATTAAGGAACTGCGTCAGTATGCCTTTGGAGAGGGACGCTATCTAACAGCTTACACAATCAAATAAATCTACTATTCTGAATAATAATGAGTAAATATAATAACGCTTGATGATGGTGCATATGAAGGTAACGGCACTGACGTTCCTTTTCCGACCAAGCCGGGTCGTGCATGGCAGCAGTGAGTTAATTAGCAGTCTTCTTTTGGTGCAGCATTGACAAAAGGAATTAAGTGTGGTAGCTCTCTTGCTGTTTTTGAGGCAAGAGGAATGTAATAGGTGTGACGGTAATGCAGTGTGGGATTCAGGGTTATTATAGTTTTGGAATTTTTCCTTTTAGTTAGTTTTTATTTCGTTTTGAGGTTTGGTTTTTAAATTGAGTTAGTTGTAATTAGTTTTCAAGGTGGTTCTGTTATTTTTTATTAGTTATTAGTTATTTCATGAACGCTTAGTTTTAGTTAGTTTCAGTATTAGTTTTAGTTAAAAAAAAGTGTATTACTTGTGCGCAATATTTAAAAAAAAACACCATGGGAGCAACGTCATCTGATGGTGCTTTTCTATTGGCTGCTGCTAGATGACTTCACTTTTGTGTGACACACTTTCAAATGTCCTTATTCCGGTTAATATCAAAATAAATCTATTTAAAATCACATTTAAAATCATCCCCAAAAGCTCATGCATTAAATTTATTACCAAAGAATAAAACGAAGGACATTTTTGCTATAATTATAGTTAGTTTTAGTAAAATGTAGTTTCAGTTAGTTTTCGTTTTTTGAAAAGCATTTTCGTTTTTATTTTATTTCGTTAACAAAATTGTTTTTTTTCCGTTAGTTTTAGTTAACTAAAATACCCTTGGTGGGATTACATTATGGGTGTAAAGAACTTCTGTTGGTAACTTGAACAAGTGACCGATGGGTTACCGTTCAGGCCGCATGTCTTTCTGTAGCAGTAATGAAAAGTGTCTTGCTGTTAATTAGATAAACGCAGACATTAGATTGCCTCAGCAAACTTTCAGAGGAAAGGATGAGATGAAAGAATCTTAAATATTTAAAGGCAAAGGCTTAATGATGGCCGCACAAGCAAACCTGATATGAAACGGGAGATGCAGCAGTTTAACAACATATGTAATAAAAGTCTTAAATATTCATGCATCATATGCTGAACTACATGGTCACACATAATCTATCTTGATTGTCATCCTAATGAAAAAAAATTATTTCCAAGAAAATAGCCTGCCCTTAATAGGTTTAGATGAGTTTCTGAGATCAAGTCGGCAAACAATTAATCTTCCTGAAGTAATTAAAAGATGTTTCTGCTTCTTGTGCAGGTTCGGTAAGAAGAAAGAGGACAAGAGCAAAGATGCAGTGAAAGCGGCAAATAACAAACTGGAAGCCTGGAGTGAGGAGGAAGGCGACAAGTTTTCTGACAACAGAGAGCGGAGGTAGGAATCAGCTCGACTTTGACATTAAACTACCGTGAACATCGGAGTCATGGCGATATCTTCCCTTCTCCCTAACCCTTGCCACTAACAGCCACAATCCGCGGTATACTGAAATCGACAACTCAGGCCCGCGCTCCCTCCCCGATCTGCAAGACGACGACGACGACCCCAACTATGCCCAGATCAACAACTTCCTCCAGCCAAACTCGCTGCAGCCGATTGGCCGTACCCATTTCCCTGCAACTCCCGCCAATGTCGAGACCAAACAGCTTCAGGCCTCTGCCGAAGAGTTGGAGGGGCTCTATGCCAAGGTCAACAAGTCCAGGCAACAACCTGCAGAAAGGTGAGACAGCAGGAGACAGTATCAAGAATCAATGGTTACACATATATATGTATACATTGTATACGTGTGCTCAAGTTTGCATACAGTACCTTAATGGTATGTAGAGTTTGCGGATAACTGATAGCGTCATGTGACTCCGTGATGTGGTGGTCAAAGGTGAGTTTATTGTCCATTTACGTGGATGATGAAGGTTATGTAAAAAAGAAAAAGAAAAGACATATCACATTTATCCAACCAGAAGAGAGTCCTTAGTATTCAGCATCTAAGTGCTTAAAAAGACACAAAGTTTCTCAATGCAGTCCTTCCTTTTGAATTATACATCATAACGGTAGGTGCTTTGGAAATTGTGCGTTTAAATTTAGCTTTGTGAGTGAGCATGTGTAAAATCTGAAGAGAATTATAATGCAAATGTATCATCTCCCCGGTGAAATAAAACAGGCTACTTTAAAACTCCTTGCATACTAAAATCTCTGAGAGGAAATGCTATTGACTTGCAAATTGCAAAGAGGATGACAAGAGAAGGGAACAGATGGAAAGACAGGGCAGAAGGAGGGACAAATAACATGGGCAAAGTGGGGTTGTGCGTTAGCGCCACAGAGTATGTTGAAGACGGGAGGATGCAGACAAAGAGGGAGCTGAGATAATTAGCCACAGTCCAGCAGCCTGACAAATCTGTTGGATCACTTGAACTCATTCACTAGTGATGGGTGAGTCTCATTTTCTCGCTGTGTCACCCCGTTTTGCCGGTAATGTGTATGAGTTCGTCTTTAGCATTAGCATGATGGATGAGGAGCCTTCTCTGTCTGAGAGTCTCCAGGAATCACTGAAAGGCACGGTGAATAATATTTTACAGTGTGCAATGACATTGCATGTATTCCCGTGACTTCTAAATAACCCATAACTTTAATTTATTTATTTTTATTTTTATTAGTGTTTTAGCATATGTCCTCATATTAATTAATTATTGGTGTCTAACTTCATTCAAGCTCTTTGTGTTGCAAGTGTGGTTGGTCAAGGGCCCACACAAGCACACTGCTTGCAGGTGTTACATTTACTCGGGCACTTTCACAGGCAGAAATATGCACACACAGACAACTAATCAGCCTATTTTTACGAGACAGCTATGTGTAACCTAGCAACAATGTGTAGTCAAGAAGTATCACAGACTCCACACAACATATTTCTTCTCTTGCTGAAAGTCGTGTTTTGAGGGGGCAGCCTTGTGTCATCCAAGTCAGCAATTCTAAACTGCGAATCTTTGATGCGTCGGAAAATGTTATGCAGGACATGATAGAGTATGTGCGGCAGGAGTTGGACTATCGACTTAATGTGTGTTTTGTGACAAGCAGTGCACATATTGAGCATTTGGAAAGAGTTGTGAAATTGGTTGTTTCAAATTTAGTGCCAAGGATATCTAGTTACTTCGATAATAATATTTTAAATGATATGCAAAAATATGGAACGCCCTGTGTATTAAAACCATCCTGTGTGTCTCTAGCATACTGTGTTCCCTGGAAAAATCCCACCTGCTTCCCCTCATCTTTTACATTTCATTGGTGCAAAAAAAGAGTCATGTGGGAGATGAGAGGCATGTGCTTGTGAAACACTTATTTCCACACAGCTTTATCCAAATGTTTTTGAAGCCAAGTCATCCACAGAACACAACACCCCGCCCCACCCCCCATTCCTGTCAAGCTATGAACAGTGGACTCCCAAGTGGCGTCCGCCTATTTTACTGCTGGGACATTTTCATTAGTGCCTGGGATGGCAGGTGCGTGTCGTGATGGGCGTCACATTTGATTAGTGCCGTGCGCGAGTCTGACCTGTAGCGGGAAAAGGTTAGCTATGCTTGTCAAAAGGTATTACGGCAGAGGGCCCTTGTCATACAGTAGCTGGGCCTGCGAGCGGTCTGAAGAGATAAAAGAGCAGTGGAAGACTTGTCTTGAAGAAAAGAAAAGAAAGAATGACATATGGCCCAATACATGTTAAAGCTTTCTCCCAAAACAAATCCCTTTTCTAAGTAAACTGTGTGTAAACTTATGAGCACAACTGTAAATTAGAAAAGCTAAACGGTGGTTAATGAAACAAATATGCTATGAATTGTTACCAAAATTAACATGCACATATCTACTCATGTCAACTTGGACTTCTGAAAATATCAAAACAATTGCCACAGTATTTAGGATTTTATGGGTATTACCAGTAAGCCTTTTCCTTGTAAACTTTCAAGCACAACTGTAGATGTGTTTGTTTGTCTCTGAACATACACAAAATAGATCAACCTATGAATTCAGAAGTGGATCAGTTTTAAAGAACATATAATTTTATGAAATTTTCTGACTAGTGTTCTTTTAACGAGCACACTGAGAGGCAGTTCTACTTTTCAGTGAGGCTGATCAAAGAATAGACGAAGGTACCTTCCTGAATCTTCGCCTCTTTGTTCTTAAGTTGCCTTCCAAATGGGAGCTCCTCTGAGCTTGTCTGGCAATCCCAAGTATCACACCTGGAATCCAAACACTGACTGCGCACTTTGATGTCTGCCTACCTCCAGCATCCAGACGGCAAAGAAAACTTCCTCCTCACCCTCATCTTGCAAGTGTGTGTTGGGTCTAAATAAGTGGCGAGAAATATAGAAGCAGTCATGTGTCATAGCACGTGTTCTATTTAGTCTCCTCCTTCCCAAATATACTAAAGATATTGTTTGATGTTTTCTTTCATTTTGTCCTCACTCTTTAGTTATCAGTGGAGTCAGTGTGTGTGTCATTATACTGTTAAATGTGTATCCAGATGTATTGACTCTGCTGTGTCAACCACACATTTATGATTGGAAGAGACCCCTAAATTAAGAGTCAGATGCTCTAATAAGAGTTGCATATGCATGACCGTCACCGGACACTACACCACCATGCATCACTGGTGCGTCAAGTCCAAAACACAGTCATACTAGTGCCCTAGTCAATTTCTTACCAATATAAAGTACGTGTAGTGTACTACTTTGGAGTTTGTAGTCCAGTCCAAGAGACATAACTTGTGATGGTGGATCTTAATCCCATCAACATCTTCGGCGTGAAAGAATTTAGAGCTTTGCTGCAGTATTTGGAACGTAGCACCCCTCGAACATTAATCAGATGATGTTGGTTTTGTCAGTCATGACAACCACGTCGCAATGACATAATTACAGTGTTGTTTCATTTGTAGAGCAACGTGCATACTCATTCACAGTCTCTAATTAAGGGACCAGGTATTGGTTAATAGGCTCGGCACCAGATGGGTGGCATGCAATGAAATATTTTGTCTGCATGAATCAAGATATGAATGTGAATTAAGATGGCAGCAGCATGGCCAGTCCTCTTGTTACCTTGCTTCATTGTAAATGAAAAGGAGGTTGCTTTTTGGCGCCATATTCCTCCCACGTTAGATGGGGTAGGCACAAAAACTTTACAATTGATCATTAACCATTTCTCTACGATTCCCGGTTCAAATTGGAACTTGTTTTACCCAAATTTCCTAGTAAGTTTCTCAAAGTACAAATGCTGGAATTTAACCCAAATCACTCCGCTCCTCATCCACCCTCCATCTCCTTGTTCCCTGTGTTCGCCTCACCAATGTATTATTATTGTTATTATTATCATTATTATTGTTATTATTATTTTTATTATTATTCAGGGATGCATTGAAATGAAAATGGTTGACGAAACCGAAAATTAAAAATGCTTGGCCGAAAACCGAAACGCCGCAAAAAAATTATGCCAATTTTTACTATCATTGCATTTATTATAAATTATTGAAATGATAATATTATTATAAATATTTTTTTAACACTGGCATTTTGACCAAGCACAATATAAATTAAAATGTGCCCACACCGCAGACATGTTGGCTAATGGTACATTAAACACCAAACGAGGGTTGAGCATTTTTGGGCGGTGCGATTGCACCTTATAGTTAATGTAGTTCGCACAGGCGGGGACTGATGCGTGCGGCCGGACAAGGTGTGGCGCACTTAAAATCGGCACATTCACATATCCACCAACGTTTAAAATTAAATAAATGCATTTGTTCGCACTAGCTAATCTGCTTCGGGAACGGACTGCAAAGTCACACACAGTGTCCTGTACAGGTCTGTCACCACCCGGAGATAGTAATAAGTGTTTACTTGTTTAAAACTGTTGATAGCAACATTAGCTAAAGTATTTAGCACGGCCACCAGAATGCAAGTGGAAGCGCTTGAGGAGCTCTTGTAGGAAAAAAAAAAAGGGAAAGCGCTGCGGGAGAAAGAGTGCCTCACTTGTAGTGCTGTACTCTGCAGTTCTGTCTTTTTTCGACCCACTTAAATGTTGTACACCAAGCGACACCCCTCTCCTATGCGCAATGACCCCGGGAGCTGCTGCGACCGACCGGTTCAAACTCACATGGTAAAAAGCCAGCGAGAAGAAAAGGCAGACACTCACCCCCGCGTTTGCTGTTTAATTCAAACAGACGCTTGCTTGGATCGTTTTTTGATGAACCTATTTCGGCCATATTCTTTCGGCTAGTTTGTGTTTGGTCTTTGAGACTTTTTTGTGCATTCTGTTTGGAATACCATGCCAATAGGTGAAGCTGCTTTCTTTCCAATTCATGCTACTCAGTGACTGCAGGAGTCATGTTCAGGACCCCTAAAATAATTTTCACCAGCATATACACACTTTTTTTTTCTGAGCATTGGAAACGCGAAAAGGTGAAGAAAGCACCACATGGTCTGATCCCACTTCACTTATTTATCTTGATAAAAGTGAAGCATGTGTGCTGGTGCTCCTGCGGGCACAATTAAGATTTGAGTTTTGTGCCCAAAGCGTTGGCGAGGACCTTGCAGACACGCATATGCACTCGTGAGTTGAATAATGGCAACACTTTGCATATCAATACTGGCACGGGGAAGTGTTTGACTCAGCCTTCTCTCCTTGAAAAGAGCTACATTAAATCACAGGAGGGTCACCATCTTTAGCACATTGTAAACTGCAGTTTTTAATATGCATTCCTTATACGTCGTCCTCACTCACACACATACACACTAACGCACGCAGTCAACCATTAAAAATAGATAACGTTGTAGGCTGTTCACTTCCCTAGTGAACCTCTCTATCTGCTCCCTATTGCTCTGTCACAGTCAATAGCGCCTGCAGGTCAGAGCATTCCAAGCTGTTGTACTGTAACTATGAGTAAAGGCATCCAAGTTGTTGTTGTTGCTGTATTTCAGTTGCAGTGAGTGGTGGATTCAAGAAGCATACAGTATTCGAATTTTTGCACCTTGAAAAGTTCCCTTCATATTCTGATGCAAGCCGAGAGGCTGTTTTGTGGATGTTATCGGTCTGCTTGTCAGTCTCGATTCTCGACTTGTCACCATGCAGCCAAAGAATGTGAGGGAAGATGATGTATCATGTTCTTTTCATTTCTCTGCTTTAGTATGAACAGACTCTTGACGTACGTGGATGTTTTTCCTTCATGAGAATCGTACGCTTTTTGACTCCAGTTTACATCACTTGTGCATCTGATTGCAGTGATCAACGGCCCCAGGGGATGCGGCGGGAGTATCCTCAGGCCCGGGCGGCTCCAGGCTATGAGGAGCTGGACGCAGCACGACGTAGAGTGTTGGAGAACAACCCGCACCGGGTGAGTGGGACATGCTTTGATTTCTTTACCTGACATTAAGAAATAGAAATGAGCTTGATTATGCACATTTTTATTTTATTTTTTTTGGGGGGGGGGGGTGGGGGGGTAGGTTATTTAACATACTGTAGGAGCACTTCTTTTAAATTTTGTCTTATAAACTTTTACACAGTGCTTTGAAGTGCCACTTATTGTATTATTTTATCGAACCACATGGCAAAATTGTTAAAGAAAAAGCGTACAGCTCCAGCCGCTAGAGCTGTATTTCTCCGTCAGCATAGAATATAAAGACAGGCGAAGAAAGAAGAAAAGCATAACTGTGGAAAGTCGTGATGATAAAGTGGCATTTTTCAATTTGGAACCAGGTTTCAAGATGGTTTTCACACATCCTTGAAAAATGTCTCCAAGAAACATCCGCAGAAGCTGCACTTTTGGGTTTGATTTACAAAGATCGCTAAAGGTGCTAAATTATATATTATATAACTGAGTGCATGCCTGCGATATTGGTGGAGTTGTTGCACATTTTACCAAGACTTCAATCTTTTACTAATAGCACACACACTAAATTATTAGTTCACTCTAACTGATTGCACGTGCTCTTTGCATCAGGTGTTTTTAAACGAGGTTGTGCTTTAGGTAGCTGTTATGGTTTTCATCGTGGAACTGTTGGGAAAGCAAGTGCAAATCGTCAGAAAAAGTTTGAAGTGATGGAATTGGACGTGTTAGTGGAAGAGGCAATCACGCATTTCTGAATTCCATTATATAAATGGATTGCTCCAATACTTTTGTGGAAACCATCATAAAAACACATTTTGCCTACTTGGCACAGCACATAGAACCACTGTGGAAGAGGTGGCCACCAATTGGCACACATTGGCACATTGAAATGACCCAGACAAATGGGACAATGTGGAGTTGAAAGGAATTTTGTCATAGGTGATCTGGCATAGTGGTACTTTAACTTAACTTAACTTTTAGAACATTTAGAAGCTCCAAAATTGCATTGCTGGATTGACACTTACATAATGTCATAATCATTTTTCTTGGCTTTTCAAAAATGTTTACATGAATGAAAAAGTTTGTCTCTGTAATATTATCACTGTAATATTACTACCACCATAAATGTCCACTTTATGCTTCATGTTTCAAGTTAGATTAAATTCAAGTCAAATATTAAATAAACACTGTTACATTAACCAACTTTGCAGATACACAGACGATTGTGAGTACAGTATAGTTTCCCAAGCACTCTCGCCCGCCCACGCAGGGCACCGATTTGGCTTTTGATGATGTCTAGGTTGGATGTGTACAGGTAAGCGCGACCTGAGCATTCATACTGCAACAACATATCCAATTGATATCCACATACAAAGGAGGCCCATGTTGGATTTCAACAAATCAGAATTGTACTGCTAAACCAGGTACATGTCACATATGGGCAAAAAAACAGGATTGAAGGAGTTCCCAGAGGTGAGAATGCCAAGAGTGTACAAAGCGGTAACCAGAGCAAAGGTTGGCTATTTAGATGAAACTAGAATCTAAAACATGTTTTGAGTTATTTCACCTTTTTTTTGTTACGTACATAACTCCATGTGTTCATTCTTAGTGTTGATACCTTCAGTGAGAATCTACAATGTAAATAGTAATGAGAATAAAGCAATTGACACATTGAACGAGGTGTGTCTAAACTATTGGCCTGTACTGTATGTTTATGGGTGAAGTAATCATAGTATGGATATTCACTCAAATTTAAATTTCAAACTGAAATAGAAGCCATCCAAATAGAGCTACAATTTATCAAAACATTGCATATAAATATACTGTACGTGCAAAAAAAAAAAATCTGATTAAAAACACAACATTCTCTGCAAAGGTAATGACAACTTGAAAATGTATCAAATATGTAGGTATACAATGTTACCAACGTGGCCTATTTGCAGCTCACTTGCTAATATTTGGAGTTGGCATATGGCATCCAGGCAGCACCTGGTCTACTCTTCATTTAATTTATTGAGACATCTTTTGGACTGGTGACATTTCCATCAACCCTTTTTTTTTTCTGAAGCTCTTTTCACTCAATTATTTTCCAGTCTGTCCTTGACTGTCTGTACTGTACCGTACTGGAACAGTATTATTATTATTATTATTATTATTATTATTATTGTTGTTGTTGTTGTTGTTGTTATGCCCCCTCAATGTTCTGTAATAGCTTCTCCTGACTAGCCCACTCTGGTAAAGTTATCTTGTCTGTTATCCGAGTCTTCATTGATCAAGCTTGAAGAAAATGCCACAAATGATGTAGATCAGTCTACCTTCATGGAAATCAATAGCCAATTATCAGCCACTTTTGAATGGGATTCCTTGAAATAGTAAATCCAAAAATGCCAAAAGTCATACTTAAGTATTTTGACTTGACCACAGTAAGTTGCAAAGGCAATTCCTCAGAGTTGGCTTCATGTTTCACAAGGCTCTACTGAGCAAAGACGCAACCCGAGGCATGGCTGGAAATATGTGATGGCTTTACTGTCCAACCTCAACCTGCATCCCGCTGCGCTTGTTTCCTTTCTTCACAGCAATGAAGCTGTATACGCTGGTCGTCATTAGCCACTCATAGACTCTCAACGCAGCTGCTTTCTTTGTGGCCTGAGGCTTGTGTCGCTCATTACATGTCCCTGTGTAGCGTGTGTCGCGCCCGTCATTTAGCTGCCGTTCTCTTGTTATCCAAACGCTGATGCAATTAAAGTGCAGCCGGCGTGGGTGTGCCCTCTGATTGTTGGTTTTCTACCCCATAAAAAGACAGCCTTGCCAGCAGTAAGAAATAAAAGTGTGTTTGTCCCCTAAGGAGCTATTAATGAAACACATTGCTCCTATTCACTTACACACACATTGTGAGAACGGGAAATTACAGACAATAAATGTCCTGGAAGTTACACAGGAAAAGATGAAACTAAAATAGCAAAGGAAGAAATGTAATTTTGAGTGAGACAATGGAAATATTTAAAAATAAAGGAAGTGCGTTGCCACCAATTGATGCATTTTTGTGTGCAACGCCATTTTTTTTTATTTAACAGATCACCTTTCATATTTAGATCCTCAGTTTGAAAATAGATTTAGAAATGAAGTTACTATATTCCACACTGTTGCTAACTTGTCAGTTAATGCATGGATCCAATGACAAAATGCAAGCGTATGCAGGTATCTATGAACTAATTTGCTCCCAAAAACGTATAAAAACGTTCTATTTTCAATATTGCCATGGTCCCAAAAACGTTTTTATATGTTGTTGTTTTTTTAATACTAGAGCATACAGAAGGCTTTGATGCAGCCTCTGACCTGAAGAGGTCACTTAAAGCAATGGTAGTTATTACAAAAATGGCCAGCAGGTGGCAGCAGAGTATAAGTGATCAACCAGGGCCATGTTGCAACAAGTTCTTTTCCCCCGGTGTTTTGAAGAAGTTCGTGAATAATGATGAAACTTAGCTATATTCTAATGCTAATTGCTTCAAAACGAAAACAGATACAAATATATATTTTTTCCTTATGAAAGAAGAGACTCTAATCTTTCTTTTAGTAGGTTTCATGTTTTTATAGCAATAGAACACAATATTCTGTGGGCCTTGCAAAATCAGTCAAAATCCAGTAAAACAGCCGGGATCGAAGGGGGCTTCAGTGAAAATGGCTGGGAGTGAATGAGTTAAGGTATAATTATTATTTTTACTGTATATCATGATTATAGTGCCCATCATTATTAGGGCCTTTGTTATTATCACAATATTACAAAAAGAAATGAAGACTAGAAAAAAATTAAATCAGCAAATGTCTGCACTTTTTACACATTACAAATTGCAACCAAAATGAATTTTCAGAACAAACATGACCTTCTTCTCTTCTCTTATCCTTTATAAGAATGTTTCCCTAACGAGTGACATGTTCATTAAACAATCAGAAAGGAAAATATGCTGATACATATAACCAAAATAGCAAATCACTTTAAAAGAATGAGTCAATGAGAAGACTATGCTACTTTGCCTCACCAAAGATCTCAGTTTACATGCCACCTGCCTTTGTGATGTTCACTATCGATACTATCCGCATCACAGAATACGACGACAACCATCAACAGCGCCGTTAACACTGAAAATACACCTGCACTTGTGCCAGTCTTCCTTGCTGTGCGGAAAAAAACTTTCCGCCGTAAACTTGGCAGCTTCCAATTTGCGACACCGTAAATTAACACATCTCACGCTTCTTCACCATCCTCTTCAGCTTCTCCTGCGGTTCATCCAAATGGTTTGCCATAGCAGGACGCACATGATGGGAGAAGTTAGAGGATGACGACTTCTTGCCTAGACACTAATTAGAAGCATTTTAGAAAAGGTCCAGGACTAGCGTCACTAAAGATATATTTCAAATCCAAACTACAAGTTTGTTCCTTTGAAGCAATCCAACCCTTTCTCTGCCTTCTCTGCCACGCCTTTATGCACTTCTCGACGGATGTGTTTGAGCGCCAACGTCACAGCCATCTGGATGTCATCCATGTGTTCAAAATGGGACCCATTGAAAACATTATTGAGCTTGAGAGAGAGGAAAGAAATCACACTGAACCAGGTCGGGTGAGCAGTGAGGTTGCTCCACAACACGTGACTATATTCAAATCTGCCAGGAATTGTCAGATGCTCTGGACAATGTGAGCAGACGATGTCATGGTGAAGCAGCCACGCATTTTCCAGCCACAACTCTCACCTCTTCTCTTGCACTAAATGAGGCAAATGTTGTTCACCTGTAGACGTGCTGGTTGATAGTCTAGCCCACATTGAAGTAGAAAACTTTGAAATATATTTTGTGACACCAGTCCTGGAACCTTTCTGACAGTCTTCCGCAGGCATCTGACCACAGATATCAACAGAAAGCTGTGCCTGTGTCTGCCCCATCTTTAGATACGTCAAAGCAGCTGGCTTATTATGGCAGCCATTACCATCTTGTCAAGCAGTATAAGTCAGCATGACAGTGATGTGCTCTCTGAAGAAGTAGTATGACGGTATGAACATTCACATCTGCGTAGCTACCAAGAATCCTTGTATTCAATGTTTATAGTTATTGACACTTAGAGTAGTAATCATAAAAAATGTTATGGGGGGAAAAAATTAATGGCAGTACAGTCTCCTTTTGGAGCAGTTAGTCCATGACCAAAATATTCAAAATAATTGAATACATATGATGTTAAAGAACATGTACACAGGATTTGGAGGGTTACTTTTAATATGCATTCCGATATACTAACTTCTTTAAAAATAATAATAATTATCCAACTTCCATAATATTAAGTTAATGTAACTTGATTACTTTTCATTACTTTTGGACTACCCCAATACCAAATATCTTCTTTTATTTTTAAGAAAAAATCAATAGGATATACATTTATATATATTTGTTTGCTCTTATTTTTGTCTTATGGATGTTGAATATGCATCAGCAACGTCACGGTACTTCAAAAGTTACTCATTACTTGCTTAAAAAAGTTACTATTTTCACTACTTGAATTAAAAAAAATGTTTTATGTCAAACAATTTGGATTTTTATTAAATGTATATATATATATAATAATTATTATTATTATTATATTTGATTATATTTTTATACAAGGAATTAGGGTGTTTTTATTTATTCTTGTGAGTATTTATGTCACACAAATGCCTCACTCCATAATGTGACATGTCATATAATATTAATAAAAATAATAATAATAATAATTCATTAAATTTGGAGTGGTGATGTATGCTCTACCACTGCCAGTTACTACAGCAATCAGAGTAATAACAAAAATTAAATAAATACTGGATATATGATGATGTGTGGCACATATGTCATCTATAGGTAATTTGTAGACAGTCCTCTCCAGGATTTCGTGGGCATTTTTTATGATTGTGCAGGCTATAATCAATAATATATAAAATAAATTGCCAATGCTATGAAATATAGAGTGCTCAATGCTATCTTGGCCAAAATCATTGCCATAATTACTACTATATTTACTCAGAATCATCAGCTTCCACTTGATCTCTCTGAAAAACATATACTTTTGTACACTTTCAAATATGATAGTATGGTGATATAGCTACAGTTTATTATTCAACACATTTAAAGGCATGTTTAATGATTAGTTTACGTCAGAAAACTGCCCAACTCTAGGCTTAACGTGCATCATTCACATACAAATGTCACTACATCGCCTCCATGAGTGTGAGCATATTTCTTTCCACACTTTTCACGTGTTTTACGCTCGTGAAATAAGAGAAATACAATTGTTGGCGCTATTAATTACACTAGGTGAGCGTGTCGCTATGACTTACCGGTATCTTTATCGCTGTTATGGTGCTTGTGGAGTCGCAATATGGCTCTTGGTGGAACAGAATTGTCAACAAATCGCTCATCATGGTGGCCGTTTTTCAGCAAATCTCGACTGTTATTTTTTATTCATGTCACTCTTGTCAAAGTAGTCAAACCAGTTCCAGGTGAGGACGTGGACTCTTTGCTAAAATGCTAAAACTTAAGTGCTAAAATATGCTAAGCCTTAAGATCCAGAAGGAAGACACATCCGT
This sequence comes from Leptonotus elevatus, assembly GCF_054856555.1. Taxonomy (NCBI): domain Eukaryota; kingdom Metazoa; phylum Chordata; class Actinopteri; order Syngnathiformes; family Syngnathidae; genus Leptonotus; species Leptonotus elevatus. The sequence continues at coordinate 5,600,888 of NC_141240.1, read as the reverse complement.
CACGTCGTGACACGCTTCCTGCGGCTCCTCCAAAATAAAAGTCACTACACAATTCAGCTGTCAAGGCACTTTTATTGTGATGAAGTCCGACAAGAACAGCGCCTCTAACTGTGCACAAATGACATTTTCAGCAAGTTTTCCACTACATCGTGTAAAGCTTACTTCGGGGCTTGAAACTTATGAATAAATTGTAACGCAATGCATTTTGCATACAATAACGATAACGGCGTTTCAAATATGGGGAGAATAATTAGTTAGATTAGTCCGTTTATGAAAGAACGAAGTTACCTAACGCCGTTAGTTTAAACGCCGTTATTACCAACACTGCTTGTGCACCATGCTCAAGGTAAACATACAAAGAAATGTCAAAATTTTTTAAACCTTTCCTCATGACTAGTGTTATGAGTGAAAGGTAAAAAAGAGAAGTTAGCTTTAATCCCCCTGTCTCACAAACATGCATGCTATTGTAACACTAGGACTATGATACCTGATATCAAGTGTGATTTATTTTTACTCAAGTGTTTAAATAGTGAATCTTTCGGTAATTTGTAAAGGCGGGAATTAGTGAAGTATTTACTTACAAGTTGTGTCCATAGGGCTTGCACACTTGTTCCCCCATAATTAATCAATAGTCCAGATGACTCATGTTTGTTTGTGCATCCAGTTTGTACATTTGTGACACCACACAATGTACGATTGGACGGGTATTATTGGAAAGGCGAAGGCAATCCATGTTGGAAACATGACTAATGTGTGCATGTAGAAGTGCTGCTTTTATTTTCTGCAGCGTTTCACATGTAATTGACGCATGTGATGTGCTATCTGCATTTTTCGTGAATTCCTCTTGCTCAATGAGATCAGTATCAACTTGAGTGTGGTGCTCACTTGTATCTATCGACCTTGCAGGATCAGCCCTTTAGCCGCAAAGTTGCTCTTTTATGCGCTCATATTTCTGTAGCCTCGGTTGGTTAAAAGGCTTTTTTGCAAGCTTCGCAGCTCAAGGACAGGATTCTCACTCTTTTTTTCATACACGTTTGAAAGCAAAGGTGAGTGTGTGTCTATTTGCTCATTCAAGCTGGTTGAGCGCAAGTAGCAGCACTGACATAAACTTGAGAGTCTGGTTACAGTATGTATTAAGAACCTTCTGTTTAGTCTGCATTTAAAGGAGGTGTGTGACTGTGACGAGCCCCAACTGTGAGTGTAGTTGACCCTGGCTTTTAAGAGTCTTTGTGTGTGTTTAGATCAGTATGGATCCATAAATGTAAAAGTACTTTTCTTTATTCCTCTCCACACTCTTTCCCTCTGTGCCTAGGCCTATCTATGCCCCTCTAATTTGACCACTCTCCCATGTTCCCTGTGTCTGTGAATAGGTCACACTTGTAATGATGACAATCTCTCCCCATCATCTATATCTTCATATAAATGTCAGTCTCTCTTTAATGGTGGCAATGCCAATTAAGTGGCAAAGAACATGACGTATTTCATTTTTCAGGATTCATGAAATGTGACCTTGCCTTAGGGTTGACAACTCCCCGAAAAATAAAGAAGGGCAATTATTGGCTAATTGCTAGGGCCGGCTGACCTGATCAATCAATCGACTGATCGATCAAATTTTTGAATTTTTTGTTTTTGTTTGTGTATGTGAAATGTTTAAACTTTTTGACACAAACCTGAATTTAATTAGATACATGTTTTTGAGTGATTAATATCACAGTGAAAAAAACTGAAACTTCTCCTGCTTAACTTGTATTCACAAGTAATGGAAATGAATATAAAGCCGAAAAAAGTACACATTTTAGTGCAATAAGACAAGTGGAAAATGTACTTCTTTATTATTAATCTATGTTTTATCATTATGTATTCTTTATCTATTTTAAGTATTCATCTTTTTCACTTGTACTTGGTTTTACAAGAAACAAATAGTAATATAATATTTTAACATCTTTGGCAATAACATTCTCACATTCATTCCACTTTCCCACATTAACCTTATATAGTTGCCTGGTCCTGGTGGACAACAAACTGGCAAATGGTTGCCCTGGTTTATTTGTCCCTCGTGTTTTTTATCTGTCTGCAGCTTTAAGTGTGCTCTTTCACGTCAAATAAAAAAAAGATGAGAAGGTAGGACAAGAAAGTGTAGAGATTCAAATTCAAGTTTCAATCAAACCAACAAACAATGTCACTTGACCAGTGGTTCTCAACCTTTTTTTCAGTGATGTACCCCCTATGAAATATTTTTTCAGCAAGTACCTCCTAACCAGTAAAAAAACATTTTGCGTTGGAACAAAAAAAACGAAAACACAAAAAACAATGCGGTGCCATCATTGCCTAATTTATTAAACTTTGGAATTTCATTTGTACAGTGAACTATTTAGAAATCAAAAGACAAAAAAATAAATAAATAAATAATTAACTAAGATACAAATAAAGATTTGTGCACATAAAAATTATAGTGGGATCATAGTAAAGATTTGTTCTAAAAAATAAATCATTAATTTAAAATCCAATTTTCAAATGACTGACAGGTGATAATATATGGCATATGACAGTTTGGGTCAGTTTGAGGAGACTGGGTTTTTAATACAAAGGAATTGAATAGCCTACTGAATAGACATTAATTTTATTAACTTAGATTTTCCTGAAATATTTACATAATATAATAATTATTTTTAAAGGATTTTTGCATGGATGCTGCTTTTTAAATTTACTTGAAAATCCTCCGTTCCCCCTGGAGTGCCTTCACGTACCCCCATTTGAGGACCACTGCACTAGACAATCACTGAATTGGAACCCGCAGGGCAAGAGAAGTAGAGGAAGACCAAGAGTCACCTGGCAAAGATCTACAAAACAAAAACAAAGGGCAACAGGAAACTCCTGGAAAGAACAAACAATGAACCAAGTGGAAAACATTTGTAAGGGTTATTGTTGTTGATGATGATAATGAGGAGGAAGAGGAAGAGAAGGAGGAAGAGGAGGGTGGTGATAATGATGTTGAGTCCACTTTTGGATACAAAAAAAAAGTGTGCTGGCAGAAGCGCACTATAAACATTATTCTGCATTTTCCAGATGCATTTTTTAACCACTAGAGTCTGTGTTAATGCAGGCTCATCTCTTCCTCTATCTTCTTTTTAAGCAACGGCACCTCAATGAACGAAATGAGTCGCAAGCCAGATAAAAGTGTGAAAGTGTGTGAAAGCTAGTGCCCGACCACTATGGGATTTGGGGGGGGGCGGGAAAAAAAAGGCTACATCCGATACATTGGCCGATAACAAATATATATTGACCAATATTTGAAATGGTAACATTGATGTACAGGATATGCACTGTACATGAATACAAAAAAATTTTTACCGGCTGTGATGCAGCAAAAAATCCGCGCAAGGAGATGAATAGAAAAAAGCACACAGATTGTTTATGATGCTGTCAGAAATATTTGATAAGCGCAATGCATGCATCACCGTCTGCTAATTTTCAATGGATGATGAACAAGAGTTCACTTGACATTGTAATGAAATAGCAGGACCTCGCACTTACTGGGCGTCATGTGCACGCGAGTCATTACCACACATCCTGATTTCAATCTCTGTGTTTTGTATTTGCCTTTAATGTTGTGTGTGGTACGGACATCCATCACCTTGATGATATTTTAATGTCGCATCCTTGGGCTGTCTCTGCGTCAACTGCCACCACCCACCGCCCCCTGCCTTCCTTCCCTCTCTCCCTCACTTTGGCCATCACTTCATAAATAAAGCCCCACATCATTAAGTAAACGCACAGCCGCCTGTCTTGGTGATCGATGGCTTACGTTCTCTTGCAGATGCAAGCACACACACATGCGTTTACGCTGCTGCTGCTGATCTATGCATGGCGCTTCATACCCCATAGGCAAAGCCCCTCATACTCAGTTTTTGTCTGTTCCTTATTGTAATGAATATTCGCGTGTGCAAGATGAAGACATCAGAAAGATATTATTAGGCTGTCACACGACAACTCACCCCCGCCCACCACCTCCACAATCCCCCCATGTGCGCGGCAAAGCTGTTGTATTGTTTCATTGGTGAGATTCATCTGCTCCCGCTGTGTCCTAACAACTCGCCACTTTGACCTGACAAGTAGTTCCTCTGAGCACACCTTGTGCTGTGAACATCTCAGGCCGGCACACAGTCGAGAGGTGTAGATGATGTGTGGGCTGGCGGTTCCTGCTGTGCGAGCCTTCTGCTGGCTAAGCCGCCGGTGCTGTGGCCCATGAAAAAGCTACTCATGCAGACAAAGGGGCGGGGGGGGGGTGACCTGAGGCAGAAATAGGAAGGTGGTGGAGATAAAACTGAGAATGACACACAGGAAGAGGGAGAAGCAGCGGATGATGTATAACGTGAGGGATGTTGGGAACATGACAAAGCAACAAAGGAAAGCCACTGAAAATGTGAAGAAAATGGAGCCTAAGGGGAAATATGGTAGGATGAGAGGAAACAACATCTAACGGGAGTTGGATTGGCATGAGGAGGAGGCAGATGGGATGGGATGGAGACACCGACAGACACTTGGAGGTATTGACAGAAAGCGCAACAAGGCAGGAAGACATGACTTGATGGTTTCAGGTGACAGAATGCAGCTTGAGCTCTGTTCTAAAGCTGAAGAATTCCCAAATCAAGCTTGTTGGGCAAACACAACTGACATAAACTCTAAATGTATTCTCAAATGCCAAACAGTGCATTCAGCATGTGCAAACAAGATTGAAATACTATTTGTAGTGAGAATTTAGGATGTTTTCTTAAAACAAAACTTTCTACCTGATTCCCCCTGAGTCAAAGGTAAAAAATAAAATAATGCCCTCCGTAAGAACAAGTTGTAATCTCATCCTGTGGGTTTTGGTATAAATAAACACTGCTGAATAAATTAAATGGGATTTAAATAGGATCTGGATTAAATGTGGTCTCAGATTCAAAGATTATTGGCAAACTTTGTTCATATCACATAACATTTCGAGTAGATGTTTGTGACATTTTATACAATGAAAGGAATTCAATAAATGGAGCTATAGTATTAGTAGTGGTAGCACTAATAGTGTCTACCGTATATATGCTAATTTTATACGTGGAAATATAAAGTACAGCGTTGCTTTGAGGCACAAGTGACTCAACTTATATTTTTTTGTTTTATATGCTATCATGCAGCCAATTTTTGCCTTTGACTTGCATGTACAAACTTGAGATATGAGCGCTATATGGTGGCAGTGAACTCAACTCTCTTCACAACAAACCAGCAGATTAGTAGATACAATTTACTGAATAGTTCTTCCAAAAAAAAGAGGCTTCAAGTTGGTTATTGCTGCTCCCAATTCAAGTTTACTGTCAAACTAAACATAAAACAAAAAGAACTACACATTGTATATTTAAAACAACCACATAGCCCAGCCCAGTGGTGGGCAAACTCGGTCCTCGAGGACCAGAGTCCTTCAGGTTTCGGAGGTTTTCCTCTTCCAACACAAGCTGATTCCGTTCAACAGGATCGTTAACAGGCTTATGCAACAGCTTGATTTTGGATCTTAGCCATCTTGGAAAACTCCACAAAAATGATTATTGTTATGATTATTTTTGATATTTTATAATTGTGCAGTGGTTCACAGTTAGTTTTATTATTAGATCAGGAACCGTTTAGTCTGAAATGCTGATTTGTATCATAAAAGCTTGAGGCTGAGATACCAAAAGAGGCAAGAGGGTGATCATCGGGTTGCTTGAATTTGAAGAGTGCAATTAATAAACTGGCTAAAATAAGTAGATGTGTAGCACAGGGTCATTTTCCTCTGGCTTGTTTTTATCTGCTGTTGCAATGTGCGGATAGTTGGAGTTTTGTTTTGTTTACTATGACTAACTTGGAACTGTCCTGTAGAATTTTCATCAAAATACATTTGACAGTTAAGATGTATGGGTAAAAATGTAAATCAAGGGAAGATGGACGCTGGCTTACAGAAGGTTGTGGGCGGACCTAGCTGCTTTATACAGTAATTGTGAAAGGTGATCGAGGGCGAGCAACTGGTTCGGGGGTGTTTCTCTCAAGATGGCTGTGCTAATGTTGGTTGTGATCAGGTTATCTTATGTGCTTGTGTATCTGTGTGTGTGCGTGCGTGTGTGTGTGTAGGGGGGTGTGCGTGTGTGTGTGTTTAGATATGTTGTACTAACGCACCTCACTATTTTCCTGAGCAGAGAAGGATTTTGCATTCTAGTGCACAAAACACACAAACATTCGCCAGCACAAAAGCTGCTTTTTTTTGGGTACAGGAAAATGATGTCTCCATTTTCCTTTGTGTGTTAACATTACCCTAGCAGACTGACATTAGGCTAATGATAATGGCAGCGATGCTGTGTGGAAAGTATTTTGAATGGATATTTATGAATAATAAACATATTAAAGCAAGAACTTACCGGATATATACTGGACAAATACAAGAGAAACCAAAAACCTTACTATATGAAATAATGTATTTATTTCATTTATTCATTTGTCAGATGTGCCATACATACAGGACATACAGCATAACTGAAATTACAGTCTTCTCAGACCTAGGGCAAAAATATACATTAAAAACAAAGTAAATAATTTAAAGCAATTGTGCAGCCCTCGCTGTTGTGAGGGTAAATGGTGAAGTACAGGAAATAATAATTAAATGTTAAAAGTAAAAAGTGTCATCAGTAGCTGAATACAAACAACAAACAAACGGTAGCAGCAATGTATAGTTCTGGGCTTGGTGGTGGGCATGTATTGTGTTTTTGGTATGATGAGGTTTGAGCGACTGAACAGAGCAGATCTGAACATCATCCATCCAGATTCCAGATCCAGTTGTCTTAATGTGAGGGGATCTGAATTAAACATGGGCGCAGTAAACATTTTAACATGGGGCTTATTGAAAAATTCTTGAGAAGGAAACTGAATTTTTGCGAGTTGGAGAGAAACTTAAAAATAGATGGAAATGTTATGTTCCTGGCATCAAGAGAAACCGCAAATAAGCAGAACCGTTGTTTAAGACGTAAGGGTTAAAAAGTTGTGGCTTATTGTCCAAACTTTACGGTAGCAAGCCTTCCAAGCACGTTTGAGGATAAAACACACTTGTGGCTGACTCCACCAAACCGCATACATTTTAGCATGTGATATGCCGCAAACACGCGCCACAATCATATACTGAGAGGCAACACCCATGCATAACGTCACCATCTGTATCACCTCAGCTTTGGCCACAATTGGAGCTGTTAAAGCAGGAAGCAAATGCAGGCTGAAAGCTTCTCTGCACACGCCCATGCACAAATAGAGTAGCTCACAATGCAGTGACTAAAAGACACGCATTGGACCTTGGACCTCCTCTGAGATCACACAACACGTACCGTGGCCTTTTACTGTCACTCTCACCCCCATACACGTGTAACCTGGTGCACCGCTCAAAGCCAGCGCTAATTAAAGGACAGCTTGCTCTGTAGACCGGGCTTGGTGCACTATTTTGGCCCGTATAATTACATACAGTACACCACATGTTGTTTTTTTCCACCATAAACCCAGAATAACCCTGAAGAAGTTACCAGGACCAGCTGCTGAGAAACAGGCCACGTTCACTTTCTCCCAGACAAGTTGAAATCCAGTCTGATGTTTTCTCACCCACTGTGCTCGCACAATTTGTTTCATTCAGAAGCAAAGTCACCATGAGGTATTCCAGCCACGGTCTCCTCTCGGCTGCCATCGGTGCAGAACTTCCCTCGGGCTCGGCACGTACTCTTTTCTGCTCGCTTTTATTTTAAGTCTCTTCATTCCGATGCTACGCAGCTACCCGCCGTTCTCCCTTTACGGGCTGACAAAGGTTCGGATCTGGCCCACGGGCAAAGTGCTGCGACTGATTCAAGAGGTTCTCGCTACGCTTGAGAGACTATTAATGGCCTTTTTTTGTTTTATTTAGTGGGAACGGGGTTATAATTGACTTTTTGTGGAAATACATCCAAACAGAAATTAGAATGAATGACACAGAGAGTTGTATGATAGTTTACACTTAAATATATTAGATTATACACTTTATTCTTTGACACACAGTTGCTTTGCTGTAAATTTGACAGGAAAATTAATGTTTTTGTAGTTATGGAAGGACTTTGTTATCAGAACCTTGAGTGGGAACATTCAGTAACACATCCTCTCAAACTCACACGGATTTCTTTTTTTGGCACACCCAAGTAAAGAAACACCTCAGGGCCACTGCCATGGCCACATGCACGCGCTCTACTCCTCTACGGATTCTTCTTTTTCCATCTAAAGCTGAGGCTGGTCTGTTTTTTCCTGTGTTGCAATGTAAATCTTTGAAAAGTTTGTCTCATTATGTTCATGAGTGAGCTGGAGCCAATCCCAGCTGACTTTGGGCAAGAGGCAAGTTATACCCTGGACTTATCACCAGCCAATAACAATGGGCTTATACTGTATAGACAAACAACCATTCACACCCACATTTGCGCCTATGGGCAATTGAGAGTCTTCAGTGAATCTAGCATACATTTTTGGAATTTGGAAGGAAACCACAGCTTCTGCAGAAAACCCTTGAACCCAATGCAAGCTCCACACAGGAAAGCCAGAGCAGAAATTCAAACACCAAACCTCAGAACTGTGAAGCGGATGTGCTTACCATTGCTACATTGGGCTTCCTGGTGTGTAAACATATTATACAGTATTTACTTAGTCCGCATGTAAACATTAAGTATATTAAAATCTCATTCACTTCCAGCCATTTTCGCTGAAGCAACCCCTTTTGCTTCCAGCTGCATTTTGACTGATTTTAAAAGGCCCACAGAATATTCTGATCTATTGCTATAAAAACAGAGAAACAAAGATTAGAGTCTCTTCTTTCATCAGGAAAACAAAATAATATTTGTATGTGTTTTTGTTTTGCAGCAATTAGCTTTAGAATATAGCTAAGTTTCATCATTATTCACAAATCTATTTAAAACAATGGGGGGAAATAGCTCTTTGCAACATGGCCCTGGTTGAGCTCTCATACTCTGCTGCCACCTGCTGGCTTTTTTTGTAATAACTACCATTGCTGCAAGCATTCTCTTCAGTTCTGAGGCTGCATCAAAGCCTTTTGTATGCTCTAGCATTTAAAAAAAAAACATAAAATAAAAAACGTATAAATATGTTTTAGGGAGCATGGGGCAAATGAGTTAAGGCGGGGCAAATGAGTTAAGGCGGGCCAAATTCACATGTTGACAATTACATTTCTCCAGCTGCAAAACTCAATTTCTAATCGATTAACAAACAGCAGTATTTCCCAAAGGCAACTAGGCACCATTTTTCATAAGAGAACATCACGCTGCCCCCAAAAAATGTCATGGAAAGTATGAATAGTGAAATAATGATAATCTTATGAATGTACTCTTAATTTGACTTCCTCTGTGTGATATCTGGGCCTGCTTAATTGAATACAAAGCAGAAAGTCATTACTTTACTTGATTTGCTATATGAATGGCAACCGATGCATGCATCTAATGGAAAAGTAGTGAATCGTTTACTAAGATATATAAACAAATATATATATATTTAACTAATGAAAAAGAAAGTGAAATTGGATCATTTCCCTTGGCAGCCCCGATAATATCTCATGGCACAAGCATGGCACATCACCCATATACATATACACTATATATGAGAGTTGAAGCCTAAACAGTAAGAACAAACAGTAAACATTGAAGACAGCAGGGGAAAAAAGTATGAGTGTGTGTGCTCGTGTACACAACATTGCCGGATAACGAGCCCACTCACCAAATGGGTCCAGGTGTTTATTATTCACTGTGTGGCAAAAGTCTCTCGCTCTCTCACACACTCCACTCATATGCACACACGCGCCTGCTATTATGGCATCAATTTAGGCAACATCCGCAATTTTTTGTTTCTGTCATTTCGTCATGGTCTAGGTGTGTGTGCATCTGCTCAATAGTGAAGAAGTTAAAAGTGAATTTGCCACTTAGCAAAGCAGTAATGTTAGTCTACATATGCAAAACACATGCTTAATTAGCATCTAAGATTAATTGCGGGCAGTATGAAGCAGAAAGAAAGACGGAATAAGGGGAAAAAGCAGCCAATACTGTACATGATCCTAATGATGCCATTTGAAAAGCGACAGCAGAAGAAAGCCGCTTGAAGGAGACCAATCTGTGCCGTCTAAGTGGCAGAATGAAAGCTTGGGCTTTGTGTCAAAGCATTTGGACTCTCATTGCAGCCTTATTGTATATGTGAGCATCACAACATTGCATCAAAGCCCGTCGTGCTCCAAGAAATTCATTTCCTGAGCTCCAGCAATACTTAGTGATGAATGTGACAGCTGTGCCGCCCCTGTGTGTGTATGCGCGCGTGTGTGCGTGCGTGTGTGTGTGTGCGTGTCTCAGTCTCATCTGGCAGCGTCAAAGCACAGCTTTCTAATTTGGGGAAAATGGAGAAGAGTTAGTCTGTGCTCACTCAGCCAAACACAATTATACACTTTAGAAGACAGAGATTGTTTGGTGTGTTAGGGCGGGAGACGGTGTGGGAGGGGGTAGTCTGATTCGCTGATTGAAATCTGACTGGAAGATTCTGCTTTGTCAGCCTCACCAATTCTTGCACAAAGCAGCCACAATGCCACATAACAAAGTTTTTTGCAGTTTAGTGTTTTCGCCTGACATCTTTTTGATAACCGCCTCAAACCGTGGACCAAAATCCACCTGCCGGGATGACCTGGATTTTTTTTTCTTCCCCCAGACATCTGCCACTAAAGCTGGCTGTCAAGTTTGGATAAATGGGATATTGTGTGTGAAAAGGATCCATTGTGTGTTTGTGTGTGATTTAAACGTGCTAATCTAGATACTGCCTCCAGGCTATTATGGTAATATAATCAATAGACAAAAGAATTTTCCTCAATTTGTCTGAACACACTTCCCTCTCCTGCTCACCACCATATTCTATCTCCCCACTGACCTCTTGTTTTCCCTGCAAATTTGAGTGCATTATGTCTTGCTCAACACACACATTAAGGCCCCGCTCCACCTGACTCCCAGCATCCTGCTGCGCCTAATGTCCAATTTGCCTGACAAAATAAGCAAAGATGGAATATTTACTTTATACAATCTCTTTACATTTGAAAGCAAGACCTAATATTGGAACACACACACAGCATAAAGCCATTGAAATATTGCCTGTGAGAGACAGACGAGGCTCTGGGGTTCCTGTTGAGAGACATTAGTGCTCCCTGTCGTACCCAGACATGCTAATGATATGTGCTAATGTACAATGGCATTTAAAGTGAGTTAGTACGTGCTTGCAGAATCAAGCATTAAGTGTTCCCCATGTGCAGCGATTTGAGCTCATTGAGCTGTTTGTTGTGTCGACCCCCGCGTGTCGTCTGCGTTTCTGTATGGCCCGCGCTTGCTTGTTTAGCTTGTCAGCGATCTTGTACATGTCTGTCAGTGTGCATGTGAGCAACGCGCGCAGTGTGCATGCTTTTCTGCAACAGTGTGTGGCAGGTTTGACGGGTAAAGCCATCCGTTGGGTAAACAGCCTGTGTTTGGATCACAAAACTCAGACCAGGCGTGAGATTAGAGATAAAATGATGTCTAGCAAGCCCACATGTAAAAACATTAAAGTCTTCAACAACCAGTATGAGGCTGCCAGGATTATTGATGTTGATGGCTGGGACAGTCACACAAATTATAATTTTTGCAATTACAGCATGTGGCCCTGCATGACATCACTCACATTTGCGACAAGATGGATTTGAAAGTAAACTGTAGTTTATCCATTGGTGAGTAGCACACATACTGAAAATTAGGTTAATTTCTCTTGTCCCATTTAGTCATAGCTCCTTGCTGTTTTAGTCCCTCACGGTCGTAGCTCCTTGCACAGACCAGCAGTGAAAGTTCAAGTTGATGGTCTTTGTGGGTTCCTCTTATTTGTTGCCATTCTGTTGCACTCAGAGCACAGGAGGAAAAGCATCATCTGATTGTGAAAGTGAGCTGAGTCACCCAACAGTCCAGCAACTCCGCATACAATGTCTGCAGTCATCATAAACAAGAGGAGGTGGAGGCAGTTTTGCTGGTCTTTTAAAAGCTGGCGTGAAAACGCAAATATACGACAAAATCACATTTGTAGTTTTACTGTAAGCGCCCGTGAGTGGCTTTAATTAGCACTCTGCGGGGTGGGAATATGTGTGCCCCTCCACCATACTCTGCATACACTTGGTTTTTTTTCATAAGGCCAGTATTGTTTGCACAAAACATACACACACATGTTCATCATGAGGGTGTAGTGCTTACTTGTGGTTTCATGTGTTTGCGTTACCACATGTGGGGCATTCCAGTCCTCACTCCTTTGTTGTTTGATACCACAGAAACCATACGGCCACATGTATGAATGAATGTAAGCACATTCGAAATGTTTCATGCAACGCCGTTGTGTCGAACTACCCTTTGGACTGCTTTTGAAACGGGGACCCACATAAGGGTGCAACGGTTTCAGATTTTTGTGTACGATTATTGTCTGAGAAAAAAAAACGGTTTTACGGTTATTACGGTTATTTTTGTATCCATAAAAATAATCACATCAGCATTCTTTGAAAATGTATGTATGTATGTATGTATGTATGTATAACAAGTGGACGATATGTACCCTCTTTTTCTTTCATCTTAAAAAAAAACAATCTTTTTCTTTCATCTTTTCAACTATACTTACATGTGAAATGTTCGTCCACAGCCTTTAAACTCGCGATTTGTGCAGTTTACCGCTACACATGTAGGCATTTTTCAGCCATAATGCGTATGCTGAGATATGTTTCTTGGGATCCCAAGATGGCAGCCCCGCAGCTTCAGAAGTCTCGGCCTATGGCCTCTCCAGCGGGCGGTCGTGGATGGCGGGGCTCGCGATGCCGCAGACCGGAGCCCCGGGGTTGGGGAGGCGGGGGGGGGGGGGATGGGCGGTGCTGACGGAGCGCAGCGAGCGGTTTGCCGGTCGTTCCCGGCGGCGCCGATAGCCGAGAAGCCCGACCATCGCGGCCTGCGGGGCCTCCGCCTCGCTCGCCACCACCGCCGCCTCGTTTCGGCCTCCCCTTTCCCCACGTCTACTCAACCTGGTCCAGGCCGGGGACGCCCACCGCCGGTGCAAAGGAGACCCGGCCGCCTCAGAACCCTACCCACAGCCGTCCACTACGCAAATCTCCCAGGGCGGCGTTCAAAGCTGAGCCCTGTGTTGTTGTGCGCCCGCTAAAAGGGCCGTGTGAAAACAGAAGAGCTACGAACTATGCCCATGGCTTGTTTTGCGGCGCACGTGAGCGGAAATAACCGGTGTTGTTAAATGGCTGCGGTTATTTAATCCTGACGTTTAAAAACCATGGTTAATCGTAAAACCGGTTAATTGCTGCACCCCAAGACCCACATTTGGGGCTCATCATTTTGTATATGGACAAGGCACAGTAAATGAGGTATTCTTTTCTTTTTGGGGAAAAAATATTCCATGGCTGAGCTTGCGCCTATCCCTGTTCATTTTGCAGATCTCAGTTTGATACTGTAGTGTTTTGGTTTAGATAGTCAACTTTCTGTTGTGCTCCCTTGCAGGTGGCACCCAGAGGTGAAGAATCCCGACCATTGCACCTGTATGAGGAATTGGACCTGTCGCACCCCACACACACTAGGTAAGAGCTAGTATTTCTTCCTCAACGCAAGGAGAGAAGACAGGATTATGACGAACCTTTGTGCCCCCCCACACCCAACACCCCTCCTTCCCTCAAACACACACACACACACACAGACGTGCACATCCCAGCCTAATCCTCTTTGGAGCTCATAATTAAATCTGGAGTGTTTGCCTTGGGAGTGTCTACTCATCCCAGGAATAGGACTGATCAGGTCTCCAGAGAGCACGGCAGCGGCAGGAAGCTAACGCGTAGAACCAGCCCGAGGATGTCAGGCACGCGCAGCCTCTCATGTGACTTGACTGCCGCTGTGTTCACTCCGTGTGTTTGTTTAGCTGCTCTCCTGTCAAATTAGGAACATAAATACGTGTGGCTCATCAGTTCTCTGTAGAAGGTTTCACATTAGTCCCACGCAGCAGAGGGACGCACGGATGCAAGGTGAATGTAGGGAAGGACACCAGTAGGGAGATGAGAGAGAGAAAAGTCATTTCACGGCTTATTGGGCCGCCTGATATAACCGAAAGCAGGGAGCGAACCAAGGGGGCACATCACAGAGCAGAAGAATGAGTAACAATTCAAACTTGAGACTTCATGACATTGGATAGTTAAGAACTATATATATATATATATATATATATATATATATATATATATATATATATATATATATATATATATATATATATATATATATATATATATATATATATATATATATATATATATATATATATATATATATATATATATATATATATAGATGTGTGTGTCAATACATATACACAGTGCTGCTCAAAAGTTGGTGAACCTCTTGAGCAATTTGGACTTTCCAATTGTTTCAACCTGATTTTGTTGTTCAATCTGAACCATTACATTTTATATGAAATAACAGGTGTAGGTTTATCAATTCAATGCATTCTTTTTTTTTTTGATCATTTGTGTAGTAAAAACTTAATTAAAAATAGTTTTTGGTCAATTCATGTAGGTGCAGAAGTAAGTGAACCCTGAGCTGCATTACTTAAAACAAACAGTCAAGTAGGATCAGGTAGGACAAATTGGTAGCTAAACTAACCACTGAAATGGACAAATGAAATGAGACGTTTGGCAAAGAAATTGTGCATCACTGACTGAAACATAGACAAAACCATGTCACTTTAGTCTTACCCATGTGAACCCATACAGGTCAGTCATGCTGAGAGAAAAAAAAATCTTAGAGGACCTCAGGAAGTGAGTAGTGACAGTACATCTGTGAAGCAGATCATCTGCAACTAAAGAAAATACTAAAATCCTGCCTAGAAGTGGACGACCGTCTAAAAATATCAGCAAGAACCACCTTTTGTTCAAGAATGAATGATAATATTAACATTCTTTTTGTCCAAGTCCATTATTTTTAATGTCAGTATAGTAGATTTGGATATAACTAAACATTTAATAAGGTTATTTTAATATTTTATTTTATTTGATAATGATTTTATAAACAGTAACTAGATTTAATTTAGTTATAACAATAATAAGTCAGCATAAAAACAAACAAAAAGTTGGGCCCCAAGGTAAAAAAATAAAAATTAAGAACCCCCGATCTAGCCCATAGTCAGTGAAGATGCGCTCTAAGCTCACCTTATTGTTCTCATTCTTGTGATACATATTGATACATTGTTTTTTGTGTTGGAAAAATCAACCCATTTTCAATGTGCTTTAGCTTTTCATCCCCATTTTTTTTAATTATTTTGGGCCTTACACCTGCTGCTTGTCATCAGTGTGATACGCATGTACAGTTTCAATTTGCCTCGAAGTTCAACAAAAAGCTAGACGAAGAGTCGTATCTGTGAAAAAGCACGGCATTTAATATTACAGCAAGAGGAGCAGGCAACATAAATATATTCTAAAAGTGTTGCTTTGTTTTGTATCTTCATCAAGGTGTGAAAAGGAGGAGGAGGAGGAGGAAAGCAAGAAAACACAGCAGTGAATAGAATGTGTCTTTGATAACGGAAGTTGAACTTAGTGCAAAATCCCCTTGGGTGCCACCAGTATTGAAAGCCATTTCCTCTCAAAATGAGTGCGGCTTTGCCATTGGCCTGGCTATCATTAGCATACATTTGGGCTGCCTTTGTGAAGAGTTGCAGCTGGAAGGATGGGTGGAGGGTGAATGTGTGTGCGTCCCTTTGGATAATTCACAAGTAAAGCACCTCACAGATGGAATCGCATGGAGAGGGGAGAGTACTTAGTAGATGGGTTGAAATTGAGGCAAAGTACAGTGAGAGTCAATCTGTAGATGCAACTTATCTCTTCAAATGAAAGCACATTGGGGTGGGGTGAGGCCTCATTTCAATTTCAAACCAGACCATGTTTGTGCTTTTCCCTTCAAGTTACTCTGGTGTCAGACGTCATCGTCATTGTCGCATTGTTGAATCAAACTCAAAGGAAGAGGAGTTTGTGCACGGCAGTCCAGTAAACAGGATTTGAAGTGTGTTCTGGTGGCCCCAGGGAGGACGATTTTGCTACTTGTCGGCCTCTCTGTTAGCTGAGGGCTTCAACACAGCCGGTCGCTGCAGGCCACATATGCACGCTGACATATGGACAACATTAACTTCATTACCAATTCAAAGCAGCAGGTCAGGGGCTTAGTGACCCAGCCCCAGGTTATCCCATCAAAGCCCCGCCCCTGAATCATTCCCTGCAGGTGATTGGATTAGGGCAGGGGTGGCCAAGTTCAGTCCTCGAGAGCCACTATCCAGCCTGTTTTCTATGTCTCCCTCCTTCAGCGCAGCTGAATCTAATGATCAGCTCATCAGCAAGCTTTGCGGAAGCCTGATAACGATCCTGATCATGAATCAGGTGTGTTAGTGGAGAAAAACATGGAAAACAAGCTGGATAGTGACTACCGAGGACCAAACTTGGCCACGCCTGGATTAGGGGGTCTATGATGGTGCGTTGTCGCTGCTGGCAAGGCTGATGATTGGTTGATGAATAAGCCAGACAACATCCTGCTGAAGAATGGGAATGTTTACAATGGTCCTAATTGTTCATCTTTTCTTCTACACTTCTTCAGTTAGTATTTTGCCTTTTTCAACAAATTTGTATTTCTGGTATTTTGATTCAGGCCAAATTGATCTGGCGGTCAGGGGTTTCTCTGCCATGTCTCAGTATGTGAACCCTTAAGAAAATGTGGCAATAGAAGAAACTCATGCATTTTGGCATGTTGCCTCCCATTTTGTTCATCTTTTAGGTGTCACAGCTTGTGACGTAATCATCAGTTTCAGCTATCCGGCTTCTGAAGGACTCGTTTTGAACTCATGCAGCTCAGTGCAACTCATTTAATTATCATAAAAAGTCTGGTGAGGTCTATTTTTTCCCCCTTTTCAACAGCTGTATGCTGCATTTCAAACCATGAACCAACATTTAATATTATGTTATATAATAATGAAACCATGTGCGGGGATTCTGGACTCGTTTTGAAGGTGCACAGAGACAGCTGTGTTTGTCCAACTAAGCGCATTTGAGCTCACAGAGTCGGCGGTAGGAAATGAAAAGTCTTTTGCTGGCTTTGTCACATGCATGGCCGAGACGTCTGTGGTGCTACCTGTTTACAATCATGCTGTGATTCCATAAATCCTTCCACCCGCATTTGTACGTCTCCTGTTTAGGTCTGTCTTTCTGCGTCCCTTCACCTCAAGTCCTCCCTGAGCTGGTTAGGGGAAAATACAATCATGGTATTATAAATAAATCAAAAGGTAAACGCTTTGAATTCTCGGTGCTGCCTGTTAGCTCCAAAAGTAATACTATATTAGTATTAGTATTCAGGAATCCCTGTGTGTAAAACTCCAAAACTCAACTTGACCCCGAATAGAATTGAGTGGGATAGTACGGACATGTGGCGAACTTAATATGAACTGTCAAGCCTCCAAGAAACTCGACACGAGCTGCTACAGCAACTGGGGACAGAGAAATCCATCTGTTTCTGTCATTAACAGTAATGTTACAGATTTTCTTCTTTCGACATGGCTCTATTGCACACTCGCTCTCCTTCAGCCCAAGTATGACCCCGGACTGACAGAGACCACTATTGCTAATGGTGTTCCCATATACTGTACCAGTACAATCTGCCAATGATACTATGCGTATCCACTGGCATCCTTTTCTATATTGCAGCGGTGCGCGCAAACGCAGGCCACTGCGTACAGGCCACGTGTGCCTGTTGTTGACATAGCCTTTGAATGGGCAACCTGCCATGGTGGCCTGCTTGGTGTCAGTGGCGCTTGTGTAATGATGTCTAAAACTCAATTGTGCGCTTGCAAGGTTTGTTATGTTTGTGGAGTCTGCAGAAGTCTTCACACACTTTACTCAATTTGTGGTCTTAAATCTGTTGAATGTAAACATAAACACATGACTTGCCATAAAATAAGCAACCTATTGGTAATGCAAGGGGACCATGCATGTGAGTGGACGTGTCTATTTGACATTGAAATGTAAATTGTTATTAAAGTCTTTTGCATGTGGGGAGCGTCTGTTCCCTGTCACTTGGCTTGCAGGTTAGTGTAAGCTGGCAGATGTGCTCACATATGTGTCTGTCATTCATCTGCATGTTCTCCATTTCGGCAATTAGTGCATTGATTAATTAAATATGCAAATCTCATGTAGTTGAGTAACATGAATCTGTCCATTGGCAGTCACCTTGGTGTGTGTATGTGTGTGTGTGATTCTGAGAGAGGCAAATGTTGTTTTCAGCTCTTTAGTGCTTACAAAAGATTTGGGACAATTGTTGTCACAGGTGCACACATAACCGTTCAACATCGAGCTGCAAATATTTCTGCATTTGACACGTTTTTATTAATTTGCCTCCGTGAATGTTGCAGCAAGGCTGAAGCCAGCTGTATAACTCGTGGGACGAGGCTCTCTGTGGGTGACTAGGGCCCATGGACACTTTAATCGCCCACCTTCTTGGGCACACGCACACAAATGCTCTCACATGGTTGAGGGCAAACTTCCCTTTTTTAGTGCAATACGTTTGCATGCTTTACTTGTTGATTCAATATGTAGTCAAATAAATTCCTCTCAAATAAATGCAAAATCTTTGCTGATGGACTCGATTCACAGCTGAGGGCCTAAATAGTCCCTTGAGAGCAGACCAAAGGTGGCCTCGAACAGCTGCACAGTGACCTTAGTGGGTAGCACATCTATCTCATAGTTTAGAGGTTCTCTTTTCGAAGCTCCTTTCAGATTTTTTCCTGTGGATTTTCAAAAAGGAAGAGGTTGCACCAGAGAGGTTGGGTATAGTGACCCCATCCTAACTTCAAGTTTTATTTTGTATTTTTTTTATTTCATATTTATCACACACAAATGTTTCAGATAATCAAGGTAATTTTAATATCTCACAGCCAGCAACAACAACCTATAATGCAATGTGTAAATGGAAATGATTAAGGGGAAGAAATCTGCTCCTGTGTGGAAAAGTAATTGCCTTCTTCACCCTTGTTAAATCATGAATTAACTATGATTAACCACAGTTTTTGGAAAACTGCATTTAATTTCACAGTGCACACCCATGCATGATTACCAGCAGATTTGTTGAATCAAGAAATCACTTCAACTGTACGTGTCAGACAAAGTGAAGTAAGCGACAAGATCTCTGAAAGATACAGCATCATGCAAATTCATTCAAAAAGTAATGGAAAAAAGAACAAGTGATTGAATCTATCAGTTCTTTTTGGAAGGTATGCAACCGTAATGTTGCATACAAATAACACGTGATGTTCTGGGGCTGCTTCAATCCATCAGGAACTGGACGACTTGCTGTTATTAATGGACCAAAAAATGCTTCTGCTGCTGCTGCATGCTCTTGGGTTATGCAATAGGCAGCAGGACAATGGCCCAAAATATACCAAGTCCACCTGTGAATGGCTCCAAAAATTACAGTTGAGTGGTAAAGTAGATAACATTTCAGCTCACTACATCATACAGTGTAATTTTTGTACAAAATAGATCACTGCTTCTTTCGGTTAGGGTGACATTTAGAGGCAAAGGGGACAGAATTGGCAAATGCTCCTAGAGTGCTTCAATGCTATACTTTGGCCATTCATCCGAAAATGCAAAAGGAACAGTCAGTGAACCATAGTGCCATATAGTGGGGAACTAATAATTCATTAATTTATTAAAAAATAAAATAAAAAGAGTCTATGTCAATAGTATGCAAAAAAAAATGTTGTATCGCATAAATGTAATTTTTTTATAGAATGATAAGTCTAGTAATTACTAATCATTTTACATGTAGTCTCACCTTATTAGACACTGCCATGTTTCGCCGCCATCTTCCTGCTACGGTTGCCCAAAGGACAACTTTGCGAACGTAGTCAGCCCTGGTGGTTTTTGCATTGAGTGCAGACCCAATGGGTAGACCGCTGCTGGAGTCTGCAGATGGTCGTCTCTGAGTCCCGTGATTCAGGCTCCCGTCGCTTGTCACCTTCAGCTTTGCTCACGCAAACTTTTACTCCCCAAAAAATTGTTATTACTTATTTTTCCCGCTAGCCGCTCTTGTTACCTGCTCCGGCTAAATCCGGACTTCACACCGACTGCCAAGCCGCCATCGCTCACCACGATGCTTGTTTGCTCGCAACCTAAAATAAAAATTAGTAGTAGGCTTGTGAAGTGTGGTCTCTCTGAGCCACCGTAGTGTGTGTGCTTCTGCGTGCTTTTAAATGCATGCATTTCGGCTGCATTCGTTGTTATAGCGACATCTAGTGGCCACTTAATACACGCTGCGCCTTTAAGATGATGTAGTATGAAACCATGTCGCAAACCTCTCTCCCACCCTCCTCTTCTTCTCTTGTGAATTAAATGTTAAATGTCACCATCAACCATGGAGACTGCCGCATGCACAATTTTCCATCAATAGACTTTGTGCCACAAGAATTAAATTTTCCAATCAAGTTGATGGATTTTGTTAATCCAACTTTTAAAAAGTTTAACACAATTATATTAAGGTGTTGCATGCATTTTAAGTAGTATTTTAAGTGTATGTAAACTGACTGACAGTGGTTAGTTGACTTTCAAAAAGCAGCAAATCATATTTGTCTTCCCTTGGCAGCTTCTGTCAATTGACCCAATCTCAATTGTGTAGCATACTGAATCCAAACGGTACATCCTTGTGGAAACGGAGTTTAACAACTGAGCCGCAGCAACGCATGTGTTGTGCGTGACTCCACCTCTGCTGACAGACAAAGCAACACTGTTCATTCTTGGGACCACCTGTGTGCACCGCTCTGTTTGGGTGGTCAAAACACACGCACACATTCTTGTATAGCACTCCGCTCCAGTCCAGGAATATCCTGATGGGAAGGCTGAAGCCTAATCTGTGCTGAGTGAGACATTCTAATTGGCCAGTCAACAAGTGCTGAGCCAGACTCGGTCGGGACTGGACAGCGGAGACGCTTTGTTTGGTATGATGACACAACAAGAGAGTTAGCGAGTTAGCGTTAGCCAAACTCCAGAAAGCCTTGTGTGACTCAGCACATGCAGTATTTTCAATTATGTCAACGGTGAGCAGCTTGCGCTCGTGTGGCGACATTAAGGCTTGAATGTAATCTTATTTTATCTAAGGTAATCCTAATCTTTTACAGCGAGTATGATGCAACCGGACACTTGCAGCTGACTCACACCAGTTAAACCAGTACAGTCCTATATAGCCACCTCAGCACTTTTGAATGTCTGTCTTTCAGGAGGGACCCATACGATTACCCGACCCACTCTAGATCTGCACACAGAGAGCCTGCTCACTCCCAAGACCACTACCGGGACAAAAATCAATCCGCCCAGCAGCCAACGTCCTACAACCAACGTCACCACACCTCCTCTTCCCGTGCCGGACAGCAGCACCGTGCGGCCATGCCTCAGGACGTTCTTCCCTCCCCTACTACTGGCCGCAAAGGACGCCACTACTATGAGGCTGTACGAAACGGGCGGGACGGCTACCGGCAGGCTAGCCCGGGTCGTTACGCCAGCCCGGACCGCTATGGCTACAGAGACGACAGGCAGCCCGATCAAAGACGCAAGAACCCCATGATAGGTGCTGTTTAATTGAAACTATTTGCAAGTGTGTGTGAAATATTATCCTGAGATGATTTTCTAAAGCAAGGATGGCCAGAAAGCAGACTGTGCTGTATACGTGCAAGCATGTGGATATATTTAAAATCGTGTAAAACTATTAAATCGAGGGTATTTAAATGACATATAGAACAAACTTTGTACTGCATTTTTTTTTTCATAGAATCAACGGTTATTTCCCAATATACTGGGTTTTACTGGGCAGAACATATAGTGAGGACACCTCGACTCACTGGAGGATGTCAGAATCACAATACAGGAAAATGAAATGATGTATTTTGCAAATATACTTTTTTTGGGGGGTTTTGCAAATGAAATGACATTTTATAGCTATAATTTGTGGTGTTGCTAATAAAGTATAAAACGTTTGATCAAGTGCAGATTATAAATGACTTTATGCACAGTGCCTTTATCATTTAATTTAAATCATTAATTTTTATATAAACATTTTTCAATAATAAATGTGGAAATTATTTTGCCATGCTTCATTTATTCACATGCATGCATATTTCAAATATGTAGTCTAACTAATACAACATCATTAGTCATCACTTTTTAATATTCAGCCTAATTTTCCTGCACATCATCTGCGATAAATGAGCTCTGTGAGATGACTGATAAAAGTAGCCAGTGTTCTGATAAGGACCAAATCAGCAACAGCAATTAGATCTGCTCCAAGATGATGATTATGGCCCAATTTGCTCTCCGAAATAAAGATGGCACTGATTGGCAAAATGAGTCCTGAAAGGGGGATAATTACTGTGGAGAGAGGCCGTTTTTTTTTAATCAGTCCTTAATTAGCGTCAAAGCCAACAGAGGGCAGGCCTCTGCCAGTCAGCCACGACGCTCCTGTCTGCACCTTTGAAACTGGCATCGTCAAACAGTCACCGTGTTCAGATTCATTTGACCAAAATCAACCCGAGCTGTGGCTTCTGTTGGATAGTAATTGCACTCTGACACGTTTTGTAAACCGCTTTAAATAGTGCAGAACTTAAAGTTAAACTGTTAAAAGTGGGGGGGACAGCAGTGCCGTATTTGTTTGTTCAACCACGTTGTGCAAGCAGCAATTTTAGTAATTAGGATGTGAAATATCAGATCATTTACAATTAGTAAGTCATAAACTAGTACATAAACACTTTAAAATCTGTAATTACAGTCATTAGAAAGCCTTAATGTATTAATCTGTACTACCGACCCCCTCATAATATGTGTGTGTATCTTCCATAATCAACCAACCCTACCAGAGAGCAACAGCTCGCAGCAACACATTGGGAGTGGGGGTAAAAAATAAATAAAAAAAACTATGAACTATGAGTTATGAACTTAGTTTAAAAAAAAATATATGAACTGAAGTAGTTCATTTTAAAATTTGTGAGCTGAACTTTGAAGTAGTTCGGGTAGAAAATGAACTTTCCCTGATAGTAGTGACAGCAACTGTCCGGACACCGGAAAAGCATTGCAAAAGGTGGTCTCAAATAAATAAATAAAAACTCCCAACACATCACTGGAGCCTCACATCCTGCTGTGGAGGACATCTCCAGGAAGTGTTATCTCAGGGGTCTAATCTACATCGGAAAAGACAATACAATACCATGGAACAAATATTACAATGTGGGAAAATATAGATCAATGTTTATGATGGTGTTTGGGACAGCAGGGAAGGACTTGCTGTCCCTGACTGGACACCACTGCATATATCATACTGTTGCCCGGAGCCCATTGGCGGCGCCCGTCAGTTTTGTTGTTATTTCCCAGCATATATATGACACATGTTGGTCCCCTTTTGTTTAGTTTGTTATGATGATGAGGATAATAATAATAATAATAATAATAATAATAATAAAATAGGTAAAATATGAACACCATTTCTATTCACACCATCCTGAAGATGAAAAAAAAAATTGTGGTTACAGCATCAAATGAGTTCAAATCATGACTTTTTGATCCACTTGACACTGCTCCGTGTCAAGGTCATCTTAGTTCAGATTGCGCTTGTTTTGGTTCTGAATCTCGAGATGTGATTCTGCTGCAGCTCAGTCTAGTACAACCAACAGACAATCCTTCGCATATCTTTACCTACACTGACGAACTGGGTTTACAGAACTGCCAGATTTTAGGAAACATACATAATTTCTAACAGAAATCACTTGAAGCTTGTGTGTTACACCTGCAACACTGTTTGTTATGTATATTTAAAAAATAATAATAATCATGAGTCAAATTGTTGAAACACGTTGAAAACAAGCCAAAATTAGTAGGTTGATTTGTGCAAGTACTCACGCATGCAAACTAGAAAATGAAAACGGAGAAAAAATGAAGAAGTTGAAGAATAGAAGTGCAGTGTTGCATATGGCAAATTAACGTCATGACGTCAAAACGGAAGAGAAAAAATACAGAGAGTGACACCGAAACACAAATTCGGGTATCATAGGCATACTTGGATTATTCTCAGATTTATCCAGTGTTGGTGAAATCCAGCATTTTGGAATATCATGTTTTTAAAACGTATTTGCAAAACTGCCTTTAGGTTAAAGCATGATGAAATGTATGATTGTTCAACCGGTGATTGTATGATTGTATGGACCGGTCCATAAGAAGAAGTTTGAAGCCTCAAAAGAGTCAACTGGTCAAACCATTGTTGGATCTCACAGCCACATTCCATATTGTTGATCATCAGAATTTATTGTCCCATTTGGAGATTTCCGAAGGCATGAGGGGTCTTGCCCTATCCTGGTCCAAATCCTACTAAACCAATTGAAGTTATTCAGTGCAGGTTGGCGAAGCGATGTTCTCCTCAGCGTCCCTTTCTTGTAGAGTACCACAAGGGTTGATTCTTGGCCCTTTTTCTTTTACTTACCACGAGGGTCCATCCTAAATTTTACATTGAATTGTTTAAATTTGACCAGATTACTCCAATCCTACATTCTCTTCAATCCCTGTGCACGTTCGTATCGATTTTAAAATTCTTATTTTCAGCAGGTGGCAGCAGAGTATAAGAGATCAACAAGGGCCATGTTGCAACAAGCTGTTTTCCCCAGTGTTTTAAACAGGTTTGTGATTAATGGTGAAAATTAGCTATATTCTAATGCTTATTGCTGCAAAACGAAAACAGATTTAAAAAATAATAATCCTGATGAAAGAAGAGTCTGTAATCTTTTTTAGGGTAGGTTCCATGTTTTTATAGCAGTAGAACACAATATTCTGTGGGCCTTGCAAAATCAGTCGAAATCCAGTAAAACAGCCGGGAGCGAAGGGGGTTGCTTCAGTGAAAATGGCTGAGAGTGAATGAGTTAAGTCATTGCTAAAAACTCTTTAAAGTGTTTTATACTGTAAATAAAGTTGGATTGGATTGGAGAACTATTTTCCTCTGAAACCTTGTGTAAGGGCAGGCAATGAAAAACCTGCTAAATGTTGAAGCCCATCCGAGGTTTGTTTTTTATATATATATTTTTTTTTCATGATGAATATTGCATGAAGGTTAATGAAAGAATTCAGACAGAATTGAAATTCATGCTGTAATATGAATATTTGTGCTTCCTTGTGGTGTTGCGGTGGTAGCTGCATGGTTAAGTAGCACACTGCTGTAAAAGGAAAGAACAGGAAGCCGTTCCCCTGGTCGCTTTGCTGTGAGTTGTGCACGGGCCAATTCTGTCCAACACCTTCCCTTGTTAGCATGTGTCAATCACACAGCATGCTCCAGAGAGGGCAAAGTGGAGGGCTCAACCACTTATCTCCCCCTCACACAGTTCCCAAAACGGCAGGCAGGCGGGGGTGAGGTTGTCTGTAGAGTGCACGTTGGGGTGACTCACCCTCAAAATCCACAATGAAGTTCCAGGTAAGCACGCTCAGTGACCTCGACCTCCTTGCTATCGCCCTCGTTCATCTTCTTCATTAAAGGTGCGTTCCCCCACGTTGGCCCGCCATCTCGCTGCCGCTGATTTCAATTCAGCCCTCGTTTAAGCGTCACAAACCCGCCGTGGCCAAAACAGGCCGAGCGGGCCTTCTCGTTTAATTATGCCGTTCATTAAAAAGTCCCCTCCTCCCCACCTTCAGGTCTGCATGAGGCCATGGGAATATCTGGCGGCTGATGTGCTTTTTAGATGGGCCGAATATGGAGATTGGCGACGTTCTGGATGACGCTTGACAGTTCGCCTGCCCTTAACCCACCTCACCCACTTTCATGTCTGCCGCGGTGCCGCCCGCCCGCCACACACGGCATCACTCAACTTGGAGGACGCTCCTTCAACCACCGTGTTTGTTTGATATTGTTCACCAGCTGTGAAATTGGATTTCCACACTTGGCCTGATATTAGAAATGATTTCATATCCTGTGCAATATTCTTGCTTTGTTTAAAGCTTCTATTTTTACATCTTGCCTGTTTTTCCGGGTTGATTTTGTAGATTTACCCCTAAAAGCAATGTTGCCAGCTGGCTCTGGGTCGCCCACACATCATCTTTTACTCCAACTGTCACCATGGAAACGTGGGCCATCTCTCCTGCACAGCAGCCCCTTTCTGAGCTGATGACATCGTCGTGGCAACACAAAAAGGTTGATTTGTGCTTTGTGCAGAATAGCTTGCTGGGAGCAGACGTTTATTTGTGAAACCTGTCTGATTGTCCATTGTTGACATTTGGCATCCTTTCTCTAGCATGTGGTGCCATTCAGAGGTTAGAATGAATCAACTTTTTTTTCTTTTCTTTTTTTACTTAATGAGAGCCATCTACTAGTGAACTAATAATTCATTCAGTGTAAAAAAAAAAAAAAAGACTTCATTTTCGATAATGTGCAAAAAAATATGTTCTATCACATAAACGTATATTTTTTATATACCTAATTGTAGACCTGGTGATCACTATTACATAGATCACTGACGTATTTCGCCGCCATCTTTCTGCTATGGATATTCGAAGGAGAAGAACTTTGCAAATGTAGTTAGCTTCTGCTGGTGCTTGTAGCTAGCATTGGACCCAATGGCTCAACTGGCGCTTAGTTTCCACTGCTGGGGTTGGCGGGTATTCGTCGCTGAGTCCCTTGATTTGGGCTGGTCGCTTCTTTCCGTCTGCTTTGCTCTTGGTAGCTTCTCCCGCTAGCCGCTCTTGTTAGCCGCTCCACCTAACTGCTCTTACTCGCTGCTCGCACTGCTCCTGTTCACTCACAATATTAATTTGGTAGTATTTGGTGGTAGCTTTGCGGCCGTGACATTCCGCCTGGCCAGGCCATAATTAAACCTCAGCTCCTGTTCACTCGCTCACTCCAAATGTTAATTTGGTAGTATTTGGTGGTAGCTTTGCGAAGTGTGGTCTCTTTGAGGCACCGTAGTGTGCGTGCCTCAAAATCATTTCATTCTATTAGTTCACCACTAGATGGCACTAAATAATACACACTGTAGCAGCACATCATTTTCCTTTATTAAGAAATTTAATAAGTGGGATTTTAGACAAATCTTTCCTCATAGATTTTGGTCTATGAGACAAAGTGACATCAAAACAACAGTCGTAGCTTTGCTAGCTAACAGTACATTTGAGTAAGCCTGCTTTCTTAAAAAGTCATCAGTAGGAACAGCAACTTTGTCAGGCTGTCAGCACCAAGGTGCGTACATATAATTTTTTGCCTTTGAAAAGTAATCTGACAGCTCATGCATTAGCCGCTAATGCAGCTAGCCGCTAACGCTGGAGCCGCTGCTAAACGCTAGCAACAGGCG
The DNA here is from genome assembly GCF_054856555.1 of Leptonotus elevatus. NCBI lineage: Eukaryota > Metazoa > Chordata > Actinopteri > Syngnathiformes > Syngnathidae > Leptonotus > Leptonotus elevatus. The sequence goes on along the minus strand of NC_141240.1, from coordinate 5,573,414 downwards.
CTGTATAATGTCATCGTAATCAAGTAGATGGCTCGAGTGTACATAATTAGCGATTGAACTTGATTTCATGACGGCGTCTAAAAAAATGCCTCAAGCATTTTTTTGAACCGAGGTGCTTGAATTACTCAAGGACTCGTTTCACCCCTTACGGGGGCATGTGACTATTGAACCTTCAGGATGTTTCCTAAGCTTTCACACCACTGTGTGTGCTTGTGTCTGTCATACACACACTTAAACCCATACAGCACACACAGGTTGGATATGTATGTGTGTGCGTGCGTGTGCGCGTGCGTGTGAAATGGGTGCCCTTCTCATACAGATGTCAGGTGTTTACTTGGCGGTCAGGGGTGGAGTGGATGTCACAAGTGTTGGGTTGCTATGGGTGTAATGTGTCTGTCCCTATTGGCCCACAAATATGGAGCGCTGGAGAACAGCCCAACTGACTTTGTGTTGTTGACGCCACACAAAAACATCACACGCTTCCACACTTTGCTTAGCTTTGACCCGCGAACTTTCAACCAGAACTCCTCCAACTAACTTTCCAGTTTGGTTTGTCATGTTATTAATCACTTATTCATATACAGTTGTGCTTAAAAGTTTACCTACCCCTGAGGTAGGTAAACTTATGAGCACAACTGTAAATGTACAAAAGCTAAACGTTGCTTAATGACATGAAAATGCTATGAATTGTCACCAAAATTCACATGCACGTCTCTACTTATGTCAACTTTAAGCGCAAAAACAATTGCCACAGTATTTTGGATTTTATGGGCATTAAGCCTTTTCTCGCCATACAGTGTGCTCATAAGTTTACATAACCCTTCCTCATGTAAACTTTCAAGCACAACAGTATGTATATTTCACCCTGTTCTTTGGGAAGGGAACAGAATATAGGAGCTAAAATCCATGCAAAATAATCATTGACTCTCATGCTCATTTTGCCAAGATGGATAGATATGGTTGAAGACAAAGTGGAGCCTCATTGGAAAGTCAACGTGGCAGCCAGCAGTGTAATCCATCCACGCATTCCTTCCAGGCTATGCCAAACAGCCTGCTGAATATGAGCCCAGCGCCCATTAGATCGTCGCGTTCTATCTCTCAAAACACACACACAGCTGCCAAATTCATTAGTGCAAAATGTCCTGTTTGCAATATGAGAAGCTCTCTGCAGCGACACCGCCTCCACAACCATGCATCTGTATTCCGTGCGCACGGCACCGCTATTAAGGCGTGTCATTGCACTTTTCTTGTTAGCCGGATGATGTCAAAAATGATTTAAGCGGTTTACATACATATCAATAATTGGGCAAATAAGAGGGTTTATTTTCCTCCCTTCTGATCAAAGTCAATATAGGCCCAATTATGGGATGTCTCTGATAGATTATCCAGTACTTTTTATTGTTATTTTATTTATTTTTGTATCCTTCCCAAACTGCTCAGAGAGTGGTCGGGCCTGACAATCATAAATGTTAAAACTGCTCAACATTACTATTACTATTATTTATTTTATTTTATTATTAATATTATTATACTATGGCAAAATCTTTATGTGTGTGGTCATTACCAAGGTGGTTGTATTGTTTATACAGGACAAAAGCTCACATTGTTGAACTAATTTAAGGTGAAACAGAATTGTTGACAAATTTAATAAAATTGCTTCAAATTGTAACACACAATTGAATTAAATTAATCCAAAATGATATATTAAGTTAATAAAATTAATCCAAAGTGGATATATTAAGTTCATTAAACTTAATATATTCATTTTAGATTAACTTAATACAATAGTGTGTGACCACTTGAAGCAATTTTATTAAGTCTGTCAACAATTCTCTGTTTAATCTTAAATTGGTTCACCAATTCTCTTTTTACAGTTTGCTGATGCTGCACACATACTTTTATATACATAATACTCTTATTACTCCGTGGACCCCTTGTAAGGTGATATTAAACATTAAGATATAAATAAATAAGTAAAGCGGCATGGTGGCTTACTGGTTAGCGTGCCTGCCTCCCAGTGCAGAGGACGTGAGATTGAGTCCGGGCTTTGGCCTTTCTGGGTGGAGTTTGCATGTTCTCCCCGTGCTTGTGTGGGTTTTCTCCGGATGTTCCAATTTCCTCGCACATTCCAAATATATGCTTGTCAGGTTAATTGAACACTAAATTGTCCCTAGTTGTGATTGTGAGTGTGGATGGTTGTTCGTCTCTGTGTGCCCTGCGATTGGCTGGCAACCAATTCAGGCCCGCCTACTGCCCGAAGCCAGCTGGGATAGGCTCCAGCACCCCTGCGATCCTTGTAAAAATAAGCGTTTAAGAAAATGGATAGATGGAAGGAATAAATAAATACATTTCAAGTGTGCGTGCGTGTGTGTGTGCTCTTGTTTGTGTTACATAGTGGGGCCAACATTGTAGGATTTCACAGAGTTGTGGGGCCCACCCGTCCATGTGGGGCCATTTTGCTGGGCCCCACAAGTTTAGACATATTTTTCAGGGTCAAGACTTAGTTTTAGAGTTTAGGTTTAAATTGGGTTATGGTTGAGGTTAGGGTAAGGAATAGGGGTATGCAATCATTTTTGATGGTTGGGGTTAGGGGAAGGGGCTAGGAAATGCATTATGTCAATGAGATGGCCCCACAAAGATAGTAAAACAACCTGTGCGTGCGTGTGTGTGTGGCTCCTCACATCTTTCCCCATTGGTGCTACCTCCATCCGTTACCCTCTGCCACCTTTTTCCATCACTTCATTCACATTCACGCTCTCAATTCAGCAGTGCACAGATGAGCACTGATAGGAAGGAAATGACCTACACACACACTCTCACACACATCCACACACACACACACCAGTCATAAGGAATGTAATATATTTATGTTGAAATGTGCAAGCTGCAACTATTCCTGACTCTTTGTCACCCCGCTGACCTCTTGGCTTTATTAAAATTCCCATTCCCTGGCAGTCGCAGTGTGCAGTCACCTTGGGAGTCGCGCAGTCTTTCCCGGCAGATAAGAATGATGAGTCGTCTCTCTCTCCCGCGCACACACACAGGCCAGCGCTGTCCTCGTGCCCACTCACACTGTGGATTTCCCCTGTAAAACAGCAGCACTGATGACCTCCTCACCCGACCTCCCGCTGAGCCCATGTGTTTGTGGAACTGTCCCACTTCAGTCTGCAGAAACCGGCACGAGATTCCCTGCGCCAAGCCTGTCAGGCATACACACACACACACATGCACCAGCTTGCATGTATGATCACAGAATATTGCTGTCATTGTAGAATCAAGTAGTGCATGAAAGTCCACAGGCTGAAGAACAAGAATTGTATCCATGCAACAAAATTGCAAAACTTGCAACGGGAATGAGCAAAAAAGTGCTGTCAAAATGTGCGCTATTGTGGGAGTGAACACAGCTGACTTGATTCCTGTATCGTGGAAGTGTCTTCTCTCATTCCCTTTAAATTTAGCCATGAAAAGTACGTCTACAAAACATGGCGGAGGCATAAATGGACTCACTGGAGTCCATGCAGGCAATTGATGCATGCAAAGTATGTTTCTAAGGAACTGCAACATATCCACTTGTGGATGATGTACACTTGGGGACCACTTTTCATCACTGATTACGGGTCCATGTGTGTTGTCATCATGAATGAAAGAAGATGACGTCCACGGAGCTCAGATGCCTGCCTGCCTGCTCACGTGGATCAAATCCACCAAAATTGCAGTACACGACCTGCGCCACAACTTAGACCTGCTTTCAGCTGGTCTAAAGATGAGTCTATACTTTCTGTCACCAAATTGTCAGGTGTGCCAGGGGAGTGTAAAATAAAACGGCCTTATTCCGTGGGAATGCCCAACATGGCGCAGCATGGTTTGCCAAATACTTAAGCAAGGAGGCTTGCATTCAATATCGGTTGTGCCATTTTTTTTTTTTTAAATAGAGCCTTTCATCTTTATTTTCATCAGCACCAAAGATCTGCTCAGTGGCATATACAGTACTATATTATTGCCCATAAATTCCGCCTAGAAACAAATGACTGTGCATCTCTCATGATGAGGGAAAGCAATATACATATACTGTTGGTCTATGTTACAATGCAAGATTTAGTTTATTCATTACCTGCATAATTAGTTCTATTTTTAGAACCTCAAAACTCTTGAGGCAGACATGTTAGCCACTGTGCTGTCATTTAACTCACTGACTCCCAGCCATTTTCACTGAAGCAACTCCCTTCGCTCCCGGGTATTTTACTGGATTTTGACTGATTTTGCAAGGCCCACAGAATATTGTGTTCTGTTGCTATAAAAACATCAACCTACCAAAAGAAAGATTAGAGTCTCTTCTTTCATCAGGAAAAAAATGTATATTTGTATCTGTTTCCGTTTTGCAGCAATTAGCATTAGAATACGGTTAAGTTTAATCATTATTCACATTCCTGGTGAAAACACTGGCAAAAAGAGCTTGTTGCAACATGGCCCTGGCTGATCTCCTAAACTCTGCTGCAGTTTTTTTGTAATAACTACCATTGCTTTAAGCGACCTCTTCAGGTCAAAAGCTCCATCAAAGCCTTCTGTATGCTCTTGCATTAAAATAAAACATTTTTAAAATAAACGTGTAAATACGTTTTTGGGAGTGACGGAAAAAGTATTTCAAAAAGGTTTTTACACGTTATTGGGTTTGAATGAGTCAAAGAAGAAATTAAGGAAAATGTCAGTAATAAAAGAAAAAAAAGAAGAGGAAAAACCAACCATAAGCAGAATTTGTGTGTTACATTACTCACCGACTGTATTGGTCAAGTTTATTGGAAAATGATTTTGTATTTTTGATGTAATTCTGTTAACCAAGATTGATCAAAATGTAACCTCCATCGTGAAATTAACTTGTGTAATGGCCCATCTACCCGCATGAATTTTAATGTGTGTGATGCTTGAAACTGGCCATCATGTATGTGCTCTCATCCCCCAGCAGTCCCGCCTCCACACCGTCTCTTTTCCTCTCCGGCGGCGTCGGCATATTGATGTGGCGCGTGAAGGTTAAGCTGTCGGTTTAGTGTCCAGGCGGCCGTGACATTCCGCCTGGCCGGGCCGTAATTGACTCGTCAGCGTGAGTATCAGTTAAACCTCAGCTCACCTGCTCCTCACGCATCCGCTGGGCTCCTGACTGACAAGTTGCTCTTTTAGTCCAGCTGCAGAGTTTGGGCTGGCATTTTTTCTTCTCTTTTTTTCCACATCTTGTATTTGTACATTTTTCTTCCTCTGAGCTAACTCTCGCCATCATTTTCTCTGGTTTCATCATCCTCAGATGCGACCCGGGCCTTCCTCTGCTCTATTTTGGAACGTCACTTCACGTTAGCAGCATAAGCGTTACACAACTCTGTGGAAGGCAGCTGGAGTTCTCAGTTTCTCCGGAAAGTTTTCTGCTCATGCTGCAGGCATGCCGTTGGCTCACTTTCAGACCCTGAACCTACACGCACACACACATTCATGTTTTCCAACCCGTGTAGTGATTGGACTCTTGTAGCTTATAGAAGCATTATCTAAGGCGGATAGAGATTTGGCCTCTTCATGGCCAGTCTGGAGCCTGCAGCCCGATTCAACGGCGTCCACATCACATGCTCGCAACAACAATCAAAAATTACATTTTCATCAGCCTTTACAAGTTACACGTCTGTTCTAAGGCGCCGTCTACTTTAGCTGGAAAAGCTGACGCCTGCTCATTTAAGTTGACTCCTGTCAGGAATGTATAAAGTTCCTTTAATGGCACACATTTTTTTATCGTGCAATTAATAACTGCCCCCTACTTGGAAAACCATGTCAAAATGTAGCAGTAATACATTTAATAATAATGCATATATTTGTGGGGACTGGGCTTAAGTTGTATTTTACAAATTAAAAAATGTACTTACTTTACTTAAAAAGTTACTTCATGTTAAAGATTTGATGGCTCTTAATATGAAAAGAAAAATGCACTGAGCTGTCACCAACGTCTTACAAATGCAAGTATGCCATCTAGTGGCAGAAAATTACCTCAACACAAATCAATATCACTGTCGTTTTTACAATAGATTACATCTCTTTAATTTTAACTAAATTTTGCGAATTATTGTGAAATTACTGTAACAATGACTAAAAGATGCAGCCATATTTCTATTAAACATTTTTTTCCACTTTTATGTTAACAAGAGTATGACAACTTAGAAAAAATATTTTGTTGTAGATTTTATTATACATTTAGAACAAATATAAAATATGCAATTAATTACGATTAAAAAATGTAATCGCCTGACATTTGAGACATTTGAAACACTTTTGTTTCAAAGTGTGCAGTAACGGCTAGAGGCTTTGCTTCACATGTTCTGCTTTCATGCTTTTTATGTGTAAATATGAAGCAAGTATGCAAGCTTGGCATTGATTTGTTGTCTCCTCAATGTCTGATGTTGTCACACCTGTACCACTTTGGTATAATGATGTTGGGTCATTTGCTATTCTGGGCTCCTGTTTTGTATTTGTTCCTATGATGGAAGCAGCGCTGCGGAATGGGAATAATGAGGCGGGCCTGTAAATAATGAATCAAAGGATGCGGCGCTTCAATTAAGAGCCATTTACAGCCTGGTGTTCATCTCATCTGCGTGTGCTTGTGCTATTTCGTGTCATGTGCAGGTCTTCGAAAAACACCTTCTGAATACACATTAATCAATCATGGCATCATAACATCACCTCTGATATGAAAATGAGCTGGCTATAAACCACACTGACATGTCACACTAATTGCTCTTTGACAGCTACACGCACGCACACACACACACATACAGTATGATCTTGCCTCCAAAATGTCCATGTCAAGATGGCGTTGCAAAGATAATAGCATGGGGCTGGCACACTAATAGCATCTCTATTTTTAGCGTGCCACATAGCATGACAGCAACTGGTGTGCTCTGCTGTAAAGTTATGTGGCTGGATGCAGGTCATGAAAAGAAGGAAATGTGGAGCGCAGCAAAGTAAAGTTTTGAGACTTCTTCAATCACCTGTCAGGGAAGCAGTTATTTCTAGTTAAGATTAAGAAAATATAACATTTGGCAAAGTGCAAAAGTAGTTCATGCTTCTAATTCTCAACTGCAAAGCCAAATAAGATGACAATAATAATAATAAACAAAATTTTTATTTGCATTTAGTCTTTGTTAAAAAGGAATTCAACCCCAAAATGTTCTATGCAGCCCCACAAGTCTAAACACACTTTACAACTAGTTTTAAGTAGATGTTTGACCAGAAGAGTTAGGCAAATATTTTATTACAGTTGAAAAGTTCCTTAGTGCTACTTTAACTAAAACTAACAAAATAACTCAAAAATTTAAATTCAGAAAACATTTTTGTTAACAAAATAAAATAAAAAATAAAAAAAAAATTAAAGCTAAAACTAACTGAAACTACATTTTACATTTACAAAACTATAGCTAGCTATAATTATAGTGAAATTGTCTTTAGTTTTTGTCTCTGAGCTTTTGGGGTTGATTTTAATTAAATGTGATTTAAGTATGTTTTTTTTTATATTAACCGGAATAAGGACGTTTGAAAGTGTGTCGCATGGAAGTAACGTCATCTAGCAGCAGCCAATAGAAAAGCACAACACTAGGTAAGAAGTGCGTAACTTTTTTCATTTTACCATGGTGTTTATTAAATCTTGCACACAAGTAATACACATTTTGTAATACACTTTTTCTAAAAACAAAAACTAACTACAGTGTTCCTTTGTTTTCCGCTGGGGTTAGGTTCCAAAAAATACCTGCAATAAATGAAATCAGCGAAGTAGTTAGCTTTATGTTTTAAATGTACTACAAAAGTTTTACAGCTCTAAAACCCCTCACCATGTAGTTTATACACTTTTCTCATCGAGGCATTTACATTTTCTCAAATTCGTCTCTTGTTTAAACATACTCAAAGTTCAAACCTTCATAAATTGTAATAAAATATTACATTACTGTAAAAAAAAAATGCATGCAAAATTACACACAAAAAATACACGAAACAGCGAGGCCGCAAAAAGTGAACCGCGTTATAGCGAGGAAACACTGTAAATTATAACTAAGCATTTTTGAAATAACTAAAGCCTGGTTTTTACTTCTGCATTTGCTCTTGCGTTAATGACCGGCGTACATCACGTGATCGACACCAGTCATTAAAGTCAAGTACTGCGTCTCTCGTGGCCGGGTGCGGCCCACACGTCTTCAAATCTTGAACATCGTAGATGGCGGGTCGTAACATTGCTTGTGATTGGTCCGTTTCGATGGCGTATTCAGCTTCTTCTTTTTTTTCTCCAAGTATGAAGGCAAACACACGAGTGTGGCTCCGCCGCAACGTCTCCGCCGTAGCCTGACGCAGAAGTAAAACCAACAGAGCCACCCAGAAAACTATTAAAACTAACTAAATTAAAAACTCAAAACGAAATAAAAACTAACTAAAATGAAATTTCCAAAACTATAATAACCCTGCTGTCAAGGTGACATGAAACATTTAACGCTTTCAACCTCGCAACTTTATTTTTGTGCATGCCGCTTGTCTGCTTTCGTCTGCGAGGAGCTTGCCTCGTGGATTTTGTGTTCAAGACATTTCCAGTGATGCAAACATTCACATTTTGTAAGCTTGGACAGAAAAGCAGCCTGCTGACGAGGATGACCCAGCTATCGGTTACAGCAGCTGCCAGTTGATTGTGTATGCATGGTGTGTGCACACTGTGGATCAGCTCACGAGCACGCAGCAGAAAATGGCAATCCCAGTTCTAGCCGCCTTATCCAACCTTCTTAATTGTCATGGCACTAAAGCTTCCCTAAAAAGCCGATTGTGGCAGCAAGAAGCGAGTGTGCTCCAAGACCTGCAGATTGTGTCGTAAACGCTTCTGTCTCTGCGGCAAATAACTAAATCAATGGGATAGCCGTGTGTTTGGCCTTCTCGCTATCAGCAAAATAATTAATATAATGGAAAAATTAAATTGATTGAATGAAGTTTTCTGCCCGACAAGAAAGAAAGAAAAAGATTTATGTATGGCTGACAGCAGGATTTGAGGTGACATGACAACAAACGCTGTCAGATTGCTGCATTTACAGAAAGTGTGTGTACGTGTGACACTTGTAAGTGTGATGACTGGAAAGTTGTTGTCACGAGTCAGCAATGTAACCTCATTGTTGACATTACAACACTGCATGACCAACTGGACTCCAGCTATATTTGTTCATTCAAGTGCTATAAAAAGAACTTTGCGGGGGTGGTGGTGTGCACGTGCACGTGGACCTTTTATCAATTTTGTTATGCACCATGTCTGTCAGAAATCTACGACGGCGTATTAGGGCCACGTATAAATATATATTTAGTGTGGGCGCAATATTCAGAGAAAAAAACTCTCAAATGTGTGACTATAAAGTGGCAAATTTGCAACCCCTCTAAAACTTATGAATAATACACGTAGCGTACTACTCAGATGTTTGTGTCAATACTTTTTGGTTAAATAACATTTGATGTTAAGCATTCACTCTTGCGTTTGGCCAGCAACAAAGACACCTCGCTTTGCAAAGGTCCACACCCTGAGGATGACGTTCTTTTGTTAAAATGTATATTTATTTGTACATTTATGTTTCTAGAATTATTATTTACACATTCATACATTTTGGTATATTTTTTGTACAAGTAGCTAAGTTGATGTGTCAAATCTGCTGCTCTCCGTCATTCACTTGCATTTACTTAAAGTATGCTAGCTTCTGATTGGTTAGTGTTAGTCAGCTTATAGGGGATCAGAAAGTGTTGTCACTCTAGCTGCCATGTATGACGAGTAAAGTTTAAATTAAGAATGAATCCGTCTCCATCCTGCCTTTTCATTTTATAAACAGTGTCCTATTAACCACCAACGAATAATCACATTAGACTATATCTACTCTACGTTTATCTCTCGTGAGTTTTTCTCTCTCAAATTTGTCACTTTATAAAGTAGCAAATGTGCCACTCTATAAAGTAGCAAATTTGCTACATTATAAGGTGGCAAATTTGAGACTTTATAAAGTGGGAAATTTGGGAGTTTTTTCTCAAAATATTCCCCTCCAAACCCCGCAGAAGAATTTTTTTTATATATATATATATATATATATATATATATATATATATATATATATATATACGTAGCCCTAATACGCCGTCGTACAGATGAGACCAGCCACTTTGAGAACTCTGGTTGAAAACAGCAGCAACAACTTCGAGTTGACTTTGGGCACACAAGCTGTGGTTATGCGCAGGTTGTGACAGCGTGACTTCAATAACATCTGATGGTTAACCCGCTCAGGCCGGCACCGCCGTTTCTAACCATGTGGCCATTACTGATAATGAGCATGCCATGCTAACATCTTGTTTCGCAAAACAAGCTTGTGACCCACCCCTCCAAACAATTAGAAGGTATCACCGTGACCTTTGGATGGTTGTTGCTCCGTCAACTGGGGATTGGAAATAATGAGTACGGATGCAGCCACAACATAAAGTACACGATCCGGGTGCAATTCAACACAAAATGCTACATCTGCCTTCACAAAGTTTAGAATGCTTTAGCTTGTGCCACAAGCATTCTAAGAAACATTTAAAATTCTTAACTGTTTTATGCAAAGGTGTCCAAACAATGGCCTTGGGGCCATTTGTGGGCCCCCCATCCATTTTTCAGTGGCCCACGACGTGTTCTAAAAATAGCATTTGACGCAGTTAAAATAAATAAATAAATACATGTTTAGAGATGGTCAAAAAGAGAAGGGAGGGTGTCAAAAAAAATTGGTACCAATAGGTTTAGGACTAAACACATTTTCTCTTCATAACATTACGTGGCCCTTGCTTCCTTCTGATTTTCTGTACATGGCCCTCAAACTAAAAAGTTTGGACACCTCTGGTTTTAGGAGAAGTTAATCCGATATGAAATGTATTTTCATATTTCAGTGTGCTATATTTTTGGAAGGGTTTTGAATGAAATTCTCAAAGCTCAGGAACACTCCATGCTCCATGATTTACAGTAAGCCTCAGATTTCAGTGAGTCATGCCTCTTTTCTGGATCAGAAGGCTAGATGGGAGATTGCACATAGGTTAAAGGTGCGCAAGTCAGGTGCGTAAAAAAGACTTACGCAGAATGGAACTGTGTTCATTCATGTCCATTTGTCTATTATTATTGTTGCTGTATTGTTACCATATTGATTTGCATGTTCCGCATAACCATCACTTTTTGGTTTACCTTCCGCATCAACACACATATCCAAATAACAACTCAGAGGCACAATTACAGTATGCAGACAAATCATGCACTGTGTGCCAGCCATCGCCATGGCAACTGCAATCAGTCATCCCAAAACAGCAATGATATGACAGTTCATGTTGTTGGATTGGCTGTCATTCTTTCCTTCACGTTACTTATCGTCTTGAGCCACCTTTTTTTGTTTCACAGCTGTGTATGTCATTGCCAGGAATGCTTGATGTTGTTCCTGTTGGTTGTGATCAAGCTTCAGTCAATCGCCCTCGCACAGCTGCTTGAAAATAAAGATTAAGTCCATATTTGAGGCCAAACGTTGGCCTGGATTTGTCTTGGGCCAGTTCTACTGTTTGTCCTTTATTTCCTATTCTATTTTGATCGCACTTGGTTGCACGCCCATTCCATCTGTCTATTACAGACCGATGTTCCATTTACACATCAACTGTCGTGTCCCCTGATTTAAATGGCAATTGCATTTTAGAGCCTAAGAACAAAAACATTTGACAATGTGTCTTAAAGTTTCTTCTTTTTCTTTTCTTTTGTTTCATGCAATTTACCATGTAATCACGAAAATGTCTGTGAACACAAAAGATATGAGCATGCATGTTAAGTGTTTAGTCCGGGCAGTTCCAAGATGGTCCCAATCTGGCGGGTCGCCACGGTGATGATGAGCTCTAGAATTGCCGTTGGCTTTGTCATTCTCTCTCAATTTTAGCAGCCCTACACCGCTTACTTACACAAAAGAAGACTTGCAAATCATTGGGGGGTTGCCTTTTTTTTCCGCAGACTTTCACAAATTCACAAAGATTTTCAGAAATGTTAGCTGTGGAGTAGCAACACTGTACGGGGCATGAAGGCAATGTCGTAGGAGGAGGGGAAGTCAAGGTTCAACAGCAAGGATGTCAAACTTCGCTCATATTGATCCATCTCGCAAACCTGCGCTCCCTGCCCAAAAAAAAGGACGAGTTTCTTAGCATTTTTATTGCTGCTTGTTAAATTGTTTTCTTTACTACAGAATCGGTATGGGCGACGTAATCAATAGACACAGTAAGTGATAACATTCAATTCTGACTTGAGATTTGTACAATAAATGTTTTCCTAATTGTGTTTGTTTTATCACTACTTATTTGGTAATTTTAGCTTCTCTAATGGCGTACATAATTAACAGGGGTTATCATATATGTTGTTAAGTATAGATATTTTTTACCCTTAATTTTATATCATTATATATACCGTAACTATGAAGAGATGCAATTGATACCGTGATGTGAATTTTGGGCCATATCACCCAGCCCTAGTTAGAACCTTTCTGTTAATGAAAGGGGAAAAAAACAATAAAATAAATAAAATTTAAGAAAATGAACCAATGGAAATCTAACATTGCTCTTGAATTGTGCTTCAACAGATTTATTTATTTTTTTAAAGAAAGAAAGAAATGGAAAAAAAACTGATGGTACCCCTAGCATTACGTGTCTTCCTACTTGTAATCAGATAGTCTGCCTTTTACACTTGACATGCACCCGAGGAAGCGAAGGAGAGAGTTGTCTCAGGAGATTTGAAAGAAAATGATAGACAAGCATGGTAAAGGTTAAGGCTACAAGACCTTCTCTTAGTAGCTGTTTGTTCCTGTGACAACAAATGCACGTTATATTCATAAATGTAATATCCACGGAAATAGTGCCACTTTCCCTGAACGTGGCCACAAGAGGAAAATTGTTGAAAAATTGAAAAGATGGATAATATAAGAACCAAGAAAACTCTCCAAAGAAATTAAAGGTCTACACCAAGGTCAACGTACATCAGTGTCAGATCACACCATACGTCATTGTTTGAGCTAAACAGAATGTAATGGGAGATGACCAAGGAGGACACAACTGTTGAAAATCATTTTCTAAAAATGCTAAGCTGCATGGTGACAGTGGGACAAATAATAATTTTTTAAAAACACCCAAGAATATGCCATCTGGAGAAGACACCCTTCGAACCGAAAAGTTTGCTCTTGAAGAGTGGTCCACTGGACTAAAATACTTGCTGAGACATGCAGATATCTCATTGAAAGTTACAGAAATAGTTTCCATCCATCCATCCATTTTCTGCCACTTGTCCGAGGTCTGGTCCCGGGAGCATCAGCTTTAGCAGGGAAGCCCAGACTTCCCTCTCCTTAGCCACTTCGTCCCAAGGCGTTCCCAGACCAGCCGAGAGACATATACTATGTTTACATGCAGTCAATATTTGGGTTAAGGTCAGAATTCCGGTTTCTGAAACAATCAAGGTAACATGTTTACATGCGTGGCGACCCGAGTTACTCTCGTTTACAAGTCATTTGCGCTCGATTGGAATATCCCATTTGAACAACGTAATTACGTAAATAACGTCATTTCCACTTTTAACTTACTACGTTCAATAAAATACATAATATTTATAGTAGTCGGTTTCCTCCTCGCTCCAGAAGTGTGTTTTTTTGCTACGAGCGTCATGTTTGTTTACACCGGCTTGAGTATTTCCGGTGGGTTACACGCCAGAAGCACGGACTTATATACTTGGAAAATAGGCAAAAATTGGCGTTTTCGCCGTAGAGACACAAAGTGATGTGAAAACGCCATGGAGAAATCCATGTAATCACTTTAGCAAGTGGGGCGGAGCTGCGCATACAAGTCGTTCCTACAAAGACCAAGATTCCTTAATAATTAACGAAGGAGAAGAAAAGGAGACAAAGATGAAAATAGAGAGCATGCGCACAGCAAAAAACAATGCGCCGTTCAATCGAGGTATTCCGAATGCGTTTATACACGCAAAAAATTGGGTTTTGAAAGGGCTAACCCAGGGGTGTTTTTCGGGTTTTTAAAAACTCAAATAAACCCACATTTTGCCAATATTTGGATTTTTAAATGGTTATTGCCTGCATGTAAACGCAGTCTGTGTCTCTCCAGCGTGTTCTGGGTTGCAGAACACAGAAATCGTTTGTTTGCAGTAATTGCTTCAAAAGTCTGTGAACCAAAATGTAACTTTAAGGGTACCATCATTTTTGTCCAGGCCTAATTCATGAGTTTCTTTGTATTTGTAGTACTTTGTTGCCCCAGGATTGATTCAAAAGTAATATTTGATCAACATTGGTTAATTTTCACTATATGTTTATGTATTTTTGCTGTTAGTAGTATCATTATGTCTTTTGCCATTGTTAACAGAGGGGCACCATCAACTATGTACACAAGTGTACTGCATTATCTTCGTTCGACAGACCTTTGTTGGTGAAGGGTGTGAATGCTTCCCCTCCCCCAGACTTCTGTGGCTAATTTTGTTAAGGACAATTTAAGATCCATTCACATCAAAGAACCCCCTCGGACCGCCATTGTTGTTTCCGTTGAAAAGAGACAAAGATTAGGGGTGGTGACTGAGAGAAGGAGATAAAGTTCTATTAGTCAGTCACTTTCTTTTTCTCACACACACACTACATCAGATTGTGCTCATCACTCCACACACGGAAGCACGCTGAGGAGATTTCATCTCACATGCCTGCAAAGAAGAGTTGCACTGCATAATTAGCGGCTTTTCACTACGGCTGTGTTAATGGGCAACTGTGTGAATGCCTGACTTTGTGTCAGTCTTGTGCCACTAAGCAACTCTGCAAGCAATATCTGTATCAAAATGTACCAGTTCCATTTCTAATGCAATTGTTCCAGAAATAATTTTAGGAACCAAACTCGCAAGCAGTGGGGAAGAAAATTTCTCATTCTGGTACTATCACTGTCTGATTATTAGGTCAGCCAACCAATGCCTGGGGAGAAGCAATAATTTGCTAATTAATTGATAATTCACTAAAAAAAGAAAAAAGTATACAATTATTTGTCTAGACTTTTGACCTAAGGGTACAATCCCATTATGTCAGCGCCACAGGAGTTGAATTTTGGTGTAATCAGATTTATCTGTAACCTCATTTACTGTAACTTTGCTGGTGGGAGATGAATAGTGGAAACGAGTGGAAGAAAAATGTATGTTCAAATAATAATCAATTATAGTTCCTGTATTCTTTCAGATGATGGCTTATACATGAAAAAAATTAATAACTCTTCAAGTTCGGGGTATTAAAAAAGACACATTGTGCTCATTTGGAACAAAAGAAATTAATGTCCTCAATAACTTCAGAAGCAACATCTACTTTTACAAGACACAGGACACTTTGCTGGCTTTTAGCTGATATTTGTAATCCCAGGATGCTCATATTGTCTTGAAACATACTCAAGGATCGGGATAGAAAACACTAAAACCATAATGTTGAGGACACAAAAGGAAAAGGAGAGCAAGCAGAACTATGGGTGCACATTTGATGACTGAACACTGACCATGCGGCTCAGAAGAACAACAGATCGTTCATTTGAAATGAGGAATGGTCAACCTAGGGGTGACCGTATTTGACTTTTCTAAACACTGGATATTTTTGGCTTAGTTGATGTATCTGTGTTTTTTGACATTATGACCAGTCACTGCTAATTATTGACGTATAGACTGGCCAGTCTCTGCATGGAAGGTCAATCTTGATAGTTTGAGATGTGTGGGAAAACAGGACTTATGGTTATCCTATAATCTAATGTTGACAATAATGTAACAGGAAAGTCTTTAGCCCTATTAGGGAAGCGTACACACACACCTATGTTTGTTTTGCTATCTTTGTGGGGCCATCTCATTGACATAATGCATTTCCTAGCCCCTTCCCCTTCCCCTAACCCCAACCATCAAAAATGATTGCCTATCCCTGTTCCTTACCCTAACCTCAACCATAACCCAATTCAAACCTAAACTCTAAAACCAAGTCTTGACCCCCCCAAAAAGAGGTCTAAACTTGTGGGGTCCAGCAAAATGGATGGGTGGGCCCCACAACTCAGGAAATGTTGACCTCGCTATGTGACAAAAACAAGACCACACACACAAACCTTTCTGCTCCAATGGGCTGCAGCTCATTAGGTCGGGTAGTGCAGGTGTGTTTGAGGTGATTTTAATTAAGCAGTTAATTAGCGTCGCATTGGCTCTGCTACTTTATTAACAAGATGTGGACCTGCATGCAACCACTAATGTGAGTGAGTGAAGCTAACTATTTGTTTCCTAGCTGCCCTATTGTTTACTAATGAATGCAGTTTGAATATGAAGCCTGTGGCAAGGAAGATATGTCACAGTGTCAAATCATGGCTGCATGGAGCAGAATTATTATAGTTCTGGAATTTTCATTTTAGTTAGTTTTTATTTCGTTTTGGGTTTTGTTTGTTTGGTGACAAATCCAGGTCTAGAAAGTCACAGTTTGGCTTTAGCCCCAGGTGCTGGCTAGCTAGCTAGCTCCCTAGCTAGCTCCCATGGTGCTTGTTTCATTTTTTTTTGGCACTCACTCACACAACCACGCACACACGTACAAACATGGTCTCCCAGGCGGGGAAGCGAACGCACGCCAATCTGCATCGTAGGCAAGTGACGGTTCCACTCTGCCACCTGGAGCCCATGGTGCTTGTTTACCCTTTAGCTAGCGCCCATGGTGCTTGTTTACCTTTTAGGGAGCTAGCTAGCTATCATCAGGGGCTAAAGCCAAACTGTGGCACCTCTGTTTTTAATGTGTATTACTTGTGCGAAATATTTGATAAACACGCTGGTAAAATGAAAAAAATAGCGCATTTCTTACCAAGCGCTGCATATCAGCTGAGTTAAATGAAAAAGCAGGTGAGCCGAGCCATTGGAGCCAAAAGTCAAGCACACAAAATTGCCGCCTCGGAGCGACGTCATCTGAAGGTGCTTTTCTATTGGCCGCTGCTAGATGACGTCACGTCTGTGTGACACTTTCAAACGTCCTTATTCCGGTTAATATTGAGAAAAATATACTTAAAATCACATTTAAAATCATCCCCAAAGGCTCATGTATTAAATGAATTACCAAAGACTAAAACGAAGGACATTTTTGCTATAGTTAGTTTTGTAAACATAAAATGTAGTTTCAGCTACTTTAATTTTATTTCGTTAACGAAATAGTTTTTTTAATCTTACTTTTAGTTTTTCGTTATTTTTCGTTAACTAAAAAAACCTTGGCATGGCGTGAGTGGTGTGTCAACAATAGTAAGGCTGTAACGGGTGTGGATAGTTGCACAACAAAGTCCCATGAAGGTGTGAGTTGACCTCAACTGCTCTTTTCTGATAAACTTGTTTGTTGTGTTTGCCCTGTCACCCATTGATCTTCATCCATCTTCACTTCGGTTACGCTCGGCTTCACCTGAGGTCACAGCAGGTTTGATAACAGCCCTTACACATATCTCGCTATCCCATTCCAAGTCAACCTCATATGCATACTTAAGATAGCAAATCATTCTTTGCCCCTCCGTTGGTGGGAGCGTACACTCGTGGAAAACATGACAGTTTACCCAGACGGACGTTTATTGACTGTTACGGTATTTGTTTTTCCGTCGCCATTGATTAACCATAAGGAAGTGCGGAGACTTTATTGGATTACAGTTAAGCAAGATGGAGTGTCATTCTCCATCAGATTCCATGTGTCTTACATCTCTCTTGCTCTCTAGTCAGAATATATTAGGCGCCTGGATGCCATTTGATATCCATGGCTAAATAATGATGGATATGTGGCTGGTTTTGTTCACCTGCCTCCTCTTAGTCACGCATCTTGTGTGCGCTACAACCTTGGTGACCTCACAGTCTTGTGCCTAGATGCTCCTTTGTGCCACCATGTAAGCTAGACAGCATCTTTGTCTCCCCATTTTGCCTCAAGGAGACAAAGATGTGCTCCATTTTCCATCCAGTGGTGCATATCAAGGTCAATCAGTGGCAAAGAAGTGTGTGGATGCGTGTGCGCATGCGGTTGCGGCGCACGGCTACTCACTTAGTTGGGTGACACAGATGTTACCTTTGTGGTCAAAAGGCTGCAAGTGGATTTGGTTCGGCTAATGGAGCTGAGCGCTTAGCCATCTCATATTGATAAGATTACTATGGTAATACAAACACAGCTGGGTTAAACCACATTAAGAAAACCTTCTTTCTCCAAGATTCTTCCTTTTTTTTTTTTTAATTGTCGTCCTAAGTGGCGTCCTCTGGCGCTGGTGCTGCTTTTTGGCATCTCGTTTAATAGGACTTTTCTTCTTGTATGCCCTTCGCCTCGCCCTCATCTTCTTCCACAGCAAATCTCCTCCGCTTTTTTATCTTCACATCGTCCTTATCTCCCTCCTTTTAATTGGCTGACTTTAGTGGAATAATTCCCTTTGTCGGAAATCCTGCACTTTCCACATTTTACTTTCTTTAGTTTCTCTTCATGATATTTTTCTTCTGCTCTAATGTGCATTCATTTTACTTTAAATCTTTATAAGATACTCAATCAAATAGTTTTAACGCGTTTTAACCATAAGTATTTTTGCCATGTTGAATTCACAAGATTCTACACTCACTTAAATTGCTTGGGCCTTTAATTAAAAATGTTTTAATAAAATTCTTGAGGAAAATAGCCACACAGTAAACCACATCACCTACTCCACATAGTGTATATGACAGCCGTGCCACATCAAGGGCACACAACATTGTCAGAGACAGCACATGTCCACAACATACACTTTTCAAATGTCTCCCGTCTGGCAGACGCTATAGGAGCGTCACGGCCGGAACAAAAACACACAAAAACAGCTTCTACCCACACGCCATCAGACTAACGAACAAATGACATCACAATCTGTCAACTACACTGCGTAACCTGGCAGAATTAAACGTTTACACTGTGCAATACTTCTTCGAACCCTGAATAGTCAAATGCATGCATTGCACACTGTAGCCTATACATTTTGCACTAACATATTTTCATTTTTGCACTAACTAGACTATTATGTCTACCAAACTTGAAACAGTCCTTTAAAAAAAGAAAAGAAAGAAAAACTTATTTTTTGTTGTACTCATGTCCCCAAATTGTCATTTTGCATTCATCTTATCTTATCTTATCTCATTAATTAAAAAAACATTCTTTAAAAAAAAAAAAAAGTTATATTTTTAGTCTCAGTGGAATAATTGACTCATAGACAGTAGTTTATGCATTTGTTAATCTCGCCGTGAATATTGTAAGATGTTACTTTCTAGTCTTCCCTTGTCTCCTAATCGAGCCTAGAAGTTTGATTACCCCGATACTGGCCCTCTTGCTTTGGCTCCAGCTGAGATGTGATTACAAGGTTTGGCTACCTACTCATATGATATGACATGGCTTTGTTATCTTGCTGACTCAGGGGTACCTTATGCTTCATCCTGAGCCTTATGTTCACAACTTGCTGTTTTTTTGTGTGACTTCAAAAGCTAAAAATAAATCAATTGGTTGAAGAGAATTCACTATTCGGGCTCGAGTATTCTTCCACAGTTAATAGCTAATTACTTTCCTGCGGGTGTCTACTGGTGACGTCCCATTTCATTTAATGGACACTGACTACGTTTACATGCAGGCAATAACCCTTTTAAAACCCGAAAAATTGGCAATATTCGGGTTGCCATGTAAACACACGCAATAACCCGAATATGCTCTTATTCGAGTTTTTAAAAACCTGAATAACACCCCTGGGTTACCTCCATTGTTTCAGAAACTGGAATTCACTCATGCTCTTTATCTATCTTGTAATTAATGTTGCCCACTCAGCATCATTGCAGCCTGGTCATCCTTGCTCAACAACTTGGATTTCCTCTGCCTGACGGAGACCTGGACTGTCGCTAGTGAGTCCACCGATATGATTGAATTACTACCGCCTGGCTGGCTGTGCTTACTTATACGCTCCGAGGACGTCGGGCCGAGGTGGAGAAACGACAACTACCGTATGTTCACGACTATAAGGCACACTTTAAAGTCGTGAATTTTCTCAAAATCGACGGTGCGCCTAATAGTGAGCCTTGTGTGTGGACCAAGGTCCAAAATCTGACTAAGTGTGTGAGAGGACTTCCCGCACACATTGCTTATATACAAGAAAGGCCGACCTGAGAGACAGACATGAGAGTACGGAAGAGTCAACTTGGTGGCGAGTTCTCCAGCCCCTCCTTTCCCTCTACTCCTATCACACACCCCCACCCCCACGTGTTCGCTTTGCCAATCGTGATTTGATGTATTCAAATTTATGCCATGGCGCTAAAGCATGCATGTTCAGTGAGCATGTGTCCTCTTTTTTTTCTTTTTTGCTTGTTTCAGTTCTTAACGAGCCACTTACAAGTAAATTATTTGATTGACAGCTTCCTCCAAAACAGAGCGGTCTGCTTGCACAGGGAGTAAGAGAGATGGGTGGTCGGGCTAAACTACTACATAGAGTAGTGTAGCGTTTCCTTTTTTTCCTTTCTTTCTTTAAATGCTTTATTGAAAAATGTTCACTTACAGCAACAGACATCGCAAAAGTCACTTTGAAGTAGTGCTTCAAAGCTGTTTAGCTACACAGTGTAGCTAAACAGATCACACCACATACTAAAGACACCAGATTGGTTTTTCCCATGCGTCACTTTTCCTTCCCTGTCTCTATGACTGAAATGTGCGCCCATCTCTAAACCGCTGTGGAAAAAAAAGTTTGCCAAATGATCGCGGAGCTTGCTATCATTCCGGGAGGCTGATGAACACAGCTTTACCAAGACTGGGAGGCAGCACTGTGCAAGTTATGCCACAATTTGTCAATGGATCGTGAATGCTTGGGCGAACGCAAAAGCCGGCATCATTTCCGAGGACACGACAACGAGACTCACTCTGACAATGAGACAGCGTGTTTGATGGAGAACTTGTCCAGTTGTTTGTTTCTGATACAGAAGATCATGAGGACTATGACTGATTTGTGGATTAGGATTGATCAAAAGCAATGTGAGTACATTGTTATATACAACTGAACTCACTGTTTACATTGTTACTTCAACCAAACTCAGTTTTGTTCCGTTCGCTGCCTTTTTAAAAACATGCGCTAGCACTAGCATTGTTTTAACATAATAGCATGCGACCATATGTTTTGAGCTTGTTTAACCGTGCGTGCGCCCAATTATGCGGTGTGCCTTATGTGTGTGTTAAACACAGAAATAGCACTAATAACTGTGACTGCACCTTATAATACGGTGCGCCTTATGGTCGTGAAAATACGGTATTTAAATAAATAAATGGAACCAATGTCTATTTACCACTTCGATCACAGCTTTGAAGCCATCTTTTTTTGAGTCGGCCAAACTATCACTGTGCTGTGCTGTGTCATTTACGGAACTCCAAAATACAATAAGGACTTTTAAAACGACTGCAAATCTTTTTGCCGAAAACATGCTGAAATATGATCATATCCTTTTTATGGGGGACTTTAATATTTACGTGTGCTGTCCTGAAAAACCATAAAGTTGAGTTGAGTACTGTTTACCCGCGTTGTCACTTGCTCTTCTTGCCCCGTGCGCTGATTCGCTAGCAAACAGCCAATCGCAGTGATCAAATGCCCCCGACGCCGATTCAACATGTCGAATTTGCTGGATAAATAATAATGCATACAGTTGTGGGGACTGGGGCCATATTGTATTTTAGAGTTTTTAAAATGTGCTGAATTTCACAAATTTGTCAGCTCTTTCTTCATATGAAAAGAAAAATGCACTGAGCTGTCACCATTGTCTTACAAACGCAATTATGCCATGTAGTAACAGAAAAATGACCAACACAAATCAATGTCACACTTGTTTTTTTTATAGTACAGTACCTATTTTTAATATAATTTTTTTTTATGAATTGTTATGAAATTACTGATTCAATGACTAAAAACTGCAACCATATTTCTATTAGGTCAACATTTCTTCCCACTTTTATGTTAACAACAGTATGAAAAATTACAAAATATTGTACACTTTATCATAAATTTTGATATAAATTGAGATATAAAATGTGCGATTAATTGTGAGTTAATAATTGAAGTCATGCGATTAACTACGATTAAAAATGTAAACGACTGACACCTCTAATATATATATATATATATATGAAACTTGACTTGACCTTTATTTGCAACCGGCCTCCATGAGAGAAACCATAACAACATCAATATGGCCCATAATAGTTTGACCGGCCTGAACTTACCTTTTAACTCTTTTAGCAGCCCTCCTTGCATCGCCCCTCCCCCACGGTAAAACAATATACTCTCTCTTTCTCATTTGCATACACTTGTTCTCAAGTGCTCTGCTCCGTGCTTGAGCTTGTAGCGCGATAAAAGCCCCTCACAGTAAACAAGACGTGGAGAATAGCATCTTTTCTCTTTGTTATGCACAGCTCACCATAATGACATCATTTGAGCAGGCCTGAGGGAAACTTCAAAATGTTGCTAACACAAGCCGATCCTTTCCAACTTCTGCACAAACATCTTTTTTTTGTGGAGATGTAATTTGAAAACCACTCCTGTCAGGTATTGGATTGCCATCTGGAAAGTGTGTGTCGTAAGCCCCCTCCCTTGAGTCTTCCTGCTCGCTAAAGTGAAGCAATGGATGCGGTGAGGAGGGGTGCGTTTCGGAGGGAAACGGTGTGTTGAAGGTCACTTTGATGTGCCAATAAAGACACACAGCGGGCCAGTGGAAGGAGATGAAAAGAGGTCGAGCAGACGTAAAATGGATCCTGGTGGAGAAGGTGAGGAAGCGGAGTTGTGTCCTCTCATCTCTCCCACAGCACACTGTGGATAATGATGTTGCATCATAAACCAGAAGCGGCTGGGGTATTAAACAGGCACCTTGAAATTAAAGCGAGCAAACAACATTCTCTGACAGTTGAAAAAACCCACAGCCTCATGTGCCAGAATCAAGCAAAATCAACAAAGTTGAATATATGCTGATCATACTTGTGACAAAATGATAAAAAGTTTCTGCAAATTTCAACAACACACAAAAAAAAAACTTATCGCAGTTCTGCTAATAAGATGCATATTCTTCTTTTTTATGTTTTCTTTTAATTTAGTTGCCGAATTAAACAACATGGTTACTCTAGATTCACACCAATGGAGCCTGACTGCCTCCGTGCTGCATCCATGTGCAGTTGCCTGCCCCCATTAGGCACACTTGGGCACTGCAAAGGAATCACAACCAAATCAGATAGATAGATAGATAGATAGATAGATAGATAGATAGATAGATAGATAGATAGATAGATAGATAGATAGATAGATAGATGGATGGATGGATGGATGGATGGATGGATGGATGGATGGATGGATGGATGGATGGATGGATGGATAGATAGATAGATAGATAGATAGATAGATAGATAGATAGATAGATAGATAGATAGATAGATAGATAGATAGATAGATAGATAGATAGATAGATAGATAGATAGATAGATAGATAGATAGATAGATAGATAGATCTCTCTCTCAGACATACACACTTAAAAGCTGACAGAGTCAATCAAATCACCACTATTGGATCAAATGGTGAATCTCTATTGAGTCTGATGAGCAGCAGTTAAGAATCACTCAAAAACTCTTGAACCTCGAGAATGTTGACTGGCACAATGGTCTGACGATTGTTGTGTTGGGTGGGCGGCGAGAAGCTGAGATAATGAAATGTAGAGGTGGGGGTGTTATCAGTCATGCTGTCAGTCTCCAGGCCAACTTTGCGATAAGAGTGGCCACACGCCATCTTGCATTCTCCTCTAGTGCATGTGTGCTGAAGTGACATTCAGCTGAGTTCTGCTTGTCCCAATACTTTTGTCTACGTTCAATAGCTCAGCCTTTACCAATAATGAGTTCCCCTGATGAAATCACTTAGGACTTCAAAAAAATGTGGAGCATCAGTACTCCATGTTGGAATTCACACAATCTATTTTCCTCCAACAACTCTTTTCAAATCCTCCAGTGGACTGTTGGCCTCCATTAGCCAAGCATTGACCTAATGTTAGGTGAGAGCGCAGGGGGGGGCAAAGATGTTGACAAATGTGAGAGAGGGGTATCACATGACCCCTGAGGAATGAGAGTGGGGGTAGTTGTGGTAGAACAGAGTTGCATGGAGGTTGTACACTGTCTGAGTCTTTATCTCTTTATCAGTGAGAGGGGGTCAGTGCTGAGGTTAAATGAAGGGAGTTCCTCTCCTACCCACCGCCAACCGCATTTTAGTTTGCATGCATAAAGCTTAAGATTGATTAATTGCTTTATGCTCTACATACACCAGCAGAAGGCTCAGATTAGCCAATCAGAGTGACATTTGACAGCTCCCCTGGGCCCGAGATGGTCTTAAAAGTGAGTGGCATGCTGCAAGAAGGCTGCAAGTTGATGGCATCTAGTCAACCATAAAGTTGAGTGAGGGGCGGGGTTAATGCACACACACACACACACACACGCACACCCACGCACACGCACACGCACACACACACACACATGTTAGTTTTACTATCTTTGTGGGGCCATCTCATTGACATAATGCATTTCCTAGGTCCTTACCCTAACACCAACCATCAAAAAAGATTGCCTACCCCTGTTCCTTACACTAACCTCAACCATAACCCAATTCAAACCTAAACTCTAAAACCAAGTCTTGACCCTCAAAAAGAGGTCTAAACTTGTGGGGCCCAGCAAAATGGCCCCACATGGACGGGTGGGCTCCACAACTCTGAAATCCCGAAATGTTGGCCCCACTATGTAACAAAAACAAGACTACACACAAACACACAGATACACGTGCAGGCACACTTGTCATGCAACCTTCACTCAAGGGCACTGGATTCTTTTTATTCCTGTAGGGAAAATTCTTAAGTTTTATAAAAGTATATTTCCTTCAAATACGTTGAATAGAACTTTAATGGTTCTTTTTCTTTTCTTTTTTTTCTTTCTTCTTCTAGTTCAAACACAATCTTATCCCGGAAACTGGTTTATTGTGAAGTCATATTTAAAAAAACACAGCACGGACTAGTTGACTGGTTAGAATGTTGGAGCCATACTGCTTATATGTGAAATGTTTTTTTGTTTTTGACAGGCATGCGCTTTAATATTTAGGTTATTGCCTATAAATTCTGTTATTTTTTACATGTCCATGGAACAGCTTTGGGACTTTTGGAATGATTGCTTCTCCTATGCATCATTGATGGAACGCTAGCCATGTATGCAACAGTGATTGATGACTAATTATCAGGTGTTAAATTGGGTAGAAAAAGTTTGTGATCATAATATTTTTAACTACCACATTACTCACAGTCGAGTTTGTATTGTAGTTTACATTTTTAATTGTGGAATTGTGAATGCTATGTTATTAATTTGTTTTGAATTACGATGTAAGGATATTTTTTTTTATCTATCTGACTCAACTAAATTATTGTTTGAAAGTGCATCTGAAGGTTTTGTCCAATCTGGTCTCTTTTTTTTTGCCAGGGTGTATAGTTGTAGATGTGTATAGTTGTCATATGTGAAAGAAAAGTCGCTGTAAAATCTGAAAACATTTAAAAATAATAATAATAATAATACTGTAATCTTAGCTCTTCATAGCAAGTGACACGTACTGTTTTGTATGCAATTCTGCTCTCTTTAGAGAATGTATATTTTTTCCCACTCTTTTATTTTCTTTTTATCATCATTATAGTGGTAGTTCTGTGTGAAGCAAAATACAGTAGTCTACCCACAGAAATAAAAAAACACAGCACACATCAAGTTCATCTTTCTATGCTGGCTGAATTGAGGTCTTGTAAATTACAACATTTTGTGTGACATCATGCATGACAACAGTTGGGAATGATGTTTTGTGGGAAAAGGCCTATTTTCCCAGAATGTTTTGGTTCCATATATATCAACCGACGTCAGTGGTGTTGGGCTGGGCCTTGGAGCGTTCAGCATCCAGGTTTTTTCACCGCCTCCCGTTGGTCCGCACCTTTTAAGAATACACCTAACCAACACAAATAAAGATGCCAACGAGGCCTCGTTACGTGGAGCCCTTCTATTACATAGTAAATCAAGCCATAGGCAGGGCACATGGGTAGGACTTTCTAAGCAGATTATTTTGGGCTCGCTAGTGTGTCATTAGACCGCCGCTGCTCTGAATTTAGTCCCGCTGATTGCAGGGCAAAGACTGGGCTGGGCTGAGGTGGGCTCTGCTGCACCAATAAAGTCAAGGTCTTATGACAATAATGGTGAGGCTGTTTGATGTGTTCTGTGGTGAAAGGCCACCCATCTGCCATTTGTTTTGCACCCCTCCCTTTTGCCCAGACCGTACCCCAACCCTGTCTCTTTCCTGCCTCTTTCTGGGATGATTTTTCTGTCTCCTCCTCCAGCTCTTTGCAAACAGACCTAGGAGGTGTTTTCTTTATGGGACTATGTGTCTTATCAAGGCTTTATCCGTGTGAAGGGCTCCCTATCTCTGCTCTGATCGTCTCACGTATGTTTGTGTGACGGGATTGTGGGCGCGTGCGCGTGCAACCCCCCGCCCCCCCCCCCCCCCACCCCCCCCATAGCCCGCCCCTTCCTCTCTCTTTCTCTCCCCTAAATTCAGCAATCGCTTGGAGGGGGCGGGGCCAAGGCGCAGTGACTGTAATGCGATAGCAGCTCCGCTCAAAAGCGATGCGACTCTCTCTCTCCCACATTCACACACACAACTGTTACGCACACTGGGCGCACGCTGGGGACGGAGCAGATCTCAGACTCTGCTGCTCGTAGAGACCCTCACGCATTCTGCTCCGTAACGCTCACATTCTGCTCCCCGCGCTTCACTCAAGTGTGACACTGCCGCGCGGACGTGACCACTTCACGGGAGGCGACCCCCGTGTGCGTAAAGTCACGCGTGGACCAGAGAGACGCACCCCGGAGACGGACTGCACTTCGCGGATCCTCTGACTCCTCGACGCCGAGAGTCAGCACCCCCCTCCTTTTTTGGGGGGATGACTTTAAATTCACTTTGAATGTGGATGTGCTGTCCGTACATGGCATGAAGCAAATTAAAGACGTTTTTATTTGTTGTGTGACATGTAGTTGTCACGTTGCCCCATCGACGGTGACTGAAAGCGCGCCTTGGGATTATTGAACTCATTCCTGTTTAATCACGAAGGGATGTGGAGCACATTTTAGCTTCTACGAGTGGAAAGATTGAAAAATTGAAACCAAGTTATTGCATCTTCCAAGATGGATTTTGTGTGCTCGATGTTTGGATGGTTATTGGCACTGTGTCATGTGGTGCTGCAAGTCAGAGGAGAAGAAGGTGAGTTTTACTTATTTAGCACTTAACACTAGTCTGTGTGTAACTGTCTTGTTATATATTCCAAAAGTTACTTTATCCAAAGTTCCCACTATTTTATTTAACTTTAAGAAACTCCGAATTAGTAACCGCTCACTGGTGTCTAAAAGGCGTGAGTAACATTTGATCTAGTAGTTGTTTATAGGAATGCTAACTGGAGCCTAATCGACACCACTATAATCTTCACTGGGAGTAAAAGTCTGTGTCCTTCATTATCGCCTCCTGTTTCGGCTGGCTCACATGTCGGCCAGCCGGCAGCTCCATGCACGCGACGCCCCGCAACCATAAACGCACCTAAACGCAGGATGAAAACAAACAGCGGAACATTTACTATCATCAAATATTATAAGTTCCCTTTTTTATTTACAAAAAGATACATGTTAAGTACAAGACATTGTTATTTTAACCCCTTTGGAGTGTATTATCAGCGAGTACTTTCAGATCTCGGTATAGTCAAAAATGTATGGTATCCTAATTTAATTAATGATATCATCAAAATGTGTGCAGCTTGTAAGATTTGGAGATTTTCCATGATAAATTACTATTCAATCATTCTGGAAATGTGTGCAGCATTTAAATGTACATTTTCTTATAAATTATAACTTAATCATTACCGAAATGTACTCCCATAAAGGCCTAAACAGTGGATTTTTCTAATAAAGTAGCGAAGGAAGGAAGTGTGTACTGTTTTCGTAAAGTGTATTTATAGTTGTGTCATTTTATATACACACATTCATAATTTTATCAAAGTTTTATTGCGGTTAGTCACCGGGAGACGTGGGAAGTATATGATCTCACTGATGGTGACGGTTGCCTTTATGACCTCTTCCTCTTTTTGGCTACTTGTTCCATCATGTGTCTCCGTGGCTGTTTGTAGGAGACTGGACATGTCGGTATGTATGTGCGCGCGCGTGCGTGTGCTTGTGTGTGTTTCACTGGCTGCCTATGCACCGCTGATGCTAGACAGATGTGGACCTCTTGGCAGCCACGGCCCAAGAAGCTCCATCTCCTCCTTCTTGTGTCTCCCTGCCAAGAGGCTGCCTCAAGAGCCACATTACAGTCGGCGGCAGAGAAGGCAGGAAGGGAGCAGCCCGAAGGCCGAGCAGGCAGCCTCGGTGAGCCAGTTGAGAGGAGGCAGCGGCTGCACGTAGCAGTAATAGAGACAAGAGTTGTGTGTGGAGATGCGCGCCATTCATTCACCGAAGCATCATGTGAAGGAGGGAGGCGAGGCTCAGGGGGGGTGGGGGCTGTTCATGCCAGAGGGCAACATCAAAGCTGCTGGGTCGCCGAGTTAAAATGGACGGAGACAGAGCAGATCAAGGTTCAAGAAGTGAGAGTGGATTCACAGACAGTGGCTCCCTTGTGATTTGATGAGCTTCAGGGCCTCTTTAAAGAGACATTTTAGAAAGTGGCCTCCCTTAATATGAGCAAAAACATCCAGCAACAAGCTAGAGCTTGACTTCCCGCAACTGACTGACTGTCGTGACCATGACTGATGACCCTTGCAAAGCAGAAAAGTGCTTGGATGTGCACACTTCCATTTTCAAGCACTTGGGATGCAGAGAAACTTCCATTCCACTCTTGTGCTGTAATCACAATGCTTGACTCGCTGACATGTACATTAATTACCAGAACCACCAGGATTAATATTCCCTGCATTAAGCCGCTCATTTGCATGTTTATTGAGTGGGCGGTTGTGCAGCGCCTCCACCTATGGTATCATTTTCTCCCAGAGTTGGCTCTGCTCGTTTAATCATTTGTTTTTCAAATACTGGCTTCAGGCGGCTTCTAATTTTTCCCTCCTTGTGTTTGGCTGTTTGTTGTTTGTCTTCCCCCGAGCCGCCCTTCGAATCTCTAAATCTGCTTCGGTCTCAAAGGTATCAGCTGTGAAAACAAGGTCACGTCTCCGCGTTACTTGGCCAAACGGCCCGTTCAATTTGAGTCAGGTATGCATGCATGCAAACAGCCTCCATAAATAGACCGGAGCTGGGCCTTTCACATGGCTTTATTTTAATGGCCTGGGGGGGGCAGGCTTAGTAGATGAGAGCACCAAGTTTGACCGAGCGTATAGGATTTATCGTTACTCAAAAGTGGGGTTAAAGTGTTAACGTTGCGAGTGTGGGAGCCTGTGAAATGATAAAGCATTCAGAACTGGGGTGGCAACAAATCACTAGAGTCACGCAGCAAAATATGAATTCTTCATGCTTCTCCCCTGCTGATGTTGACTCGCCGAAGTACATCTCTGGGGAAGTGCCTCGCTGTTGTCATTTGGAAAGAGAAGGCAGGGAGGCAAAGAGACATGATACTGCAGTCAGGTAGTGTTTAGGATTAGGTCCCTGCAATTACCCCCCCCCCCCCCCCGCAACCATCTGTTTACCCGATTGATCCATTGAACCATCGATCACAATGGGCAGCACTGTGCATTTAGCTGATTAGCATGGGGCACTTATCCTGTTAGGGAGGGAAGAGCAGAAATGAAGAAGAATGGAAGTTAAAAAAAAAAAAAAGAGAGTGGGGGGTTGTTATTATCTCTTCCTAATGTGGCTTTTGTTAAGCGAACAAAATCCAGTTAAAGATTTCAAATTGAGGAACAAAAAGCTATTCGACAATCATTTCTGTTGGATGATCAGCAGCACTAAAGTGTCGATGATGTGTAAGCTCATGACTGAATCCGGTTCAGTGCAACGGCGAGTGGACCTCTCTTCTTCGTCACTCCTCCTCATCCTCTCCCAGTCCAGAATGCTGAGATTAAAGCTCAGCTCTGGACTGAGTGGATGAGCGCTGCTCATTCGGCCCGCTTATTCCCTCACTCTGGGTGATAGCACTTTTTAATTAGGTGGTGGTGGGGGGGTACACTGGGAATGATGGAGGGATTTATCAGCCTCCCTTCACATTCGCTGCTTATCCCAGAGCGTTACACCAACCTTCCCAGATAAGGCAGCTAATAGAAATGAGCGCTATATGCAGACATGCACATTTTCTCCGATAATGAAGATAAGGCGGTGGCTCCTTTGTGCAGAGATGTCTGGATCTGTCTGGATGTGGGCGCACACACACACAAACACACACACACAGAACACTTCATAAATGTTCAATACCACTTTTTTTTTAAACAGATACCAATAGTCAAACTTCAGTAATCAGCGATACTGATGCCAAGTGCCGATACCATTAGTAGGCTTCATATGATACATAACATTTTCCAAAAAACAATGACAGATAATGAAAAAAAAGACTCCCAACTATAGCAAATTTCCTTAAAATTGAATGAAATTAATGCCAATTATATTTTTTCAATTTGCTCATAAAAGTCAATTTGCATAGAGCACACAATAAAATTAATGTAAAAAAATAAATAACATGAAACATAGAATCTGGTGGCCAAGCAAAAAAGTCCTAATCAAAATATGTGTTTGTACAACTTTTTAAGGAATAGAGTGAAGTGCAACAAATTCATTTCAATACAATAGGGCTTCAAGTAATTAAGTAATTAAGTAATATCTACCATGTTAAGAATTCCTCTTAAAACCCAAAGGGAAACAAAAAAGCCACATTACAAATATAATGTAGTGTGTATAAGAGCTATAATTAGCGTCTGCAGGCCGGTAAAGGCACCATTCTATTTTTAACACCGCAGCTCTAAGATGTTAACGAGGCAATTAAGCCCTTGGCAAACGTAAACGAGACAATTAAACACGATGAAGTTATGTAAGCTACAAACATATATGAACCACAGATATAGGTGATATTGCTCACAACAAGAGTACTTACTTATTTTCAGTTACACACACCGAAATGCCGGAAGTAATGACATGAACAAGTGTTACCTCATAAGGCGACACACAGGAAACGAACGAGACGGAACAAAACTTATGTTCCCCCCAGTCTTTCTGACAGTTCCTGACCGGAAAATGGCCACAAGCGCGGTGGGCCGATACCAGTATCGATATCCGTCACGAGTACCGATACTATGAAATGTGCCTGGTATTGGCCTGATACCGATACCTGGTATCGGTACACGCCCATCCCAAAATTAAATTCATGCGTGTAGAAAGTTTGGTGCATATGAATTCATGCAAATGAGACACAGCCACCCTTGTGCACTGTAAACAGGGAAGGCCACTTAATTGAGGACAGACTGTTCCCATGCTCAAGGTTTGCCAAGTAGTGATCACGTTCATGGTATTATGAGACAACTCCAAGAAATGACTGAGAGTCTTCGTAATGCCCGCAAGTGACATAACTAAACAGAGATGTCATTTAGTAACTAACGAAGATGATTTGTACACAAACACGCAATGACTTCTCGCGTGTGACTTGGTTGGCAGCATTTCTTCACTCTTCTCATTGTTTTTTCTCCTTTATAATCCTAAATTGCTTCCTTTCATCTTCTCCCTACCTTCTGATCAATCTCCCTGCGTTTTCTTTTGCCTCAATCCATCTTTTATCTGTAGTGCAGTCTCCCTTCCTGCCTCCCTCCCCGTCCTTCCCTGTGGCTTAAATAGGCAGCCAAGGAAGAAAGTGTCAATGTTGCAAAATGCTCCCGGCATGGCTTAACACACACATTCTAAAAATCGGGCCGCAATTGGAGCATTTTGCCTCCTGAGCTATCAAAGTCAGTAAAGGCCTGACAGATGCGACAGATGTGTCTAAAAACGATGCTGAGTGATTGTCCTGAGGTGTGCTAAGAGTGATATTTTGAGCAACCTGTTCGTTATTTCTGTTCACAAATCCTGATTTGTGTTGGTAACACCAAGCCACAGACTCGGTGATTGCAACCTGACACTTTTAGAGGAGCAACTGGTTGTGTTGAGTGTTTGTATAACGTGTCTCATAATTCATTCATCACAATGTAAATTACAAGGAGAAGATCTTGCAACCACAAGGTAGTTACAAGAAAAGCTAACAGGTGCAGATAATACTCCTACTTTTTCGTCTTTTTTGTATTTTTCGACTGTCTGGATGCCCTGTGGCACTACGCTGTTTCTTACAGGTCAGTCTTGGATCTCTGACAGACACTGTTATGGTTTTGGGTGCTGTTGCTCATCTCAAGTACACCACATGCCAAGCATGCCGATATTTTCCTCACCACATTTGGGGTCTCTCACATTTTAAACATCATTTAATATGTTAAAAATCAGCAATTGTGTAGCCCGCCGTAATCTATGGAGAGCTTGGCGCACCTCCTGCACATCTTTAAATTAGGGCAGTTTTTTTTTTATCAAATAATCGATATCGAATCAATTTCCCTTTTCGAGCCTGATATCGATTAATAAAACTTGAATCGATTACTTTAATATCTCTTTTTCCCATAAATTCATAAGAAAATAGAATTTTATAGCCATAAAAAAAAATCTTACTTGTTTTCATTTTTATTGTTAAAGTATTTTTTTACATTTATGAAAGATCTGACTTATTGCACATTAAGACAGTTCAGAATCTTTTTAATTTATTTTTTACAATTATTGATTTAGAATGATGAAAATATTTTCATATCTTCCTTGCTTATGCCAATGTTGGTGTAACACTGAAGTGATAACACGTGTTACTTTCATTAGTAAACTAAATCATTTGACCAGTTACTGCTTCCGCAAAATTCAATTTGGAATTTAAGGTTTGTGGAGTTTTTACCATGTCCTT
The DNA here is from genome assembly GCF_054856555.1 of Leptonotus elevatus. Classification (NCBI taxonomy): domain Eukaryota; kingdom Metazoa; phylum Chordata; class Actinopteri; order Syngnathiformes; family Syngnathidae; genus Leptonotus; species Leptonotus elevatus. Next base: position 5,540,335 of record NC_141240.1, on the reverse strand, counting down.
GATATTTTGAAGTGGAAGTCGACCGTAAACATTTCTTGACAATTATATGTTATATGTGATCTCACTAGTCTAAACATGGCATTCCGATTGATATAACATTTTTGGAATATGAGTTATGAAGCAAAATCCAGACTTTTTTTTATCAATCTCAGGGTGCAGTCATTTTGCCACTTGCTGTTGACTGAAGATGACATCACAGATGCTCAGGGCTCAGGCAACAACCAATCACATCTCACCTGTTTTGTGAAGCGGATTGAATTGAAGTGAATCGAATCGGGAAAAAACCTTAATCAAATCGAACTGAACTCTAGGAAATCAAAATCGAATCGATTGATGAAATTAGACTCGATACCCAGTCCTAGTTTAAATGAGTGTCTGCACATGGGTACGTGCATTTCTGTGTTCATCTTTCAACCTTCCAATCATCGGCGACTGAGAGCTACTTGCCGGGCAGCTTTCCCAAAAGACTTCTGTGCCAGGAAGACGTGCACAATAGTACACGTGGGCGTCTCTCCTCAAAGGAAGTCATTGCAGCGCTTTCAAATGTCAAAGAATCTTAAGTGTGCCTTTTAAGCACAATAGGAGGTGGAAATGTCAAAGCTTGAAGGGTCTATTACACTTCAAGCCTGTGGCGCACCTTTTTTCACTTCCTTTATTGTTGTTTTCACCATTTAAATAAGAAACATGCAAGAATATCAACCCATTTATGTCAAGAAGAGCCACAGTTCGCTAGTTGTCAACAAAGAATATAGAGATTAGTTTCTCTTGTTTAGCCAATACATGCCAGTCAAAGTATTGTTTTACATTCGAGACCACACCATTTGCATATCAAATGTATAGAACCCTAGAAGCTATACAAAGGCATACAGTAAGCCAGACCTACAGCCAGCACCTGCTGTTGTCATGGAGAAGGCCTATCAGCCTGGCTCCAGTCAAAACTAATAAAGTCTGCAAATCTATGGCAAGGCAAAAGTAATAAAAGATGCATTGTACACAAGATTCCTTGGGATGTGCGCACATGTGGAATAACTCTATACATGTTTCTTTTGTATGTGTGTTGATGTGTTTTGGGGAGATAAGACAGCAAAAGAGCTGCGTCCTGCGTGTGGCTGAGAAGAGAAAAGCCAGCTTTGTTGTTAGTTTCTCATTACAGAGTTGGGGTGACCACCCACCCAAGAGCCCCGCTAGACAGGCCGTCTGCGTGTCACTTCCTGCCTAAGCCTACCGAGCGATGCCATTGGCAGGCTATTGTTCCTGGGAGAGCGTGATAGGATCGGAGAATGTGTTCTAATGTTTGTAGATTGGCTTGCTGGCGCAACAATTAGAGTTGGAGAACGCTCCCCAAGGGGGAACGGGGCGATAAGAGCCTGGGTGTGGAAAGGGCTGAGTGAGTGTGTGTATGTGTGTGAGAGAGAGAACAGCAAATGTGTGTGATGATGTCGTATTGTTTTATTAGAGGATCCACAATGGTGAAGTTTTTCCAATTTCCTCCAAACTGACGGCCTAAATTGCTTTCTTTGTTTTACTGTTCATCTGTTGCACTACATCTTTATAGAGAAGAAACAAGATGATGAGTAAAGCGTTTATAATCCATTCATGCAAAAGACACAGAGAAATTGCTCTCCTATACTGTAATAGTATCTTCCTAATCAACGGTTTGCAATAATCCGTAGTGTGGCGCCTCCTTGTTTTTGTTGTGCCAATGCAACACTTTTTCGTTTTGGCCATCAATGTATTTGACGACGTGGACATGTACGCTCATCATGACGCGTGGTAGCGCCGAGAAGCTTTTGCTTTTGTTTCCCTTTTAATGAAGTAGGCCTGCACCTGGACCTATGGAGGACCAAAACTGCCAAAATTAAAAATGAATAAATGACTAAATAAATAAAGAAATTACTGAAAGTGAACAACCAGTTCAGGGTGTACCCTGCCTACTGCCCGAAGCCAGCTGGGATAGGCTCCAGCGCCCCCCGCGACCCTTGTGAGGACAAGCGGTTAAGAAAATGGATGGATGGATGGACTAAAAGTGAAAACTGAAATGGATATAAAAAAATATAACTCGAAAATTAAACAGAAATAAAACAACAATATATATATATATATATATATATATGTGTGTGTGTGTGAACTGCCTAGTACATGGCGATTCGATTCGTATCACGATTCATAGGTCACGATTCGATTCGATACGATTAATCCCTATGCGAATCTATAAATTGATTATTGCGATTTTTTTTTACTCAAATTTAGAAAATACTAATCAGTAAACTTGTACATGTACACTGTAAGATTTGTATGAAAATGTATTTATTCATCTGAAAATTCAGGCTTATAAATGATCCACTGCATTTAACAAACAGGTTGCAGTCTGTTTCATGTTTGTACAGCACGGAAATAAAATATTAAGGCTTAAAGTTCCATTAATATAACATTCTTCCATGCTTAATGTATGAATCCTAACCCTAAGTAAGACGTTTTGTTGAATATTCCCATACAAAATTGATGTTTAAAAATCGATTCGGCCGCATATCGAATCGATTTGAGAATTGCGTGCTGTAATATCACAATATATTGCCGAATAATTTTTTTCTAACACCCCTAATATATATGTATGTATATATATATATATACATACATACATAAATAAATACATTTGTATTTAATTTTTGAATTATATTTTTCGTAGTCATTTTTTATTTTAACTTTTAGTAATTTATTTAGTCGTTTATTTATTTTGAATTTTGGCAGTTTTAGTCCATACTGCCAGGACGAAATGTTATTCAAATGAGGGGGCGTTCCTAAGTGTGTCTTGGGTTAGACTCCGCCGTTGCAAACTGCCTTTCAACTTGCCACTTGAGTTGCTCGACAACAAGTCGAGGTGACAGATAGTCGTCCATTGCTGGAGCTCTCCATGCAAGCTGGCGAGACTTCCTTGTTCGCCGAGCTGCTCACTTGACCAATAAAAGGTAGTTTGCAACAGCGGAGTCCAGCCCAAGACATGCTTAGGACCGCCCCCTCATTTGAATAACATTTTGTCCTGAAAATAAATTAATTATTGAATAAATAAATAAATGACTAAAAATGACAATAAAAACTGATATAAAAAATATCAATCAAAAATTAAATACAAATGTATTTATATATATATATATATATATATTTGTTGTTGTTTTTATTTCCATTTATATTTATTTTTTGGATTTAATTTTCGAATTATATATATTTTTTATATCCGTTTTTCTTTTCACTTTTAGTCATTTATTTATTTTGAATTTTGGCAGTTTTGGTCCTCCATAGTGGACTTCCAGTTCCTTTGTTGTTCTTCATTTTTGCTATCCAGCTGCTCTGTCCATGGCTGATCAGCCACCGCACGTTAAACAAGTTACGATTGTTTGGAATCTGTTTTTCAATGTTGCCACTGTGTCGTCTTTTGGCAGCGAGCGAGTGTCGGGGTATCTTTGATGCCAGCGAGGCCGGTTACATCACCTCCCCCGGATACCCTCTGGAGTACCCGCCTCACCAGAGCTGCCAGTGGGTCATCACGGCGCCGGAGCCTTCGCAGCGCATCGTCCTCAACTTCAACCCGCACTTCGAGATCGAGAGGCTGGATTGCAAGTAAGACAGGGAGGCTGGCGAGCATGTTTACACTTTCTTTTTTCACATATTGTAATTTGCTGTCAGCGGTTCTGGATGGTTTGATCCCAACATTCTGGTCAGTCGCAAAGGCAACTTTAATTGTACTTACAAGCTCTGTGTAAGATGCAGGCCATTAAGTGGACTGTGGTTTTGTTATTGAGAGAATTGCGCACAAACAGAATTGCGCGCCTTTAATGGGGTGGATGCGGCCCAAGCTCAACCGCAAACATCTTGGCCTCTTCAGCGCTTCTCCGGGGGCAATTACCGGCTAGAGTTCTTTGCTCGGGGGCACATCAGCTGTTCATAACCGCCTTAGTTCAGTGGTTGGAACAGATGAGGAATGCGGGTCACAATAGTAAAGGCTGAATGGAACGAATAATTTTAAATCTAGACAGAACCGATGGAAGAAATGATTAAAGTTTACTGGGGGGGTGTCAGAGAGAAGGCAAGCAGGGGAGGGAAGGACAAGAAGCAGAGAATAAAGTCCAGCTGTTTGGATGGGATTCAGTCAAATAATACAAATCATCTGTTTGTTCCTGAATGAGAGCAAAAACATTTCTCCCCTTTTTAATCTGCTTTCAAAACTCGTACGCCGATATTTTCTCAATATTGGAAAGTCACTTTTAAGTAGTGCTGTCAAAGTTAAAGCGTTAACTGATTAATTAATCTAAAACAATTATCGCATTAATCATTAATCAATTAATTATTAATTTTGACCACAGATTATCCTTTAGCGTGACAGCAGATGGCTACGTTTAAGGTTGTGTTTTAGCAATAAACATAAATACGTGCATTAAAGTAAAGTATTTAATAAATGTTTGCGTATCACATTTAGAATATTTGTTCATGTCAAAATATTGGGGTCATTTTTTTCCATTTTAAATTATGTAAGTAATTAACTGATTAGAAAAAGAGGAGGATGAGCGTATGCAGTGGATCACAATTGTTTTGAAGACGTCCTCATAACATTAAATGTCAAAAGAATGAACACATAACTATGTGCTGCTCTTCAAATTTGAAAATGAAAAATGTTGATAAAAAAGCCTTTTTTATTAAGCGAATAATCGTGATTAATCAAAATTCTAAAATGTGATTAATCTGATCAAAAAATTTAATTGTTTGACAGCTCTACTTTTCAGTCAAAACAATACACAAGATGTAGCAAGTTAGCAGTTTTTGGAACCTTTTATTTTGTTAAACCACAGAAGCAAATGCTAAAAGTTTTTTTTTTTGCCTATTTGAAAAATATGCTGCTGCACATGAATGTAAATTGAAAGCTGCATTGTGCAGTTCAAAAAGGTAATATTAAAGCTTTTTCAACATCATGCATGCTCCACCAATGCCTAAATAAGTACAAAGAGTCCTGAATTTTTTACTCCGACTGCGCCTATTAGCTTGTATCTTGGAGTCTTAGGGGCGAAAATACCATACGGAGGCTGCAGTTCCGTTTTAGGCCAAAGGTGGCAGTCACAAGTAAAAAGAAAAAAAAAGTGACAAACTCCACAAGGCTCCTTGAAATTTAGATTGTGATCACCTAATATTTTGATCAAATAAAACATTGTAGTTAACTAAAGTCTTTTCAGCATCACTAACAGACAGATGGTAATGTCAGGTTTTCCTCTCCTGCAAAGCTGTATGAATTTTTTTTTTACCAGTTATAGTTGTGTATAGACATATATCGTTCACCCTGGGCCTCAATATCATAAACAGACACAATTGAATGTCCTTTTCCACTCATTCCGCATTTCTCTGCAAACTGTAGCTAATAAACAACCAAAAGCAGCCATGTCATACAGTTTTATGATTTTTTTTTGCCTCATTGTGTGAACCCAGGGGAGAAAGTAGCACAATGGATTTCCCGACAACACCCCGGCACATTAGCGAAACTATTGTTGAGCAACTCAGTTAGACTTGAGTGTGAGAGAAGGCAAAGAGGATGATGAGAAACATAAAATGTTCCGTCTTCACCACTGAATTTTATGGTGGGGGTGGTGGGGGTGGTGGTGGTGGAGGTTCTTCCCTGTACGCTTGCCTGAAGGGACGGAGGCCTTGGCCTCCCCTCTGACACACACCCACTCAGTCTCCCTTCTCTCTGGACGTGTTTGCATGCGAGCGTGGGTGGCGAACGGTGCGAGCCTGTGAGTAAGTCTGCAAGCATGTGATTTTAGTCAGAGTTGCTGCTCCATCCGTCTCGTTAGAGTTAACATATCATACCAGCATCTATTTTTATGAAAAATAAAAATCTCTTATTTGAGACCCGCTATGCTCTCTACCCCTTTGGTGTATGTACGCCCCCGCGAGCACCGTCATGGGTAGCTTCCTCTCTTTACCGGCGTGATTAGGCACAGCAGTGCCAGTGAGCAGAGGAGTAGATTTGTGCATATTTTTATCTTCTTTGAGGTTAAGGGGGTGGGCAGCCGCTGGAGGGGTGCAGAGGCTAAAGGCTCCCGTCTCATTGGGGCCCCAAGAAATCAGCGTGACAGCTGGGATTACAGATAGACCAAAGCTGTCATTTACCTAAAACGCGCACAGCTATGCAAGCTACACTTGAATTTGCTCGCAGTGAATGTACTTCCGAATGCATGCATAGTGTAACTAGACGGCCCGATTTAAGCAGCACTGTCTCCATTTTGAGGCTTGTGACCTAAAGTCCCGGTGGATTGAGCAAACCCCATTGTTTTGTCACACTTTTACACAGCTCTCATCTTGGCGTCCCGTTTTTTTGTTTTGTTTGTTTGTTTGTTTGTTTGTTTCAGTCACACAGTTGTCATAGTGATTCATACAATAAATCAATTCAAACATTCACATTCACACTTGCGTTCTCATTCTTATCCACATATGGCATCTCGTGTTTTTGTCATACTGGAACTAGAACCTCTTCCTGCTTTCGTGTCTAAGAATCATGGGAAATGTAGTAGGAGTGCACCGATCGTCGACCGGCCGATTTATCGGGCCGATTTCCTTAAATCTGGGGGATTGATTACTGGCCGATCCCTTACAAATAAACCGATCTTTTCCACCGATCCCATCTCCCTCCTTAAAGGTCTGCAAAAGTCAGCCACTGTCCTCTTCTGGTGAAATGACTAACAGGTTTACTTCATGTGCAGTTAAAACAACCCTTTTGTATTATTTCACAGATATTTTTCAATGTTTTCCAATAAAACAAGATTGGAACACCGAAAGTGTATGCTGCTTGTTGTGAAAAAAATTTAGATAAGCAAAAATTGGGATCGGTAGGTCAGACTTTTTAAAAGATCGGGGATCGGTGATCAGCTGGAAAATTGGGATCGGTTCACCCCTAAAATGTAGTGCTACTAGCCTGATGCTCCAGATACTTATTAGTGGGTTTTTTATTAAAATGTTCAAGAAATGCAAAATTAAAACTGAATGGAAATGCAAAAAATTCGAAAAAGGGCCCAAAATTCGCCAAAAAGTCATATATTAATGCAGTTTTAGATGGAAAACAGCAAAGTGACGCTACGTTTTTGTTTAAGAATTACAAAAAAAAAAACCTCATACAATGTCATCGCACAGCGCAGTCGCTTCCTGTTCTTCTTCTTCTTCTTTCAAAGTACTGGTGTATCACATCTCTATAGTGTATACCGCCACCTACTGCTGCGGAGTCTCCTCAAATATTCGCAAAAGAAGAACAGATGGAAACGGGCGCATGTCGCATGTTTGTTTTGCAAATTTTTATTAAATTCACTTAAAAAATTCAAAACAATTGGATGGAAACCCAACTATTTATGAACTTACTTACTAATGAGAGCTGAGCCTTTCTGGTGGCGCATTTCCAATGTTACAATGTGGGACCGTGAGTTAAGCGACCAAGGTAGCATTTAATAACACAACCACCACCAAATTCATTAACAATTTAATTTGTTTTAAGTAGTTCCTAGTGATAATTTATTCTATACTTGATTTTCAGTCAAATTGTAGTGTTCCGGTTTTTAATTTTGAAAATCTGGTCTCACTTTTCATGCACGCACTGCAAACTGCAAACACCGCAAAAGTGCTTGATCAGCTGGCAAGAATCTCTCCAGCTAACATCCCCGCTGGCGAGTTTCCCTCAGCGGGTTCAAACTGTCGGCACTCGGCCTACCGAACGCACCCGAACTGCCACAATGCTGCAGCAATCAAATCTGCAGCCGTATCGAAGCGTTCCCTGTCTGAGGTGGCACTTTAATTCAGGATTTCATCTCACAGGGAGTCCGGCCGCATGCCAAAAACCTCTTTCCTCCCAGCTGCCAGCCGATTGATGTGAACTAAATGTAATAAAGGCTAGATGAAATATCAGGCCCATACCTCTAATGCAATCTGCCATCGTCGCGCCCCAAGATGCACCAGGAGCAGCCGAGGGCTGCTTCTTGCAGGCTCCGCCTCCCACTTGTTCCTTTTCTTGAGCTTCCTCTGCTCGCATTGCTGCCTCCTCTTTCTCCCCCTCCTCTTGGCCAGAGGGGGGGGGGGGGGGTTATTTTTACTCACCTGAATTAAACATGGGAGCTTCCGGAATCACAATACACACACACACACACACAAAACTGTATTTATTCCCTATCTTCCGCCTTTTGTGGAATTAAATTGGCCAATTTGCTGCTACATTTAGCCTGAGGTGTAAACAGTTGATGATGGATGTTAACCGTGTGTGTGTTTGTGTGTGCGTGTGAGTGCGCGCTCGCGTGCGCGCGCACGCATGATTTCACCTTCCCAGTGGAGGGGTATCTCGGATCAATGTCTGTATTCTGCTTGTAATGGGCAGTCAATAGATGATAGCTAATGGATGGATGTAGCAACGCCAGGCAAAAACAATGAGGGGGACACGTGTCTTGACACACACAGGAGAGACACATGAGTCACCAAAGGGACTTGTTGTGGAATATCAATATCAGACAGTTAAAGACAGGGTTACGGTACCTGTTGTCTACGATGTTGACGTTTCCTGACTGAGACAATCAAAAATATAATCAATTAATTGCAGCAGATTTGCTGATAGTCCACACCATAGCTTCATTTTCTCACTCTAAGTTTAGAGTCAAAACTGCCTGACCTAGGTTGTGATGTCTCCGTCCGTAATGGCCGGGATGATGGTGAGCTGAGACGTGAGGACATGAGGAGGAAGAGAGCTGTTTGGTTTTGGGCTGTATTGAAGATGGCAGGCCCCCGGGTTCTGTTGGGATTTCGCTCCCAGCATCTTGTTAATATTTCAGAGGCACTTATGGTTTATTAGAGGGGCGGGAAGGAGTGTTTGTGTGTGTATGTGTCTTTGTACTGTACACACTCCCCCTCCCACTATTTAATTCCTTCTTGTTGAAGGCAGAAGCAAAAAAAGAAAAGAAAAGATGACAGCTCCCCGATTGTTAGCAGATTGTGTTCCCATTTGTTCGGTTGTGGGAGAACAAGGGAAGGTACACAATGAAGTGGAGGCAACTCAAGTGTCTGCAACGTTGTATTTACTGACACTCGCGAGCAGCTCAAGCTTAACTGAATAAACTCTACAACTACAACAAATGATGCCTTCAGGATGAAATGTGATCAAAAACAAAATGGCCAGCCATTTTCAATCCATTCAGGAAGAAAATGAACATTTCCTGCATTTGTGCCCTTAAAGCCACCACCGTCCATGATGTGAGGTGCATACTGCAGGAGAAGTCTCTGGACACCAACAAACAGCCAAAGGTGTGAAAGGCAATTAGTTGTTATGGGGGCAAGGTGGAGTTATAGCTATGAGAGGAAAAGCCACGCAGTATCTGTTCATCTTCAATGGGCTTTTAGCTGCCCTCCACACAATCATTGCGTTCTGAGCAGGCTCACGCATACACAGAAAAATCATCAGTGTTAGATTGATACTGAGAGTGTTAAATCTAACACTACAAAATTATTTAGATGTGTCCAAACCAATGAGTGTAAATCTTATACTTTAGTTATTTTTTTCACACTTAACCAGTGTTAATCCAGCTCTGTATAGTGTTAAAAATCTACACTGCTAAACACTGAGTAGTGTTGAAAATATAACTCAAATTACACTTAAATCTAGTGAGTGGTATTTCAAATATAGCATGTTTCCCCCTCAAAAGGCACTCAAAGCACTTTTCCTTTTGACTATCAATTGGTGGTTCGGTACCTTGCCAAAGTACATTTTCACATAGTCACACTGTCATGGGATTAGAACCCGCACTCTCAGGGTTGCAAGATGCCCACTCTACCACTGAGCCATGCCACCCTGACAGCAACAACTGCATATCGACAATGAAATGTCTACAGCACGCTGGAAGAAATGAGGGTGTGGTCAATTTAACACTCAAGGTAGTGCTATTCAGGTTACACCCAACATCTACCCTAAGACTAGGGAAATGTTACTCTGACAGGGTAACTTGTTATCCTACCAGTGTTAAATGACACTGCTTACTGCATTTTTGATCGAACACTGGAAATTTAACACTGTGTATTCTGCCTGAAAGACAAAAGATTGGGGAGTTGACTGAGGTAGACAGAGGCGGTGCTTTTGGACCCGTGCTTGGTTCTTAAGAGGAATGCGTCATGGACCCTGGAATGCGTTCAAGTGTGCGCCGTAGACGTGTCAGAAGCTCATGCATGTATTCATCAGAGGCTGAGCGCACCGGTCAATAATCACATCTGAGGAACACTCACTCACTGACGCTAATCCACGACAGGAGAGCGTGAGACAGAGGGAGGGGAAGTGCGAAACAAACATAGAGACCCACTCCAAAATCAATTAAAACCTAATTAGGCCCTCAGATTCTTCACAGGCCTTTTATCCTCACTGTTGGCAAAATGCTGCTGTGAACATGAGCACTCTCATGCCTTTGTATGTGCATGTGTGTTTTCCCCAAGAGTGTGTTTTGCACTAACATACAGTACGACTGCAACCATTCATTCTCGGTGCTTCCAGATTATATGCGCCTCCTCTCTAATTTCAGGTTTTCCATCAATGATACGTAGTCGAAATTTCAGGCTCAGTTCTCTTTTCATTGAAATGTGACTTTAATCACAAAATTGAGACGTAACCTTGATGGACTGGAGCTGTTTAACTGTCGGCCATACTGTACACACAATTAATATGAAAAGAGTAGAATTTACACCTGTGATCAGTGAAAAAACAGCACTCCGGTTGTATTTGGCGGCATCATCAAGTGAGCCCATTGAGATAAATGTGGTATTGAGTGCGGAAGCAGAAATACAAGGTTATTACTCATACTTACACCACCTCAGCAGTTGTGAGGATTTTCCTTTGTCGGCTTGCTTTTTTTTTGGATCTGGCAAGGTTTACAAAATGAAAGCAACTGGGTGGATGGATGGATGAATGGATGAATGGAAGGATGGATGATGGGTGGATGCATGGAGGATGGGTGGATGGATGATGGATGGATGAATGGATGGATGGGTGGATGGATGGATGAATAAGTGGGTGGGTGGATGAATGGATGGATGGATGGATGGGTGGATGGATGATGGGTAGATGGATGGATGGATGGATGGATGGGTAGATAGATGATAGATAGATGGGTGGATGGATGGATGGGTGGATGATGGGTGGATGGATGATGGATGGATGGGTGGATGATGGATGGATGGATGGTGGGTAGATGGATGGGTGGATGGATGAGTGGACGGTGGATGATGGATGGGTGGATGGATGGATGGATGGATAAGTGGGTGGGTGGGTGGATGGATGGATGGGTGGATGGATGATGGGTAAATGGATAATGGATGGGTGGGCAGATAGATGATAGATAGATGGGTGGATGGATGGATGGATGGATGGATGAATGGAAGGATGATGGGTAGATGGGTGGATGGATGGATGATGGGTGGATGATGGATGGATGAATGGTGATGGATGATGGATGATAGATGATGGGTGGATAGATAGATGGATGGGTGGGTGGGTGGAAGGATGGATGATGGGTGGATGCATGGATTATAGGTGAATGGATGGTGGTGGTGGCTGGATGGATGGTTGATGGATGGATGGGTAGATGGATGGTTGGATGATGGGTGGATGTATGAATAGAGGGATGATGGGTGGATGGATGGATGATGGATGGATAAATGAATGATGGGTAGATGGATGCATGGGTGGATGGTGGCTGGATGGATGAATGATGATGGATGGATGATGGATAGATAGATAGATGATGGATGGATGGGTGGATGATGGGTGGGTGGGTGGATGGATGGATGATGGGTAGATGGATGGGTGGATGGTGGATGGATGGATGAATGATAATGGATGGATGGATGGACAGGTGGATGGATGGATGGATAGGTGGATGGATGGATGGTGGATGGATGATGGATAGATAGATAGATAGATGGATGGATGGATGGATGGATGATGGGTGGATGGATGGATCATCAAGTCAAATTTCCTGTGTGCAGCATTTGTAAATGTATTTGTTATATATCTTGATGCTGTTGCAATACGACCACACTTTCTTTTTCATGTTTGTTCCTCTGCTGTCTTTGTTCTCCATTTGAATGTTCAAACAAAAGAAAATGTGGAACCCTGACTCATCAACATGCCTCTGACTGGCCTGTGTGATATTAGCAAAGTCAAACATGAACTCATGTGACCGCATCTGGGTGTCCAAAAGGGGTAACATCTTTGTGTGTGCGTGTGTGTCTAATTATGTTTATGCAATGATAGACACAGGCCAAAATAACTAACTAATTTGGGAAGGGCCAGGTGGGCTCAGTTTTGACCTCAAAGAATTTGCTTTTATTGTTCAGGGTCAGCTGGCGGGTCAAAGATCACGGTGAACTGTGAACCAAAGCATGTGAAGCGCCTTTACACTTATTTATCCTAATTTTCTCTTTGCTTAATCCCCTGTGCTGATAATGCTATTTTCTCTCCAAAGCACCCCCAACCACCACCCATTTAATGAATTACGCAACATGCATCACTTCCCTCAGGCAGTAAACTGACATTTAGAAAAATAGCCCCCCCTCCCCCTAAAATAAACTCGCACCATTAAAACAACTTTGAAGACTTTTAGCCGCATGCCAAAGCAACAGGTGGTGAAAATGTACCAATAACAAAAGCTGCAGGTTTAATTTAAGACAATAGTGACGTGAAGTTTCTGACTATCCCAGCCAGACATACTTTAGCATACAATAAACAAAGGTGCGATCAAAGTGTTCCAAAAATCATTTTATGTATCTTCAACAGTTCCGTGGGTGAAAAAGAAATCATGTGCTCAGAATGCAGCTACTTGTTTTTCTCCATGGTCCAAAGTCGGGGGGTTTCCAGGCTTGTCTAGTGTGGCTTGAAGATTAAATTAAGGCTGCTCATCTGAAGCAGTTGATGCCTACTTGGCTGATATGTTTACTTGTATCATGGCATGGATGTCCTTAATGCTTTGCCTCTGCCTTTTTTGTTTTTGTTCAGCACTGTTTATTACATAACTCAATAGCTTGTTTGTTTGCCTGTACTTTAATGCTTTCTCATCTCCTTCCCATCATCATAATCTGTTTTGTCCCTGGTCAGGAAAAAGTTTAACCGCTCCTGTTTTTACCCGGCCCCCCCTTCTTTTTTTTTTCAAATCAGGTACGACTTCATTGAAATCCGAGACGGGACTTCGGAAAATGCAGACGTCTTGGGTCGGCACTGCAGCAACATCGCCCCGGCGGCAATCATATCCTCGGGTCCTTCCCTCCAGATACGATTTGTGTCGGACTACGCTCACCAAGGGGCTGGCTTCTCTCTGCGCTACGAAATCTTTAAAACAGGTGAGGAGGCTGCTGTCATTCATGTAATGGATGCCTTGAAAAGTCAATTTCAAGTGACACTAATACTGGCTCCTGTTAGAGTGGGACCAATAAAATTAATTTATATTTATTAAATCATGTTGCAGGTTAAACTCCACCAAAGGAGTGCAATCACTGCCTGAAAGTCTTGACACTAAAACTTCCTTTAATGACTTCATGTAGTCCACTCATGTTCTTTGCTCCGGGTTAATGGCCTAGAACCAAGGCTCGGTCAACACTGTGCTCCCCAGAACTCCCAGAAATTGAAATCAAATGAAGCGGCCAAGCAAATGGAACACAAGTGTGAAAAGTCAGCTTTTATTCACGACCTTAAGCTGCTTAAAACTATGTAAGGAATGCTTGGTTAGTCGAAGCGAAATCTGTTTCCTCTTGGGCGATGAGGAGATGGGCGTCAGCAGTGGAAGGAGTGATGGCGGCCTCTTGGAGCCGGATCTCCTCAGGTCAAAGGTTTATGGGTAAAGGCTGAGGCGAGGAGATTGATGGGGACGAGCGGGAGCCTAAATGGAATTTTGTGAAGGCTGCTGAAGTGCAGAAGGTGAAGTGCAGTTTGAAAGTGTGCGTGCATGCATGTACGCGAGGAGATGAAATGGTCAGGTGGCCTTGAGGCAGTTGAAGGATTTATGTTCAAGTGGGCTGATTTGACTTTACAACGTTTTAGGTGGCTCCATTTGAGCCAAATATCTCCTCCCTGAAAGGGAGCATGAATTTTAAAAGCATCTCAGGATTAAAGCAGCTGGCACAAACTTCAAAATGCAGAATTTAGTTGTCACCCCTTACATGTTTTAATCTTCTGAGAAGAGTGTCGGTGAGCTTGATGTTGGCAATGCTACTTTGGTCACCGGCAGTCTTGTAACGTAACTGAGTGCAAATACTACTGTACGTAGAGTTTATTGATAAAAAAAATGGGGATATATTGAAAGGCGGGGCTTGTTCCAATCCATTTCCATGTAACTGACGTGGTACGTATGTCGCTCGCATATATTTTTTATCACGTAGCCTAGATATCGCTGGCATCGGGCCAAAACCTTGGACCTCCAAAAGGAGACCCCAAAAACGACATGTTTCTTTCAACCATTAACATTGCATCATAAAAGAAAACAAGCCATTTTAAACACTTTAGATTGATCAATAATTTGTAAAAATGACACTGATGAAAAGTACAGATTTTTTTAAAATATGAAATTTGCCAAATTTTGACTTATGAGGTTTCAGCCAGTGATATGGAATCATAAAAATGGTTAAGTATTGTTGGAAAAGACAATGTCTTGTATTTCTAGCCACTACCTTCAGGGCGGAGGTACAGAACTATTAAGTTTTGCCTGTGTGAAAGCTTCCATCAATTTTGATTGGCTATAATTTGCAACATCATGCAGCTGCAATTCAAATTTTGGATCGCTGCAAAACGAGTGGCCAAGTCCTGAGAACCCTGAACACTGCGAGAGTGGAGTTGTGCCATATTGCTCAGCGTGCATCGGCCCGAAGGCTGGATTTGCACTGCATGGTTCAAGTAACAATTCTGATGTTTTTGCTTTCAGATGGCACAATTGCAATAAGCGTCATAGCATCGTTTATAGAAAAAAAACGGGGGGGGGGAAAAATCCATGGAATCAGATCTCTTCCAAAGGTGGAGATAAATCTATACTGTGTCTGTGACTGCAAGTACAACATAAACACACTAATCACGTGTACACCATTAATGCGATAACTTAATTACGCCAATCACTAATATCCATATGAAAAATCACCAGCTGTAAATCTACCACGAAAGCATAGAAAATTAAAACTACACTAAATATGGTTGATGAGATCTGTATTGGAAATGAAATAGGCAAAATAATTGTTTATGGAATTTATCCTCATGTTATCAAGTCAACCCAGACCAACTAAATGACACTAAGTTTCATGTTTGTAATGTTTGTGTATTGTTGTTTTCTTCTGTGTATGCTTGTGGAATT